>NC_088331.1:28640000-29265000 GCF_036884655.1 Musa acuminata AAA Group | reverse complement strand
TCCCCATTAACTGGTATTAGAGCAAGGGTTTTGGTTTTAATTTTTGTATTTGAACATGGAGGCCAGTAGTGTTTCTCGCATGATCAGTTTAAATGGAAACAATTGGATGATATGGAAACCAAGAATGAAAGATCTCTTGTATTGCAAAGATTTGTATGGACCTTTGTAGGGGGATAGTGCAAAACCCACAACTATGACAGATGATGACTGGAAGAGGTTAGATTGAAAAACAATTGGGTTTATTCGACAGTGGCTTGATGATAGTGTCTTTTACCATGTTTCTACTAAAATTTCTACATATTCTCTTTGGAAAAAGTTGGAAAGACTCTATGAAAGAAAAACAACTAGCAACAAAGCTTTTTTGATTAGAAAACTTGTGAACCTAAAATATTGAGATGGTGCTTCTATTGCTGAGCATTTGAATGAAATGCAAACTATTACTAACCAGTTATCCTCTATGAAAATGTCTCTTGATGATGAGTTGTAGGGATTGTTATTTCTCAGTTCATTACTAGAAAATTGGGAGACACTGGTGGTTTCCCTCAGTAATTCTGCGTCAGATGGTGTTATCACTATGAGTCAAGTAACAAGCAGTTTGTTGAATGAGGAGTTGAGAAAAAAAAGTTCAGCAACATCTCAGAATGATTCACAAGCAATTATCTCAGAGAACAGAGGAAGATCAAAGTCTAGAAATAGTTCACTTATGAGTAGGAACAAGTCAAGATCAAGAAAAGATATTGTTTGTTATAACTGTGGTGAGAAAGGACATTACAAGAACCAATGTAAGCAACCTAAGAAGAGCAAGAAAAAGAGAAAAGAAGTGGAGTCTATAGAGTCAAAAGATAATATCACAACTACAGTGCGGGGTGGTGATTATTTGATTTTGTCTCATTCTGATGATATTTTTTCTTGTGTGTGTCAAGATCTTGAGTGGGTGATTAACACATATACTTCTTATCATGCTATATCACGGAGGGAGTTTTTTGCTACATACAGGTCTGGAAATTTTGGTGTTGTCAAGATGGGCAACTATGGCACAGCAGACATCATAGGCATAGGTGATATCCATTTAAAGACCAACCTTGGTTGTAAGTTGGTGCTTAAGGATGTAAGGCATGTAGTTGACTTGAGGCTGAATTTAATTTCAGTTGGAAGGCTAGATGATGAAGACTATGATAGCAGGTTTCACAAAGGGCAATGGAAACTCAGTAAGGGTTCTCTTGTTATAGCTAATGGAAAGAAATGTCATACTTTGTACATGTTGTAGGCTAAAGCTTATAGTGAGCAGTTAAATACTACATAAAAAGACTTCAGCATGGAGTTGTGGCATAGGCGACTGGGACACATGAGCGAGAAGGGACTGCAAGCTCTTTCTAAGAGAGAGGTATTGCTAGACCTCAGAGGTATACATTTGAGCCCTTGTATTGATTGTTTAGCAGGAAAACAACATATAGTTTCATTTGCTAGTCCTACTTTGTCTAGAAAAATGGATGCCTTAGATCATGTTTATACAGATGTATGTGGTCTTTTGAGGACAAAAACTCCTAGTGGATTTGTTGATGTTCTTGGTATAAGTGGTGCACTTTATTTTGTCACTTTTATAGATGATTTTTCCAGGAAAGTTTGGGCCTATGTTTTGAATACCAAAGATCAGATTATTAATGTCTTCAAAGAGTTTTATGCCAGGGTTGAAAGGGAGACATAAAGACAATTGAAATGCATAAGATCAGATAATGGTTGTGAGTATACATGATTATATAATGATTATTGCAGGTTATATGGGATCCAACATGAGATGACAGTTCCTGGTACACCTCATCATAATGATATTACAGAGAGGATGAACCGCACCATCATGGAAAAGATCAGATGTATGCTTTCACAGGCCAAGCTACCCAAAAGGTTTTGGGATGAGGCTTTGAGGACTACAGTTGATGTGATCAACTTATCACCATGTACAACCCTAGATGGTGATGTTGCAGAGCATGTATGGTTAGGGAAAGATGTTTTCTATAGGCATTTAAGAGTGTTTGGTTGTCATGCATTTGCATATATTCCAGACAATGAGAGATCCAAGCTGGATGATAAGTCTAAAGAATATATTTTTCTTGGCTACTCATATGATTATTTTGGTTACAGGCTTTGGGATCCAGAAAAGCAGAAGGTGTTTAAAAGCAGAGACGTAGTCTTCTTTGAGGATCAAACTTTTGAAGATTTGAAGAAGAAGGCACCAGCCAATACTTTTGCAGAAGGATTAGCAGATTATAATCTAATTACTCCTCCAGTCTATTAGGGTGATGGGGGAGATGTGCAGGAAGATAGTGTAAAGCATGATGTTAATCTACCTATAGGACATGTTAAGCAAGAAGAAGTTGGAGAGCAACTTCCCGCAGAACCTCAATTGAGAAGATCATCTAGACAACGTCGACCTTCCAAAAGATACTCTACAGATGAGTATGTGATGTTTACTGATACAGGTGAACTAGAGAGTTACCAGGAAGCAGTTGAAAGTGAGCAGAAAGAGAAGTGGTTAATTGCTATGCAGAAAGAGATGGATGCTCTTCAGAAGAACCATACTTATGATTTGGTGCTACTACCAAATGGAATAAAGGCCTTGAAGAACAAGTGGGTTTTTAGGTTGAAGACTCAAGAATATTGTTCTCAACCAAAGTACAAAGCTAGATTAGTTGTGAAAGGCTTTGGTCAAAAGAAAAGTATTGACTTTGAAGAGATTTTTTCTCCTGTTGTTAAAATGTCTTCTATTCGTGTTGCTCTTAGTATTGCTGCTAGCCAGGACTTGGAGGTTGAGCAGTTAGATGTGAAGACAGCTTTCCTTCATGGGGATTTGGAGGAGGAAATTTATATGGAGCAACCAGAAGGCTTCAAAGTCAAAGGTAAAGAGAACTTTGTCTACAAATTGAAGAAGATCTTGTATGGGCTAAAGCAAGCTCCAAGACAGTGGTATAGAAAGTTTGATTTATTTATGACAGAAAATGGATACAAAAGAACAGTTTCAGATCATTGTGTGTACATCAAATGGTTTAGTGAGAATTTTATTATTCTCTTACTTTATGTTGTTGACATGCTTATTCTTGGAAAAGATATGTCTAAAATTGACAGATTGAAGAAAGAGCTAAGTGAATCTTTTGCAATGAAGGACATGGGGCCAGCAAAGCAAATACTAGGAATACAGATTTTCCATGATACGAAAAATAAGAAAATTTGGTTGTCACAGGAGAAATACATCGAGAAGGTATTGGAAAGATTCAGTGTGAGCAATGCAAAACTGATTAGTTCTCCTCTTGCAGGTCACTTTAGTTGTTGGAAATTTAATGTATGCAATGGTATGTACGAGGCTAGACATCGCATATGCAGTTGGTGTTACTAGCAGGTTTCTTGCAAATCCAAGCAAAGAGCACTAGGCAGTAGTGAAGTAGATTTTTAGATATCTCAGAGGGAGCTCTAAGGTTTGTTTAAGCTTTGGAGGTGGACCGCATGTGTTAACAGGTTACACAGATGCAGATATGCTAAGAGATATATATACGAGAAAATCTACTTCAGGTTATGTACTTACTTTTGCAGGGAGAGCTATGTCATGGCAATCCAGGTTACAAAGGTGTATTGCTCTCTCCACCACAGAAGCAGAATATATTGTTGCTAGAGAGGTATGCAAAGAAATGATATGGATGAAAGAATTCTTACAAGAATTGGGGCTGAAACAAGAAAATTATATGGTGCATTGTGACAGCCAAAGTGTCATCCATTTGTGTAAGAACTCAATGTTTCATTCCAAGTCAAAGCATATAGATGTCAGATACCACTAGATTCAAAACGTATTTGAAGAGAAGTAGTTGCAGCTTCATATCAAACAAGATTTAGGCAATATGGATAATATTGATTTTCTTAGTGCAGATGATTTTATTTTCATCGTAAGCGTAAAAGTCTTTGTTCAGCCTAAAGAAAAAAAAAAAATTTAAGTCGCTTATTAAAGATTCGAAAGATGTCATAAATATGATTTCAAGATCATCATTATCTAATAACTAGTAGTTATAAGGACTAATGAATATTCTATGATAAAAAAAATAGATTTCTATACTAATGATTATGTTGATCAAATTGAATTCATATTTGGAGATTGGTTCAAGAAATCTGATAAGATTGATTTAGACAAATCAGAGTTTTACAGTTGATCAAGATAAATAAGGTAGATCAATATATCATCGGGTCTGTTGGGCTGACAGCCCATATTCAGCCCATGTGGGCTTTATCAGCCCACAGCCCCCACCCCTTCTTAACCTAACCCTAGATCAATATAAGGGGGGTGTGGTGGCTGCATTTAGGCACAACGGAGGTGGCTGGTTTTTTGGGCAAAAAAGGGCAGCAACGTGGAGAGTTTTGTAGTAGCAAATAGGAGAAGAAAAAGGTAGAAAAACAAGAGAAAGAAAGGGAAGAAAATAAGGACAACGTAAAAAGATTGTTCTTAATCATCTAGCAGTGTTCTCATCTCCGGTTAGATCAAATCTATAGTAGACTCTTGCTGTGATTACTTGGGGAGGTTTTAGATATTGTGGACAGTGACGTGATCCTTGTATCCCAGTTATTGTCTTGTGATTGTTGCTAGGGTTTAGGGCAAAAGATTGAGATTTGTATATTTATTATTCTCATAGTGGATTATCTCTAGTTTGCCCCGTAGTTTTTACCCTTCATATTGGAGGGGTTTACCACATATATCTTGGTGTTGTAGTTGATTGTGATTTCATTTAATTTCGCTGCATATCATGACCTACTAGTATTTTTTCATATACAAATGTTATTCCGCTTTATATCCCCATCAGGGTCGACCCTCTTTATTTCTTTGCCTCGTCATTTATGAGCAAACTCATTATAATTTTCATTGATTTCTTTCTCATATTATTTTTTTGAAGAATTTTCATACCAATTTTGTGTTGGTTTTACATTGGATACACATGGATGTTGATGCTACTTGAACTTTATTTTCATCATAAATCGCATTATTCGTTTTGAGTTTGACAAACATATATGCAAGAGGAATTCTTATTCAGAGTTGATTTGAGATGGAGCATAAAGTAAGGGCCTAGCTCGGGCTGTGAGCTTTTCTTTCTTTTTTTTCCTTTGCCAGACCCGGGTTGTGGGTAAAGAAATCGATTGAGCCTCCCCTTGAGTAGGCTCATGGAGGGTTTTTTCACCCTAACTTTTCTGGTTAGAGTTTTTCCCTCCAACGAGGTTTTGCCTTGATCTATTATTCGATCGAGGATTTCCTCGGATTAAAAATTACATATTGCAAATAATATGGATCGAAAGAAATTCTATCATTTGAATAAAAATATTGTGGATTCCAAATGCATTCATTATATAGAAATAAATATTTTCTAAACATATGAGATGTCTCAAGTATTTAGAGTCGACTTCTTAAAGAATGAAAAATGGCTTGAATATATGTAATAATATATTTATCATTTAAAAATTATTTTCTGTGATCTATGGCTATGGTTACTTCTAATTTGTACAAAAAAAAAACACAAATTCCTTATCCTACCAAAGCAAAATATTTTCTTACAACAATAATTTTAACTATTATTTGGCGAAGCAAGTTTAAACTTTAATACTAATCTAAGATGCCATCCACCTTCAAAAACATGATCATCTACCCAAGAAGAATTAATAGTTAAAGTCAACTAAGAACTCTCATGCATACCTTGTGTATCCCATACCTATCTAGTGCTACTTGCGAATCCATTTTACACAACAAATATTCAATAGGAGAACGAGGAAAACTAAAAATTTAAGATAAACACGTTCGTTCATTAAACAATAAAACCAACCACAACTATGTAATTTGGTAGAATAAGGTTACAACTTTGATAAGGAAATCATTCCCAAAGCAAAGTATGTGTTCCCCTTCATGTCACGGGCTTAGTTGGAATTGCCTAAGTCGTGAGGCACCCTTGCGGTAAAAACACAAACATAGCTTGCGTTGCCTAAGTAGCTAGGTACCCTTACGACAAAGATGCTAACTTAGCTTGCATTGCCTAAGTCACCAATTTTTTAATAATTCACTCTATAAACAAATGAATTAGTTAATATCTATTATACCATTATATGATTATGAAAAATTTGTTTTCTCACTATTGGGACTAACTAAACTATCCTCATAATTTAACAACCAACAACTTAAAGAAAGGGCTATGACTATCTGAATTTATAAATCTCATATCATGGTGTACGGAGGTGGTATTTTTTCAATTCCAAATATCACAAAATTATAAGAGAATTTTTTTAAAATATTTCAAAAGAACAAAGCCTAATCATATTCTTCAAGGGTCAATTCAACTCGAATAGAATCCCTTCTCAGAAAATTAGAGATTCTTACTACCTTAAATTTGGAAAGTAATAACTCTATGCACCAATCTTAGATTAAACATATACTCAAGCCTTTAGAATCATAAAATATTTATATAAAATATATCCAAAAATTAAAGATAAATTTGAAGTCTAGATTACTCAAAAGCAGTTGAAAATATCAACCTATAAAGTATAAAACTGAAACCCTAAGTATAGTAAGGGAAGAGTTGGGTTTTTTCTTACCTCAATCTTCCTTAGAACTTGGGTTTCTTGACCACTGTAAGAAAAGTTGAGAGAATAGCTGAAGAAAGAAAGAAAAGGTCATGAGTTATTAGGTTAGTAAAGAGAATGAGGTCAAATAAGGTAGAGGTGCTTAAAAGTTATCTTGAAGTTAACGGTTCATTCCCATTTGACCTTATTTCATGGTTTGTTTTTTCATTTATTAATATAATTTTAATATTGTAGCAACTTCAATTGAGTTTAATTTAATTTGACAAAGATGATATTTTTGGTCTAAACTCATCTTTTTATCTCACTTAAGCATCTCAACATTTGGTATAATACTCCTATTTGATTTTTGTCGCCATTAATTTTTTTATTACTCCATCCATACCTAAGTAACTTATGATAAATAATGTTTAAAAGTTAAACTTTCTAATGTTAATCATAGTCAAACTAATTTAAGCCTTGAGATTCACTAAAAGCCGATTAAAATTCAACCACCACTTCTAGTCACAATTTGCATGATTATTATCATAACATTTTCTCATATTCAAGTTCGCTTGTATAATTTGATGTGTTATACTATACTTAACATAAATACTAATGCTTATGCATTCTCAATCAATATTTCATAAAATTCTAAGAATGATATTTTTTGAAAATATGTACTTCAAACTAAAAAGCTAAAAATATGAGCATGTCATTGTTGAATCTCGGATTTTGATGATGAAGTCAATTGTCATTTGTTATCTAATCTATGTGTTGAGATAAGTGTGTAGGATTAACTACGATGAGAGTAAGACAAGCAGCAGGTGTTGCGCCGGAGTCAAGATCATGATCACGTTGGGAGTTCGAGAGTTCGACGGAAGTTCGGACGGTCGTCGGAGGTTCAGCGAGAACAGATCCGAGAAGTCCAGAAGCTTGCCAAGTGAAGCTCGTCGGAACTCGCCAAGTGGATCGTCGCAAAGTCCAGGAGTATGCCGGATGTCCGCAGAAGGATCACCGAGGGTTTATCGGATGATCGACGGAAGTTGGCCGGAAACTCGCCGGAAGAAGCGATTGACGCATCGGAGCAAAGCTGCAGAAGTTGTCTTAGAGTTAATCATAGTTAGCATGATGATTAAGCATGAAAATGGGAGGTGATCCCATTAGCTTAATCTTGGGGGAATTGGGCCCCTGAAAAGATTCAAATTGGGCCGAATGGAGTGAACCATTCGGACCCTGATTGCACCAGGAGGTGCAACCGCCCCAGCCAGGAGGTGCAACCGCTTGGGCTGTGAGGTTGGGAGGTGCAACCGCCCCAGCCAGGAGGTGCAACCGCCTGGGCTGTGAGGTTGGGAGGTGCAACCGCCCCAGCCAGGAGGTGCAACCGCTAGGGCTGCGAGGCTGGGAGGTGCAACCGCCCCAGCCAAGAGGTGCAACCGCCCAGAGCTCAGTCTTCGAGCTAGACTGGGCGGTGCAACCTCCTCTGCCAAGAGGTAGCACCGCCAGAGCTCAAGTTTCGAGCTCTGCCAGGCAATGCAACCACCGAGCTCAGTCTTCGAGCTCTGGCAGAGAGGTGCATCAGCCTGAGCTCAGTCTCGAGCTCTACCAGGTGATGCAATCACCAAGCTCAGTCTTCGAGCTCTGGCAGAGAGGTGCTTCAGCCTGAGCTCAGTTTCGAGCTCTACCAGGTGATGCAACCACCGAGCTCAGTTTCGAGCTCTGCCAGGTGATGCAACCACCGAGCTCAGTCTTCAAGCTCTACCAGGTGATGCAACCATCGAGCTCAGTCTTCGAGCTCTGGCAGAGAGGAGCAATCGCCTGAGCTCAGTCTTCGAGCTCTGCCAGGCGGTGCCACCTCTCTAGTCAGGAGGTGCAACCGCCTGATCCCAGAATTCTGGGATTTGATCGATTTGATCGTTTTGAGCTCGAATTTTGAATTGGGTTGGGGCCTATAAATACCCCACCCATTCAGCACTGAAAAGATACAGACCTACACCGAAATCTTGATCTTTTCTGTGATTCTAAGAAGCTCAAAAGTGTTGTAAAGCCTTTAAGTCTCCTCCTTCTGTTCTTCAAGTTTTCAATTGTAAAGTGAGGAGAGAAAGGTCTGTAAAGGTTGTCTCCTAAGCCTGTCAAAAGGAGAGAAACTGTAAAAGGACAGTTAGCCTTCGCCCATTGAAGGAAGGCACCTAGTTGACGTCGGCAACCTCGTCGGTGGAGGAAGCCAAAAGTGGAGTAGGTCAAGGCTGACCGAACCACTCTAAATCTCTGGTTTGCGTTTATTTTCGAGCACTTTATCATTACTGCAAACCTCCTTCATTGCTACTGCTCTCTGCGCTTCCACGAACAAGTTCTATGTGCTGTTCTTCCGAATCTGCATTCAGACGTAAATTCGTATTTTCATACATTACTGTTTACGTTTACGTTTGATTCTGCAGAACTATCTTCCGTGCTTTTACGAACGAGCTTCTTTGCAGTTTACACTTACATTTTGATCCTATTGATAACTGCAAACTTTCCTCTACGATTTTACGAACGAGTTTCAGCATTTAGACGTAAAACTGCATTCAGACGTAAATCGACTTTCCTCGCTCAATCATCAGATTTCAGTTCACGTTTACGTCTTGATTTCAACTGCATACTGCCTTCTGCGAGTATACAAACAAGTTTCAAAGTTTAGACGTAAATCTGCGTCTAGACGTAAAACTGCGTTTAGACGTAAATCTACGTTTAGACGTAAATCTGAGTTTAAGACGTAAATCTGAGTTTAGACGTAAATATGCGTTTAGACATAAAACTGCGTTTAGACGTAAATATGCGTTTAGACGTAAATCTGCATTTAGACGTAAATCTGCGTTTAGACGTAAAATTGCGTTTAGACATAAATCCGAGTTTAAACGTAAACTGCGCTTAGACGCAAAACTGCGCTTAGACGCAATCTGTGCTTAGACGCAATCTGTGCTTAGACGCAAACTGCACTTAGATACAAACTGAGAATTTGCTTTTGCATCATAATAGTTTTTGAACGAACGCAGCTTTTGGTTTTTAATCGCTGTAAGATTTCCGCTACACTAATTCACCCCCCCCCTCTTAGTGCTCTCGATCCTAACAATTGGTATCAGAGCAAGGTTAACTCTCTAAAGAATTAAAACCCAAGAGAGATGGCATACGCCGGAAACCAAGAGGGGCATTCAATTACACGTCCACCCATGTTCAGTGGAACGGACTACACTTACTGGAAGACCCGAATGAGGATCTTTCTTATTTCTATGGATTTTGAACTGTGGAACCTTGTTGAAAATGGATTTTCAAAGTCTTCTCTTCCAATGATCGATTGGAATGAGTTGGAAAAGAAGGCTTTCGCTCTTAATGCAAAGGCTATGAATGCCTTATTTTGCGCACTTGATAAAAACGAGTTTAATCGTGTTTCAACTTGCGAAACTGCTTTTGATATTTGGCACACACTTGAAGTGACCCACGAGGGCACAAGTAGAGTGAAAGAGTCAAAAATCAATCTGTTGCTGCATTCTTTTGAACTTTTCCGAATGAAACCGAGTGAAACCATTGGCGACATGTTTACCCGTTTCACGGATGTCGTCAACGGTCTAAAAGGACTCGGAAAAAGTTTTTCGGATTTTGAACTCGTAAATAAAATACTAAGATCCCTTCCTAAAAGTTGGGATCCTAAAGTCACTGCCATTCAAGAGGCAAAGGATCTGCGCAACTTCCCTCTTGAAGAACTAATCGGGTCATTAATGACCTACGAAATGACTTGCAAAGCTCATGAAGAGCAAGAAGACATCCTTCCAAAGAACAGGAAGGATATGACACTTAAAACTTCTGAATGCCACTTGAGAGAAAACTCAAGTGATGAGGATTGTGACGATGACTTGGCACTTTTGACAAGAAAGTTTAAGAAATTCTTCAAAAGAAACAAGTTTAAAAATGATGTGAAAAATAAACTTGAACCCAAGAAGGACCAAGTGATCTGCTACGAATGTAAAAAGCCGGGACACTACAAGAGTGATTGTCCCCAAGTCAAGAAAAGAACAACAAAGAAGAAGGCGCTCCAAGCAACATGGGATGATTCGAGTGCATCTGAGGAAGAGGAGTCCAACACCGAGCAAGTTGCTCATTACGCCTTTATGGCCATCGAAGAGGAGGTATCAGATTTATTAGATGCTGATTTATCTTTCAATGAATTATTAAATGCCTTCCATGATTTATTTGATGAATGCAAAGTTATAAATAGAAAATACAAGTTGCTAAAAAAGGTACATGATAATCTTACTTGTGAGTTTGATAAGTTAAAAGTCAAACATCATGATAGTTTAAATTCATGTATCAAATGTCATGATTTAGAAACTATACAAAAAGAAAACTTGCTACTTAAGGACACCTTGAAGAAATTCGAGGTTGGTAGCAAGTCATTAAACATGATCCTTACAAACAAGGGTCATGCTCCCAAAAGAAGTGGGATTGGATTTGTGAGGAGTCCTCACCGAAATCCAACTACCTTTGTAAAAGGCCCCATCTTACATGTTCAACACCAAACCAAGTGCAACTTTTGTTGCAAATCTGGACACAAGACACATTGTTGTCCATTCAAGAAAATAAGTCCAAACAAATTAATTTGGGTTCCTAAAGGAACCATGATAAACTCTATGCAACATGATAGAAAATGTAGATCTATTTATGAGGCACCCAAAAGCAAATGGGTTCCTAAAGATCATCCCTTCCTATAAAAACATTAAAAGTCTAGGACGGAGCAAGAAATAATATTCTGCTCCTTGACTCTCAATGGTCATAAACCAAGAATCAAAAAGGAACTCGCAACGCTTAAGTAACAAGTGGAAGTTGTGAAATCACAAATACGATACAACCTTATTAGAAACATATGATATCCAAATTCACATACCCCCCTGATCTTCAAAACCCGTTCATCTACGAAGTAATTCTTGTAGAAACTAAATATGTCATGATCTTAAAAGGGATACCAAACAAACATACGTATGCACGTTAAAAGATCTATCTTGATCGTACAAAGAGCTTCTTCCTTAAATAAAAACTCATACGAAATCATGTAACAAACATTAATTGCTCTGAAACTCTCCTCAAGGCAAAGGCTCCCTAATCAAATCATCTTAGGTGCTCACCTGCTGCAGGCGGTGGCACCTCTCCAACTGGCGGTGGCACCTCCAGCTATCACGGGTTGCCAGAGGTTGCACCGCTCCAGCCAGAGGTGCAACCGCCAGCAGCTCTGCCCTTTAAAACCACACTAGGGCCGGCTAAGGAACCGACCCCAACTCACCCCCATTTCCTCCTCTACTCTTCCAAGTCTCCTCCATTCCCATTTCACTCCTCTAAGCCTTCCAAATACCTCCCATTTCGGAGCAAAACATCAAGAATCCTTCCTTCTCTTGAAGATTTCACAAAGGTACTCTCTAAGAAGCTCTTAAATTCTGTTTTGTTCTTCATTTACTTTAGCTCATCATCATCCCTCTAAACAGCAGTAGTAATGGGATCTAGAAGATCCTCAAGGGACAAGGGAAAGAGGAGAGTAGTAGAAGAGTTTGATCTCACTCTTTTTGATTCCAAAAACCATGCTGAAAAATTTCTCTCCTTCGAACTAAGAAGCATCAATAAGGGAAAATACGTAGATCTGAATGAACTAAGAGATGTAGAGACTATCCATTGGTTTGCAAACCTAAATCTACTTCCCATTTTGCAGATCAACGAACCCATTTATCCTAGACTAGTTAGACTGTTTTACAACAACATGCAAATAGATGATGAAGAAAGGATATCAACCTATCTCTTAGGACAACACATCTCAATCACTGATAGATTCATTTGTGATATGATAGGTATTCCCATGAAAAGCATAGGACTTTACTTTAAAGGATCATGGGATGAAAAAAACTATTGAAACATCCTACGTTGAAGCCTTAGGAACAATCCTTGCCAATCCTAACATAGAATCTATTCCTAAAAGTTGTGAACATCTATTGCCCTTTAACACTAAGATACTTCATCATATCATGACTAGTATAATTCTTCCTAAACAATACCATCATGATGAAGTGAGTCAATTGGAATTAGGAATTATGTACCTAATCATGAAAGGACGTGACATTTGTCTTGGCTATCTGATCCAACAAAACATGTTAGAATTATCTACGAAAGATATGATGCTCCCATATGGTGGAATAATTACTAGAATAATGAAAGCTTACGACATTCAAATACCACTAGAAGAAGAAGTAATGAAAGCAGATAGATTCAGCATAATAAACAAAAATCTATTTCACCGACTAAGATGTCACTATAGAAACGGTAACTGGGTTAGAATGCCTAGAAGAACTGATCCCCCTCAGCCTGAACCTGAACCTGAACCAGAGCCGGAAACCCCAGTCTTTAGGAGTACCCAATCTCCTCCGATCTGTCCCTTTGAGGAAACACATCCGGTTGAGCAAACTCACACATCATCCATCGAAGATATCGGGATTCGGATGGACCGATTTGAACAAAGACAAGAACGGCTTGAACTTCAACAAGATCAAATCCTAACCGAGCTGCAGCAAATCCATCGACAATTTGACTCTTTACTTAGGCACTTTAATTTTCCACCTCATGAATAAGCTTGTATGAACATCTGCTGTTTTTGATATGACATGTTGTAAACTCCTTATGTTATTCATGAAGGACTTTGTCTTTATGGTTACCTGATATGCTGTACATATGTTACCCTGATATGGTTATCTTTGTTTGTGTAAGTATATTTGCAAACATCAATTGTTGTTTATCTCAGTTTTTGCACTGAAACTAAAAAGGTTTAAAAGCCTATGCCTTGAAAAATATGAAGCAACATACCAATGTAAGTTGATAAGTCAGCAGTATGACATTGATATGGTTGCTATTGCTAATATGATTGCTATCATGCCATGTATCAAGATATCAAACAAAAATTTGCATCGTACGAGCTGATATCTTACCATGTGATGCAATGCTACACTTGCTGAAATAAAAATCTTGCTATACAATATGATAGAATGCTGCACTTGAAATAATTGTGTTACTACATCAAAAGCTTAACACTCAAGAATCAAACACATTGATATTAGACATCACTTTATACGAGATCATGTCTCTAATCATGATGTAACCATAGAGTTTATTGATACCAAACATCAACTGGCTGATATCTTCACAAAACCCCTATGTGAAGAACAATTTGATTACATAAGAAGAGAATTAGGAATGTTGATTTGTCCAAATACTTAAACTAGTTAAAATTATTTTTCGAATGTTATTACTATTACATGCCTTGACAACGCTTGATCAAATAACATGTTGCAAATTATGTGACAAATATTTTTAACCAAATGCATGTAAGAAGTTCATTTTTCGATTTGTATGGGATGTTCCTGTACACTCTTATGAAAACTCTTTGAAAAATGACTTTCCTCCGTCAAGAAACAAACAATAAAGAGTTATATGTGTCATGACTTCCTTTATATGCTTAATAATGCTATCATGCTTTTTGTTGATGACAAAGGGGGAGAAATATATGAATTGATAAACACTATGTCATAGCTGAACTGCCATAATCATGTCTATGTCATAGTTGCAAATACTTGAGTGATGCTATAAACAATGTTATGCCATCCTTGCATCACCAAGAGATATGTGAACATGTGCTATAGTTTGCATCATATCTTGATTTGATATTCTATAGAAAATGCAAACTTGCTAGAAAATCTCAAATGTGTGCATCATGTAAAAAGTCCTTCGTAGCTTTATATTATTACATGATGAATAGTTACAAACACTATCATACAAACTTGATGATGTATGAAGAGATACATCATGATGGGCATCATGATGAGAGCATTGATAAGTTTAACTGATCTAACTTATCAATACGTCACTTGAATTCTTAGGTCTTGAATTCAAGGTTGACTTATCTCAACTATGGCATATAGATAGGGGGAGTTAAGGACAACTCCTTTATCAATTGATTGTCATCATCAAAAAGGGGGAGATTGTTGAATCTCGGATTTTGATGATGAAGTCAATTGTCATTTGTTATCTAATCTATGTGTTGAGATAAGTGTGCAGGATTAACTACGATGAGAGTAAGACAAGCAGCAGGTGTTGCGCCGGAGTCAAGATCATGATCACGTTGGGAGTTCGAGAGTTCGACGGAAGTTCGGACGGTCGTCGGAGGTTCAGCGAGAACAGATCCGAGAAGTCCAGAAGCTTGCCAAGCGAAGCTCGTCGGAACTCGCCAAGTGGATCGTCGCAAAGTCCAGGAGTATGCCGGATGTCCGCAGAAGGATCACCGAGGGTTTATCGGATGATCGACGGAAGTTGGCCGGAAACTCGCCGGAAGAAGCGATTGACGCATCGGAGCAAAGCTGTAGAAGTTGTCTTAGAGTTAATCGTAGTTAGCATGATGATTAAGCATGAAAATGGGAGGTGATCCCATTAGCTTAATCTTGGGGGAATTGGGCCCCTGAAAAGATTCAAATTGGGCCGAATGGAGTGAACCATTCGGACCCTGATTGCACCAGGAGGTGCAACCGCCCCAGCCAGGAGGTGCAACCGCCTGGGCTGTGAGGTTGGGAGGTGCAACCGCCCTAGCTAGGAGGTGCAACCGCTTGGGCTGTGAGGTTGGGAGGTGCAACCGCCCCAGCCAGGAGGTGCAACCGCCAGGGCTGCGAGGCTGGGAGGTGCAACCGCCCCAGCCAAGAGGTGCAACCGCCCAGAGCTCAGTCTTCGAGCTAGACTGGGCGGTGCAACCTCCTCTGCCAAGAGGTAGCACCGCCAGAGCTCAAGTTTCGAGCTCTGCCAGGCGATGCAACCACCGAGCTCAGTCTTCGAGCTCTGGCAGAGAGGTGCATCAGCCTGAGCTCAGTCTCGAGCTCTGCCAGGTGATGCAATCACCAAGCTCAGTCTTCGAGCTCTGGCAGAGAGGTGCATCAGCCTGAGCTCAGTTTCGAGCTCTACCAGGTGATGCAACCACCGAGCTCAGTTTCGAGCTCTGCCAGGTGATGCAACCACCGAGCTCAGTCTTCGAGCTCTGCCAGGTGATGCAACCATCGAGCTCAGTCTTCGAGCTCTGGCAGAGAGGAGCAATCGCCTGAGCTCAGTCTTCGAGCTCTGCCAGGCGGTGCCACCTCTCTAGTCAGGAGGTGCAACCGCCTGATCCCAGAATTCTGGGATTTGATCGATTTGATCGTTTTGAGCTCGAATTTTGAATTGGGTTGGGGCCTATAAATACCCCACCCATTCAGCACTGAAAAGATACAGACCTACACCGAAATCTTAATCTTTTTTGTGATTCTAAGAAGCTCAAAAGTGTTGTAAAGCCTTTAAGTCTCCTCCTTCTGTTCTTCAAGTTTTCAATTGTAAAGTGAGGAGAGAAAGGTCTGTAAAGGTTGTCTCCTAAGCCTGTCAAAAGGAGAGAAACTGTAAAAGGGCAGTTAGCCTTCGCCCATTGAAGGAAGGCACCTAGTTGACGTCGGCAACCTCGTCGGTGGAGGAAGCCAAAAGTGGAGTAGGTCAAGGCTGACCGAACCACTCTAAATCTCTGGTTTGCGTTTATTTTCGAGCACTTTATCATTACTGCAAACCTCCTTCATTGCTACTGCTCTCTGCGCTTCCACGAACAAGTTCTAAGTGCTGTTCTTCCGAATCTGCATTCAGACGTAAATTCGTATTTTCATACATTACTGTTTACGTTTACGTTTGATTCTACAGAACTGTCTTCCGTGCTTTTACGAACGAGCTTCTTTGCAGTTTACACTTACATTTTGATCCTATTGATAACTGCAAACTTTCCTCTACGATTTTACGAACGAGTTTCAGCATTTAGACGTAAAACTGCATTCAGACGTAAATCGGCTTTCCTCGCTCAATCATCAGATTTCAGTTCACGTTTACGTCTTGATTTCAACTGCATACTGCCTTCTGCGAGTATACAAACAAGTTTCAAAGTTTAGACGTAAATCTGCGTCTAGACGTAAAACTGCGTTTAGACGTAAATCTGCGTTTAGACGTAAATCTGAGTTTAAGACGTAAATCTGAGTTTAGACGTAAATCTGCGTTTAGACGTAAAACTGCGTTTAGACGTAAATCTGCGTTTAGACGTAAATCTGCGTTTAGACGTAAATCTGCGTTTAGACGTAAAACTGCGTTTAGACGTAAATCTGAGTTTAAACGTAAACTGCGCTTAGACGCAAAACTGCGCTTAGACGCAATCTGCGCTTAGACGCAAACTGCACTTAGATACAAACTGAGAATTTGCTTTTGCATCATAATAGTTTTTGAACGAACGCAGCTTTTGGTTTTTAATCGCTGTAAGATTTCCGCTGCACTAATTCACCCCCCCCCCTCTTAGTGCTCTCGATCCTAACAGTCATTTATAAATTTTATGAAGCATAGATATCACAAACAATATCACTAAGTGAGGGTAACATATACATATTATTTGTGCCTCTATTAACATACTAGTAATAGTTCAAAGTGTATGAGAATCATACACTAAATATATTTCATCCTATATAGTTTGAAAATAAATCAGAAGAAGTGTATGATGCAAAATTAGAATAAACTGAAGGGCACAACATATATATCCTCGTATGTAGTTTGAAAATAAATCAGAAGAACTACATGAAGCAAAATTAGAAGAAACTGAAGATCCTTTATCAATTGAAAATGGGAAAGAAATATCATCACGTGTGATGCATTTTTCTACAATTGAAGAAGTAAAGATCAAACAAGATTTAGACAATATGGATAATATTGATTTTATTAGTGCAGATGATTTTATTTTCATCATAAGCGTAAAAGTCTTTGTTCAGCCTAAAGAAAAAAAAAATTTTAAGTCGCTTATTAAAGATTCGAAAGATGTCACAAATATGATTTCAAGATCATCATTATATAATAACTAGTAGTTATAAGGACTGATGAATATTTTATGATAAAAAAAAAGATAGATTTCTATACTAATGATTATGTTGATCAAATTGATTTCATATTTGGAGATTGGTTCAAGAAATCTGATAAGATTGGTTTAGACAAATCGGAGTTTTACAGTTGATCAAGATAGATAAGGTAGATCAAACATATGGTTTGGTATTATGGATTGCATGGCTTATAATTCCGAAAATCTAGAAAACACTAAACGCAGCAACAACAACGAAGGAGATTACATCAAGTTTTAAGACTTTTTACAATATTTATTTTTATAAAGTTTAATTTAGGGGGGGCTACAAGAATATTAAATCAAACTTTATGATTAGATAGGATTTTAGTTTAGAAAATCAAGTCAAGATAGGAGTTCGTATCATCGTTGAAGTCAAAGTCTTAAGGTTACCTCTCTATAAATAAGGACGCATGCAATGCTTTAGGAATACAACAAAGAGAAAAGATAAATTAAAGCAAAGGCTTAGAGATTCTGAGATATTATAAAGTTTTAATATTCAATATGAGCTTTTTGTTTCGAAATATCCTCTATTCTACTTGATTCTTTTTTATGATTTCTAACAAGTGAGAGAGTAGAGGGTGCCTGGTTTTATAGTGCTAGAATCTTACAGACATTAAATTATAATAAGAAAATCAATAGAAGTATAAATAAATTATATATATTACCCTTACTTAGTGATATAATTTGCTATATCCATATTTCATAATTATGATAAATGACATTCTCATGTTTTCGACTTTTATAGTTGAAGTACCTCATTTTCAAAAATATTATTTTTTGTATTCTAAGAAATGTTGGTTGAGCATGCATAAGAATCAATGTTTGGTTGATTAAAAATTGCATATTGAAAATAATATGGATCGAAAGAAATTCTATCATTTGAATACAAATATTGTGGCTTCCTAATGCATTCATTATATAGAAAACATATGAGATGTCTCAAGTATTTAGAGTCGACTTCTTAAAGCATGAAAAATGGCTTGAATATATGTAATAATATATTTATCATTTGAAAATTATTTTCTGTGATCTATGGCTATGGTTACTTCTAATTTGTACAAAAAAAAAAAAAACAAATTCCTTATCCTACCAAAGCAAAATATTTTCTTGCAACAATAACTTTAACTATTATTTGGCGAAGTAAGTTTAAACTTTAATACTAATCTAAGATGCCATCCACCTTCAACAACATGATCATCTACCCATGAAGAATTAATAGTTAAAGTCAACTAAGAACTCTCGTGCATACCTTGTGTATCCCATACCTATCCAGTGTTACTTGCGCATCCATTTTACATGACAAATATTCAATAGTAGAATGAGGAAAACTAAAAATTTAAGATAGACACGTCCGTCCATTAAACAATAAAACCAACCACAACTATTTAATTTGGTAGAATAAGGTTACAACTTTGACAAGGAAATCATTCCCAAAGCAAAGTATGTGTTCTCCTCCAGGAGAAAAGAAAAGAAAACACTAAGAGAATGGAAAAATTACTTAAGTTTACTGCCCTCACAATACATTACTTAAATATATGCAATATTATTTAAGTTTGTAATGGACCTATCTTATTGTACTATATATATATATATATATATATATATATATATATATATATATATATATATATGTACATACATATTCTAACTTTCTTGTACGTAATATGCATTTTATATTCCTCATATTTCGGAAGGGAAGTGAAATCTTATAGGAAGATTGTAACTTAACAGATAGATGGCAAACAATTATTCTCCTACACATCTTTATTTCTTGTTGGTGGGCCCACAAGTAACCTAACTTCAAAACATGCCGTCGAACATTAAACCACAAAAAAAAGGAAAACTTACTAATTAGGCTATGCAGAACCAACTTTTGATGAGGCTTCACTAATTAGGAACGGAACCATCTTTATTTCTTGTAGCTTTGATGCTTGAGCAGTAAAAATTGTATATGACTTATATATATGAACACACATGTATCAATCAATATAAGAAATATGCATGCATTTATCAGTAACCTAGCTTCCAAATTTAGATAATAATGACATATACAATTTTTCTTCTCAGACATCTAAATATACACATGAAGCATAATGATAAGACTTCTTTCAATAAGTGATTTATTAACATGCCATTCAACATTAACCCATCCAACACTAAACCCCAAAAAAAAAAAGATTAAATGCTTATCTAAGTCTGTTAAAATAATATCACCTTGACCGATAACGATGTCAGTTAGGTGTTGCTAGCACTTATCTTATCTCTTCGAGGGCCTTTACTAGATCCTACTAGAGAGAGAAAACAAACCTGTTAGAGGGAAAAATCAAATCTATTAGAGTGACAAGTAAGTTTGTTTAGAGAAAGAAATAGAGCTATAGAGAGGGCCTCTAGAGAGACATAATAGGGCTATTAGAGAGAAAAATAGTAGAGAGACAAAATTCAAAAAGTAAAAAGAATCTAAGGAAAGAGAAAATCCGAAGAGAAGAATTACTCACAACATTGATGAGAAGTAGATATGATCGCGGCAACCTATCAAACAACTAAAGATATCAATATTAAGAGTTCAATTGATAAATCATATTATAATTATAATATCTGACCAAAGTAAAACACAAACATAACATGTCAAAAATTTATACACAAAATATGCCCACATGTCATCATCCATATCTATACTATCTTGGGCTTGCATGTACTCACTTATCTACCCAATAACTTGGGAGGAATTTTAGTATCCTTACTTACAAATTAGGGTTTATAGTGAGTAATCACTCAATAAGCATAAGTCTATATAGCCTTATTCAAGTGAGTATGTATCATATCATATATGTACAATATTTCAAGATCATTGACATAAGACACTTAACGATAGACGTCACATCATGTGACGTATACAGCATGCATAACCCTACAACATAGTATATGCATAATAAGGAGGTAAAATTTGATGTTAAAATAATTCAAATACTTGTTCGCACATGTAGGAAATATAGCAAATTCATATATTTCTACACCTCAAATTATAACATACATGGGCATTCCCACATCATACATTATCGTAATAATATATACGAGCACTCTTACATCGCACGTCATTATATATATGAGCAGTCTCACACCGCACTGTCACGGACTTAGCTAGTTTTTCCTAAGTCGTGCGGCGCCCTTGCGTGTTCGTCTGCAAAGGTCAGCCTCCCCGAAGCCTCCCATTGTCCCTTAGGACCAACAAAAGAGAGAACGGGTTAGGGATAACGCCTCAATCGGGATTCACAAGCAAACATATCCGAAAAACACTTCATAGACAATGAAAATTACAAACAGACTTTACAAGCTCTGAATAGTTGCACAACAAAGGATAAAATGATCCATTACAGATCGAAAATCTCTTGCACGTGTCCATATGACACAACCTTTATTTACAAGCCTAAAGATGCCACCAACCCAACTAAAATGGGACTATTAAGCCTTCGACCAGCCCTCTACATGCTGTACAAGGCATGAACATGCCAAAAGACACAGACATATGTTAGGATCAAGAGCACTAAGGGGGAGGGGGTGAATTAGTGCAGCGGAAAACTTTCTGTGATTAAAACGAAACTGCGTTCGAACGATAAAAACGATTTCTGTGTGAAAGCCGATTCTAAGATTACTTTAACTTAAGATCAAGCAAAATGATATTAAAGTCAATCTATGAAGGTAGTTTGCAGTTATGATGAAAACCAGAATATAAGCGCAAACTGAAATACGACGTTCATACGAAGAAACTGATTTACGTCTAAATGCTGATTCGTAAATCACTTGATTAGGCGAGATGTAGTTTAAGCAAGGGTATAAAGGCAGTTTGCAGTTATGGTAGAAATCAAAACGTAAAAGCAATCTGAAATATGATGATCGTACGAAAAAGCATATTTACGTCTAAACGCTGATTTGGAAAGTGCAAAGCTTGAAACCCGATCGTATATGCGCAGAAAGCAGTAAGCTTCAGAGGAGGTTTGCAGTAAAGATACTATGCTCAAAGTAAATGTAAATCGAGATTTAGAGTGGTTCGGTCAATCTTGACCTACTCCACTTTTGGCTTACTCCACCGACGAGGTCACCGACGTCAACTAGAGGCCTTCCTTCAATAGGCGAAGGCCAACCACCCTTTTACAGTTTCACTCCTTTTGACGGGCTTAGGAGACAACCTTTACAGAAATTTTCTCTCCTCTCTTTACAACTCAGAACTTGGAAGAACAGAGGGAGAAGAACTTTTGGCCTTTACAACAATTTTGAGCTCTAAGAATCACAGAAAGGATCAAGATTTTGGTGTAAGTTCATTGCTTTTCAGTGCTGAATGGGTGGGGTATTTATAGGCCCCAACCCAGTTCAAATTTGGAGCTCAAAACTGTCAATTCTCGGAATTCCGGGATCAGGCGGTTGCACCTCCTGACTAGAGCGGTTGCACCGCTTGGCAGAGCTTGAAGATTGAGCCTCTGGGAGGTGCTACCTCCTGTCAGGGGCGGTTGCACCTCCTGACAAAGCTCGAAGACCGAGCTCAGGCGGTTGCACCTCCTGACTGAGGCGGTTGCACCGCTTGGCAGAGCTTGAAGACTGAGCTCAGGCGGTGCCACCTCCTGTCAGGGGAGGTTGCACTGCCCAGTCTCGCTCGGAGACTGAGCCCAGGCGGTGCCACCTCCTTGCTAGGGCGGTTGCACCGCCCAATCTCACTCGGAGACTCAGCCTAGGCGGTGCTACCGCCTGGCTTGGGCGGTTGCACCTCTCGCCAGAAATCAGGGTCCAAATGGGTTGATCCATTCGGCCCAATTTGGGTTTTTCAGGGGCCCAATTGCCCCAAGATTAAGTTAATGGGATCACCTCCCAGTTCCAACTTAATCATTGTGCTAACTACGATTTTTCCTAAGACATTTACTGTAACTTGCTCCGGTGCGTCAATCGCTTCTTCCGGCGAGCTTCCGGCGAACTTCCGTCGATCATCCGATGAACCCTCGGTGATGCTACTGCGGACTTCTGGCAAACTCCTAGACTTGCGACGATCCACTTGGCGAATTCCGACAAGCTTCTTTGGCAAGCTCATGGACTTCTCGGATTTGTTCCCGTAGAACCTCCAACGATTGTCCGAACTTCCGTCGAACTCTCGAACTCCCAACGTGATCATTGTCTTGACTACGGTGCAACTCCTGCTGAATGTCTTTCTTCCATCATAGTTAATCCTACACACTTAAAACAAAACTTCGATCGAGACAATTAATCCTTAGCAATTAACCAAGTTGTCCGGCATTTCATTGGTCCCTCGACACTTCGTCCGATTCTTCGGCGCATCGTCCTCTCCTGCAGCCTATTGCCCAATCAGCCAGTTGACTCCGCAACTCTGATATCCTTGGCACAATACCCGCTCTTCTTGGCCCGATGCCCGAGTCCACTGCCCAAAGCCTTCTGTCGATACGTCGACCGATCCACCGGCTTGACGTCCAATCTTCTGACATGTTTCTCCGGCACAACATGATTTTCCTGCTTTAATTGTCTCATCCTGATCGAAGCATCCTGCGTCACTCAAAACGCAGATTAAATCATAAACATATACCAAGTGGTTTCATCATCAAAATACGAGATTCAACAATCTCCCCCTTTTTGATGATGACAACTACTTGATGACGGAGTTAACCTTAACTCCCGGAGTTTAAATAAACTCCCCCTATCAATATGCCATATTGATAGAATCTTGAATTCAAACTGAATTCAAGTCATTGCAATATTCATCATGAATACTTGCAACACGTCATCATGAACTTATGCATAAACTTATGCATAACATGTCATGTCATCAACATACTTCTCCCCCTTTGTCATCAACAAAAAGGAGAAGTATCACAATCAAGTGTTTGTGATATTGGTTCAACTCATTGCATGAAAAACATAATATCAAGTTTTATCATCATGCAGTTTTGAAGCCTGAAAATTTGGCAAATTTTACATCATGCTTAGAACATTCAAGCTATCAAGTTTTAGATATGTAAGTTTTACAGCATACAAGATAGCACTTTAAGAACATGCAAGCTAGCAATGTTACAACATTTTAGAACTTGCAAGCTAACAATTTAGAGATGTTCAAGAAGGCAACTCTTGCTTCTTGAAATATGCAAGTTGCAAGCTAGCAAATTTTTACGATATGCAAGTTTTGCTTCTTGAGATAGGCAAGATAGCACTTTTGCAATAATTGTTTGGCAAGCTTGTGATGTTCAAGATAACAAGCTCTTTCTTCTCTTTTGAGAAGTGTCATTTTTGCTTTCTTCTTGAATTGTGTAAGCTAGCTAGTTTGCCTCTTTTCATGATGTCCACACTAGAAATCCTTGCTTTGTCATTGTCAAAAAGAAGGGAAGACCCTTTTTTCAATTTTCAGATTATGACAAAGGTAAGTATCAATTTTATTTGTGCATCATTATATATTCAAATTAAAACATACACAATTTCAAAAGTCTTATTTTTCATGCACGATACCGAAAAATAAATCAATCATCATTAATGGGTATATCATACATGATACTCAAACATTAAAATTTTTAAGCATTTATCAACATGTTGATCATGATACCAAACATTCATTATTTAAAGCATTCATGATACATATCATATGCAATACATCATGTACATCATTGTCATAAGTATTGCATGCATCATTTCAAATTCATGAATATTTCATTATTGCATGCATCTTGCCAAATCATAAATACAATCATCATTAATGCATGATTCCTAATCATCATTTATTTTGCAACATGATGGTACCAAATTTGTCAAATTACATCCTACCATACATGATCGAAACTTCTTATTTGTATACATCAAAACAAATTAATGAATATTTCATGTATTCTTCTCATCACATAAGGAATATCAAGAAGAATTATTAGGTGATGAGATAAACATTTCATGAATACAAGGAATTGCATAAAAATCATATCATAAGTGTTTTATGTATTCATATTATCACATGAAGCATACAAGATAACAATGCAAAGAAATCATGTCATGAAGAATATCAATGTGAAAATTCAGCAAAGATCACATGATACAATCGCAAAGCATGATATAATTATGCGATATATCATGAGATGATAATTTATCATATCAATGAGGATCAATTCGTGAATACCAAAGATATGATTCATGGTTCATTAAAATTCTTCTTAATAAGTTCACGATCAAGATTCATATAATTCTTAATAAAGCAAATTGATGTACAATCATCACACAAGACATACAAGGCAAAGAAATCTTGTTATTTCTATATTATGAAATATATGATATTAAGGATCATGATTCATTTGAAAAGATATAGTACAAAGAGCAACTTGAAACATTCTTATCAAGATCATATTTTAAAATATTCCAAGTATCAAGATATCAATATGACACTTCATTGAATTCTGAGAAATCAAAAGACAAGTTACATTTCATTTGAAGAACTCCTTTTTGATAAATGTAGGGAGCATAACGAACGATCTTGATTTATAAAGAGCTTCATGTTATAATTATCTAGATCATGATTTTAATAATTATTTTCTTTAGCAAAGAATAACAAAAGCACTTTATTTTTGCATAAGAAATCTCATTGTATTATGATTTATAAATTCTTTTTCTGCACATGAATCATAGGAGATATGTATGTGAAACAAATCTTTGCAAGCAAAAACACTATCATTCATATTTCAAGATAGAATTTATAAGCAGGAATCATTTCATCAAATCCATTTCAGAAAAATATTTTTCAATATAATAAGTGTATGAGAAAATCCGATTGTTAGGATACCAATTGTTAAGTTAATCCGAAAATGAAATTAACACTTTCATGCATTCGGACAAGATTTTGCTATAGATTTTCAAGTTCAATCATGAAGATAAAACATGCTCATGATCATAATTTTTTTTTTTAAACATGTAATTTTTAAGAAAATTAATTCTAAACTAAAAGAGAAAATACATCATGAAAGCATCAAGTAATTTCAAAATAAATTAGGGGGATTTCAATTACCTCATCATTGAAAGCGATTAAGGCATAGTTTGCCACCTTGCCTTTCTTGATTTTCTCCTCGTCTTCGGAGGAGCTCGATTTATCCCACTTTGTTTTCTTCTTCTTTGGCCTCTTCCTTCGTTCAAGTTTATTATTTATTTTAGATTTTTATTTAATAAACTTATTAAGATTTAGTGTTCGAAGTTCAAGTTCATCATTGTCCTCATCACTTGAGTCATCGCTCAAGTGGTATTCATTTCTCCGGAGTTCCAAATCCTTCCTGTTCTTTGGAAGGTGATTTTGTTTATCATGTTCATCATGTGCATTGTGCACCATTTTATATGTTATCAACGAACCAATTAGTTCTTCAAGTGGTAAGTTGTTTAGGTTTTTAGCTTCTTGTATTGCAGTTGCTTTTGAATCCCACTTCTTAGAAAGAGAATGCAAAATCTTGTTTACGAGTTCAAAATCCGAAAAACATTTTCCAAGAACTCTTAAACTATTGACGACATCCGTGAAACGGGTGTACATGTCGCCTATAGTCTCGCTTGGTTGCATTCGAAAAATCTCAAAATCATGCAATAAAATGTAAACTTTCGAGTCTTTGACTCTACTAGTTCCCTCATGCGTGATTTTAAGTGTTTGCCAAATGTCAAAAGCCGTTTCGCACGTAGAAATCCGATTAAACTCATTTTTGTCCAAAGCGCAAAATAAGGCATTCATAGCCTTTGTGTTTAAAGAAAAATACTTCTTCTCCAAATCCGACCATTCGTTCATCGGTTTAGAGGGAAGCTGAAAATCGTTTTCAACGATATTCCATAAATCCAAATTCATAGAAATCAAGAAAACTCTAATTCGAGTTTTCCAATAAGTGTAGTCCAGTCCGTTAAACAACGGTGGACGAAAAACCGATAAGCCCTCTTGAAAGCCATGAAGAGCCATTTCTTTCTGGTGTAAATCCGAAATGAGAAATACCGGGCTCTGATACTAATTGTTAGGATCAAGAGCACTAAGAGGGGGGGGGGGGGGTGAATTAGTGCAATGGAAAACTTTCTGCGATTAAAACGAAACTGCGTTCGAACGATAAAAGTAATTTCTGTGTGAAAGCTGATTCTAAGATTACTTCAACTTAAGATCAAGCAAGATGATGTTAAAGTCAATCTATGAATGTAGTTTGCAATTATGATGAAAACCAGAATATAAGCGCAAACTGAAATACGACGTTCGTACGAAGAAACTGATTTACGTCTAAATGCTGATTCGTAAATCACTTGATTAGGCGAGATGCTGTTTAAGGGTATAAAGGTAGTTTGCAGTTATGGTAGAAATCAAAACTTAAACGCAATCTGAAATATGATGATCGTACGAAAAAGCAGATTTACGTCTAAACACTGATTCGGAAAGTGCAAAGCTTGAAACCCGATCGTATATGCGCAGAAAGCAGTAAGCTTCAGAGGAGGTTTGTAGTAAAGATAATATACTCAAAGTAAATGCAAACCGAGATTTAGAGTGGTTCGGTCAATCTTGACCTACTCCACTTTTGGCTTCCTCCACCGACGTCAACTAGAGGCCTTCCTTCAATAGGCGAAGGCCAACCACCCTTTTACAGTTGCACTCCTTTTGACGGGCTTAGGAGACAACCCTTACAGAATTTTCTCTCATCTCTTTACAACTCAGAACTTGGAAGAACAGAGGGAGAAGAACTTTTGGCCTTTACAATAATTTTGAGCTCTAAGAATCAGAGAAAAGGATCAAGATTTCGGTGTAAGTTTATTACTTTTCAGTGCTGAATGGGTGGGGTATTTATAGGCCCCAACCCAGTTCAAATTTGGAGCTCAAAACTGTCAATTCCCGGAATTCCGAGATCAGGCGGTTGCACTTTCTGATTGGAGCGGTTGCAACGCCTGGCAGAGCTCGAAGACTGAGCCTCTGGGCAGTGCTACCTCCTATCAGGGGCGGTTGTACCTCCTGACAGAGCTCGAAGACCGAGCTCAGGCGGTTGCACCTCCTGACTGAGGCGGTTGCACCGCCTGGCAGAGCTCGAAGACTGAGCTCAAACGGTGCCACCTCCTGTTAGGGGAGGTTGCACCGCCCAGTCTCGCTCGAAGACTGAGCCCAGGCGGTGCCACCTCCTGGCTGGGGCGGTTGCACTGCCCAATCTCACTCGGAGACTTAGCCTAGGCGGTGCTATCTCCTGGCTTGGGCGGTTGCACCTCTCGCCACAAATCAGGGTCCGAATGGGTTGATCCATTCGGCTCAATTTGGGTTTTTCAGGGGCCCAATTGCCCCAAGATTAAGTTAATGGGATCACCTCCCATTTCCAACTTAATCATTGTGCTAACTACGATTTTTCCTAAGACATTTACTGCAACTTGCTCCGGTGCGTCAATCCCTTCTTCCGGCGAGCTTCTGGCGAACTTCCGTCGATCATCCGATGAACCCTCGGTGATGCTACTGCGGACTTCCGGCAAACTCCTGGACTTGCGACGATTCACTTGGCGAGTTCCGATGAGCTTCTTTGGCAAGCTCATGGACTTCTTGGATTTGTTCCCGTAGAACCTCCGACGACTGTCCGAACTTCCGTCGAACTCTCGAACTCCCAACGTGATCATTGTCTTGACTCCGACGCAACTCCTGCTGCATGTCTTTCTTCCATCGAAGTTAATCCTGCACACTTAAAACAAAACTTCGATCGAGACAATTAATCCTTAGCCATTAACCAAGTTGTCTGGCATGTCATTGGTCCCTCGACGCTTCGTCCAATTCTTCGGCGCATCGTCCTCTCCTGCAGCCTATTGCCCAATCGGCCATTTGACTCTGCAACTCCGATATCCTTGGCACAATACCCGCTCTTCTTGGCCCGATACCCGAGTCCACGGCCCGAAGCCTTCTGTCGATACGTCGACCGATCCACCGGCCCGACATCCAATCTTCTGACATGTTCCTCCGGCACAACATGATTTTCCTGCTTTAATTGTCTCATCCTGATCGAAGCATCCTGCGTTACTCAAAACGTAGATTAAATCATAAACATATACCAAGTGTTTTCATCATCAAAATACGAGATTCAACAACATACATAAGCATTACATCAAACATCTTGTTTAGAAGTTTGTCCGTGACATTCTCCCCCACTTGTTCCTTCGACGTCCTCGTTGAAGCCTTTGTCGACACTACAACTCCTCGCATTTGCTAAGTCTTCAATCTTCTGCTCCAGCTACAATGCACCTCTTGGCTCCTAGCTGCTCTCCGCTGCTGTTTTTGAGTAGTCGAACCTTTGATCCGCCATGCTGCTTCAACTCACCAATGACTCTAACTCTAGTGTGGGGTTGGCTGAGTTGTGTTGATCCTTGTTGATTCCTGCGGATCCCCCAGATGAAGGAAAAAACCATCCTTACTGTGCTAGTCTCTCAAAATGCCTCATGCTGCTTGAACTGGGTGGATGCTTGTTGGAGCTTTAATGAGCATCATCTCGCAAACTTATGAAGTTTTGAGTCCTTCCTCCATAAAATTTGCTCATTGACTCTTCTTTCACTTAGTTGTCACATCCAAGTAGGTTCGCATCACTTCCGCTTTCGATTTGCATTTCGTTAGGAAATGAAGCGGACAATCTACTCTCAGTAACACTGATCACCGTTGGTGAGGATTTGACAACTAATGTCTTCCATTATCTTCGAAGGGTCTTTGAACATATGCAGAGCTCCTCTACTGGATAGATAAGAGAATTGGGGTACTCGGTTTCGCCCATTCTCTTAAGGGTTGAGAAGGCAAAGGTTACTTGACTTCGCTCGCCTCCTCCAGGTTGTACTCCATGCATCGAGTTGGTTACTAGCCTTCGCCTGCTCTTTGCTCACACTTCTGAAGCACTTGAAGTGTTTGCACTCCTTGCGTTGAGTTAGTTACTATGATTCACCTTCTCAATGCCATTGAACTTCTGGAATGCAGGAAGTTTTCACCCCAACTTGGAGTAATTTTCTCATAGGTTTGGTCGTCTATGGGATTGTACCGTCTTCTCCATCAACCCTGCCGCCTACTCCACTGATTGGCAAAGGTACAGCACCACGTACTGCCTGCTTCGTTCCTTGGTTATGCACTCTTGCATGACCTGAAGTCCTTCACTTTCGGCTATCTTGATGAGAAGCTCATTGACACCAGTCTTACGAAGTTCCTCGGCCTTTGCCCTTCAGCCTGTCTCGGTACTTGGAGATTACCTTTGCATGCTCCAACTCCTCGGCACCTTTCATGACCAAGCACTCTCCCTCCATGAGAGCAAGGGATCAATGACTTTCACGGAAGTCCCACCTCTGCGGTACCATGGCGCTGCCATGCCCATGGCCCTACTATCCGTCGCCTCGCATCTGCATCCCTTTTCTTCACGATCAGTAGATATGTCTTCGTGGCACTCCTCTGAGTCCACCTCCATTCTAACTGATGCTTGATTTTGGGTAGCTAAGTCCCTCTGGACTCGTCGTCGCTTCCTCGTCCCTTTCGACCCTCTACTTCAACACCTCTGTATTATCCAAACAGTTCGTTTGGTCGATGGAAAGATAGATTGCAACTCCCATACATGGCCTCTGCCATCACGTTGTAGGGTTTGCACCGATTATGTTCTCCTTAGCTTCCTTGGTAGCAACGTTCGCTTACTCGACCTTGTCCTCTGACTTGTCGGGCTCCCTTAAGCGAATATGAGCTTTGGAGCAGTCCAACTCTCCAGTTGCTTCGATCATACCTCTGCATGATCAAGTCCCTCCCATGGAACTCACTGGTACTTGCATTCGAACTTTTCCCTTGGTGGAACACATCCCCCATATGCTGATGACCAAGATTTTCACCCGATGCAAAATTTGATGCACACGCGGAAGACCCGCCTCTACGGTACCATGGCCTTCACTCCTTGAATCCATAGCCCTTCTTGCCGTCGTGTTGTTCACTGAAGTGGAGCTTCTAATAGCTCCCGATCATACCTCCATATGATCTAGTCCCTCACGGGACTATGTTGTGTGTATCGTATTGCCACGAACTGTTCCACCACGATCCGCTACACCATGTCGCCTCCTGGTGACATCTCCATTGCATTATGATCCTTGTGGAATAAACTCGAATTGTGAACCCTCCATGTGTGGCCTTTGCCAATACATCGCAGGGTCTCTTCCACCTTCGATTTTGTTCGCTCCTTTGGCAATCGACCTTCATCCACCCACTCTTGGGTCACACCTAGATGAAGCACCGCTCTAGGACAGTCCGTCGCCTAGTAGCTCCCGAAGTCCACCCACTTCACTGTAGTTTGTGCACCATTGTCTGGATCCTAAGCCTCTGCCCCTACCAACACAATCTCCGCTGTCCACCGCTTCCTTCATGGCAACTTGAATGGCAACACTGTGGCATATTCTTCAAGAGTACCCACCTTTGAGTCCTCTTGCCCCGTGCTAAGGCCTTCTGAACCTAATTTCGCTTCCGCAAATTGAGTCGCCTTAGTTCCTCCATCAAATGCTTCTCCGAGATAAGGTGCATCTGCCCCTATCAGCACAATCTCCGCTGCGCACTGCTTCCTTCATGGCAACTTGAATGGCAACACTATAACATATACTTCAAGAGTACCCACCTCTGAGTCATCTTGCCCCGTGCTAAGGCCTTCTGAACCCAATTTCGCCTCCGCAAATTGAGTTACCTTAGTTCCTCCATCAAATGCTTCTTCGAGATAAGGTGCATGTGCCCAGAAGCTCCCTTCGTCTTTGGCACCATGCAAGATAAGTCCGCTTCGTCAGAATGAAGGACCCATGGAACAACATGATCCTACTCTTGCCTCTGCAAGAGTTCATGTCCTTGACCTCTGTCTAAGGAAAGCACTGTGCCTTTGCTCCATGTTCCAACTTCTATGCTGGCTCCCTTTATGCGGCTTGAGTACTTCGCCAAGTTACACCCAAGTTGCTCCGTTCCTCGTTTTTGCATTGAGTTGATGGTGGCCCTCGTGCCCACCATTCCACGGGTCAACCCTCCCTTGAGTCCGATCTCCACATCGACTCCAAGTGTGCTATCATTTAAGTTACTTTGGGTCGCTCCCCCACTTGATCTCGCAATGCATCCACCAATGCATTCTCTCAAGCGAGATCATGCGACGACTCCTCGCCGCTTGCTCAATCCATTGAGCTTCGTGGAGTCGTTGTTTGTTGAGGTACTCCTCCTCAACTTGTGAGGTCCGTCTCACATGATTCTCCCTCTAGAGAGCCGGGACTTATCCCTCCTGGATAACTGTCCCATTGGAGCAATATCTCTCTTCGTTTCGGAGACCACCATCCCCTTGGACTACTCCGATCTGCTGAACAAACTGTGCATTGTTCTGCCTCCTGCAAACGCACTTGCTAGATTGTGACTCCACGTCAATACAGCCCCCGCTGCACCACTCAAGGCCTAGCAACATGCTAAACTCGTTGCATACTTCAGCCTCCTACGGACGTATCCTTCCCATGCCGAAGAGAAAGTTTCAATGCTCCATGGCGTCGAGTTTCGGTCGCCTTGGGATGGCCGCGAACATTCTATCGTCCGTATACAAGCCCATGCATGAGTACCGAATTCTTTGAGTTAGCAATTCCTCTCACCTCTGTGAGCTTTGCACAACTCTTTCGATCGCTGAGCAACTCATTCCACCTTGCATGGTCTCATCCTTTACTAAGCGCCTCGCTTGCCTTAAGCACCATCAAGTATAGTTGCCAACGTTGAGCCGTAGCTCAAACTCAACCATCCCAACCTTTGTGCGCTCCGCATTCTTCCAAGCTTGCCTGTTCTCGTGGTGCCTATTGCGCGAAGGGTTGGCCATTCCTCTGAATGCCAATGTCAGATGCCCGTTCCTCCGAGCGACTCCTTTTTCCTACATCTCCATGCCCGTTTTTCCCCCAAACGGTCGCGCGTGTGCTGACTGCCCTCAACGCAGCCCCGCTAGGTCCCCCATGTTTGCATGCGAAGTGTTTCTATGAGTGCTTGTCCCGCTCTGATACCATCTGCCACGGACTTAGCTAGTTTTGCCTAAGTCGTGCGGCACCCTTGCGTGTCCGTCCGCAAAGGTCAGCCTCCCCGAAGCCTCCCATTGTCCCTTAGGACCAACAAAAGAGAGAACAGGTTAGGGAGAACGCCTCAATCGGGATCCACAAGCAAACATCTCCGAAAAACACTTCATAGACAATGCAAATTACAAAAAGACTTTACAAGCTCTGAACAGTTGCACAATAAAGGGTAAAATGGTCTATTACAGATCAAAAATCTCTCGCACGTGTCCACATGACACAACCTTTATTTACAAGCCTAAAGAGACCACCAACTTAACTAAAATGGGACTATTAAGCCTTTGGCCGTCCCTCTACATGCTGTACAAGGCATGAACATGCCAAAAGACACAGACATACATAAGCATTACATCAAACATCTTGTTTAGAAGTTGGTCCGTGACAGCACGTCATAATATATATATATATATATATATATATATATATATATATATATATATATATATATATATATATATATATATATATATATACTCCTACACTACACATAATATCATATATGTGCATTATACGTCATAACATATCAATGCACTCCTACAATATATATTATGGAAAACACATGTACTTTCACATCACACATCATAATATATACATATACACAAGATATTTTCATCATAATTAATATATTTTTATGCTTACAAAATTTATACATTAACATTTAGCTCGTGATGATCTTATCGATCGAAACATGCTTTCTAAAATTTGTTATGTATACGATAATTTATACGATCACTGTTTTATAGCGAATTAAACTTATACTTACATGATTGAACTAAAAAATAAAGATGCCTTTAAAAGATCATGTTTCTTATTGATCGAGTATGTCGGAGAGTGATACATTTATCAAATTAGGAGCCTATATAAAGACATGAGATGTCTTAATTAAGAACCATACCTCTTGAATTAGTGTTTTATGATAATTCATAGCAATAATTCATAAAAACATATTTGATAAAATCTCTTATAAAAAAAAATATGCTTAATCTAAAAATTCATTTAAATTTTATCACCAATTTTTTAATAATTCACTCTATAAACATCGTATGATTACGAAGAATTTGTTTTCTCACTATTCGGACTAACTAAACTATCCTCATAATTTAACTACCAACAACTTAAAGAAAGGGCTATGACTATCTGAATTTATAAATCTCATATCTTAGTGTACGAAGGTGGTATTTTTTCAATTCCAAATATCACAAAATTATAAGAATTTTTTTTTAAAATATTTCAAAAGAACAAAGCCTAATCATATTCTTCAAGGGTCAATTCAACTCGAATAGAATCCCTTCTTAGAAAATTAGATATTCTAACTATCTTAAATTTGGAAAGTAATAACTCTATGCACCAATCTCAGATTAAACATTTACTCAAGCATTTCGAATCATAAAATATTTATATAAAATATATCCAAAAATTAAAGATAAATTTGAAGTCTAGATTACTCAAAAGCAGTTGAAAATATCAACCTATAATGTATAAAACTGAATCCCTAAGTATAGTAAGGGAAGATTTGAGGTTTTTCTTATCTCAATCTTCCTTAGAACTTGGGTTTCTTGACCACCATAAGAAAAATTGAGAGAATAGCTGAAGAAAGAAAGAAAAGATCATGAGTTATTAGGTTAGTAAAGAGAATGACGTCAAATAAGGTAGAGGTGCTTAAAAGTTATCTTGAAGTTAATAGTTAAATCCCATTTGACCTTATTTCATGGTTTTTTTTATTTACTAATATAATTTTAATATTGTAGCAACTTTAATTGAGTTTAATTTAATTTGACAAAGATGATATTTTTGGTCTAAAATCATCTTTTTTATTTCAGTTAAGCATCTCAACATTTGGTTTAATACTCCTATTTGATTTTTGTCGCCATTAATTTTTTTATTACTCCATCCATACCTAAGTAGCGTATGATAAATATGTTAGGATCAAGAGCACTAAGAAGGGGGGGGGGGGGGGGGGGGAGGGTGAATTAGTACAGCGGAAAACCTTCTACGATTAAAAAATCTGCGTTCGTTCGATAAAAGTGATTTCGGTAAGAAAGCCTGATTCGTAAATCACTTTAACATTTGATTAAGCGAGATGCAGCAAAGATATAAATGCAGTTTATAGTTATGGTTCAAATCAGATAGTAGGCGCAAACTGAAATATGATATTCGTACGAAAAAAACTGATTTGCGTCTCAATACAGATTCGTAAATCACTTGATTAAGTGAGATGCAGTTAAAGCAAGGATATAAAGGTAGTTTGCAGTTATGATTGAAATCAAGACGTAAATGCAAACTGAAATATGATGATCGTACGATAAAACTGATTTACGTCTAAACGCCGATTCGGAAAGTGCAAAGCTTGAAACCCAATCGTATATGCATAGAAAGCAGTAAGCTTTTGAGGAGATTTGCAGTAAGGATAAGATGCTCAAAGTAAATGCAAACCGAGATTTAGAGTGGTTTGGTCAATCTTGACCTACACTACTTTTGGCTTCTTCCACCGACAAGGTCACCGATGTTAACTAGAGGCCTTCCTTCAATAGGCGTAGGCTAACCATCCTTTTACAGTTTCATTCCTTTTGACGGGCTTAGGAGACAACCCTTACAGAATTTTCTCTCCTCTCTTTAAAGATCAGAACTTGGAAGAAAAGAGAGAGAAGAACTTTTGGCCTTTACAATAATTTTGAGCTCTAAGAATCACGGAATAAGATCAGGATTTCGGTGTGTTTTTAGTGCCCTTTCAGTGCTGAATGGGTGGGGTATTTATAGGCCCCAACCCAGTTTGAATTTGGAGCTCAAAACTGTCAATTCCCAGAATTTCGAGATCTGGTGATTGCACCGCTTGGCAGAGCTCGAAGACTGAGCCTCTGGGCGGTGCCACCTCTGTTAGGGATGGTTGCACCTCCTGCCAGAGCTCGAAGACCGAGCTCAAGCGGTGCCACCGCCTGACTAAGGCAGTTGCACCGCTCAACTAAAGCTCGGAGACCGAGCCCAAGCGGTGCCACCTCTTGGCTAGGGCGGTTGCACCGCCTAGTCTCGCTCGGAGACTGAGCCCAGGCGGTGCTATCGCCTGGCTTGGGCGGTTCAACCGCCTGGCAAAAATCAAGGTTCGAATGGGTTGATCCATTCGGCCCAATTTGGGTTTTTCAAGGGCCCAATTGCCCCAAGATTAAGTTAATGGGATCACCTCCCATTTCTAACTTAATCAGTGTGCTAACTACAATATTCCCTAAGATATTTACTGCAACTTGCTCCGGTGCGTCAATCGCTTCTTTCGACGAGCTTCCGGCGAACTTCCGTCGATCTTCCGATGAACCCTTGGTGATGCTCCTACAGACTTCCAGCAAACTCCTGGACTTGCGACGATCCACTTGGCGAGTTCTGATGAGCTTCTTTGGCAAGCTCATGGACTTCTCGGATTTGTTCTCGCAGAACCTCCGACGACTGTCCGAACTTCCGTCGAACTCTCGAACTCCCAACGCGATCATTGTCTTGACTCCGGAGCAACTCCTGCTGCATATCTTACTTTAATCGTAGTTAATCCTGTATACTTATCTCAACATATAGATTAGATAACAAATGACAATTGACTTGATAATCAAAATCCGAGATTCAACAATCTCCCCCTTTTTGATGATGACAATCAATTGATAATGGAGTTAACCTTAACTCCCCCTATCTATATGCCATACTTGAGATAAGTCATTCTTGAATTCAAAACCTTTGAATTCAAGAGACATATTGATAAGTTAAAATCATTTAAACTTATCAATACTCCCATCATGATTCCCATCATGATGTTTCTCTCTGAAGATGATGTCAAGGCTTGACATTCATTTTCAAATTTTACATAACAAGTTTGAATGATGGTAATAGTAGCAATTCATCATATTGTAAGATATCAACATGTAAAACTGCAAAGTAAGATTTTGATATCATTACATGATGCACACATTTCAAATGTTTTAGCAAGTATTGCATTTCATCATATGGTAAGATATCAATACGTAAAATTACGATGCAAGTTTTTCGTTTGATATCTTGACACGATACAAACAAGGCATAATTTAAATTATAGCAATCATAGAATCTATTCATATATCTCTTGGTGATGCAAGCATGGCATTAATACTCATATTTCTCCCCCTTTGTCATCAACAAAAAGTGTGATAATTGTGATACCAGGAGAATAATATAAGCAAATTTTGAGCATAAGTGTGATAATTGTTCATGCCTTTACTAGGTTCATGTTATTTTCCAATAGTTAGTGATAGGAAATCAATTATACAAGCATATAAAGGAAAGCATGATATGTAGATCGCTTTGAATACTTCTTCCTTTTTATTTGTTATAATCTTTTTGCATTAAGGAGGAAGGCCATTTGTGATACCAGCTATTTGTGAGTTTACTTGAGTGAAGTTAAAATCGATGAGAGATTAAATCATGCTTCATTTTTACAAGGATCAAGATATGTATGTGAAACAAATCTTTGCAAGTAAAAACACTATCATCCATATTTCAAGATGGAATTTATATGCAGGAATCATTTCATCAAATCTATTTCAGAAAAATATTTTTCATATAATAAGTGTATGAGAAAATCCGATTGTTATGATACCAATTGTTAAGCGACTCCGAAAATGAAATTAACACTTTCATGCATTTGGACAAAACTATGCTATAGATTTTCAAATACAATCATGAAGACAAAACATGCTTATTGTTATGGAAATTTTTGTATTCAACACATAATTTCCAACATGTTATTTAGGCATGTAATGAAATGGCAATCAAGTGATTTGATCATTCAATAAAGTCCGAAAAATAATTTTAACTAGTTTATGTATTCGGACACATCAACATTCCTAATTCTCTTCTTATGAAATCAAATTGTTCTTCACTTAGAGGTTTTGTAAAAATATCAGCTAGTTGATGTTTAGTATCAATGAACTCTATGATTACATCATGATTAGTAACATGATCTCATATAAAGTGATGTCTAATATCAATATGTTTTGTTCTTGAGTGTTGTATAGGATTCTTCGTTAAGCATATTGCACTTGTGTTATCACATTTAATGGGAATATTTTTAAGATGAACTTTATAATCTTCTAAGGTGTTTTTCATCCATACAACTTGTGCATAGCATGCACTTGCTGCAATATATTCAGCTTCGGTTGTTGATAGTGCAACCGAGTTTTGTTTCTTAGATAACCAGGAAACAAGGGCATGTCCTAAAAATTGACATGTTCCTGATGTGCTTTTTCTATCTAGTCTACAGCCAATAAAGTCCGCATCAGCATAAGCAATTAACTCAAGATTCTTTGATTTTGGGTACTATAATCCTAGATTTGTGGTACCATTAAGATATCTAAGTATTCTTTTAACTGCTTTGAGATGAGATATCTTAGGGTTTGATTGAAATCTAGCACAAAGTCCTACACTGAACATGATATCTGGTCTGGTTGCAGTGAGGTAAAGTAAACTTCCTATCATGCCCCTATAAGTTTTTTGATCGAAGCTTTCTTCACTTTCATCAATTTCTAACTTAGTGGAGGTGCTCATTGGAGTGTTAATAGCTTTTGAGTTATTCATATTAAACTTTTTTAGCAAATTCATAGCATATTTAGTTTGACTAATAAAGATGTCATTGCTTAGTTGTTTGATTTGTAAGCCTAAGAAGAATGTTAATTCTCCCATTAAACTTATTTCGAATTCAAGACTCATAGTTTTAGCAAAAGATTCACAAAGAGATTCATTCGTAGAACCGAAGATAATATCATCAACATAAATCTGAACAATGAGAAAATTATTTTCAAAATTCTTGATGAACAATGTAGTATCAACCTTGCCTTTTGTGAAATTATTTTCAATAAGAAAAGAATTAAGTCTCTCATACCAAGCCCTCGGAGCTTGTTTTAAACCATAGAGAGCTTTAGTTAATCTAAATACATGATTAGGGAGGCTATTATTTTCAAATCCAGGAGGTTGTTCAACATAGACTTGTTCGGAAGTAAAGCCATTAAGAAAAGCGCTTTTAACATCCATTTGAAACAACTTAAAATTATTGCTACTAGCGTAGGCAAGGAGCATCCTTATGGCTTCTAATCGAGCCACAGGAGCGAAGGTTTCTTTATAATCGATACTTTCTTCTTGGTTGAAACCTTTGGCCACTAATCTAGCCTTCCTTCTAACTACGATACCATATTCATCTTGCTTGTTTCTAAAAACCCATTTAGTACCAATAACTAAATGGTCATTTAGCCTAAGAACAAGCTTCCACACCTCATTTCTCTCAAATTGATTTAATTCATCTTGCATTGCAATAATTTATGAATCATCTTTCATGGCTTCGTCAACACATTTGGGTTCAATTTGGGAGAGAAAAGCGGTGTTGGCACCAAAATTTTTAAGAGAAGAATGTGTTTGAACCCCCTTTGATGTGTCTCATAAGATTAGCTCCTTAGGATGAGCATCTACATACTTCCAATCCTTGGGTAAGGATGTTTCGGAAGTGGATGCATCCAAGTTGCTAGTTGGAGACAGGGTTTCATTTAAATTTAAGGAATCAAAATTAACATCATCATCAAAATCGTTTTTCCTGATTTTGAAAATCTCATTGAAAACAACATGAATGGATTCTTCAATAATTAAAGTTCTTTTATTGAAGATACGAAAAGCTTTAGAAACCGAAGAATAACCAAGAAATATTCCTTCATCGGATTTAGCATCAAAATTTTCTAAATTATCTTTTTAATTCAAGATAAAACACTTACACCCAAAGACTTTGAAATATGAAACATTGGGTTTTTTGTTGTTCCATAACTCATAGGGAGTTTTGGTGAGTAAGGGTCTTACTAGAACTCTATTTAAAATATAGCATGCAGTGTTTATGGCTTCGGCCCAAAAATATTTGGGTAGGCTATGTTCATTCAACATGGTTCTTGCCATTTCTTGTAAATTTCGATTTTTTCTTTCAACTACTCCATTTTGTTTAGGATTTCTTGGAGTAGAGAAATTATGGTTGTATCCATTGAGTTCACAAAATTCTTGGAAATCATAGTTTTGAAATTCACCACCGTAATCACTTCTAATTGATGAAATCATAGAACCCTTCTCATTTTGAACAAGTTTACAAAACTTGGTAAAATATCTAAAGCATTCATTTTTCTGTTTTAAGAAGTAAGTCCATGTGTATTTGCTATAGTCATCTACAATGACGAAGGCGTATTTGCTACCTCCTAGGCTTGATGTAGAGATTGGTCCGAACAAGTCCATATGGATCAATTGTAAGGGCCTAGAGGTGCTTATTTGATTCTTAGATTTGAAACTACCCTTAATTTGTTTACCTAATTGGCAAGCATCACATACATTATCTTTGATGAACTTGATATGAGGAATTCCTCTTTTAATTTCTTTAGATGATATTTGTGTGATTAGTTTAATGCTAGCATGACCTAATCTTCTATGCCATTACCAAGCATCCTCATTCAAAACCGAAAAACATATTTCATTACACAAATCATCGATGTCAATAGTGTATACGTTATTTTGTTTTAATGCAATCATAGACGTGTTTTTATGTGGTTTTTCAATGATGCAAGCATTAGATTCGAATCTGACAATATATCCTTTATCACATAATTGACTAATGCTCAAGAGGTTATGTTTTAAACCATCAACTAACAAAACATCTTCAATAAAGAAGTTGAATTTGTTACCTATGGTTCCTTTGCCAATGATTTTACCCTTGTTGTTGTCTCCGAATGTGACATAGCCTTCGTCTATGCTAGTGAGCTTAGAGAATTGAGATGGATCTCTAGTCATATGCCTTGAGCATCCACTATCAAGGTACCATCTCTTGCTCCTAGCTTGCGATGGTATAGGTTTATACAAGAAAGGATGATCTTTAGGTACCCATTTGCTTTTGGGTGCCTCAAAAATAGATCTACATTATTTATCATATTGCATAGAATTTATCATGGTTCTTTTAGGAACCCAAATTAATTTGTTCGGACTAATTTTCTTGAATGGACAATAATGCATTTTATGTCCAAGTTTGCAACAAAAGTTACATTTGCTTTGGTGTCGAACATGTAAGATGGGGGCCTTTTATGAAGGTGGTTGGATTTTGGTGAGGACTTCTCACAAATCCGATTCCACTTCTCACAAATCCGATTCCTTTTTTAGCAATTTATATTTTCTACTAATAATCTTGCATTCATCAAATAAGTCAAGGAAGGCATTTAATAATTCATTAAATGATAAATCTGTATATATTAAATTCATTACCTCTTCTCCGATGGCCATTAAGGCGTAATGAGCAACTTGCTCGGTGTTGGACTCCTCTTCTTCAGACGCGCTCGAGTCATCCCACGTTGCTTTGAGCGCCTTCTTCTTTGATGTTCTCTTTTTGACATGGGGACAATCACTTTTGTAGTGTCCCGACTTTTTGCACTCGTAGCAAATAACTTGGTCCTTCTTGGGTTCAAGTTTATTTTTTGTGTTATTCTTAAACTTGTTTCTTTTAATGAATTTTTTAAATTTTCTTGTTAGAAGTGCCAAGTCATCGTCACAGTCCTCATCACTTAAGTTTTCTCTCAAGTGGTCTTCTGAAGTTCTAAGTGTCATATCATTCCTGTTCTTTGGAAGGATGTTTTCTTGCTCTTCATAAGCTTTGCAAGTCATCTCGTAGGTCATTAATGACCCGATTAGTTCTTCAAGAGGGAAGTTGTTTAGATCTTTCGCCTCTTGAATAGTAGTGACTTTAGGATCCCAACTCTTAGGAAGGGATCTTAGAATCTTATTTACGAGCTCAAAATCTGAAAAACTTTTTCCGAGTCCTTTTAGACCGTTGATGACATTCGTGAAATGGGTAAACATGTCGCCAATAGTCTCACTCGGTTTCATCCAGAAAAGTTCGAAAGAATGTAACAAAAGATTGATTTTTGACTCTTTCACTTTACTTGTGCCTTCGTGAGTCACTTCGAGTGTGTGCCAAATATCGAATGCGGTTTCACAAACCGAAACATGGTTGAACTTGTTTTTATCAAGTGCACAAAATAAGGTATTCATAGCCTTTGCATTAAGAGCGAAAGCCTTCTTCTCCAATTCATTCCAATCGATCATTGGAAGAGAAGACTTCAAAAATCTATTTTCGACAAGATTCCAAAGTTCAAAATTCATAAAAATAAGAAAGATCCTCATTCGGGTCTTCCAATAGGTGTAGTCCGTCCTATTGAACATGGGTGGACGTGTAATAGAATGGCCCTCTTGGATTCCGACGTATGCCATCTCTCTTGGGTTTTAATCCGTTTGAGAGTTAACCCCGCTCTGATACCAATTGTTAGGATCAAGAGCACTAAGAGGGGGGAGGGGGGGTGAATTAGTATAGCGGAAAACCTTCTACGATTAAAAAAACTGCGTTCGTTCGATAAAAGTGATTTCGGTAAGAAAGCCCGATTCGTAAATCACTTTAACATTTGTTTAAGCGAGATGCAGTAAAGATATAAATGCAGTTTGCAGTTATGGTTCAAATCAGATAGTAGGCGTAAACTGAAATATGATATTCGTACGAAAAAACTTGATTTACGTGTAAATGCATATTCGTAAATCACTTGATTAAGCGAGATGTAGTTAAAGCAAGGATATAAAGGCAGTTTGCAGTTATGATTGAAATCAAGACGTAAACGCAAACTGAAATATGATGATCATACGATAAAACTGATTTATGTCTAAACGCCGATTCGGAAAGTGCAAAGCTTGAAACCTGATCGTATATGCGCAGAAAGCAGTAAGGTTTTGAGGATATTTGCAGTAAGGATAAGATGCTCAAAGTAAATGTAAACCGAGATTTAGAGTGGTTCGGTCAATCTTGACCTACTCCACTTTTGGCTTCCTCCACCGACGAGGTCACCGACGTCAACTAGAGGCCTTCCTTCAATAGGCGAAGGCCAACCACGCTTTTACAGTTTCACTCCTTTTTATGGGCTTAGGAGACAACCCTTACAGAATTTTCTCTCCTCTCTTTAAAGATCAGAACTTGGAAGAAAAGAGGGAGAAGAACTTTTGGCCTTTACAATAATTTTGAGCTCTAAGAATCACAGAATAAGATCAGGATTTCGGTGTGTTTTTAGTGCCCTTTCAGTGCTAAAAGGGTGGGGTATTTATAGGCCCCAACCCAGTTTGAATATGGAGCTCAAAACTATTAATTCCTAGAATTTCGGGGTCTAGCGGTTGCACCGCCTGACTGAGGCGATTGCACCGCATGGCAGAGCTCGAAGACTGAGCCTCTGGGCAGTGCCACCTCTGTCAGGGGCGGTTGCACCTCCTGCCAGAGCTCGAAGACCGAGCTCAGGCGGTGCCACCGCCTGACTAAGGCGGTTGCACCGCTCAGCCAGAGCTCGGAGACTAAGCCCAAGCGGTGCCACCTCTTGGCTGGGGTGGTTGCACCGCCCAGTCTCGATCGGAGACTGAGCCCAAGTGGTGCCACCGCTTGGCTTGCGCGGTTCAACCGCCCGGCAGAAATCAGGGTCCGAATGGGTTGATCCATTCGACCCAATTTGGGTTTTTCAGGGACCCAATTGCCCCAAGATTAAGTTAATGGTATCACCTCCCATTTCTAACTTAATCATTGTGTTAACTACGATATTCCCTAAGATATTTACTATAACTTGCTCCGGTGCATCAATCGCTTCTTCCGGCGAGCTTCCGGCGAACTTCCATCGATCATCCGATGAACCCTCGGTGATGCTCCTACGGACTTCCGGCAAACTCCTAGACTTGCGACGCTCCACTTGGCGAGTTCCTACGAGCTTCTTTGGCATGCTCATGGACTTCTCGGATTTGTTCCCGTAGAACCTCCGACGACTGTCCAAACTTCCGTCGAACTCTCAAACTCCCAACGCGATCATTGTCTTGACTACAACGCAACTCCTGCTGCATATCTTACTTTCATCATAGTTAATCCTGCAAACGTATCTCAACATATAGATTAGATAATAAATGACAATTGAATTCATCATCAAAATCCGAGATTCAATAAAATAATGTTTAAAAGTTAAACTTTCTAATGTGAATCATAGTCAAATGAATTTAAGACTTGAGATTCACTAAAAGCCGATTAAAATTCAACCACCACTTCTAGTCACAATTTGCATGATTATTACCATAACATATTCTCGTATTCAAGTTCGCTAGTATAGTTTGACTTGTTATACTATACTTAACATTAATACTAATGCTTATGCATTCTCAATCAATATTTCATAAAATTCTAAGAATGATATTTTTTGAAAATATGTACTTTAAACTAAAAAGCTGAAAATATGAGCATGTCATTTATAAATTTTATGAAGCATAGATATCACAAACAATATCACTAAGTGAGGGTAACATATACATATTATTTGTGCTTCTATTAACATACTTGTAATAGTTCAAAGTGTATGAGAATCAAATATATTTCATCCTATACAGTTTGAAAATAAATTAGAAGAAGTGTATGATGCAAAATTAGAACAAACTAAAGGGCACAACATATATATCATCGTATGTAGTTTTAAAATAAATCAGAAGAACTACATTATGCAAAATTAGAAGAAACTGAAAATCCTTTATCAATTAAAAATGGGAAAGAAATATCATCAAGTGTGATGGATTTTTCTATGATTGAATAAGTCAAGATCAAACAAGATTTAGACAATATGGATAATATTGATTTAATTAGTGCAGATGATTTTATTTCCATCGTAAGCGTAAAAGTCTTTGTTCAGCCTAAAGAAAAAAAAAAAATTTAAGTCGCTTATTAAAGATTCGAAAGATGTCACAAATATGATTTCAAGATCATCATTATCTAATAACTAGTAGTTATAAGGACTGATGAATATTCTATGATAAAAAAAAATAGATTTCTATACTAATGATTATGTTGATCAAATTGATTTCATATTTGGAGATTGGTTCAAGAAATCTGATAAGATTGGTTTAGACAAATCAGAGTTTTACAGTTGATCAAGATAGATAAGGTAGATCAATATATCATCGGGTCTGTTGGGCTGACAGCTCATATTCACCCCATGTGGGCTTTATCAGCCCACAGCCCTCACCTTCTCTTAACCTAACCCTAGATCAATATAAGGGGGCTATGGTGGCTGCATTTAGGCACAACGGAGGTGGCTGTGTTTTTTAGCAGAAAAGGGCAGCAACGTGGAGAGCTTTGCAGTAGCAAAGAGGAGAAGAAAAAGACAGAAAACCAGAGAAAGAAAGGGAAGAAAACAAGGACAACGCAGAGAGACTATTCTCAATCATCTAGTAGTGTTCTCATCTCAGGTTAGATCAAATCTACAGTAGACTCTTACTGTGATTACTTGGGGAGGTTTTAGATATTGTGGACAATGATGTGATCCTTGTATCCCAGTTATTCTCTTGTGATTGTTACTAGGGTTTAGGGCAAGAGATTGAGATTTGTATATTCATTATTCTCATAGTGGATTATCTCTAGTTTGTCCCGTGGTTTTTACTCTTCATATTGGAGGGGTTTTCCACGTATATCTTGGTGTTCTATTTGATTGTGATTTCATTTAATTCCGCTGCATATAATGGCCTGCTAGTATTTGTTCATATACAAAAGTTATTCCGTTTTATATCCCCATCAACTAGTATCAGAGCAAGGGTTTTGGTTTTAATTTTTGTATTTGAACATGGAAGCTAGTAATGTTTCTCACATGATTAGTTTAAATGGAAACAATCGGATGATATGGAAACCAAGAATGGAAGATCTCTTGTATTGTAAAGATTTGTATGGACTTTTGCAGGGGGATAGTGCAAAACCCACAACTATAACCGATGATGAGTGGAAGAGGTTAGATCAAAAACCAATTGGGTTTATTTGACAGTGGCTTGATGATAGTATCTTTCACCATGTTTCTATTGAAATTTTACATATTCTCTTTGGAAAAAGTTAGAAAGTCTCTATGAAAGAAAAACAGCTAGCAACAAAGCTTTTTTTATCAGAAAACTTGTGAACCTAAAATATAGAGAGGGTGCTTCTATTGTTGAGCATTTGAATGAAATGTAAAGTATTACTAACTAGTTATCCTCTATGAAAATGTCTCTTGATGATGAGTTGTAGGCATTATTACTTCTCAGTTCATTACCAGAAAATTGGGAGACACTGGTGGTTTCCCTTAGTAATTCTGCGCCAGATGTTGTTATCACTATGAGTCAAGTAACAAGCAGTTTGTTGAATGAGGAGTTGAGAAGAAAGAGTTCAGCAACATCTCAGAATGATTCACAGGCAATTATCTCATAGAACAGAGGAAGGTTAAAGTCTAGAAATAGTTCACGCATGAGTAGGAGCAAGTCAAGATCAAGAAAAGATATTATTTATTATAACTGTGGTGAGAAAGGATATTACAAGAACCAATGTAAGCAACCTAAGAAGAGCAAGAAAAAGGGAAAAGAAATGGAGTCTATAGAGTCAAAAGATAATATCACAACTATAGTGTAGGGTGATGATTATTTTATTTTGTCTCCTTCTGATGATGTTTTTTTTTTTTTGTGTTAGGATCTTGAGTGGGTGATCGACACAGGTGCTTCTTATCATGCTACACCACGGAGGGAGTTTTTTGCTACATACAGATCTGAAAATTTTGGTGTTGTCAAGATGGGCAACTATGGCACAGCAGACATCATAGGCATGGGTGATATTCATTTAAAGACCAACCTTGGCTGCAAGTTGGTGCTTAAGGATATGAGGCATGTGGTTGACTTGAGGCTGAATTTAATTTCAGTTAGAAGGCTAGATGATGAAGACTATGATAGCAGGTTTCACAGAGGTCAATGGAAACTCAGTAAGGGTTCTCTTGTTATAGCTAATGGAAAGAAATATCATACTTTGTACAGGTTGCAGGCTAAAGCTTATGGTGAGTAGTTAAATGCTATAAAAAAAGACTTCAGCATGGAGTTGTGGCATAGGCGACTAGGACACATGAGCGAGAAGGGACTGCAAGCTCTTTTTAAGAGAGAGATATTGCCAGACCTTAGAGGTATAAATCTAAACCCTTGTATTGATTGTTTGGCAGGTAAACAACATAGAGTTTTATTTTCTAGTCCTACTTTATGTAGAAAAATGCATACCTTAGACCATATTTATATAGATGTATATGGTCCTTTGAGGACAAAAACTCCTGGTGGGTTTGTTGATGTTCTTGGTATAAGTGGTGCACTTTATTTTGTCACTTTTATAGATGATTTTTCCAAGAAAGATTGGACCTATGCTTTGAAGACCAAAGATCAGGTTATTAATATCTTCAAAGAGTTTCATGCTAGGGTTGAAAGGGAGATAGAAAGGCAATTGAAATGCATAAGATCATATAATGGTGGTGAGTATATATGATTATTTAATGATTATTGTAGGTCACATGGGATCCAACATGAGATGACAGTTCCTGGTACACCTCAGCATAATGCTATTGCAGAGAGGATGAACCACACCATCATGGAAAAGATCAAATGTATGCTTTCACAGGCCAAGCTACCCAAAAGGTTTTGGGATGAGGCTTTGAGGACTACAGTTGATGTGATCAACTTATCACCATGTACAACCCTAGTTGGTGATGTTGCAGAGCATGTATGGTCTGGGAAAGATATTTCCTACAAGCATTTGAGAGTGTTTGGTTGTCATGCATTTGCATATATTCCAGACAATGAGAGATCCAAGCTGGATGGTAAGTCTAAAGAATATATTTTTCTTGGCTACTCATATGATTATTTTGGTTACAGGCTTTGGGATCCAGAAAAGCAGAAGGTGTTTAGAAGCAAAGACGTAGTCTTCTTTGAGGATCAAACTTTTGAAGATTTGAAGAAGAAGGCACCAGCTAATACTTCTACAGAAGGATTAGCAGATTATGACCCAATTACTCATCCAGTATATCAGGGTGATGGGGGAGATGTGTAGGAAGATAGTGTAGAGCCTGGTGTTAATCTACCTACAGGACATGTTGAGCAAGAAGAAGTTGGAGAGCAACTTCCCGCAGAACCTTAGTTGAGAAGATCTTCTAGACAACGTCAACCTTCCAAAAGATACTCTACAAATGAGTATGTGATGCTTACTGATACAGGTGAACTAGAGAGTTACCAGGAAGCAGTTGAAAGTGAGCAGAAAGAGAAGTGGTTAATTGCTATGCAGAAAGAGATGGATGCTCTTCAGAAGAACAACACTTATGATTTGGTGCTACTACCAAATGGAATAAAGGCCTTGAAGAACAAGTGGGTTTTCAGGTTGAAGACTCAAGAATATTGTTCTCAACCAAAGTACAAAGCTAGATTGGTTGTGAAAGGCTTTGGTCAAAAGAAAAGTATTGACTTTGAAGAGATTTTTTCTCCTGTTGTTAAAATGTCTTTTATTCGTGTTGCTCTTAGTATTGCTGCTAGCTAGGACTTGGAGGTTGAGCAGTTAGATGTGAAGACAGCTTTCCTTCGTGGGGATTTGGAGGAGGAAATTTATATGGAGCAACCAGAAGGCTTCAAAGTCAAAGGTAAATAGAACTTTGTCTACAAATTGAAGAAGAGCCTGTATGGGCTAAACCAAGCTCCAAGACAGTAGTATAGAAAATTTGATTTATTTATGACAAAAAATGGATACAAAAGATCAGTTTCAGATCATTGTGTGTACATCAAATGGTTTAGTGAGAATTTTATTATTCTCTTACTTTATGTTGGTAACATGTTTATTCTTGGAAAAGATATGTCTAAAATTGACAGATTGAAGAAGGAGCTAAGTGAGTCTTTTGCAATGAAGGATATGGGGCAAGCAAAGCAAATACTAGGAATAGAGATTTTCCGTGACAGGAAAAATAAGAAGATTTGGTTGTCACGGGAGAAATACATCGAGAATGTATTGGAAAGATTCAGTATGAGCAATGCAAAACCAATTGGTTCTCCTCTTGTAGGTCACTTTAGTAGTTGGAAATTTATTGTATGCAATGGTATGTACGAGGCTAGACATTGCATATGCAGTTGGTGTTACTAGCAGGTTTCTTGCAAATCCAAGCAAAGAGCACTAGGCAGTAGTTAAGTGGATTTTTAGATATCTCTGAGGGAGCTCTAAGGTTTGTTTAAGCTTTGGAGGTAGACCGCATGTGTTAACAGATTACATAGATGCAGATATAGTAAGAGATATAGATACGAGAAAGTCTACTTCAGGTTATGTACTTACTTTTGCAGGGAGAGCTGTGTCATGGCAATCCAAGTTACAAAGGTGTATTGCTCTCTCCACCACAGAAGCAGAATATATTGCTGCTACAGAGGTATGCAAAGAAATGATATGGATGAAAGAATTCTTACAAGAATTGGGGCTGAAACAGAAAAATTATATGGTGCATTGTGACAGCCAAAGTGTCATCCATTTGTGTAAGAACCCAATGTTTCATTCTAAGTCAAAGCATATAGATGTCAGATACCACTGGATTCGAAATGTATTTGAAGAAAAGCAGTTGCAGCTTCAGAAAATTCACACAGATGACAACGGAGAAGACATGTTGACAAAGACTTTACCAAAAGAAAGACAGGAGATATGCCGACAGCTGGTCGGCATGGCTTCACATTGAGGAGTCATGTGACAGCTTCCTTATGGGCTAAAGGGGGAGGTTGTTGGGCTGACAGCCCATATTCAGCCCATATGGGCTTTATCAGCCCACAGCCCACAACCTCTCTTAACATAACCCTAGATCAATATAAGAGGGGTGTGGTGGCTGCATTTAGGCACAACGGAGGTGGCTGCGTTTTTGGGCAGATTAGGGCAGCAACGTGGAGAGTTTTGCAGCAGCAAATAGGAGAAGAAAAAGGTAGAAAAACAAGCGAAAGAAAGGGAAGAAAATAAGGACAACGCAAAGAGACTGTTCTCAATCATCTAGTAGTGTTTTCATCTCCGATTAGATCAAATCTATAGTAGACTCTTGCTGTGATTACTTGGGGAGGTTTTAGATATTGTGGACAGTGACGTGATCCTTGTATCCCAGTTATTTTCTTGTGATTGTTGCCAGGGTTTAGGGAAAAAGATTGAGATTTGTATATTTATTATTCTCATAGTGGATTATCTCTAGTTTGTCACGTAGTTTTTACCCTTCATATTGGAGGGGTTTTTCACGTATATCTTGGTGTTCTATTTGATTGTGATTTCATTTAATTCCGCTGCATATCATGACCTGCTAGTATTTGTTCATATACAAAAGTTATTCCGCTTTATATCCCCATCAGGGTCGACCCTCTTTATTTCTTTGCGCCGTCATTTATGAGCAAAATCATTATAATTTTCATTGATTTCTTTCTCATATTATTTTTTTTAAGAATTTTCATACCAATTTTGTGTTGGTTTTACATTGGATACACATGGATGTTGATGCTACTCGAACTTTATTTTCATCGTAAATCGCATTATTCGTTTTGAGTTTGACAAACATATATGCAAGAGGAATTCTTATTCAGAGTTGATTTGAGATGGAGCATCAAGTAAGGGCCTAGCTCGGGCTGTGAGCTTTTCTTTCTTTGTTTTCCTTTACCAGACCCGGGTTGTGGGTAAAGAAATCGATTGAGCCTCCCCTTGAGTAGGCTTATGGAGGGTTTTTTCACCCTCACTTTTTTTGTTAGGGTTTTTCCCTCCAATGAGGTTTTGCCTTGATCTATTATTCGATCGAGGATTTCCTTGGATTAAAAATTACATATTACAAATAATATGGATCGAATGAAATTCTATCATTTGAATAAAAATATTATGGATTTCAAATGCATTCATTATATAGAAATAAATATTTTCTAAACATATGAGATGTCTCAAGTATTTAGAGTCAACTTCTTAAAGAATGAAAAATGGCTTGAATATATGTAATAATATATTAATCATTTGAAAATTATTTTCTGTGATCTATGGCTATGGTTACTTCTAATTTGTACAAAAAAAAACACAAATTCCTTATCCTACCAAAGCAAAATATTTTCTTACAACAATAACTTTAACTATTATTTGGCGAAGCAAGTTTAAACTTTAATACTAATCTAAGATGCCATCCACCTTCAACAACATGATCATCTACCCATGAAGAATTAATAGTTAAAGTCAACTAAGAACTCTCATGCATACCTTGTGTATCCCATACCTATCTAGTGCTACTTGCAAATCCATTTTACAAAACAAATATTTAATAGGAGAACGAGGAAAACTAAAAATTTAAGATAGACATGTCCGTCCATTAAACAATAAAACCAACCACAACTATTTAATTTGGTAGAATAAGGTTACAACTTTGACAAGGAAATCATTCCCAAAGCAAAGTATGTGTTCCCCTCCATGTCACGGGCTTAGTTGGAATTGCCTAAGTCGTGAGGCACCCTTGCGGTAAAGACACGAACATAGCTTGCGTTGCCTAAGTAGCGAGGCACCCTTACGACTAAGATGCTAACTTAGCTTACATTGCCTAAGTCACCAATTTTTTAATAATTCACTCTATAAACAAATGAATTAGTTAATATCTATTATACCAATATATGATTATGAAGAATTTGTTTTCTCACTATTCAAACTGACTAAACTATCCTCATAATTTAACTACCAACAACTTAAAGAAAGGGCTATGACTATCTGAATTTATAAATCTCATATCATGGTATACGGAGGTGGTATTTTTTCAATTCCAAATATCACAAAATTATAAGAGAATTTTTTTAAAATATTTCAAAAGAACAAAGCCTAATCATATTCTTCAAGGGTCAATTCTTACTATCTTAAATTTGGAAAGTAATAACTCTATGCACCAATCTTAGATTAAACATATACTCAAGCCTTTAGAATCATAAAATATTTATATAAAATATATCCAAAAATTAAAGATAAATTTGAAGTCTAGATTACTCAAAAGCAGTTGAAAAGATCAACCTATAATGTATACAACTGAAACCCTAAGTATAGTAAGGGAAGATTTGGGGTTTTTCTTATCTCAATCTTCCTTAGAACTTGGGTTTCTTGGCCCCCTTAAGAAAAGTTGAGAGAATAGCTGAAGAAAGAAAGTAAAGGCCATGAGTTATTAGGTTAGTAAAAAGAATGTGGTCAAATAAGGTAGAGGTGCTTAAAAGTTATCTTGAAGTTAATGGTTCAATCCCATTTGACCTGATTTCATGGTTTTCTTTTTCATTTACTAGTATAATTTTAATATTATAGCAACTTCAATTGAGTTTAATTTAATTTGACAAAGATGATATTTTTGGTCTAAAATCATCTTTTTATCTCACTTAAGCATCTCAACATTTGGTATAATACTCCTATTTGATTTTTGTCGCCATTAATTTTTTTATTACTCCATCCATACCTAAGTAGATTATGATAAATAATGTTTAAAAGTTAAACTTTCTAATGTTAATCATAGTCAAACGAATTTAAGCCTTGAGATTCACTAAAAGCCGATTAAAATTCAACCGCCACTTCTAGTCACAATTTGCATGATTATTACCATAACATATTCTCGTATTCTAGTTCGCTAGTATAGTTTGACTTGTTATACTATGCATAACATAAATACTAATGCTTATGCATTCTTAATCAATATTTCATAAAATTCTAAGGATGATATTTTTTGAAAATATGTATTTCAAACTAAAAAGCTGAAAATATGAGCATGTCATTTATAAATTTTATGAAGCATAGATATCACAAACAATATCACTAAGTGAGGGTAACATATACATATTATTTGTGCTTCTATTAACATACTAGTAATAGTTCAAAGTGTATGAGAATCAGACACTGAATATATTTCATCCTATACAGTTTGAAAATAAATCAGAAGAAGTGTACGATGCAAAATTAGAATAAACTGAAGGGCACAACATATATATCCTCGTATGTAGTTTGAAAATAAATCAAAAGAACTACATTATGCAAAATTAGAAGAAACTGAAGATCCTTTATCAATTGAAAATGGTAAAGAAATATCGTCAAGTGTGATGCATTTTTCTACGATTGAAGAAGTCAAGATCAAACAAGATTTAGACAATATGGATAATATTGATTTTATTAGTGCAGATGATTTTATTTTCATCGTAAGCGCAAAAGTCTTTGTTTAGCCTAAAGAAAAAAAAAAATTTAAGTCGCTTATTAAAGATTCGAAAGATGTCACAAATATGATTTCAAGATCATCATTATATAATAACTAGTAGTTATAAGGACCGATGAATATTCTATGATAAAAAAAAATAGATTTCTATACTAATTATTATGTTGATCAAATTGATTTCATATTTGGAGATTGGTTCAAGAAATCTGATTAGATTGGTTTAGACAAATCAGAGTTTTACAGTTGATCAAGATAGATACGGTAGATCAATATATCATTGGGTCTGTTTGGCTGACAGGCCATATTCAGCCCATGTGGGCTTTATCAGCCCACAGCCCTCACCCCCTCTTAACCTAACCCTAGATCAATATAAGGGGGGTATGGTGGCTGCATTTAGGCACAACGGAGGTGGCTGCGTTTTTGGGCAGAAAAGGACGGCAACGTGGAGAGCTTTGCAGTAGCAAAGAGGAGAAGAAAAAGATAGAAAAACAAGAGAAAGAAAGGGAAGAAAACAAGAACAACGCAGAGAGACTATTCTTAATCATCTAACACTATTCTCATCTTAGTTTAGATCAAATCTACAGTAGACTCTTACTGTGATTACTTGTGGAGGTTTTAGATATTGTGGATAGTGATGTGATCCTTGTATCCCAGTTATTCTCTTGTGATTGTTTCTAGGGTTTAGGGCAAGAGATCGAGATTTGTATATTCATTATTCTCATAGTGGATTATCTCTAGTTTGTCCCGTGGTTTTTACCTTTCATATTGGAGGGATTTTCCACATATATCTTAGCGTTCTATTTTATTATGATTTCATTTAATTCCACTGCATATCATGGCCTGCTAGTATTTGTTCATATACAAAAGTTATTCCGCTTTATATCCCCATCAACTAGTATCAGAGCAAGGGTTTTGGTTTTAATTTTTGTATTTGAACATAGAGGCCAGTAATGTTTATCGCATGATTAGTTTAAATGGAAACAATTGGATGATATGGAAACTAAGAATGAAAGATCTCTTGTATTGCAAAGATTTGTATGGACCTTTGCAGGGCGATAGTGCAAAACCCACAACTATAACAGATGATGAGTGGAAGAGATTAGATCGAAAAACAATTGGGTTTATTTGATAGTGGCTTGATGATAGTGTCTTTCACCATGTTTCTACTGAAATTTCTATATATTCTCTTTGGAAAAAGTTGGAAAGTCTCTATAAAAGAAAAACAACTAGCAACAAAGCTTTTTTTATCAGAAAACTTGTGAACCTAAAATATAGAGAGGGTGCTTCTATTGCTGAGCATTTGAATGAAATGCAAAGTATTACTAACCAGTTATCCTCTATAAAAATGTCTCTTGATGATGAGTTGTAGGTATTGTTACTTCTCAGTTCATTACCAGAAAATTGGGAGACATTGGTGGTTTCCATCAGTAATTCTGCGCTAGATTGTCACTACCTTAGTTGGAATTTCCTAAGGCGTGAGGCACCCTTGCGGCCAAGATGTGAACTTAGTTTGCATTGCCTAAGTCGCGCTTCGCCCTTGCGATATTTCTCCGCAAAGATCAGCCCACTTGCAACCTCTCATAGGTCCCAAAGGACCTGTAAAAGAGAAAGTTGATTAGTTCGAAAGAACAAGCAACGGACAAGTCCCGAAGTCTCGCGAAAAGGGGACGCTTTCAAGCAATTCAGCGAGCACCTTGCATGCACAAGAGAAAAGGGGGAGAGGGGGAAAACAAGGGCTTTAGAAGGTTGAACAAATAGTTGCAAGCCCACGAATAGCTGCTCACCGAGTCCCGGGCGCGACAACAAGTTCCCATCAAGGCAACATGCGAACTTGTGAATGAGTGTTCTGTTAGGATCGAGAGCACAAAGAGGGGGGGGGGGGTGAATTAGTGCAGCGGAAATCTTACAGCAATTTAAAAGCTAAAGCTGCGTTCGTCCGATAAAAAATGATTTCGATATAAAAGCAGAATCACAGTGCAGTTTGCGTCTAAGCGCAGTTTTGCGTCTAAGCGCAGTTTGCGTCTAAGCGCAGTTTGCGTCTAAACGCAGTTTTACGTCTAAACGTAGTTTTACGTCTAAACGCAGTTTTGCGTCTAAACGCAGTTTTGCGTCTAAACGCAGTTTTGCGTCTAAACGCAGTTTTACGTCTAAACGCAGTTTTACGTCTAAACGCAGTTTTGCGTCTAAACGCAGTTTTACGTCTAAACGTAATTTTACGTCTAAATGTAGTTTTGCGTCTAAAAGCAGTTTTGAACCTTGAAAAGCATTTTACGTAGAAAGCAATTTGCAGTTATAAATGGAATCCGAATGTAAGCGTAAACTGCAGTGTGAAGATCGTACGAAAACACGATTTACGTTTGAATGCAGATTCTGAAAGATCAGAGCTTAGAAACTCGTTCGTAAAGGCGCAGAGGGCAGTAGCAATGTAGGAGGTTTGCAGTAATGATAAAGTGCTCAAGGTAAAAGCAAACCAGAGATTTAGAGTGGTTCGGTCAGTCTTGACCTACTCCACTTTTGGCTTCCTCCTCCGACGAGGTCACCGACGTCAACTAGCTGCCTTCCTTCAATGGGCGAAGGCTAACTGCCCTTTTACAGTTTCTCTCCTTTTGACAGGCTCAGGAGACAACCTTTACAGATCCTTTCTCTCCTCTCTTTACAACTCAAGACTTGAAGAACAGAAGGAGGAGAGCTTTAGGACTTTACACAAATTTGAGCTCTTAGAATCACTGAAAAGATCAAGAATTCGGTGTGGATCTGTTACCTTTCAGTGCTGAATGGGTGGGGTATTTATAGGCCCCTACCCAATTCGAATTTGGAGCTCAAAACGATCAAATCCCGGAATTCCGGGATCAGGCGGTTGCACCTCTTGACTGGAGAGGTGGCACCGCCTGGCAGAGCTCGAAGACTGAGCTCAGGCGATTGCACCTCTCTGCCAGAGCTCGAAGACTGAGCTCAGTGGTCGCATCGCCTGGCAGAGCTCGAAGTCTGAGCTCGGTGGTTGCATCACCTGGCAGAGCTCGAAGTCTGAGCTCGGTGGTTGCATCACCTGGCAGAGCTCGAAACTGAGCTCAGGCTGATGCACCTCTCTGCCAGAGGTGGTTGCACCTCTCTGCCAGAGCTCGAAGACCGAGCTCAGGCGATGCATCTCCTGTCCAAAGAGGTTGCACCTCTCTGCCAGAGCTCGAAGACCGAGCTCGGTGGTTGCACCTCTTGGCAGAGCTCGAAACTTGAGCTCTGGCGGTGCTACCTCTTGACAGAGGAGGTTGCACCGCCCAGTCTCGCTTGGAGACTGAGCCCTGGGCGGTTGCACCGCCCAGTCCCGCTGGAAGACATGGCCTGGGCGGTTGCACCGCCTGGCTGGGGCGGTTGCACCGCCCAGTCCCGCAGCCCAGGCGGTTGCACCTCCTGGCCTAGGCGGTTGCACCGCCTGGTGCAATCAGGGTCCGAATGGTTCGCTCCATTCGGCCCAATTTGAATCTTTTCAGGGGCCCAATTGCCCCAAGATTAAGCTAATGGGATCACCTCCCATTTTCAAGCTTAATCATCGTGCTAACTACGATTAACTCTAAGACAACTTCTGCAGCTATGCTCCGATGCGTCAATCGCTTCTTCCGGCGAGTTTCCGGCGAACTTCCGTCGATCATCCGATAAACCCTCGGTGATCCTTCTGCGGACATCCGGCATACTCCTGGACTTTGCGATGATCCACTTGGCGAGTTCCGACGAGCTTCGCTTGGCAAGCTTTTGGACTTCTCGGATCTGTTCTCGCTGAACCTCCGACGACCGTCCGAACTTCCGTCGAACTCTCGAACTCCCAATGTGATCATGATCTTGACTCCGGCGCAACACCTGCTGCTTGTCTTACTCTCATCGTAGTTAATCCTGCACAACAAAACAAAACTTTGATCGAGACAATTAATCCTAAGCAATTAACCAAGTTGTCCGACATGTCATTGGTCCCTCGACGCTTCGTCCGATTCTTCGGCGCATCGTCCTCTCGTGCAGCCTATTGCCCAATCGGCCAGTTGACTCCGCAACTCCGATATCCTTGGCACAATACCCGCTCTTCTTGGCCCGATGCCCGTGTCCACGGCCCGAAGCCTTCTGTCGATACATCGACCGATCCACCGGCCCGACGTCCAATCTTCTGACATGTTCCTTCGGCACAACATGATTTTCCTGCTTTAATTGTCTCATCCTGATCGAAGCATCATGCGTCACTCAAAACGCAGATTAAATCATAAACATATATCAAGTAGTTTCATCATCAAAATACGAGATTCAACATGTTCAACACCCAGTACTATACCAAAGCCCCATCCATCCCTGTGCCACCCGGGGGGTTCAAAGGGGCTGAGATGGCTGACGTTTTGGTGGGCGGAGGCAAATTCCAGAAATCAGCCCGCGGGACGCGAAAACGGAGCTGTTTTGGGCTGTTTTGGGGCTATTTTGCTCGGTTCGGTGAGCGGTCACTTTATAACGCTGCAGCTTGTTCGAACTTACATTTTTACAAGCAAAATGACTCAAAACCAAGGCAAAATAGGCTGCCAAATAACTGTACATGTAGATGAGAGCGACGAACGGTTCGTTGAACGAAGTTGTTGCGGGTGCGTGATGACCGTTCGTGACATTCTCCCCCACTTAAACTATCGACGCCCTCATCGACGCTTATTGGTAGTTGTTGATGATCTCTTCTTCATGTCGTAGGGTGTCTTTAGGCTTCAAACTGGCTTCAGTTCGGGGAAGCTTTCGCCACTTCACCAAGTACTCTGTCTGCTCAGCTCCGTTGGGTAGCTTTATCTTGTGGTCCGCCAGAATGGTTTCAACTCGCTTCTCGTAAGAGGCTGTGATGGGAGGAAGCCGAGTTGGAATACTTCGGGAAGCATCTTGCGGATCCGAGTGGTAGGCTTTTAGGTTGCTGGCGTGAAGAACGTTGTGAATTTTGAACCAAGCCGGCAGCTGCAACTTGTAAGAGACGTTGCCTGCCCTGCTGATAATTGGGAAGGGCCCTTCATACTTGCGCACCAATCCTTTGTGGACTTTGTTCCTAAAGAATTGGAGTGATGCTAGTTGGAGCTTTACCAACACCAAATCGCCAACTTTGAACTCTTGCAGTCGCCTTCCCAAGTCTGCCCACTTCTTCATCCTTTTTGCCACCTTCTCCAAGTAAGCCCATGTAATATTTGCATTTCGATGCCACTCCTTTGCGAAATGGTAGGCTGATGGACTACTCTCAGTATACCCAATGGCCATGGTGTGCGGAGTCGACGATTGTTGTCCGAGTAATGATCTCGAAGGAGCTCTTGTTGGATGTAGAGCTCCGCTGCAAGTTGTAGGAGAATTGGGCAATGTCCAATAGCTTCACCCAATCTCGTTGGTTGGTACTCACGTAGTGCCGAAGATATTGCTCGAAAAGCGAGTTTATCCTTTCAGTCTGTCCATTCGTCTAGGGGTGGAGGCTTGTAGAGTGGTATAACTTTGACCCCAACAATTTAAATAACTCGATCCAGAATCGTCCCAAGAACAAAGCGTCTCGATCACTAATGATATTGTGCGTGACTCCGCAATACTTCACCACATCCTTTATCATCAGCTTGGCTGCCTCCTATGCTGAACAGTGTAGGGGAGTAGCAATGAAAGTTGCATACTTTGAAAACCGATCGACCACCACGAGTATTGATCCGAGTCTCCCTACAAGTGGCAAGCTTGATATGAAGTCCAAGGAAATGCTCTCCCATGGCCTTTCTGGTATGGGCAACGGCTCCAAAAGTCCCACCGGCTTCCGTTGCTCCACCTTGTCTTGTTGGCAGGTAAGGCATGTTCGAACATATTCTTCCACATCAGTCCCCATCTTCGGCAAGTAGAAGACCCTCTCCATGAGAGCCAACATTCTGTGAATGCTTGGGTATCCAGCCCAATGGGAATCATGACACTCTTTTAAGAGTTCATGCCTCAAATTGTCTACTCGGGGAACATAAACCCTATTCCCTTTTGTGTAAACGAGTCCCTCCTGGACCAAAAATCGTTGTGCCTTGCCTTCTTTAATGAGTTGCATCAGGATAACTGCCTGGGGGTCACTATACAGTCCGTTCCTGATCCTGAAAAGGAAGTTGGAGTGTACCTGACTTGCTTGGCCTCCACCCTCCAATTGCGCGGCATTCACACGCTCCACTTTTTGACTCAATGCATCAGCCACTACATTTGCCTTCCCAGGCTTATACTCCATTGTCATATCAAATTCAGCTAGGAAGTCCTGCCAACATGCCTGCTTTGGGGAGAGCTTCTTTTGAGTTTGGAAATAGCTTAGAGCGATGTTGTCCATCCTCAACACAAATCGCGATCTAAGGAGATAGTGTCGCCAAACTCGTAGACAGTGGATCACCGTTGTCATCTCCTTCTCATGCACTGGATACCGCCGCTCGATCTCGTTGAGTTTGTGGCTTTCGTAGGCCACCGGATGACCCTCCTGCATGAGTACTCCCCCAATAGCGAAGTCCGAAGCATCTGTATGGACTTCAAAAGGCTCCCCATAGTTTGGCAATTTGAGCACTGGTTCTTCTATAACAGCAGCCTTCAGATCTTGGAATGCTATTTCACATTTGTCAGACCACTTCCAAGGCTGCTCCTTCTTCAGTAACTCCGTCAGTGGAGTTGCACGCTTCATGTACCCTGCTATGAAGCGTCGATAGTAGTTGATGAAACCAAGGAAGGATCTCAACTCTGGCACCTTCTTTAGAGTTCATCATTCCGTAACCGCTTGCACCTTCGACTTATCCATCCGAATGGAGCCATCACCGATTCGATGCCCCAAGAATAAGATCTCAGTTTGAGCAAAGTAGCATTTCTCCCTTTTCATGAATAAAGTGTTCTCCCTGAGAACCTTGAAAATTGTCCGAAGGTGTTTGACGTGCTCCTCGAGCATTTGACTGTAGACGACGATATCGTCCAAGTAGACAACCACAAACTTATCCAAATACTCCTTGAATAGCTGATTTATGAGAGTGCAGAACGTGGCCGGAGCGTTGGTTAAGCCGAAAGGCATCACCAAGAACTCAAACACTCTGTACCTGGTCACACAAGTAGTCTTCGCTTCGTCGCCTTCAGCAATGCGCACCTGCCAATACCCCGACCGAAGGTCGAGCTTCGAGAAATACTTCGCTTTGCCCAACTGGTCGAACAAGTTCGCGATGAGCGGGATGGGATACTTGTTCTTCACTGTCACTTTGTTAAGGGCTCGGTAGTCAACGCATAATCGGAGGCTCCCATCTTGTTTCTTCTGGAAGAGAACTGGAGCTCCGAAAGGTGCTTTAGAGCTGCGGATGAGACCACCGCTTAGCAATTCACCTAACTACTTTTTGAGTTCCGCCAACTCTGGCAGGGACATGCGGTAGGGTGGTCTCGCTGGAGGCTTCACTCCTGGCTCCAGCTCGATGTTGTGATCCACGCCTTTGCGTGGTGGAAGAGTCTTCGGCAACTCGGGTGGCATAACATCATTGATCTCTTTCAGGACGTTCGCCACCACAACAGGTTCTTGAATGGCCTTCTCGTTGAGTGGCTCTAGCTTCATAGCAGCCACGAATGTCAATTCGCCTTTTCGCACCCCTTTCTTCAGTTGTAATGCTGATATGTGTTGGGGCTCCTTGGTTCCTCTCCGAGAGACGGGAACCACGCAGGGGTCGTCGCCTCCCATCATACATAGGGAGTTCAAGAACGGTATTGGCACCAACTTCACCATGTGCAAAAACTCCATTCTAAGAATCACTTGGAAGTCATCTAGTGGCACTGCCATCATGTTGGTGTTCCCGCTCTATGTCCTGATTTTGATGGGAACTCCCTTTGCCAACCCGGAGATTCGCTTGGCCTCCGAGTTCACCGCCTTCATTCGGCTTGGGCTCTTCTCCAAGATCAACCCAAGTCGCTGTGCTTCTCGATCGGCTATGAAGTTGTGGGTAGCGCCCGTGTCCACCATAGCACGAGTTGTTTGGCCATTTAGCTTGATGTCCACATACATCAGTTCACTACTTCCTGCTTTTTGTAGCTTTGTCTTCATGTTCTCCCCCACTTGACCCCGCATGGCGTTCAACAAACGCATTGCTCCCATTCGGGGTCCTTGCGACTCCTCGTCGTCGCAGCTAGATTCAGAACTGCTCGAACTAAGAGCAACAACTTTGCCCTTATTCGATCGGGGAGGGTGGATGGAACCCGTCAAAGCATTGAGTGCCTGTTTTTGTGGGCACTCCCTCACCATGTGCGATCCTCCGTACAAGAAACATCCTCTAGGTTTTGAGGCCTTGCCTTTCGGGTTTGGCCCTTTGTGGGAACTCTTTTTCTTTTGTTCGCCTCTGAGCTCATTCCCTCGAGAATGTTTTGGAGGGTGATTGCCTGAAGATTATTTCCTTCTCCTTGGGTCTTCAGAGGAAACAAAGTCGGTGAGCCTTTCTGCAACAGCAATTGCCCCTACCACATCGGTAACATTCCTTCGATTTAGCTCATGTTGAGCCCATGGCTTCAAACCATCAAGGAAGCTGAACAACTTGTATGTCTCGGTCATGTCTTGTATGTCCAGCATTAGTGTAGAAAATTGCTTCACATAGTCTTGGATGGTGGTACTTTGGCGGAGTTGTCTCAACTTCCTTCTTGCGACGAACTCTATGTTCTCCGGCAAGAACTGAGTTCTTAACTCCCGCTTCAAGTCCTCCCATGTGTCGACTCGACACCGACCTTATTGGATCTCCTCCCAACAGGTTCGCCACCAAAGTTTCGCATCTCCGTTCAGATACATAGTTGCTATAGAAACTTTGGTATCTTCAGAATCGGGCCTCGTAGCTCGAAAGTATTGTTCCATGTCGAACAGAAAGTTCTCGAGCTCTTTGGCATCTCTGGCCTCTCTATATCCATGAGGCTCGGGTGCCCTCAAATTTTGTGGCGGTGCAATGCGGGTGTTGCTTCCTCTCGCATTTAGTGCTCTAGTGAGCATAGTCACCCTTGAAGTGAGTTCCGCCACAACTTCCTATAGGTGTTGCACGGAGTCTTTGGTGTCATCTGACAGTCGGTCGACTAGGGCCTCGACCTTGTTGATTCTGGATTCCACTTTCTCTTGTGAGCTCTCTACCCCGACAAGCCTTTGTTGGCCATGGTAGAGTTCCTCTACGCTCGCTTCAAGAACATCCAGGTGGGTTTCCGCCGTTATGAGTCTCTCCTTGTGACTCTTTTTCCTCGTTGGTGCTCCAGATTGCGCCTCCTCCGCTCGCGGAGAGTAGCCAACTTCTCGCTCATCATGTTCGCTGCCGTGCTCCTCTTGAGCAGCTCCAAAGCCTGAGAGCAAGTGTGCACATGCAGCCCACCTGTGGTTGCTTGGGGCAAGGGTCTGGCTTGCCCCGTCTTACTTTATTCGCCACGATGCTTTGCCATGGCGAAGTTGCGGAGTTCCTTCGCTGCTCGCTTGAAGTGCTTGCCCGCTCTGACACCACAATATCATGGCCTTAGCTGGAATTGCCTAAGGCATGAGGTATCCTTGCGGCCAAGACGCGAACTTAGCTTGCGTTGCTTAAGTCACGCTTCGCCCTTGCGATATTGCTCCGCAAAGATCAGCCCACTTGCAACCTCTCGTAGGTCCCGAAGGACCTGTAAAAGAGAAAGTTGATTAGTTCGAAAGAACGAGCAACAAACAAGTCCCGAAGTCTCGCGAAAAGGGGAAGCTTTACAAGCAATTCAGCGAGCACCTTGCGTACATAAGAGAAAAGGGGGAGAAGGGGAAAACAAGGGCTTTAGAAGGTTGAAGGAACAGCTGCAAGCCCACAAATAGCTGCTCACCGAGTCCCGGGCGTGACAATAAGTTCCCGTCAAGGCAACGTGCGAACTTGCGAATGAGTGTACAACGCCCGGTACTATACCGAAGCCCCATCAAGCCCTGTGCCACTCGGGGGGTTCAAAGGGGCTGAGATGGCTAACATTTTGGTGAGTGAAGGCAGATTCCAGAAATTAGCCTACGGCACGCGAAAACGGAGCTGTTTTAGGCTGTTTTCGGGCTGTTTTGCTCGGTTCAGTGAGCGGTCGCTTTGTAACGCTACAGCTTATTCGAACTTATATTTTTACAAGCAAAATGACTCAAAACCAAGGCAAAATAGGCTGCCAAGTAACTGTATATGTAGATGAGAGCGACGAACGGTTCATTGAACGGAGTTGTTACGGGTGCGCGACGACCATTCGTGACAAGATAGTGTTATCACTATAAGTCAAGTAACAAGCAGTTTGTTGAATGAGGAGTTGAGAAAAAAGAGTTCAGCAACATCTCAGAATGATTCACAGGCAATTATCTCAGAGAACAGGGGAAGGTCAAAGTCTAGAAATAGTTCATGCATGAGTAGGAGCAAGTCAAGATCAAGAATAGAGGAAGGTCAAAGTCTAGAAATAGTTATTATCCTAATAACTAGTAGTTATAAGGACTGATGAATATTCTATGATAAAAAAAAGATAAATTTCTATACTAATGATTATGTTGATCAAATTGATTTCATATTTGGAGATTGGTTCAAGAAATCTGATAAGATTGGTTTGGATTGCATGGCTTATAATTCAGAAAATCTAGAAAAAACTAAGCGCAACAACAAAGGAGATTACATCAAGTTTTAAGACTTTCTATAATATTTATTTTTATAAAGTTTAATTTAGGGGGGGCTGCTGGAATATTAAATCAAACGTTATGATTAGATAGGATTTTAGTTTAGAAAGTCAAGTCAAGATAGGAGTTTATATCATCGTTGTAGTCAAAGTCTTAAGTTTACCTCTCTATAAATATGGATGCATGTAATGCTTTAGGAATACAACAAAGAGAAAAGATAAATTAAAGCAAAGGCTTAGAGATTATGAGATATTATAAAGTTTTAATATTCAATATGAGCTTTTAGTTTCGAAGTCTCCTCTATTCTACTTTATTCTTTTTTATGATTTCTAACAAGTGAGAGAGTAGAGGGTGCTCGGTTTTATACTGCCAGAATCTTACACACATTAAATTATAATAAAAATATCAATAGAAGTATAAATAAATTATATATATTACCCTTACTTAGTGATATAATTTGTAATATCCATACTTCATAAATATGATAAACAACATTCTCATGTTTTCGACTTTTAAAGTTGAAGTATATCCTTTTCAAAAATATTATTTTTTGTGTTATAGGAAATGTTGGTTGAGCATGCATAAGAATTAATATTTAGTTTAAGTATATTTATAACAAAAAAGGTATGGTCCTTAGTGCAATAGGCTTTTATGTGCTAGTGAATATGAGTATGAAGTTAAGTTATGGTAATAAACATACATATAATGACTACAAGTGATGATTGAATTGCAATCAAACTTAAGTAAATCTCAGGTTGAATTAGTTTAAAAATAATTAAAGTAAGAAAGTTTAAATTTGAAACATTATATATGTAGAGGATAATAAGCTATTTAGTTATGGATAGAGTAATGAAAATTTAAATAAAAATATAAATCAAAGAAGTGTGTTATACTAAAAATATTGAGATATATAGGTGAGATTAAAAAAATGAGTTTAGGCCCAAAATATCATTATGGTCAGACCAAATTAGACTCTCCTAAAGTTACTAAAACCTTATAATTTAATTAATGAAAGAAAAAAATAAATAAAAACTTAAAATAAGGTCCAATGGGATTGAACTATAGACCTCATGCTAACCTCTTAAGCACATCTACTTTATTATAGCTTTATTCTCTTTATCTACCTAATAACTGATAACTTTTTCTCACCTTCTTCATCTATTCTCTTAGTTTTTCCCGGGGAAAATAGGAAACCTCAGCTCAAGGAAAGTTTAAGATAAGAAAAACAAAATACTTCCCTTGCTATACATAGGATTTCGGCTTTATAGATTATAGATTGATGTTTCAACTACCTTTTAGTAACACGAACTTTGATTTTATAGTTAATTTTTAGATATATATTTTATACTTCTTATTGTTCTAAGTCCTCTAGTATTACATTAATATGAGATTGGTGCATAGAATTATGAGTGCCTCAATCTGAGATACTTAAAATCTCTTATTTTATGAAAAGAGGTTTTATTCGAGCTAAATTGACCCCCTTAGGAATATTATTAGGTATTATCCTTTTGATATATTTTAAACGGTTCCCTCAAAATTTTGTAGGATTTAGAATTGAGTAAGTATCCCTTCTATGCACTAAGATATGAGGTTTATAAGTTTAAATAGTTCTAACCCGGTTTCTGCATAACATAATATAGTTTAGTTTTATATCTCTCATAGATTACTATGAATATTTCATGATAATTCAAGATAATTTGGTTATTTAAAATAGCGAAGTAAATTTTTTTCACTAAATTGTGTGATAGTTTGAGTGATACCAACTAGTTCTTTGATTATAGAGTGAATTGTGAAAAAAAATTAATAGCAGAATTTAGATAAATTTAAAGATTGAGTATAATATATTTTATTTAGGATTTTATGAAAAAATATTTAATTTATTGTTATGAGTTATTATAAATCAATAGTTCAAGAGATAAGGTTTTTAATTAAAGTATCTCATGACCTTATTATGCTCCTAATTTTTAGGTGTATCACTCCCTAGCATAATTAAGCATCGAGGAATGTGGCGTTTCACTAACATCCTTACTTTTTAGTTAAATTAGGTAAGCATAAGTTTAATTTATTGCATTATAGTGGTCTTATAAATTATCATATTCATAACATATTTTGAAAAAATATGTTCTTAATGATATAATTATCATTAGCTAGACATGAGCTAAATATGAATTTCTTAATGATATAATTATCACTAGCCAGATATGAGCAAAATATAAATGTATATATTTTGTAAGCATAAAAAATATACGAATTTGAGATAAAAAATATATTGTACCTATGTATAACTAATGATATACGGTGCGAAAGTGCATGTGCTTTCTATGACGTGCGTTGTTAGATTACACAGATATATTACGACATTCAATGCATATATATGTTATAACATACGGTGTGGGAATCTACATATATATTAAGATATGCGGCGTGCGAGTGCACATATATATTATGACGTATGGTGTGCGGAAGTGCATACATATATTATGATATAGGGTATAGAAGTCTATGAATTTGCTATGTTTCTTTCATGTGCGGAAGGCGATCAAGAACCAAGCCTGTCTTCTGCCCTGCTCGTCTCCCTCTTCGTCTTCTCCCGACCAAGGTTGTTTCTCCTTCTCTCGCGCGCAAGTTGGCTGGCGGAATTCGATCAAGAAGGATCAACAATGAAGCTCTCCGTTCTCCCTGCTCATCTCGCTCTTTGGCTTCGTCTTCGTCTTCGTCTTCCTTTGCCCGCGCCCGCAAGCCTCCTCCGCTGCCTCATCCGGATCCCTGTCCGAGTGCGATGGCGGCCATGCTAATGGGTCCCATCTAAAGCTGGTGGGATAATTCATCAGGCACGAATCTCAAAGATAACATGACGTTGCTTCTTACATAGGGCCTCACCGCACGCTCTCTCACTCGTACGCTTTCTATGCGGAAGGCGGTCAAGAACGAAACCGCTAACCTCCCCCACGACAGCTATATATCCTCTCTCTCTCTCTGGCGGAAGGTGATCAAGAAGGAAGTCTGTCTTCTCTCGGCGACGATTATTTCTCCTCTCTCGCTCTCCTCTGTCAATCTCGTTGGCTAGCGAAAGGCGATCAAGAACCTAGCCCGTCTTCTCCCCCGCTCGTCTTCGTCTTCTCCCTGCCGAGGTTGTTTCTCCTTCTCTCGCGTGCGCGTTGGCCGGCGGAATTGGATCAAGAATGAAGCTCTCCTTCTCCCCGCTCGTCTCCCTCTTCGGCTTCGTCTTCCAATGCCTGCGCCTTCAAGCCTGCTCCACTAGAATGCTTCCTCCTCCGGATCCCTGTCCGAGTGCGATGGCGGCCATGCGATTTTGCTTGCCCCACTTGGCGAAGTCGCCTCTTCTGTTCTGGCACGCCTACCCTGCCCCGACCTTACAATGCTGCGCGGCCTTCTCCGCCGCCATCGAAGGTCCCGAGGCCGCCTGCCTATGCCTTCTGGTCCATCAGAAAGCATTCTTGGGGAAGCCGATCGACGCTTCACGCCTCTTCTCCCTCCCCGCCGCCTGCGGGAACCCGGTCGACGCCTTCGCCACTGAGATCTGCCAAGATTCTGCTCCTCGTGCATCTCCGACTCCTCCCGCTGCCGCTCCGGCCTCCCGTTTTAACCTCAGGTTAACATTAACAATTTATTTGCCCGCATCTGTAGTTGTCATTCTTGTTTTGGCGATATTGATTGCTCGTTTCTGGAACTCTTGTGCCGAATTGTTTGTGTGCTTTCGGGTTGATTCTAAATCCTGATTCTTAGGTGCTGGTTGCATTTGATGTCTTTTTTGTAGTCGCTGGTCTCTGCTTTCGAGTTCTTTCTTCTTGTGTTCTTCCGTTGGGATCTTGCATGTGTCTTCGAAAACGTACACTGGTTTCTTGGATTCTAGATTCTGCATGGGTTCTTTAATTCGCTACTACACTAGTTTCTTGGTTCCTTCTTTCTTCCGTTTGTTTTTTCAGTTGCATGCATAATCGTCTTCTTTGCTCATGATGTTTCTTTGTTCATGGTATTCGGCTGCATGATCTCGTTGGACACACTCTCTTCATACATTCTAGAGTTTGCATCGTGTCTTGGTTTTCTCGGAGTTTATTGTAGCCATATTAGAAATTTCTAAATGAGTAACTTCTTCGGCGTAATCATTCAGGAGGACCACAATCGATGTATCATTTGGGTCGACCCTCTTTATTTCTTTGCGCCGTCATTTATGAGCAAACTCATTATAATTTTCATTGATTTCTTTCTCATATTATTTTTTTGAAGAATTATCATACCAGTTTTGTGTTGGTTTTACATTGGATACACATGAATGTTGATTCTACTTAAACTTTATTTTCATCGTAAATCGCATTATTCGTTTTGAGTTTGACAAACATATAAGCAAGTGGAATTCTTTTTTGGAGTTGATTTGAGATGGAGCATCAAGTAAGGGCCTAGCTCGGGCTGTGAGCTTTTCTTTCTTTTTTTTTCCTTTACCAGACCCGGGTTGTGGGTAAAGAAATCGGTTGAGCCTCCCCTTGAGTAGGCTCACGGATTAAAAATTGCATATTACAAATAACATGGATCGAAAGAAATTCTATCATTTGAATACAAATATTGTGGCTTCCTAATGCATTCATTATATAGAAATAAATATTTTCTAAACATATGAGATGTCTAAAGTATTTAGAGTCGACTTCTTAAAGCATGAAAAATGGCTTGAATATATGTAATAATATATTTATCATTTGAAAAAAATTTTCTGTGATCTATGGCTATGGTTACTTCTAATTTGTACAAAAAAAAAAAATACAAATTCCTTATCTTACCAAGCAAAATATTTTCTTGCAACAATAACTTTAACTATTATTTGGCGAAGCAAGTTTAAACTTTAATACTAATCTAAGATGCCATCCACCTTCAACAACATGATCATCTACCCATGAAGAATTAATAGTTAAAGTCAACTAAAAACTCTCATGCATACCTTGTGTATCCCATACTTATCCAGTGCTACTTGCGCATCCATTTTACATGACAAATATTCAACAGTAGAACGAGAAAAACTAAAAATTTAAGATAGACACGTCCGTCCATGAAACAATAAAACCAACCACAACTATTTAATTTGGTAGAATAAGGTTACAACTTTGATAAGGAAATCATTCTCAAAGCAAAGTATGTGTTCCCTCTATGTAACGGGCTTAGTTGGAATTGCCTAAGTCGTGTGGCACCCTTGCGGTAAATGATGGGGATATAAATAGGAATAACCTTTGTATAAGAACAAATATTAGAAGACCAAAATACGTAGCGGAATAAAATGGAAACACAATCAAACAGATCACCAAGATATACGTGGAAAACCCCTTCAATGTGAAGGGTAAAAACCACGGGACAAACTAGAGATAATCCACTATGAGAATAATGAATGTACAAATCTCAATCTCTTGCCCAAAACCATAGCAACAACCACAAGAGAATAACTGGGATACAAGGATCACGTCACTGCCCACAATATCTAAAACCTCCCAAGTAATCACAACAAGAGCCTACTGTAGATTTGATATAACATGAGATGAGAACACTACTAGATGTTTGAGAACAGTCTCTCTGCGTTGTCCTTGTCTTCTTCCCTTTCTTTCTCTTCCTTTTCTGCCTTGTTCTCCTTCTTCTCTTTGGAATCTCGTGGCTCCAAAGATCTGCCTCGTTGCTGCCTTTTTATAGCTTTAATCTGCCTCTAAAACGCAGCCACCACACCCCTCTAATCTTAATTAGGGTTAGGTTAAGAGGGGGTGTGGGCTGTGGGCTGATAAAGCCCACATGGGCTGAATATGGGCCATCAGCCCAACAACCTCCCCCTTTAGCCCGTAAGGGAGGCTGTCCCATGACTCCTCAATGTGAAGCCATACCGACCAACTGTCGGCATATCTCCTGTCTTTCTTTTGGTAAGGTCTTCGTCAACATGTCTGCTCCGTTGTCATCTGTATGAATTTTCTGAAGCTGCAACTGCTTCTCTTCAAATACATTTCGAATCCAGTGGTATCTGACATCTATATGCTTTGACTTGGAACGAAACATTAGGTTCTTACACAAATGGATGGCACTCTAGCTATTACAATGCACCACATAATTTTTCTGTTTCAGCCCCAATTCTTGTAAGAATTCTTTCATCCATAACATTTCTTTGCATACCTCTATAGCAGCAATATATTCTGCTTCTGTGGTGGAGAGAGCAATACACCTTTGTAACCTGGATTGCCATGACACAGCTCCCCCTGCAAAAGTAAGTACATAACCTGAAGTAGACTTCCTCGTATCTATATCTCTTGCCATATCTACATCTGTGTAACTTGTTAACACAGGTGGTTCACCTCCAAAGCTTAAACAAACCTTAGAGCTCCCTCTGAGATATCTAAAAATCCACTTCACTACTGCCCAGTGCTTTTTGCCTAGATTTGCAAGAAATCTGCTAGTAACACCCACTGCATATGCGATGTCCGGCCTCGTACATACCATTGTATACATTAAACTTCCAATTGCTGAAGCATAAGGAACCTTTTGCATTTTCTCCTTCTCCTCATCACTTGACGGACTCTGTTCTGAGCACAACTTGAAGTGACATGCAAGAGGAGAACCAACTGGCTTAGCATTGCTCATACTGAATCTTTCCAATACCTTCTCGATGTATTTCTCCTGTGACAACCAAATCTTCTTGTTTTTCCTGTCACGAGAAATCTGCATGCCTAGTATTTGCTTTGCTGGCCTCATGTCCTTCATTGCAAAAGACTCACTCAGTTCCTTTTTCAACCTATCAATTTTAGACATATTTTTCCCAAGAATAAGCATGTCATCAACATAAAGTAAGAGAATAATAAAATCCTCACCAAACCATTTGATGTACACACAATGATCTGAAGTCGTTCTTTTGTATCCATTTTCTGTCATAAATGAATCAAACTTTCTGTACCACTGTCTTGGAGCTTGCTTTAGCCCATATAAGCTCTTCTTCAACTTGCAGACAAAATTATCTTTACCTTTGACTTTGAAGCCTTCTGGTTGCTCCATATAAATTTCCTCCTCCAAATCACCATGAAGGAAAGCTGTCTTCACATCTAACTACTCAACCTCCAAGTCCTGGCTAGCAGCAATACCAAGAGCAACATGAATAGAAGACATTTTAACAACAGGAGAAAATATCTCTTCAAAGTCAATACCTTTCTTTTGACCAAAGTCTTTCACAACCAATTTAGCTTTGTACTTTGGTTGAGAACAATATTCTTGAGTCTTCAACCTAAAAACCCACTTGTTCTTCAAGGCCTTCATTCCATTTGGTAGCAGCACCAAATTATAAGTGTGGTTCTTCTGAAGAGCATCCATCTCTTCCTACATAGCAACTAACCACTTCTCTTTTTGCTCACTCTCAATTGCTTCCTGGTAACTCTCTGGTTCACCTGCATCAATAAGCATCATATACTCATTTGTAGAGTATCTTCTGGAAGGTTGATGTTGTCTAGAAGATCTTCTCAATTGAGGTTCTGCGGGAACTTGCTCTCCTACTTCTTCTTGCTCAACATGTCCTGCAGGTAAATCAACATCAGGCTCTACACTATTTTCCTACACATCTCCCCCATCACCCTGATATACTGGAGGAATAACTGGGTCACAATATGCTAATCCTTCTACAGAAGTCTTGGCTGGTGCCTTCTTCTTCAAATCCTCAAAGGTTTGATCCTCAAAGAAGACCACATCTCTGCTCCTGAACACCTTCTGCTTTTCTGGATCCCAAAGCCTGTAACCAAACTGATCATGTGAGTAACCAAGAAAAATACATTCTTTAGACTTACCATCCAGCTTGGACCTCTCATTTTCTGGAATATGTACAAATGCACGACAACCAAATACTCTGAAATGTCTGTAGGAAACATCTTTCTCTGACCATACATGCTCTGCAACATCACCATCTAGGGCTGTACATGGTGATAAGTTGATCACATCAACTACAGTCCTCAAAGCCTCATCCCAAAACCTTTTAGGTAGCTTGGCCTGTGAAAGCATACATCTGATCTTTTCCATGATGGTGCAGTTCATCCTCTCTGCAATTGCATTATGTTGAGGTGTACCAGGAACTGTCATCTCATGTTGGATCCCATGTGACCTGCAATAGTCATTAAACAATCCCGTATACTCACCACCATTATCTGATCTTATGCATTTCAATTTCCTTTCTGTCTCCCTTTCAACCCTGACATGAAACTCTTTGAAGACATTAATAACCTGATCTTTGGTCTTCAAAGCATAAGCCCAAACTTTCCTGGAAAAAGCATCTATAAAAGTGACAAAATAAAGTGCACCACTTATACCAAGAACATCAACAGATCCACCAAGAGTTTTTGTCCTCAAAGGACCACATACATCTGTATAAACACGGTCTAAGACATGCATTTTTCTAGATAAAGCAGCACTAGCAAATGAAACTCTATGTTGTTTACCAGCCAAACAATCAATACAAGGGTTCAGATGTATACCTCTGAGATATGGTAATACCTCTCTCTTGGAAAGAGCTTGCAGCCCCTTCTCGCTCATGTGTCCCAATCGCCTATGCCACAACTCCATACTGAAGTCTTTCTCTATAGCATTTAACTGCTCACCATAAGCTTTAGCTTGCAACCTGTACAAAGTTTGACATTTCTTTCCACTAGCTATAACAAGAGAACCCTTACTGAGCTTCCAATGCCCTCTGTGAAATCTGCTTTCATACTCTTCATTATCTAGTCTTCCAACTGAAATTAAATTCAGCCTCAAGTCAACCACATGCCTTACATCCTTAAGTACCAACTTGCAGCCAAGGTTAGTCTTTAAATGGATATCACCCATACCAATGATGTCTGCTGTGCCATAGTTGCCCATCTTGACAACACCAAAGTTTCCAGACCTGTATGTAGCAAAAAACTCCCTCCGAGGTGTAGTATGATAAGAAGCACCTGTGTCAATCACCCACTCAAGATCCTGACACACACAAGAAAAAATATCATCAGAAGGAGACAAAATCAAATAATCACCACCCTGCACTATAGCTGTAGTATTATCCTTTGACTCTGTAGACTCCACTTCTTTTCTCTTTTTTTTGTTCTTCTTAGGTTGCTTACATTGGTTCTTGTAATGTCCTTTCTCACCACAGTTATAACAAACAATATCTTTTCTTGATCTTGACTTGCTCCTACCCATACGTGAACTACTTCTAGACTTTGACCTTCCTCTATTCTCTGAGATAAGTGCTTGTGAATCATTCTGAGATGTTGTTGAACTCTTTCTTCTCAACTCCTCATTCAACAAACTGCTTGTTACTTGACTCATAGTGACAATACCATCTGGTGCAGAATTATTGAGGGAAACCACTAGTGTCTCCTAACTTTCTGGTAATGAACTAAGAAGTAACAATGCCTACAACTCATCATCAATAGACATTTTCATAGAGGATAACTAGTTAGTAATACTCTGCATTTCATTCAAATGCTCAGCAATAGAATCACCCTCTCTATATTTTAGGTTCACAAGTTTTCTGATCAAAAAAGCTTTGTTGCCAGCTGTTTTTCTTTCATAGAGACTTTCCAATTTTTTCCAAAGAGAATATACAGAAATTTCAGTAGAAACATGGTGAAAGACACTATCATCAAGCCACTATCTAATAAACCTAATTGTTTTTCAATCTAACCTCTTCCACTCATCATCTGTCATAGTTGTAGGTTTTGCACTATCCCCCTGCAAAGGTCCATACAAATCTTTGCAATACAAGAGATCTTCCATTCTTGGTTTCCATATCATCCAATGATTTCCATTCAAACTAATCATGCGAGAAATATAACTGGCCTCCATGTTCACATACAAAAATTAAATCACCAAAACCCCGCTCTGATACTAGTTGATGGGGATATAAACAGGAATAACCTTTGTATAGGAACAAATACTAGAAGACCAAAATACGCAGAGGAATAAAATGGAAACACAATCAAACATATCACCAAGATATACGTGGAAAACCCCTTCAATGTGAAGGGTAAAAACCATGGGGCAAACTAGAGATAATCCACTATGAGAATAATGAATGTACAAATCTCAATCTCTTGCCCAAAACCCTAGCAACAACCACAAGAGAATAACTGGGATACAAGGATCACGTCACTACCCACAATATCTAAAACCTCCCAATTAATCACAGCAAGAGCCTACTGTAGATTTGATCTAACCTGAGATGAGAACACTACTAGATGTTTGAGAACAGTCTCTCTGCGTTGTCCTTGTCTTCTTCCCTTTCTTTCTCTTCCTTTTCTGCCTTGTTCTCCTTCTTCTCTTTGGAATCTCGTGGCTCCAAAGATCTGCCTCGTTGCCGCCTTTTTATAGCTTTAATCTGCCTCTAAAACACAGCCACCACACCCCTCTAATCTTAATTAGGGTTAGGTTAAGAGGGGGTGTGGGCTGTGGGCTGATAAAGCCCACATGGGCTGAATATGGGCCATCAGCCCAACAGTAAAGATACAAATTTAGCTTGAGTTGCCTAAGTCGCGAGGCATCCTTGCAGCAAAAACGCTAACTTAGCTTGCGTTGCCTAAGTCACTCTTTGCACTTGTGATTTGCGTCTACAAATATTAGCCCCCTTGCAACCTCTCGCAGGTCCCGAAGGACCTATAAGAGAGAAAGTTGATTAGTTCGAAGAATGAACGACGAATAAGTCCCGACGTCTCGCGAAAAGGGGAAGCTTTACAAGCAATTCAGCGAGCACCTTGCATGCATAAGAGAAAAGAGAGAGGGGGGGAAAATAAAGACTTTAGAAGGTTGAACGAATAGCTATAAATCTACAAACAGCTGGTCACCAGGTGCCGGGCACGATAACAAGTTCCCGTCAAGGTAACGTGCGAACTTGTGAAAGATTATTTAATGCACGATAACAAGTTCCCGTCAAGGTAACGTGCGAGCAGTAAAAATTGTATATTACTTATATATATGAACACACATGTATCAATCAATATAAGAAATATACATGCATTTATCAGTAACCTAGCTTCCAAATTTAGATAATAATGACATATACAAATTTTCTTCTCAGACATCTAAATATACACATGAAGCATAATGATAAGACTTCTTTCAATAAGTGATTTATTAACATGCCATTCAACATTAACCCATCCAACACTAAACCCAAAAAAAAATAAAGATTAAATGCTTATCTAAGTCTGTTAAAATAATATCACCTTGACTGAAAACGATGTCAGTTAGGTGTTGCTAGCACTTATCTTATCTCTTCAAGGGCCTTTACTAGGTCCTACTAGAGAGAGAAAACAAACCTGTTAGAGGGAAAAATCAAATCTATTAGAGTGACAAGTAAGCTTGTTTAGAGAAAGAAATAGAGCTATAGAGAGGGCCTCTAGAGAGAAAAATAGGGCTATTAGAGAGAAAAATAGTAGAGAGAGAAATTTCAAAAAGTGAAAAGAATCTAAGGAAAGAGAAAATCGGAAGAGAAGAATTGCTCACAACATTGATGAGAAGTAGATATGATTGCGGCAATCTATCAAACAACTAAAGATATCAATATTAAGAGTTCAATTGATAAATCATATTATAATTATAATATCTAACCAATGTAAAACACAAACATAACATGTCAAAAATTTATACACAAAATATGCTCACATGTCATCATCCATATCTATACTATCTTGGGCTTGCATGTACTCACTTCTCTACCCAATAACTTGGGAGGAATTTTAGTATCCTTACTTACAAATTAGGGTTTATAGTGAGTAATCACTCAATAAGCATAAGTCTATATAGCCTTATTCAAGTGAGTATGTATCATATCATATATATACAATATTTCAAGATCATTGACATAAGACACTTAACGATAGACATCACATCATGTGACGTATACAGCATGCATAACCCTACAACATAGTATATGCACAATAAGGAGGTAAAATTTTATGTTAAAATAATTCAAATACTTGTCCGCATATGTAGGAAATATATCAAATCCATATATTTCTACACCTCAAATTATAACATACAAGGGCACTCCCACACCATACATTATCATAATAATATATACGAGCACTCTTACATCACACGTCATTATATATACGAGCAGTCTCACACTGCACGTCATAATATATATATATATATATATATATATATATATATATATATATATATATATATATATATACACTTATACACTACACATAATATCATATATGTGCATTATACGTCATAACATATCAATGCACTCCTACAATATATATTATGGAAAACACATGTACTTTCACATCACACATCATAATATATACATATACACAAGATATTTTTATCATAATTAATATATTTTTATGCTTACAAAATTTATACAATAACATTTAGCTCGTGATGATCTTATCGATCGAAACATGCTTTCTAAAATTTGTTATGTATACGATAATTTACAAGATCACTGTTTTATAGCGAATTAAACTTATACTTACCTGATTGAACTCAAAAATAAAGATGCCTTTGAAAGATCATGTTTCTTATTGATCGAGTATGTCGGAGAGTGATACACTTATCAAATTAGGAGCTTATATAAAGACACGAGATGTCTTAATTAAGAACCATACCTCTTGAATTAGTGTTTTATGAAAATTCATAGCAATAATTCATAAAAACATATTTGATAAAATCTCTTATAAAAGAAAATATGCTCAATCTAAAAATTCACTTAAATTTTATCACCAATTTTTTAATAATTCACTCTATAAACATCGTATGATTATGAAGAATTTGTTTTCTCACTATTCGGACTGACTAAACTATCCTCATAATTTAACTACCAACAACTTAAAGAAAGGGCTATGACTATCTGAATTTATAAATCTCATATCTTAGTGTACGGAGGTGGTATTTTTTCAATTCCAAATATCACAAAATTATAATAGAAAATTTTTAAAATATTTCAAAAGAACAAAGCCTAATCATATTCTTCAAGGGTCAATTCAACTCGAAAAGAATCCCTTCTTAGAAAATTAGATATTCTAACTATCTTAAATTTGGAAAATAATAACTCTATGCACCAATCTCAGATTAAACATATACTCAAGCCTTTCGAATCATAAAATATTTATATAAAATATATCAAAAAATTAAAGATAAATTTGAAGTCTAGATTACTCAAAAGCATTTGAAAATATCAACCTATAATGTATAAAACTGAAACCCTAGGTATAGTAAGGGAAGATTTGGGGTTTTTCTTATCTCAATCTTTCTTAGAACTTGGGTTTCTTGACCACCGTAAGAAAAGTTAAGAGAATAGCTGAAGAAAGAAATAAAAGGTCATGAGTTATTAGGTTAGTAAAGAGAATGAGGTCAAATAAGGTAGAGGTGCTTCAAAGTTATCTTGAAGTTAATGGATAAATCCCATTTGACCTTATTTCATGGTTTTTTTTTTCATTTACTAATATAATTTTAATATTGTAGCAACTTCAATTGAGTTTAATTTAATTTGACAAAGATGATATTTTTGGTCTAAAATCTTCTTTTTATCTTAGTTAAGCATCTCAACATTTGGTATAATACTCCTATTTGATTTTCGTCGTCATTAATTTAAGCCTTGAGATTCACTAAAAGCCGATTAAAATTCAACCACCACTTCTAGTCACAATTTGCATGATTATTACCATAACATATTCTCGTATTCAAGTTCGCTAGTATAGTTTAACTTGTTATACTATACTTAACATAAATATTAATGTTTATGCTTTCTTAATCAATATTTCATAAAATTCTAAGAATTTATTTTTTGAAAATATGTACTTCAAACTAAAAAGCTGAAAATATGAGCATGTCATTTATAAATTTTATGAAGCATAGATATCACAAACAATATCACTAAGTGAGGGTAACATATACATATTATTTGTGCTTCTATTAACATACTTGTAATATTTCAAAGTGTATGAGAATCAGACACTGAATATATTTCATCGTATACAGTTTGAAAATAAATTAGAAGAAGTGTATGATGCAAAATTAGAATAAGCTAAAGGGCACAACATATATATCCTCATATGTAGTTTGACAATAAATCAGAAGAACTACATTATGCAAAATTAGAAGAAATTGAAGATCCTTTATCAATTGAAAATGGGAAATAAATATCATCAAGTTTGATGCATTTTTCTACGATTGAAGAAGTCAAGATCAAACTAGATTTAGACAATATGGATAATATTGATTTTATTAGTGCAGATGATTTTATTTTCATCGTAAGCGCAAAAGTCTTTGTTCAGCCTAAAGAAAAAAAAAAATTTTAAGTCGCTTATTAAAGATTCGAAAGATGTCACAAATATGATTTCAAGATCATCATTATCTAATAACTAGTAGTTATAAGGACCGATGAATATTCTATGATAAAAAAAAATAGATTTCTATACTAATGATTATGTTGATCAAATTGATTTCATATTTGGAGATTGGTTCAAGAAATCTGATTAGATTGGTTTAGACAAATCAGAGTTTTACAGTTGATCAAGATAGATACGGTAGATCAATTTATCATCGGATCTGTTTGGCTGACAGGCCATATTCAGCCCATGTGGGCTTTATCAGCCCACAGCCCTCACCCCCTCTTAACCTAACCCTAGATCAATATAAGGGGGGTGTGGTGGCTGCATTTAGGCACAACGGAGGTGGCTGTGTTTTTGGGCAGAAAAGGGCGGCAACGTGGAGAGCTTTGCAGTAGCAAAGAAGAGAAGAAAAAGATAGAAAAACAAGAGAAAAAAGGAAAGAAAACAAGAACAACGCAGAGAGACTATTCTTAATCATCTAGCACTATTCTCATCTCAGGTTAGATCAAATCTACAGTAGACTCTTACTGTGATTACTTGTGGAGGTTTTAGATATTATGGACAGTGATGTGATCCTTGTATCCCAGTTATTCTCCTATGATTGTTACTAGGGTTTAGGGCAAGAGATCGAGATTGGTATATTCATTATTCTCATAGTGGATTATCTCTAGTTTGTCCCGTGGTTTTTACCCTTCATATTGGAGGGGTTTTCCACGTATATCTTGGTGTTCTATTTGATTATGATTTTATTTAATTCCACTGCATATCATGGCCTGCTAGTATTTGTTCATATACAAAAGTTATTCTGCTTTATATCCCCATCAACTAGTATCAGAGCAAGGGTTTTGGTTTTAATTTTTGTATTTGAACATGGAGGCCAGTAATGTTTCTCGCATGATTAGTTTAAATGGAAACAATTGGATGATATGGAAACCAAGAATGAAAGATCTCTTGTATTGCAAAGATTTGTATGGACCTTTGCAGGGCGATAGTGCAAAACCCACAACTATAACAGATGATGAGTGGAAGAGATTAGATCGAAAAACAATTAGGTTTATTTGATAGTGGCTTGATGATAGTGTCTTTCACCATGTTTCTACTGAAATTTCTATATATTCTCTTTGGAAAAAGTTGGAAAGTCTCTATGAAAGAAAAACAACTAGCAACAAAGCTTTTTTTATCAGAAAACTTGTGAACCTAAAATATAGAGAGGGTGCTTCTATTGCTGAGCATTTGAATGAAATGCAAAGTATTACTAACCAGTTATCCTTTATGAAAATGTCTCTTGATGATGAGTTTTAGGCATTGTTACTTCTCAGTTCATTACCAGAAAATTGGGAGACACTAGTGGTTTCCCTCAGTAATTCTGCGCCAGATGGTGTTATCACTATGAGTCAAGTAACAAGCAGTTTGTTGAATGTGGAGTTGAGAAGAAAGAGTTCAGCAACATCTCACATTGATTCACAAGCAATTATCTCAGAGAATAGAAGAAGGTCAAAGTCTAGAAATAGTTCATGCATGAGTATAAGCAAGTCAAGATCAAGAAAAGATATTATTTGTTATAACTGTGGTGAGAAAGGATATTACAAGAACCAATGTAAGCAACCTAAGAAGAGCAAAAAAAAGGGAAAAGAAGTGGAGTCTATAGAGTCAAAAGATAATATCACAGCTATAGTGTAGGGTGGTGATTATTTGATTTTGTCTCCTTCTAATGATATTTTTTCTTGTGTGTGTCAGGATCTTTAGTGGGTGATCGACACAGGTGCTTCTTATCATGCTACACCATAGAGGGAGTTTTTTGCTACATACAAGTCTGAAAATTTTGGTGTTGTCAAGATGGGCAACTATGGCGCAGTAGACATCACAGGCATGAGTGATATCCATTTAAAGACCAACTTTGGCTACAAGTTGGTGCTTAAGGATATGAGGCAGGTGGTTGACTTGAGGCTGAATTTAATTTCAGTTGGAAGACTAGATTATGAAGACTATGATAGCAGGTTTCACAGAGGGCAATGGAAACTCAGTAAGGGTTCTCTTGTTATAGCTAATGGAAAGAAATGTCATACTTTGTACAGGTTGCAGGCTAAAGATTATGGTGAGCAGTTAAATGCTACAGAAAAAGACTTCAGCTTGGAGTTGTGGCATAGGCGATTGAGACACGAGCGAGAAGGGACTGCAAGCTCTTTCTAAGAGAGAGGTATTGCCAGACCTCAGCGGTATACATCTGAACCCTTGTATTGATTGTTTAGCAGGTAAATAACATAGAGTTTCATTTGCTCGTCCTACTTTGTGTAGAAAAATGTATACCTTAGACCGTGTTTATACAGATGTATATGGTCTTTTGAGGATAAAAACTCCTGGTGGATTTTTTGATGTTCTTGGTATAAGTAGTGCATTTTATTTTGTCACTTTTATATATGATTTTTCCAGGAAAGTTTGAGCCTATGCTTTGAAGACCAAATATCAGGTTATTAATGTCTTCAAAGAGTTTAATGCCAGGGTTGAAAGGGAGACAGAAAGACAATTGAAATGCATAAGATTATATAATGATGGTGAGTATACATGATTATTTAATGATTATTGCAGGTCACATGGGATCAAACATGAGATGACAGTTCCTGGTACACCTCAGCATATTGCTATTGTAGAGAGGATGAACCACACCATCATGGAAAAGATCAGATGTATGCTTTCATAGGCTAAGCTTTTGAGATGAGGCTTTGAGGACTACAGTTGATGTGATCAACTTATCACCATGTACAGCCCTAGATGGTGATGTTGCAGAACATGTATGGTTAGGGAAAGATGTTTCCTACAGGCATTTGAGAGTGTTTGGTCGTCATGCATTTGCCCATATTCCAAACAATGAGAGATTCAAGCTGGATGGTAAGTCTAAAAAATATATTTTTCTTGGCTACTCATATGATTATTTTGGTTACAGGCTTTGGGATCCAGAAAAGCAGAAGGTGTTTAGAAGTAGAGACGTAGTCTTCTTTGAAGATAAAACTTTTGAAGATTTGAAGAAGAAGGCACCAGTCAATACTTCTGTAGAAGGATTAGCAGATTGTGACCCAATTACTCCTCCAGTATATTAGGGTGATGGGAGAGATGTGCAGGAAGATAGTGTAGAGCCTAATGTTGATCTACCTATAAGATATGTTGAGCAAGAAGAAGTTGGAGAGCAACTTCCCGCAGAACCTTAGTCGAGAAGATCTTCTAGACAACGTCAACCTTCCAAAAGATACTCTATAGATGAGTATGTGATGCTTACTGATACAGGTGAACCAGAGAGTTACCAGGAAGCAGTTGAAAGCGAGCAGAAAGAGAAGTGGTTAATTGCTATACAGGAAGAGATGGATGCTCTTCAGAAGAACCACACTTATGATTTGGTGCTACTACCAAATGGAATAAAGGCCTTGAAGAACAAGTGGGTTTTCAGGTTGAAGACTCAAGAATATTATTCTCAACCAAAGTACAAAGCTAGATTGGTTGTAAAAGGCTTTGGTTGTTATAGGAGAAATACATCAAGAAGGTATTGGAAAGATTCAGTATGAGCAATGCAAAACCAGTTGATTCTCCTCTTGTAGGTCACTTCAAGTTATGCTTAAAACAGAGTCCGTCAAGTGATGAGGAGAAAGAGAAAATGCAAAAGGTTCCTTATGCTTCAGTAGTTAGAAATTTAATGTATGCAATAGTATGTACGAGACCAGACATCGCATATGCAGTTGGTGTTACTAGCAGATTTCTTGCAAATCCAAGCAAAGAGCACTGGGCAATAGTAAAGTGGATTTTTAGATATCTCAGAGGGAGCTCTAAGGTTTGTTTAAGCTTTGGAGGTAGACCGCATGTGTTAACAAGTTACACAGATGTAGATATGGCAAGAGATATAGATACGAGAAAGTCTACTTTAGGTTATGTACTTACTTTCGTAGGGGGAGTTGTGTCATGGCAATGCAGGTTACAAAGGTGTATTGCTCTCTCCACCATAGAAGCAGAATATTTTGCTGCTATGGAGGTATGCAAAGAAATGTTATAGATGAAAGAATTCTTACAAGAATTGGGGCCGAAACAGAAAAATTATATGGTGCATTGTGATAGCCAAAATGTCATCCATTTGTGTAAGAACCCAATATTTCATTCCAAGTCAAAGCATATAGATGTCAGATACCACTGGATTCGAAATGTATTTGAAGAGAAGCAGTTGCAGCTTCAGAAAATTCACACAGATGATAACGGAGCAGACATGTTGACAAAGACTTTACCAAAAGAAACACAGGAGATATACCGACAGCTGGTCGGCATGGCTTAATATTGAGGAGTCATGGGATAGCCTCCCTTATGGGCTGAAGGGGGAGGTTGTTGGGTTGACAGCCCATATTCAGCCCATGTGGGCTTTATCAGCCCACACCCTCTCTTAACCTAACCCTAGATCAATATAAGGGAGGTGTGGTGACTGCATTTAGGCACAACGGAGGTGGCTGCGTTTTTGGGCAGAAAAGGGCAGCAACGTGGAGAGCTTTGGAGCAGCAAAGAGGAGAAGAAAAAGGTATAAAAACAAGAGAAAGAAAGGGAAGAAAACAAGGACAACGCAGAGAGACTGTTCTTAATCATCTAGTAGTGTTCTCATCTCAGGTTAGATCAAATCTATAGTAGACTCTTGCTGTGATTACTTGGGGAGGTTTTAGATATTGTGGACAGTGACGTGATTCTTGTATCCCAGTTATTCTCTTGTGATTGTTGCTAGGGTTTAGGGCAAGAGATTGAGATTTGTATATTTATTATTCTCATAGTGGATTATCTCTAGTTTTCCTCGTTGGTTTTACCCTTCATATTGGAGGGGTTTTCACGTATATCTTGGTATTCTATTTGATTGTGATTTCATTTAATTATGTTGCATATCATGACCTGCTAGTATTTGTTCATATACAAAAGTTATTCCGCTTTATATCCCCATCAGGGTCGACCCTCTTTATTTCTTTGCGCCGCCATTTATGAGCAAACTCATTATAGTTTTCATTGATTTCTTTCTCATATTATTTTTTTGAAGAATTATCATACCAATTTTGTGTTGGTTTTACATTGGATACACATGGATGTTGATGCTACTCGAACTTTATTTTCATCGTAAATCGCATTATTCATTTTGAGTTTGACAAACATATATGAAAGAGGAATTCTTATTCAGAGTTGATTTGAGATGGAGCATCATGTAAGGGCCTAGCTTGGGCTGTGAGCTTTTCTTTCTTGTTTTCTTTACCAGACTCAGGTTATGGGTAAAGAAATCAATTGAGCCACCCCTTGAGTAGGCTCATGGAGGGTTTTTTCACCCTAACTTTTTTTGTTAGGGTTTTTCCCTCCAACGAGGTTTTGCCTTGATCTATTATTTGATCAAGGATTTCCTTGGATTAAAAATTACATATTGCAAATAATATGGATAGAAAGAAATTCTATCATTTGAATAAAAATATTGTGGCTTCCTAATGCATTCATTATATAGAAATAAATATTTTCTAAACATATGAGATGTCTTAAGTATTTAGAGTCGACTTCTTAAAGCATGAAAAATGGCTTGAATATATGTAATAATATATTTATCATTTGAAAATTATTTTCCATGATCTATGGCTATGGTTACTTCTAATTTGTACAATAAAAAAACACAAATTCCTTATCCTACCAAAGCAAAATAATTTCTTACAACAATAACTTTAACTATTATTTGGCGAAGCAAGTTTAAACTTTAATACTAATCTAAGATGCCATCCACCTTCAACAACATGATCATCTACCCATGAAGAATTAATAGTTAAAGTCAACTAAGAACTCTCATGCATACCTTGTGTATCCCATACCTTTCCAGTGCTACTTGCGAATCCATTTTACATAACAAATATTCAATAAGGAGAATGAGGAAAACTAAAAATTTAAGATAGACACGTCCGTCCATTAAATAATAAAACCAACCACAACTATTTAATTTGGTAGAATAAGGTTACAACTTTGACAAGGAAATCATTCCCAAAGCAAAGTAGGTGTTCCCCTCCATGTCACGGGCTTAGTTGAAATTGCCTAAGTCGTGAGGCACCCTTGCGGTAAAGACGCGAACATATCTTACGTTGTCTAAGTAGCAAGGCACCCTTACGGCAAAGACGCTAACTTAGCTTGCATTGCCTAAGTCACCAATTTTTTAATAATTCACTCAATAAACAAATGAATTAGTTAATATCTATTATACCATTATATGATTATGAAGAATTTGTTATCTCACTATTCGGACTAACTAAACTATCCTCATAATTTAACTACCAACAACTTAAAGAAAGGGCTATGACTATTTGAATTTATAAATCTCATATCTTAGTGTATAGAGGTGGTATTTTTTCAATTCCAAATATCATAAAATTATAAGAGAAAATTTTTAAAATATTTCAAAAGAACAAAGCCTAATCATATTCTTCAAGGGTCAATTCAACTTGAATAGAATCGCTTCTCAGAAAATTAGAGATTCTTACTACCTTAAATTTGGAAAGTAATAACTCTATGCACCAATCTCAGATTAAACATATACTCAAGCCTTTAGAATCATAAAATATTTATATAAAATATATCAAAAAATTAAAGATAAATTTGAAGTCTAGATTACTCAAAAGCAGTTGAAAATATCAACCTATAATGTATAAAACTGAAACCCTAAGTATAGTAAGGGAAGATTTGGGTCTTTTCTTATCTCAATCTTCCTTAGAACTTGGGTTTCTTGACCACTGTAAGAAAAGTTGAGAGAATAACAGAAGAAAGAAAGAAAATGTCAGGAGTTATTAGGTTAGTAAAGAGAATGAGGTCAAATAAGGTAGAGGTGCTTAAAAGTTATCTTGAAGTTAATGGTTCATTCCCATTTGACCTTATTTCATGGTTTTTTTTTCTTCATTTACTAATATAATTTTAATATTGTAGCAACTTCAATTGAGTTTAATTTAATTTGACAAAGATGATACTTTTGGTCTAAACTCATCTTTTTATCTCACTTAAGCATCTCAACATTTGGTATAATACTCCTATTTGATTTTTGTCGCCATTAATTTTTTTATTACTCCTTCCATACCTAAGTAGCTTATGATAAATAATGTTTAAAAGTTAAACTTTCTAATGTTAATCATAGTCAAACTAATTTAAGCCTTGAGATTCACTAAAAGCCGATTAAAATTCAACCATCACTTCTAGTCACAATTTACATGATTATTACCATAACATATTCTCGCATTCAAGTTCGCTAGTATAATTTGACTTGTTATACTATACTTAATATAAATACTAATGCTTAGGTATTCTCAATCAATATTTCAAAAATTCTAAGAATGATATTTTTTGAAAATATGTACTTCAAACTAAAAAGCTAAAAATATGAGCATGTCATTTATAAATTTTATGAAGCATAGATATCACAAACAATATCACTAAGTGAGGGTAACGTATACATATTATTTGTGCTTCTATTAACATACTAGTAATAGTTCAAAGTGTATGAGAATCAGACACTAAATATATTTCATCCTATACAGTTTGAAAATAAATCAGAAGAAGTGTATGATGCAAAATTAGAATAATCTAAAGGGCACAACATATATATCCTCGTATGTAGTTTGAAAATAAATCAGAAGAACTACATGATGCAAAATTAGAAGAAACTGAAGATCCTTTATCAATTGAAAATGGGAAAGAAATATCATCACGTGTGATGCATTTTTGTACAATTGAAGAAGTCAAGATCAAACAAGATTTAGAAAATATGAATAATATTGATTTTATTAGTGCAGATGATTTTATTTTCATCGTAAGCGTAAAAGTCTTTGTTCAGCCTAAAGAAAAAAAAAAATTTTAAGTCGCTTATTAAAGATTCGAAAGATGTCACAAAGATGATTTCAAGATCATCATTATCTAATAACTAGTAGTTATAAGGACTGATGAATATTCTATGATAAACGAAAAAGATAGATTTCTATACTAATGATTATGTTTATCAAATTGATTTCATATTTGGAGATTGGTTCAAGAAATCTGATAAGATTGGTTTAGATAAATCAGAGTTTTACAGTTGATCAAGATAGTTAAGGTAGATCAAACATATGGTTGGGTATTATGGATTGCATGGCTTATAATTCAGAAAATCTAGAAAACACTAAATGCATCAACAACAACGAAGGAGATTACCTCAAGTTCTAAGACTTTTTACAATATTTATTTTTATAAAGTTTAATTTAGGGGGAGATGCAGGAATATTAAATCAAACTTTATGATTAGATAGGATTTTAGTTTAGAAAGTCAAGTCAAGATAGGAGTTCGCATCATCGTTGAAGTCAAAGTCTTAAGTTTACCTCTCTATAAATAAGGACGCATGCAATGCTTTAGGAATACAACAAAGAGAAAAGATAAATTAAAGCAAAGGCTTAGAGATTCTGAGATATTATAAAGTTTTAATATTCAATATGAGCTTTTTGTTTCGAAGTCTCCGCTATTCAACTTGATTCTTTTTTATGATTTCTAACAAGTGAGAGAGTAGAGGGTGCCTGGTTTTATAGTGCTAGAATCTTACAGACATTAAATTATAATAAGAATATCAATAGAAGTATAAATAAATTATATATATTACCCTTACTTAGTGATATAATTTGTTATATCCATATTTCATAATTATGATAAATGACATTCTCATGTTTTCGACTTTTATAGTTGAAGTACCTCATTTTCAAAAATATTATTTTTTGTATTCTAAGAAATGTTGGATGAGCATGCATAAGAATCAATGTTTAGTTTAAGTATATTTATAACAAAAAAGGTATGGTCCTTGGTGCAATAGGCTTTTATGTGCTAGTGGATATAAGTATGAAGTTAAGTTATGGTAATAAACATATATATAATGACTACAAATGATGATTGAATTGCAATCAAACTTAAGTAAATCTCATGTTGAATTAGTTTAAAAATAATTAAAGTAAGAAAGTTTATATTTGAAACATTATGTATGTAGAGGATAATAAGCTATTTAGTTATGGATGGAGTAATGAAAATTTAAATAAAAATACAAATCGAAGAAGAGTATTATACTAAAAATATTGAGATATATAGGTGAGATTAAAAAATGAGTTTAGGCCCAAAATATTATTATGGTCAGACCAAATTAGACTCAGCTAAAGTTACTAAAACCTTATAATTATATTAATGAAACAAAATAAATAAAAACTTAAAATAAGGTCCAATGGGATTGAACTATAGACCTCATGCTAACCTCTTAAGCACATCTACTTTATTGTTGCTTTATTCTCTTTATCTACCTAATAACCGATAACCTTTTCTCACCTTCTTCATCTATTATCTTAGTTTTTCCTAGGGAAAATAGGAAACCTCAGCTCTAGGAAAGTTTAAGGTAAGAAAAACAAAATACTTCCCTTGCTATACATAGGATTCGGCTTTATAGATTATAGATTGATATTTCAACTACCTTTTAGTAACACAGACTTTGAATTTATAGTTAATTTTTAGATATATATTTTGTACAAATTTCTTATAGTTCTAAGTCCTCTAGTATTACATTAATATGAGATTGGTGCACTTAAAATATCTTTTTTATTAAAAGAGGTTCTATTCGAGCTAAATTGACCCCCTTAGGGATATTATTAGGTATTATCTTTTTAATATATTTTAAAAGGTTCCCTCAAGATTTTGTTGGATTTAGAATTGAGTAATTATCCCTTCTATGCACTAAGATATGAGGTTTATAAGTTTAAATAGTTCTAACCCGGCTTTTGCATAACATAATATAGTTTAGTTTTATATGTCTCATAGGTTTCTATGAATATTTCATGATAATTCAAGATAGTTTTGTTATTTAAAATAGTGAAGTAATTTTTTTTTCACTAAATTGTGTGATAGTGTGAGTGATACCAACTAGTTCTTTGATTATAGAGTGAATTGTAAAACAAATTAATAGTAGAATTTAGATAAATTTATAGATTGAGTATAATATATTTTATTTAGGATTTTATGAAAAAAAAATTTTAATTATTGTTATGAGTTATTATAAATCAATAGTTCAAGAGATAGGGTTTTTAATTAAAGTATCTCATGACCTTATGCTCCTAATTTTTAGGTGTATCACTCCCCAACATTATTAAGCATCGAGGAATGTGGCATTTCACAAACATCCTTATTTTTTAGTTAAATTAGGTAAGCATAAGTTTAATTTATTGCATTATAGTGGTCTTATCATATTCGTAACATATTTTGAAAAAATATGTTCTTAATGACATAATTATCATTAGCCAAACATGAGCTAAATATGAATTTCTTAATGTTATAATTATCACTAGCCAGACATGAGCAAAATATAAATGTATATATTTTGTAAGTATAAAAATATACGAATTTGAGATAAAAAGATATTGTATCTATGTATAACTAATGATATACGGTATGAAAGTGCATGTGTTTTCTATGACATGCATTGTTAGAGTACATAGATATATTATGACATGCAATACATATATATGTTATAATATACAGTGTGGGAATCTACATATATATTAAGATGTGCGGCGTGCGAGTGCACATCTATATTATGACGTATTGTGTGCGAAAGTGTTACATCAAATTTTAAGACTTTTTACAATATTTATTTTTATAAAGTTTAATTTAGGGGGGGCCACAGGAATATTAAATCAAACTTTATGATTAGATAGGATTTTAGTTTAGAAAGTCAAGTCAAGATAGGAGTTTGTATCATCGTTGAAGTCAAAGTCTTAAGGTTACCTCTCTATAAATAAGGACGCATGCAATGCTTTAGGAATACAATAAAGAGAAATGATAAATTAAAGCAAAGGCTTAGAGATTCTGAGATATTATAAAGTTTTAATATTCAATATGAGTTTTTTGTTTCGAAGTCTCCTCTATTCTACTTAATTCTTTTTTATGATTTCTAACAAGTGAGAGAGTAGAGGGTGCTTGGTTTTATAGTGATAGAATCTTACAGACATTAAATTATAATAAGAAAATCAATAGAAGTATAAATAAATTATATATATTACCCTTACTTAGTGATATAATTTGTTATATCCATATTTCATAATTATGATAAATGACATTCTCATGTTTTCGACTTTTATAGTTGAAGTACCTCATTTACAAAAATATTATTTTTTATATTCTAAGAAATGTTGGTTGAGCATGCATAAGAATCAATGTTTAGTTTAAGTATATTTATAACAAAAAAGGTTCTATTCGAGCTAAATTGACCCCCTTAGGGATATTATTAGGTATTATCCTTTTGATATATTTTAAAAGGTTCCCTCAAAATTTTGTAGGATTTAGAATTGAGTAAGTATCCCTTCTATGCACTAAGATATGAGGTTTATAAGTTTAAATAGTTCTAACCTGGCTTCTGCATAACATAATATAGTTTAGTTTTATATGTCTCAAAGGTTTCTATGAATATTTCATGATAATTCAAGATAATTTTGTTATTTAAAATAGTGAAGTAAATATTTTTTCACTAATGATATACAGTATGAAAGTGCATGTGTTTTCTATGACATGCGTTGTTAGAGTACATAGATATATTATGACATGCAATACATATATATGTTATAATATACGGTGTGGGAATCTACATATATATTAAGATGTGCGACGTGCGAGTGCACATATATATTATGACGTATTGTGTGCGAAAGTGCATACATATATTATGATATATGGTATAGAAGTCTATGAATTTGTTATGTTTCTTTCATGTGCATTTAAGCATTTTTAATTATTTTGATATAGAATTTTACCTCTTTATTTTGCATATGATAAGTTAAATGGTTATGCTTGCTAAAGAAGTCATATGATGATGTGTTTACCTTTAAATATCTTTCGTCGATGATTTTGAAATCTTATATATGTAAAATGATATATGCTTAGCTAAGTAAAGATATAAAGGCTTATACTTACTTTACAAGTAAAGATACTACTGATTTTTCACTATTGACCCTATTTTACTAGTGAAGATACTAGTATCCCACCCAAGTGATTGGGCCGGGAAGTGAGCACATGCGAGCAAATATGGACGATGAGCTATAGATATTTGTATGTTTATAACTTTTAAACATGTTGTACGAATGTGTTTTTCTTTTAGTAAAAGGTTCTAATTATATGTATGTGTCAAAATCACTATATACATTAGGAATCTTATCATTTTATTTAGTAAATTAGTATATTTTCATTTAAAGATTATCTATTCTTTCTTTACACTCCTATCGATAACAATAAGAGAATTCAAGAGTAACATCCTATTTTACTCACGCATATAGGGTTTAGGTGAGATTCGGAATAGAATGTTACTGGATGGTTATGTCTTGGGAGACGAAGTGTGATTGCTGAGTTGACCGACACGGATGTCCTAGGGCACGATAAAATATGTCTTGAGGTTGTAGGCCATTAAAGACATACTCTATATGGCACTTGATGATCTAGTTATGGAGAGAATTCTTCTTAAGATGATAGCTTATCTTCTCTACCTGAGAGAAACCAACAATCTGTACGAAACATAAGATAAGAGGATAGAAAACTAGGAAAACTTTAGATAAGTGGAAGAAGCTAACCAACCATACGAAGAAGATAAAAGTTGGTAGGCCACTGAGCTTGACCACTCGGCATCAATATGATCCTTTGAGATTAATAAAAAGTTAAAAGAGCCATGAGACATATATCTTGTCGACGAATTTGGCGTGATGCAAGTTTAGATTCTGCGGCTCATTATCATCTTATTGATCGAGTATGTCGGAGAGTGATACACTTATCAAATTATGAGCCTATATAAAGACATGAGATGTCTTAATTAAGAACCATACCTCTTGAATTAGGGTTTTATGATAATTCATAGCAATAATTCATAAAAACATATTTGATAAAATCTCTTATAAAATAAAATATAATCAATTTAAAAATTCATTTAAATTTTATCACCAATTTTTTAATAATTCACTCTATAAACAAATGAACTAGTTAATATCTATTATACCATCGTATGATTATGAAGAATTTGTTTTCTCACTATTCGGACTGACTAAATTATCCTCATAATTTAACTACCAACAACTTAAAGAAAAGGCTATGACTATCTAAATTTATAAATCTCATATCTTAGTGTACGGAGGTGGTATTTTTTCAATTCCAAATATCACAAAATTATAAGAGAAAAGTTTTAAAATATTTCAAAAGAATAAAGCATAATCATATTCTTCAAGGGTCAATTCAACTCGAATAGAATCCCTTCTCAGAAAATTAGAGATTCTAACTATCTTAAATTTGGAAAGTAATAACTCTATGCATCAATCTCAGATTAAATACTCAAGCCTTTAGAATCATAAAATATTTACATAAAATATATCCAAAAATTAAAGATAAATTTGAAGTCAAGATTACTCAAAAGCAGTTGAAAATATCAACCTATAATGTATAAAACTGAAACGCTAAGTATAGTAAGGGAAGATTTGGTGTTTTTCTTATCTTAATCTTCCTTAGAACTTGGGTTTCTTGACCACCGTAAGAAAAGTTGAGAGATTAGCTGAAGAAAGAAAGAATAGGTCATGAGTTATTAGGTTAGTAAAGAGAATGAGGTCAAATAAGGTAGAGGTGCTTAAAAGTTATCTTGAAGTTAATGGTTCATTCCCATTTGACCTTATTTCATGGTTTTTTTTTTCATTTACTAATATAATTTTAATATTTTAGCAACATCAATTGAGTTTAATTTAATTTCATAAAGATGATATTTTTGGTCTAAAATCATCTTTTTTTCTCACTTAAGCATCTCAACATTTGGTATAATACTCCTATTTGATTTTCGTCGCCATTAAATTTTTTATTACTCCATCCATACCGAAGTAGCTTATGATAAATAATGTTTAAAAGTTAAACTTTCTAATGTTAATCATAGTCAAATGAATTTAAGCCTTGAGATTCACTAAAAGCCGATTAAAATTCAAACACCACTTCTAGTCACAATTTGCATGATTATTACCATAACATATTCTCGTATTCAAGTTCGCTAGTATAGTTTGACTTGTTATACTATACTTAACATAAATACTAATGCTTATGCATTCTCAATCAATATTTCATAAAATTCTAAGAATGATATTTTTTGAAAATATGTACTTTAAACTAAAAAGCTGAAAATATGAGCATGTCATTTATAAATTTTATGAAGCATAGATATCACAAACAATATCACTAAGTGAGGGTAACATATACATATTATTTGTGCTTCTATTAACATACTAGTAATAGTTCAAAGTGTATGAGAATCAGACACTAATTATATTTCATTCTATACAGTTTGAAAATAAATCAGAAGAACTAAATTATGCAAAATTAGAAGAAACTGAAGATCCTTTATCAATTGAAAATGGGAAAGATATATCATCAAGTGTGATGCATTTTTCTACGATTGAAGAAGTCAAGATCAAATAAGATTTAGACAATATGGATAATATTGATTTTATTAGTGCAGATGATTTTATTTTCATCGTAAGCGTAAAAGTCTTTGTTCAACCTAAAGTAAAAAAAAAATTTCAAGTCGCTTATTAAAGATTCGAAAGATGTCACAAATATGATTTCATGATCATCATTATCTAATAACTAGTAGTTATAAAGACCGATGAATATTCTATGATAAAAAAAAATAGATTTCTATACTAATGATTATGTTGATCAAATTGATTTCATATTTGGAGATTAGTTTAAGAAATCTGATAAGATTGGTTTAGACAAATCAGAGTTTTACAGTTGATCAAAATAGATAAGGTAGATCAATATATCATCGGGTCTGTTGGGCTGACAGCCCATATTCAGCCCATGTTGGCTTTATCTGCCCACAGCCCACAGCCCACACCCTCTCTTAACATAATCCTAGATCAATATAAGGGGGGTGTGGTGGCTGCATTTAGACACAACGGAGGTGGCTGCGTTTTTGGGCAGAAAAGAGAAGCAACATGTAGAGCTTTGCTGTAGCAAAGAGGAGAAGAAAAAGGCAGAAAACCAAGAGAAAAAAGGGAAGAAAAAAAGACAACGCAGAGAGACTGTTCTCAATCATCTAGCAGAGTTCTCATTTCAGATTAGATCAAATATACAGTATACTCTTATTGTGATTACTTGGGGAGGTTTTAGATATTGTGGACAGTGACGTGATCCTTATATCCCAGTTATTCTCTTGTGATTGTTACTATGATTTATGGCAAGAGATTGAGATTTGTATATTCATTATTCTCATAGTGGATTATCTATAGTTTGCCTCGTGGTTTTTACCCTTCATATTGGAGGGGTTTTCCACGTATATCTTGGTATTCTATTTGATTGTGATTTCATTTAATTCCGCTGCATATCATGGCCTACTAGTATTTATTCATATACAAAGTTATTCCGCTTTATATCCCCATCAATTGGTATCAGCGCAAGGGTTTTGGTTTTAATTTTTGTATTTGAACATGAAGGCTAGTAATGTTTCTCGCATGATTAGTTTAAATGGAAATAATTGGATGATATGGAAACCAAGAATGAAAGATATCTTGTATTGCAAAGATTTGTATGGACCTTTGCAGGGGGATAGTGCAAAACCCACAACTATGACAGATGATAAGTGGAAGAGGTTAGATCAAAAAACAATTGGGTTTATTTGATAGTGGCTTGATGATAGTGTCTTTCACCATATTTCTACTGAAATTTCTACATATTCTCTTTGGAAAAAGTTGGAAAGTCTCTATGAAAGAAAAACAGTTGGCAACAAAGCTTTTTTGATCAAAAAACTTGTGAACCTAAAATATAGAGAGGGTACTTCTATTGCTGTGCATTTGAATGAAATGTAAAGTATTACTAACCAGTTATCCTCTATGAAAATGACTCTAAATGATAAGTTGTAGGCATTGTTACTTCTTAGTTCATTACCAGAAAATTGGGAGACACTGGTGGTTTCCCTTAGTAATTCTGCGCTAGATGGTGTTATCACTATGAGTCAAGTAACAAGCAGTTTGTTGAATTACGAGTTGAGAAGAAAGAGTTCAGCAACATCTCAGAATGATTCACAAGCAATTATCTCAAAGAACAGAGGAAGGTCAAAGTCTAGAAATAGTTCACGCATGAGTAGGAGCAAGTCAAGATCAAGAAAGATATTATTTGTTATAACTATGGTGAGAAAGGACATTACAAGAACCAATGTAAGCAACCTAAGAAGAGCAAGTAAAAGGGAAAAGAAGTGGAGTCTATAGAGTCAAAAGATAATATCACAACTACAGTGCAGGGTGGTGATTATTTGATTTTCTCTCCTTCTAATGAGATTTTTTCTTGTGTGTGTCAAGATCTTGAGTGGGTGATTGACACAGGTGCTTCTTATCATGCTACACCATGTAGGGAGTTTTTTGCTACATACAGGTCTGAAAATTTTGGTGTTGTCAAGATGGGCAATTATGGCACAACAGACATCATAGGCATGGGTAATATCCATTTAAAGACCAACCTTGGCTGCAAGTTAGTGCTTAAGGATGTGAGACATGTGGTTGACTTGAGGCTAAATTTAATTTCAATTGGAAGGCTAGATGATGATGATCATGAGAGCAGGTTTCATAGAGGGCAATGGAAACTCAGTAAGGGTTCTCTTGTTATAGCTTATGGTGAGCAGTTAAATGCTACAGAAAAAGACTCAAGCATGGAGTTGTGGCATAGGAGACTTAGACACATGAGCGAGAAGGGACTGCAAGCTCTTTCTAAGAGAGAGGTATTACCAGACCTCATAGGTATACATCTGAACCCTTGTATTGATTGTTTGGCAGGTAAACAACATAGAGATTCATTTGCTAGTCCTGTTTTGTGTAGAAAAATGCATGCCATAGACCATGTTTATACAGATGTATGTGGTCTTTTGAGGACAAAAACTCCTAGTGGATTTGTTGATGTTCTTGGAATAATTGGTGTACTTTATTTTGTCACTTTTATATATAATTTTTCCAGAAAAGTTTGGGCCTATGCTTTGAAGACTAAAGATCAGGTTATTCATATCTTCAAAGAGTTTCATGCTAGGGTTGAAAGGGAGACAAAAAGGCAATTGAAATGCATAAGATCAGATAATGGTGGTGAGTATACATGATTATTTAATGATTATTGCAGGTCACATGGGATCAAACATGAGATGATAGTTCCTGGTACACCTCAGCATAATGCTATTGCAGAGAGGATGAACCGCACCATCATGGAAAAGATCAGATGTATGCTTTCACGAGCCAAGCTAGCCAAAAGGTTTTGGGATGAGGCTTTGAGGACTATAGTTGATGTGATCAACTTATCACCATGTACAACCCTAGATGGTGATGTTGCAGAGCATGTATTGTTGAATCTCGGATTTTGATGATAAAATCAATTGATGGGTTAATTGATCTATTCCATAATATTGAGTTAAGTGTGCAGGATTAACTACGATAACCAGAAAATATAAAGTAAGAATACCGGAGTCAAGTTCGATGGACGTTTAAGAGTCCGAAGAATCGTCGGAGATGTTGTTGGAACCAACCGAGAAGAAATCGGGAACTTGTTGGAATTTTCGGAAGTTCACCGAAGAGATCGTCGGAGGGTCGCGGAGATCACTGAGAAGGCTCGGCTACTCGTTGAAGTCGTCATAAGATCGGGAGCCTATTGGGAGTCCGTCGGAAGAAATCCGAGGGCATATCGAAAGTCCGTCGGAAGTTTGTCGGAAAGCTCGCCGGAACAAGACTCGACATTCGCGATTGAAAACTTGCTTGGGATGTTTTTAGTTACGTAGTTCACATGTAATTAGGATTAGGATTAAAAGATAATCCTATATCCTGCTTAGGGGCCAACTGGGCCCAAAATTAGACTTGGTTTGGGCTGGACTTAAAGCCCAACCAGTGAACCGAAGTGTCTGGCGGTGGCACTGCCCAGCACCCGAGAGCTAGGCAGTGGCACCGCTTGGCTGGGCGGTGGCACCGCTTGTACACTGTCAGTGTCAAACACTGATAGGCGGTGGCACCGCCACCGATAGGCGGCGGCACCGCCAACATCGGGAACCAAAGAGAATTCAAATTTTGGAGCCCAAATTTGAATCCTCTTGAGGCTTATAAATACCCCTCAATTCTCAGCTGAGATTACAACTTTTTAAGAAGCAATAGATTGAGAAAAAGGTCTTAGAAAAGTCTTAGCAAGTCTTGTTTTCAATTTGCTAGAGTGTTCACCTCCTTCTTTCTTGCTGAAAATTTGTAAGAGTGTGAACCGCTTGTAAAAGGTTGTAAGAGGGGTATTTATCCTTCCCTTCAAGAGATTTGCTAGTGGAAGGTGGGAGCCTCATCGAAGAGGGCCCCGCAAGTGGATGTAGGTCGTTTGACTGAACCACTTTAAAATTGGCGCGATCTCTGGTTTGCATTTTCTTATTGCTATTTATATTACTGTAAACCTTCTTACGTGCTTTATTTCCTCATTACCTTTGTTGCACACCTTTACGAACATGCGTTCAAGTTAAGCTTTTCAAGTTCGGTTTTTATTGTATGAAAGATTTGTCGAAACCAACGTTTTAATCCGCTGCACTAATTCACCCCCCCCCCCCTCTTAGTGCCGCTCCGATCCTAATAATTGGTATCAGAGCAAGGCGCACTCTCATATTTGGTTTGATACCCAAGAGAGATGTCTTACTCCGGCATACATGAGGGTCATTCTATCATATGTTCACCCATGTTTAATGGGTCGGATTATACTTATTGGAAGACTCGTATGAGGATCTTCCTCATTTCCATGGATTTCGAGCTTTGGACTATTGTCGAAAATGGATTTCAAAAATCTTCTCTTCCGATGAGCGAATGGAATGAATCAGAGAAGAAGGTTTTTGCTTTAAACGCAAAGGCTATGAATGCCTTGTTTTGTGCACTAGACAAAAATGAATTTAATTGTGTTTCAATTTGTGATTCGACTTTTGATATTTGGAGAACTCTTGAGGTCACTCATGAAGGCACTAGCCAAGTGAAAGAGTCCAAAATCAACATCCTTGTGCACCCTTACGAACTTTTCCGAATGAAACCAAGTGAGTCCATCGGAGACATGTACACCCGTTTCACGGATGTCACCAATGGACTCAAAGCTCTTGGTAAAGATTTTACTAACTTTGAACTAGTGACTAACATCTTAAGATCCCTCCCTAAAAGTTGGGATCCAAAAGTTACGGCTATTCAAGAAGCCAAAGACCTTAAAATATTCCCTCTTGAAGAACTTATTGGGTCTCTAATGACCTACAAAATGACATGTCAAGCTCATGATGAGCTCAAGAACCCCCTTCCAAAGAATAGGAAGGATATGACACTCATCTCACAAGAAGATCACTTGAAAGGAATATCAAGTGATGAGGATAGTGACAATGACATTACACTTTTGACTCAAAATTTTAAAAATTTTTTAAGAAAGAATAAATTTAAAAATAATACAAAAATAAATTTGAACACAAGAAGGACCAAGTTATTTGCTATGAGTGCAAAAAATCGGGACACTACAAGAACGATTGTCCCAAGCCAAAAAAAGAACAACAAATAAGAAGGCGCTCAAGGCAACGTGGGATGATTCAAGCGCGTCCAAAGAAGATGAGTCCAATACCGAGCAAGTTGCTCATTACGCCCTAATGGCCATCGGAGAAGAGGTAACAGATTTAATTGATGTAGATTTACCATATCATGAATTATTAAATGCCTTCCATGAGTTATTTGATGAATGTAAGACAATTAGTAGAAAATACAAATTGCTAAAAAAGGAGCATGATAGTCTCACTTGTAATTTCGATAAATTAAAGATTGAATATCATGATAGTTTAGCTCTATGTATAAAATGCCATGATCTAGAAACTCTCTAAAAGGAGAACTTGCTACTTAAGGACACCTTGAAGAAATTCGAGGTTGGTAGCAAGTTTTTGAACATGATCCTTACAAATAAGGGTCACGTTCCTAAAAGAAGTGGAATCGGATTTGTGAGAAGTCCTCACCAAAATCCAACCACCTTCATTAAAGGCCTTGTCTTACATGTTCGGCACCAAAGCAATTGCAACTTTTGTTGCAAATATGGACATAAAACTTATAAATGTCCATTCAAAAAAATTAGTCCAAACAAACTAATTTGGGTTCCTAAAGGAACTATGATCAATTCTATGCAATATGATGAACAAGTCAGATCAGTTTTTAAGGCATCCAAAAGAAAATGGGTACCTAAAAATAATCCCTTCTTGTAGAAACATACACCATCACAAGCTAGGAGCAAGAGATGGTATCTCGATAATGGATGCTCAAGACATATGACTAGAGATCCATCTCATTTCTCTATGCTCACTAGCAAAGTAGAAGGGTACGTCACATTCGGAGACAACAACTAAGGCAAAATCATTGGCAAGGGAACCATAGGTAACAAATTAAAAATTTCTATTGATGATGTCTTACTAGTTGATGGATTGAAACATAATCTCTTGAGTGTTAGTCAATTATGCGATAAAGGTTATATCGTTAGATTTGAATCAAATGTGTGTATTATTGAAAAACCAAACCATAACATAACTATGATTGCATTAAAACAAAATAATGTCTACACCATCAACTTTGATGAACTAAGAAATGAAATGTGCTTCTCCGCTTTAAATAATGATGCCTGGCTTTGGCATAGGAGACTAGGCCATGCAAGCATAAAACTAATATCTAAGATCTCATCTAGAGAATTAGTATGAGGAATTCCAAATATGAAGTTTATTAAAGACAAAGTATGCGATGTATGTCAACTAGGTAAACAAATAAAAACTAGTTTCAAACCAAAAATTCAAATTAGCACCACTAGACCATTACAATTGATTCATTTAGACTTATTTGGACCAAGTGACACGACAAGTTTAGGAGGAAGCAAATATGCGTTTGTAATTGTGGATGACTATACTAGATACACTTGGACCTATTTCTTAGCTCACAAAAGTGATTGTTTCAAGTGTTTCTCTAAATTTTGTAAACTCACTCAAAACGAAAAAGGATTCATGATTTCATCAATTCGGAGTGATCATAGTGGTGAATTTCAAAACCGTGACTTTCAAAATTTTTGTGAAGTTAATGGATACAATCACAACTTCTCCACTCCGAGAAATCCTCAACAAAATGGAGTAGTTGAAAGAAAAAATAGAAACCTACAAGAAATGGCAAGAACGATGTTAAATGAACATAGTCTACCCAAGTATTTTTGGGCCGAAGCCGTGAATACGGCTTGCTACATCATCAATAGGGTTCTAATAAGACCGTCCCTATCAAAAACTCCCTATGAATTATGGAATAACAAAAAACCAAATGTTTCCTATTTTAAAGTTTTCGGTTGTAAATGCTTTATTTTGAATGAAAGGGATGCCTTAGGAAAATTTGATGCTAAATCCGATGAAGGCATCTTTCTTGGTTACTCTTCCGTTTCTAAGGCTTTTCGGGTTTTTAACAAAAGAATCTTAGTAATAGAAGAGTCTATTCATGTAGTTTTTAATGAAATTTCTGATTTAAAGAAAAATGATGTTGATGATGATCTTGGTTTTGATAATTTGAATTTAAATGAACCCCCTCCTCAAAATAGCAACTTGGATGCACCTTCTTCCGAAATTTCCTTACCCAAAGAATGGAAGTATATAGATGCTCATCCAAAGAAGCTAATTATAGGAGATACATCAAAAGGGGTTCAAACTCGTTCCTCTTTTAAGAATTTTTGTGCTAACACCGCCTTCCTTTCTCAAATCGAACCTAAATGCATTGATGAGGTCTTAAAAGATAATTTTTGGGTTATTGCAATGCAAGAGAAATTGAATCAATTTGAGAGGAATAAGGTATGGAAGCTTGTTCCTAAACCTAGTGACCATTTAGTTATTAGTACTAAATGGGTCTTTAGAAATAAGCAAGACGAAAATGGTATCGTGGTTCGAAACAAGGCTAGATTAGTGGCCAAAGGTTTCAACCAAGAAGAAGGTATCAACTACGAAGAAACCTTCGCTCCTGTGGCAAGATTAGAAACCATTGGGATGCTCCTAGCCTATGCTAGTAGTAATAATTTTAAACTGTTTCAAATGGATGTCAAAAGTGCCTTCTTGAATGGTTTTATTTCCGAAGAAGTATATATCGAACAACCTCCCGGATTTGAAAAGGCATGGTTGATACTACATTGTTTATCAAACATTTTGAAAATAATTTTCTTATTGTACAAATTTTTGTTGACGATATTATTTTTAACTCTTCGGATGAATCACTATGTGAATCATTTGCCAAATGTATGAGTCATGAATTTGAAATGAGTTTAATGGGTGAGTTAACTTTCTTTTTAGGATTATAAATCAAACAACTTAGTGATGGTATATTTCTTAACCAATCTAAATATACATTAGAATTGTTAAAATGATTTAACATGGATAATTCAAAAGCAATAAACACCCCTATGAGTACTTCGACTAAGTTAGATATGGATGAAAATAGTGAAAATTTTGATCAAAAAATATATAGGGGAATGATAGATAGTCTACTCTATCTCACCACAAGTAGATTGGATATTATGTTTAGTGTATGACTTTACGCTAGGTTTCAATCTAATCCTAAATTATCTCATCTTAAGAGTGTTAAAAGAATATTTAGGTATCTTAAAGGAACTCCAAATTTAGGATTGTGGTATCCAAAATTTAAAAAATTCGATTTAATAGCTTATGCAGATGCCGATTTTGGCGGATGCAGGATAGATAGAAAAAGTACATCCAGAACATGCCAATTTTTAGGACATGCACTTGTTTCTTGGACTTCCAAGAAATAAAATTCAGTTGTACTATCTACGGCGGAAGCTGAATACATTGCTGCAAGTGCATGCTGTGCACAAGTTGTTTGGATGAAAAATACATTAGAAGACTATGGAATTCACTTCAAAAACATTCCCATAAAATGTGATAAAACTAGTGCCATATGTCTTACAAAAAATCCAATTCAACACTCTAGAACTAAGTATATCGATATTAGGCATCATTTCATATGCGATCATGTCCTTAACAATAATGTTGTTTTAGAATTTATTGACACAAAGCATCAATTGGTAGATATTTTTATAAAAGCCTTAAATGAAGACCAATTTGAATTCATTAGAAGGGAACTAGGCATGTTAAATTGTCCTTGAAAATAAGCTTGTTTGAATGTATTTTCCAAAAAATGTCTCATCCTTTTCCGTTCTTCTATGGATTTGACTTCATCATTCTCCTTCGATTCAAAATGACATATTAAAGTACAACTCATTATCTTAACCTATCTTGAGTCAAACACCTCTGAAAAACAAAAGGGGGAAGAAAGGATTTTTTTTCCTTCTTCCGCGGCATGCCAGCGGTGGCACCGCCAGAACTGGCGGTAGCACCACCTAGGCGCTCGAGCACCAGGTGGTGGCATCGCTCGGTTTGGCGGTGACACCGCCCGAGACACCCTTTAAATACCGAAGGGTTAGGGCCGGCGGTGACACCGCCCCCAACCCGTGAAGGCCTCGCTCAAACTCTCCCAAAATCTTTCTAACTCTCATTCTAACCTCTAGAAGTCTTGGAGAGGGTTTCTTATTGGTCCAAGCTCTCCATCCTCCAAGAAACACTCCATAAGGTAAAATCTTTCCTTCCTCTTCTCATTGTTTTACCTACTCTTTACAATTTCATATTTTTTTGATATATCATCTTGTCTAGATAATGGCTCCTAAGAGATCAAAAGGGAAAAGGATTGAAGGAGATTCATATGACCATGATCTTTTTAGATCCAAAGAAGTGGCTCTTAGGTTTCGAAAATTCAAAACAAGATGTATCCATAAGGGTAAACACGTTGATCTCGATGAACTAGGAAACTTAGAACCCATTAGGTGGTTTGCTCATCTAGAGGCCCTACCTCTCCTACAAATAGATGAACCAATTTATCCTAGGTTAGTTAGTCTCTTTTATGCAAACTTATGGGTAGATGATGATAGCCTAAGTACTTACCTTCTAGGAACACAAATTAGGATTTTTGATAGTACTATTTGTGAACTAATTAGAATCACTGAAAAAGATAGGGGCTGCTATTTTAGAGGTAAATGAGATGTTAATATAATCGGAGCAACTTACACTGAAGCTGTCGAAACTATATTTGCAAACTCGGACCTCGGAATAATACCCAAGAGTTGCGAACACTTACTACCCTTTAACTCTAAAATTCTTCATCATATCATAACAAGCATACTATTCCCTAAGCAATTTCATCTTGATGAAATGAGTCAAATAGAGATAAGCACCATGTATTGGATTATGATCGGTCAACATAACTGTTTTGGATACTCAATCCGACAACACATGCAGGATATTATAGCTAAAGATACTATGTTGCCATATGGGGGGTTAATCACTAGATTTCTTCTTGCCCATGACATTTGTATCCCACCCGATGAAGAAACAATTCAAAGTGATAGATATAACATCATCAATAGAAATCTACTGAAAAGACTTAGGTGCACATTTAACAATAGTATATGGGTAAGGCAACCTAGAAGGACTGATCCTATTCCTCCACCAGTAGAATACCCAGAAACACCAATTCTTAGGGGAAATGAATCTCCTCCTCCTAGTCTCTTTGGCGCAACACCTTCAGCTCCTGTTTCATCCTCTGAAGGACTCATTATGGTAGAACTGTCTTAGATCAAATTCCAACAAGACCAACTCAAATCGCAGCAAGAACAAATTGCAAATTGAAATTTTGAAGGAACTATGACAAATGAATAAAAAAATAGATGTCATATATCAGCACTATGGATTACCTCCTAAGGATTAATTGATGTATCTTTTTATTCTGTTCTGTTTACTCTTAATATCAAGTTCGAAGTTTATCATCTTTTGAACGAAAACTAAACCTTCCTTTTTAGATGTATTTTTAAAATTCTGGATATATGCTGATTTTTTTTCTGAATGAATGCGGATTTTTTTTCTGGATGAATGCTGATCTTTTTAAGATGAATCTGGATAAATATATTTAGCAAATTTGAATGATTAATCTTAATGCTAAATTCTTTCTTTAATGATTTTATGATCACAAATTGTGTGCTTCAAGTCTCATCTCCTTTTTGTTGATGACAAAGGGGGAGAAAAGTGATGACTTGTACCATTTTGATAGCATGACTTATATGAATTGCAAAAGCTTGCGTGATACGAATGTCTTATATGCCTTACAAAATCTTTGAGAATATCGCAAGATTGGTTGATCATATTGAAAGTATGCCTTACATTTATATCATGAAATTTATGTTGAAAATCTTTATCTCCTATCGTAGTAAAAATTGTCCCTTATCATTCGACTTGAAAATGATTTTCATCGAAGTTTCATATTTACTGAGAATAACAATAAGTTCAATGGTTAGAACTTATTGTTTTATGCTTGAATTCAATGGGATGGAATTCAAATGTTTTTATCTTCTTATAATATGACATATAGATAGGGGGAGTTATGTTTAACTCCGTCATCAATTGATTGTCAATCATAACTGCAAACTACCTTTATAGATTCGCTTTAATTGCATCTCACTTGATCACAAGTTAAAGTGATTTACGAATCGGGTTTTCTATCGAAATCGCTTTTATTGTACGAACGCGATTTTAATCGTCGAAAGTTTTTCGCTGCACTAATTCCCCCCCCCCTCCCCCCCCCCCCTCTTAGTGCTCTTGATCCTAATAATTGATATCAAAGCCCGGTATTTCTAATTTCAGATTTACACCCGAGAGAAAAATGGCTCTTCATGGCTTTCAAGAGGGCTTATCAGTTATTCGTCCACCTTTGTTTAACAGATTGGACTACACTTATTGGAAAACTCGAATGAGAGTTTTCTTGATTTTTATGAATTTGGATTTATGGAATATCGTTGAAAATGGTTTTCAACTTCCGTCTAAACCGATGAATGAATGGTCGGATTTGGAGAAGTATTTTTCTTTAAACATAAAGGTTATGAATGCCTTATTTTGCGTTTTGGACAAAAATGAGTTCAATCGGATTTTTACGTGCGAAATGACTTTTGATATTTGGCGAACACTTGAAATCACACACGAAGGCACAAGTAGTGTAAAAGATTCTAAAGTAAATTTTTTGATGCATGGTTTTGAGCTTTTTCGAATGAAGCTAAGCGAAACCATTGTTGACATGTACACCCGTTTCACGGATGTCGTCAATGGTTTAAAAGCTCTTGGCAAATGCTTCTCGAATTTTGAACTTGTTAATAAAGTTTTACGATCACTTTCTAAAGCTTGGGAATCAAAAGTAACAGCAATACAAGAAACAAAAGATTTAAATATTTTTCCACTTGAAGAACTTATCGGTTCGTTGATGACATATGAAATGGTACACAATGCACATGATGAACATGATGAACAAAACCACCTTCCAAAGAACAGGAAGGATTTGGGACATAGAACAATTGAAGACCACTCGAGCATAAGCTCAAGTGATGGTGAACAAGAACTACTCACTAAGAAATTTAAAAAATTAAAGAAATAAAAATTTAAGAATAAAAAGAATGGAACTACTTGCTTTGAATGCAAGAAGAAGAACACAAAGTGGAATTAATCGAGCTCCTCCGAAGACGAGGAGAAAATCAAGAAAGGGGAGGTGGCAAACTACGCCTTAACCGCTTTCAATGATGAGGTAATCGAAATCCCCCTAATTTATTTTGAAATTACTTGATGCTTTCATGATGTATTTTATTTTTTAGTTTAGAATTAATTTTCTTAAAAATTAAATGTTTAAAAATAAAATTACAAAAATTATGATCATGCTAGGAATTTCGAAAATAATAATATTGCATATTTTATGATAAACAAACAAAATGATTTTGATTGAAAATATGAAATCATGCTATATGTGGTTAAGAAGTAATAATGTGTATCATATTGATTTCCTTTGTTATTTCTCAATTTTGATTAAATAAAATCATGCTTGAAGAAATGCATAATGATGTAATATTAAATATTTTGATGCCATGATTGACAATTTTATGTATGAGATTTTAAGTTATACATGATGATAAGCATGTGTTATTTTCATGAGTGTATTTGAAAAACATATGGCAAAACCATGTCCGAATGCATGAAAGTGTTAAATTTCATTTTCGGATTTTCTTGATCCTAACAATTCATTTTTGAGAATCTATTGATCTTGATGGTTTTATGACAAAATTTATTTTTCGATCCTAAACGTTAATGCATATTTTTATTTGGCGTAAAAGAAAAGAATATGCATATATGAAATAAATTACTTGAATTAAAACAACTAAAAAGTGGAAAGGTTTCTTCTTGAAAAATTTATTTTTTTGACTTTATTGATTTTTCAAAAAGGGAAATTAATGAATCTATTTGTATTACCTTTGTGAGTCTCTTGAAAACGATCTTGATTTGATGATTTAAATGAGCTTTATCTTGATTTTTCGAAATTTGTAAATTGAGATTTCTTATGCTTAAATCAAGATTTTATATGAATGAATAAATATCTTGTTCTCTTACAAGATTGAATGGATTCTATATTTTTCATAATCTCCTAAGAATTCTTTATGTTATTTATTTAAGAGGAGATCTGTTAAAATGAATCACGGTTTCTCTTGATTTTTCGAAATTATAACTTGAGTATTCATTTTATAAATCAAGATTGTATATATGTTCTTTCATGACATCTTTTAAGGCTTATGACTTGAATTTTGTTATGTGAAATTCTTTGAATGTATGAAATACATCTTATCACCTAATAATTCTTCTTGATATTCCGTATGTGATGATATGAATACATGAAATATTCATTAATTTGTTTTGATGTATACAAATAAGAAGTTTCGATCATGCATGGTAGGATGTAATTTGACAAATTTGGTACCATCATGATGTAAAATAAATGATGATTAGGAATCATGCATTAATGATGATTGATTTATTTTTCGGTATCGTGCATGAAAAATAAGGTTTTTGAAATTGTGTATGTTTTAATTTGAATATATAATGATGCACAAATAAGATTGATACTTACCTTAGTCATAATCTGAAAATTGATAAAAGGGTCTTCTCTTCTTTTTGACAATGACAAAGGGGGAGCAAGAATTTCTAGCGTGGACATCATGAAGAGAGGCAAACTAGTTTGGTTGCCTCATGAAAAGAGACATCATGAAAATGTAACACTTGCCAAAATTGTTTGCTTGCCTCATGTAAAACATTATCTCTTGCTAGTTTGACATTTTGCTAGCTTGCACTTTGCAAAGAAAGCAAAAATGACACTTCTCAAAAGAGAAGAAAGAGCTTGTTATCTTGAACATCACAAGCTTGCCAAACAAAAATTGCAAAAGTGCTATCTTGCCTATCTCAAGAAGCAAAACTTGCAATTTGCACATTGTAATAGGAAGCAAGAATCATAAGCTTACACAAGAAAGCTATCTTATATTTGCTTTCGAAATTTTTGCTAGCTTTTATGTAGTAAAACTTACATATCGTAAAAATTTGCTAGCTTGCAACTTGCATATTTCAAAAAGCAAGAGTTGTCTTCTTGAACATCTCTAAATTGCTAGCTTGCAAGTTCTAAAATGTTGTCACATTGCTAGCTTGCATGATGTAGAACTTGCTATCTTGAATATTACCAAAAGTGCTATCTTGTATGCTGTAAAACTTGCATATCTAAAACTTGATAGCTTGAATGTTCTAAGCATGATGTAACACTTGCTAAATTTTCTAGCTTCAAAATTGCATGATGATAAAACTTGATATTATGATTTTCATGCAATGAGTTAAACTAATATTCCAAACACAAGAATAGTTGGACTTCTCCTTTTTGTTGATGACAAAGGGGGAGAAGTATGATGTTATGCATAAGTTTATGCATAAGTTTAAGATGACGTGTTGCAAGTATTCATGATGAATATTGCAATGACTTGAATTCAGTTTGAATTCAAAGTTCTATCAATATGGCATATTGATAGGGGGAGTTTGTTTAAACTCCGGGAGTTAAGGTTAACTCCGTCATCAAGTGGTTGTCATCATAAAAAAGGGTCAGATTGTTGAATCTCGTATTTTGATGATGAAACTACTTGATATATGTTTATGATTTAATCTGCGTTTTGAGTGAAGCAGGATGCTTCGATCAGGATGAGACAATTAAAGCAGGAAAATCATGTTGTACCGGAGGAACATGTAAAAAGATTGGACGTCGGGCCAATGGATCAGTCGACGTATCGACAGAAGGCTTCGGACCATGGACTCGGGCATCGAGCCAAGAAGAGCGGGTATTGTGCCAAGGATATCGGAGTTGTAGAGTTAACTGGCCGATTGGGCAATAGGCTGCAGGAGAGGACGATGCGCCGAAGAATCAGACGAAGCGTCGAGGGACTAATGACATGCCAGACAACTTGGTTAATTGCTTAGGATTAATTGTCTCGATCAAAGTTTTGTTTTAAGTGTGCAGGATGAACTATGATGAAAGTTAGACATGCAGTAGGAGTTGCGCCGGAGTCAAGACTATGATCATGGTGGGAGTTCGAGAGTTCGACGGAAGTCCGGACGGTCGTCGGAGGTTCTACGAGAACAAATCCAAGAAGTCCAGGAGCTTGCCAAAGAAGCTCGTTGGAACTCACCAAGTGGATCGTCGCAAGTCCAAGAGTTTGCCGAAAGTCCGCTAGAGCATCGCCGAAGGTTTGTCGGATGTTCGCCGGAAGTTCGCCGGAAGCTCGCCGGAAGAAGCGATTGACGCACCAGAGCAAGTTGCAGTAAATGCCTTAAGAAATTTGTAGTTAGCACAATGATTAAGTTACAAATGGGAGGTGATCCCATTAACTTAATCTTGGGGCAATTTGGCCCTTGAAAGACCCAAATTGGGCCAAATGGATCAGCCCATTCGGACCCATATTACTTGGCCAGAGGTGGCACCGCTTGGGTCAGTGGTGGCACCGCCTTGGTCGGCGGTGGCACCGCCCAGGGCTCAGTCTCCAAGCTCTGGTTGGGCGGTGCAACCGCCTCTGACAGAGGTGCAACCGCCTGAGCTCGGTCTTTGAGCTCTAGCTGGGCGGTGCAACCGCCGCAATCAAGCGGTGGCACCGCTTGAGCTCGGAGATCGAGCTCTGGCAGGAGGTGCAACTGCCCTTGACAGGAGGTGGCACCGCCTAGAGGCTCAGACTTCGAGCTCTGCCAGGCAGTGCAACCGCCCCAGTTAGGCAGTGCAACCACCAGACCCTGGAATTCCGGGAGATGATAGTATTGAGCTCCAAATTCAAACTAGGTTTGGGCCTATAAATACCCCACCCTTTCAGGAATGAAAGGGCAACCCAAAGCACCGAAAGCTTGATCTTACTCTGTGATTTTAGAGCTCAAAAGTGTTGTAAAGTCTAGAAGTTCTCCTCCCTCTTTTCTTCCAAGTTTTGATCTTTCAAGAGAGGAGAGAAAAGTTTGTAAGGGTTGTCTCCTAAGCCCGTCAAAAGGAGTGAAACTGTAAAAGGGTGGTTGGCCTTCGCCTAGTGAAGGAAGGCCTCTAGTGGACGTCAGTGACCTCATCGGTGGAGGAAGCCAGAAGTGGACGTAGGTCAAGATTGACCGAACCACTCTAAATCTCGGTTTGCATTTTCTTTGAGCATATTATCTTTACTGCAAACCTCCTCAATAGCTTACTGCCTTCTGCGCTTTTACGATCGTGTTTCAAAGTTCAGTATTTTCCAAATCGGCGTTTAGACGTAAATCAGTTTTATCGTACGAACATCATATTTCAGTTTGCGCTTGCATTCTGATTTCCATCATAACTGCAAACTGCCTTTATAGATTCTCTTTAACTGCATCTCGCTTGATTACAAGTTAAAGTGATTTACGAATCAGGTTTTCTATCGAAATCGCTTTTATCGTACGAACGTGATTTTAATCGTCGAAAGTTTTCCGCTGCACTAATTCACCCCCCCCCCCCTCTTAGTGCTCTTGATCCTAACAGTTCAATCCCATTTGACCTTATTTCTTGGTTTTTTTTTCTTCATTTACTAATATAATTTTAATATTGTAGCAACTTCAATTGAATTTAATTTAATTTGACAAATATGATATTTTTGGTCTAAAATCATCTTTTTATCTCACTTAAGCATCTCAACATTTGGTATAATACTCCTATTTGATTTTCATCGCCATTAATGTTTTTATTACACCATCCATACCTAAGTAGCTTATGATAAATAATGTTTAAAAGTTAAACTTTCTAATGTTAATCATAGTAAAACGAATTTAAGCCTCGAGATTCACTAAAAGCCTTTTAAAATTCAACCGCCACTTCTAGTCACAATTTGCATGATTATTACCATAACATATTCTCGTATTCAAGTTCGCTAGTATAGTTTGACTTGTTATACTATACTTAACATAAATACTAATGCTTATGCATTCTCAATCAATATTTCATAAAATTCTAAGAATGATATTTTTTGAAAATATGTACTTCAAACTAAAAAGCTGAAAATATGAGCATGTCATTTATAAATTTTATGAAGCATAGATATCACAAAAAATATCACTAAGTGAGGGTAACATATACATATTATTTATGCTTCTATTAACATACTAGTAATAGTTCAAAGTGTATGAGAATCAGACACTGAATATATTTCATCCTATATAGTTTGAAAATAAATCAGAAGAAGTGTATGAAGTTTGAAAATAAATCAGAAGAAGTGTATGATGCAAAATTAGAATAAACTGAAGGGCACAACATATATATCCTCGTATGTAGTTTGAAAATAAATCAGAAGAACTACATTATGCAAAATTAGAAGAAACTGAAGATCCTTTATCAATTGAAAATGGGAAAGAAATATCATCAAGTGTGATGCATTTTTCTACGATTAAAGAAGTCAAGATCAAACAAGATTTAGACAATATGGATAATATTGATTTTATTAGTGCAGATGATTTTATTTTCATCGTAAGCGTAAAAGTCTTTGTTCAGCCTAAAGAAAAAAAAAAATTTAAGTCGCTTATTAAAGATTCGAAAGATGTCACAAATATGATTTTAAGATCATCATTATCTAATAACTAGTAGTTATAAGGACTGATGAATATTCTATGATAAAAAAAAATAGATTTCTATACTAATGATTATGTTGATCAAATTGATTTCATATTTGGAGATTGGTTCAAGAAATCTGATAAGATTGGTTTAGACAAATCAGAGTTTTACAGTTGATCAAGATAGATAAGGTAGATCAATATATCATCGGGTCTGTTGGGCTGACAGCCCATATTCAGCCCATGTGGGCTTTATCAGCCCACAACCCACACCCCCTCTTAACCTACCCCTAGATCAATATAAGGGGGTTGTGGTGGCTGCATTTAGGCACAATGGAGGTGGTTACGTTTTTGGGCAGAAAAGGGTAGCAACGTGGAGAGCTTTGCAGTAGCAAAGAGGAGAAGAAAAAAGCAGAAAACAAGAGAAAGAAAGGGAAGAAAACAAGGACAACGCAGAGAGACTATTCTCAATCATCTAGCAGTATTCTCATCTATGGTTAGATCAAATCTACAGTAGACTCTTACCATGATTACTTGGGGAGGTTTTAGAATATAAGCGCAAACTGAAATATGACGTTCGTACGAAGAAACTAATTTACGTCTAAATGCTGATTCGTAAATCACTTGATTAGGCGAGATGCAGTTTAAGCAAGGGTATAAAGGTAGTTTGCAGTTATGGTAGAAATCAAAATGTAAACATAATCTGAAATATGATGATCGTACGAAAAAGTAGATTTACGTCTAAACGCTGATTCGGAAAGTGCAAAGCTTGAAACTCGATCATATATGCGCAGAAAGCAGTAAGCTTCAAAGGAGGTTTGCAGTAAAGATAATATGCTCAAAGTAAATGCAAACCGAGATTTAGAGTGGTTCGGTCAATCTTGACCTACTCCACTTTTGGCTTCCTCCACCAACGAGGTCACCGACGTCAACTAGAGGCCTTCCTTCAATAGGCGAAGGCCAACCACCCTTTTACAGTTTCACTCCTTTTGGCGGGCTTAGGAGACAACCCTTACAGAAATTTTCTCTCCTCTCTTTACAACTTAGAACTTGGAAGAACAAAGGGATAAGAACTTTTGGCCTTTACAACAATTTTGAGCTCTAAGAATCACAGAAAAGGATCAAGATTTCGGTGTTAGTTCACTACCTTTCAGTGCTGAATGGGTGAGGTATTTATAGGCCCCAACCTAGTTCAAATTTGGAGCTCAAAACTATCAATTCCCGGAATTCCGGGATCAGGCGGTTGCACCACCTAGCAGAGCTCGAAGACTGAGCCTCTAGGCGGTGCTACCTCCTGTCAGGGGCGGTTGCACCTCCTGATAGAGCTTGAAGACCGAGCTCGGGCGGTTGCACCTCCTGGCAGAGCTCGAAGACTGAGCTCAGGTGGTGCCACCTCCTGTTAGGGGAGGTTGCACCGCCCAATCTCACTCGGAGACTGAGCCCCAAGCGGTGCCAACGCCTGGCTGGAGCGGTTGCACCTCCCAGTCTCGCTTGGAGACTGAGCCCAGGCGGTGCAACCTCCTGCCTTGGGCGGTTCAACCGCTTGGCAGAAATCAAGGTCCGAATGGGTTGATCCATTCGGCCAATTTGGGTTTTTCAAGTGCCCAATTGCCCCAAGATTAAGTTAATAGGATCACCTCCTATTTCCAACTTAATCAATGTGCTAACTACGATTTTTTCTAAGACATTTACTGCAAATTGCTCCGATGCGTCAATCGCTTCTTCCGGCGAGCTTCCGTCGATCATCCGATGAACCCTCAGTGATGCTCCTGCGGACTTCCGGCAAACTCCTGGACTTGCGACGATTCACTTGGCGAGTTCCGACGAGCTTCTTTGGCAAGCTTATGGACTTCTTGGATTTATTCCCACAGAACCTCCGATGACTGTCCGAACTTCCGTCGAACTCTCGAACTCCCAACGTGATCATTGTCTTGACTCAAGCGCAACTCCTGCTGCATGTCTTACTTTCATCGTAGTTAATCCTGCACACTTATCTCAATATATAGATTAGATAACAAATGACAATTGACTTCATCATCAAAATTCGAGATTCAACAATCTCCCCCTTTTTTATGATGACAATCAATTGATAATGGAGTTAACCTTAACTCCTCCTATCTATATGTTATTCTTGAGATAAGTCATTCTTGAATTCAAGACCTAGGAATTCAAGCGACATATTGATAAGTTAAATCATTTGAACTTATCAATACTCCCATCATGATTCCCATCATGATGTATCTCTCTGAAGATGATGTCAAGGCTTGACATTCATTTTTAAATTTTACATAACAATTTTGAATGATGGTAATTGTAGCAATTCATCATATTGTAAGATATCAACATGTAAAGCTGTGAAGTAAGATTTTGATATCATTACATGATGTACACATTTTAAATATTTTAGCAAGTGTTGCATTTTTTCATATGGTAAGATATCAACTCAATGCATAATGCAAATTAATGCATGGCATCTGTTCATATATCTCTTGGTGATGCAAGCATGGCATAATCATAGCATCAGTGTTTATAGCATCAATTCATATATTTCTGCCCCTTTGTCATCAACAAAAAGCATGGTAGTTGTGATACCAGGAGAACAATATAAGTAAGTTATCAAGCATATAAAGGAAGGCATGATACGTAGATTGCTTTGAATACTTCTTCCTTCTGTTTTTTTGTTATAATCCTTTGTGCATGAAGGAGGAAAGCCATTTGTGATTCCAGCTATTTGTGAGTTTACTTTAAGTCAAGATATGTGTTTGAAATAGCTTTTTGCAAGTAAAAATACTATCATCCATATTTCAAGATGAAATTCATAAGTAGGAATCATTTCATCAAATCCATTTTAGAAAAAAAATATTTTTCATAAGAGTGTATGAAAAAATTTGATTTTTAGCATTCCAACTGTTAAGCGAATCCGAAAATGAAATAAACTCTTTCATGCATTCGGACAAGACTATGCTACAGATTTTCAAATACAATCATGAAGACAAAACATTTCAACATATGTTATGTAATGGCAATCAAGTGATTTGATCATTCAATAAAGTCCGAAAAATAATTTTAACTAGTTTATCTATTCGGACACATCAACATTCCTAATTCTCTTCTTATGAAATCATATTGTTCTTCACTTAGAGGTTTTGTAAAAATGTCAGCTAGTTGATGTTTAGTATAAATGAACTCTATGGTTACGTCATGATTAGTAACATGATCTCGTATAAAGTGATGTCTAATATCAATATGTTTTGTTCTTAAGTGTTGTATAGGATTCTTAGTTAAGCATATTGCACTTGTGTTATCACATTTAATGGGAAGATTTTTAAGATTAACTTTGTAATCTTCTAAGGTGTTTTTCATCCATACAACTTGTGCACAGCATGCACTTGCTGCAATATATTCAGCTTCGGTTGTTGATAGTGCAATCGAGTTTTATTTCTTAGATGACCAGGAAACAAGGGCATGTCCTAAAAATTGACATGATCCTGATGTGCTTTTTCTATCTAGTCTACAACTAGCAAAGTCCGCATCAGCATAAGCAATTAACTCAAAATTCTCTGATTTTGGGTACCATAATCCTAGATTTGTGGTACCATTAAGATATATAAGTATTCTTTTAACTGCTTTAAGATGAGATATCTTAGGGTTTGATTGAAATCTAGCACAAAGTCCTACACTAAACATGATGTCTGGTCTGGTTGTAGTGAGGTAAAGTAAACTTCCTATCATACCCCTATAAGTTTTTTGATCGAAGCTTTTTCCACTTTCATCAATTTCTAACTTAGTGGAGGTGCTCATAGGAGTGTTAATAGCCTTTGAGTTGTTCATATTAAACTTTTTTAATAAATTCATAGCATATTTAGTTTGACTAATAAAGATGCCATTACTTAGTTGTTTGATTTGTAAGCCTAAGAAGAATGTTAATTCTCCCATTAAGCTCATTTCGAATTCAAGACTCATAGTTTTAGTAAAAGATTCACAAAGAGATTCATTCGTAGAGCCAAAGATAATATCATCAACATAAATCTGAACAATGAGAAAATTATTTTCAAAATTCTTGATGAACAATGTAGTATCAATCTTGCCTTTTGTGAAATTATTTTCGATAAGAAAAGAACTAAGTCTCTCATACCAAGCCCTTGGGGCTTGTTTTAAACCATAGAGAGCTTTAGTTAATCTAAACACATGACTAGGGAGGCTATTATTTTTAAATCTAGGAGGTTGTTCAACATAAACTTCTTCGGAAATAAAGCCATTGAGAAAAGCGCTTTTAACATCCATTTGAAACAACTTGAAATTATTACTACTAACGTAGGCAAGGAGCATCCTTATGGCTTCCAATCGAGCCACAAGAGCAAAGGTTTCTTCGTAATCGATACATTCTTCTTGGTTGAAACCTTTGGCCACTAATCTAACCTTGTTTCTAACCACGATACCATTTTCATCTTGCTTGTTTCTGAAGACCAATTTAGTACCAATAACTAAATAGTCATTTGGCCTAGGAACAAGCTTCCACACCTCATTTCTCTCAAATTGATTCAATTCATCTTGCATTGCGATAATCCATGAATCATCTTTCATGGCTTCGTCAACACATTTGGGTTCAACTTGGGAGAGAAAGGCAGCGTTCGCACAAAAATTTTTAAGAGAAGATTGTGTTTGAACCCCCTTTGACGTGTCTCCTAAGATTAGCTCATTAGGATAAGCATATACATACTTCCAATCCTTGGGTAAGGATGTTTCGGAAGTGGATGCATCCAAGTTGCTAGTTGGACAAGGGGTTTCATTTAAATTCAAGGAATCAAAATTAACATCATCATCAAAATCATTTTTCCTGATTTCGGAAATCTCATTGAAAACAACATGAATGGATTCTTCGATAATTAAAGTTCTTTTATTGAAGATACGAAAGGCTTTAGAAACCGAAGAATAACCAAGAAAGATTCCTTCATCGGATTTAGCATCAAATTTTCCTAAGTTATCCTTTTCATTCAAGATAAAACACTTACACCCAAAGATTTTAAAATATGAAACATTGGGTTTTTTGTTGTTCCATAACTCATAAGGAGTTTTGGTGAGTAGGGGTCTTTCTAGAACTCTATTCAAAATATAACATACAGTATTTACGGCTTCGGCCCAAAAATATTTGGGTAGGTTGTGTTCATTCAACATGGTTCTTGCCATTTCTTGTAAATTTCGATTTTTTCTTTCTACTACTCCATTTTGTTGAGGATTTCTAGGAGTAGGGAAATTATGGTTGTATCCATTGAGTTCACAAAATTCCTGGAAATCATGGTTTTGAAATTCACCACCATGATCACTTCTAATTGACGAAATTGAACCTTTCTCATTCTGAACAAGTTTACAAAATTTGGTAAAATATCTAAGGCATTCACTTTTCTATTTTAAGAAGTAAGTCCATGTGTATCTGCTATAGTCATCCACAATGACGAAAGCGTATTTGCTACCTCCTAGGCTTGATGTAGAGATTGGTCCGAACAAGTCCATATGGATCAATTGTAAGGGCCTAGAGGTGCTTATTTGATTCTTAGATTTGAAACTACCCTTAATTTGTTTACCTAATTGGCAAGCATCGCATACATTATCTTTGATGAACTTGATATGAGGAATTCCTCTTACAAGTTCCTTAGATGATATTTAAGTGGTTATTTTCATGCTAGCATGACCTAATCTTCTATGTCATATCCAAGCATCCTCATTAAAAACAGAAAAACACATTTCATTACACAAATCATTGATGTCAATAGTGTATACGTTATTTTGTTTCAATGCAACCATAGATATGTTTTTGTGTGGTTTTTCAATGATGCAAGCATTAGATTCAAATCTGACAATATATCCTTTATCACATAATTGACTAATGCTCAAGAGGTTATATTTTAAACCATCAACTAACAAAACATCTTCAATAAAGAAGTTGGATTTGTTAACTATGGTTCCTTTGCCAATGATTTTACCCTTGTTGTTGTCTCCGAAGGTGACATAGCCTTCGTCTATGCCAGTGAGCTTAGAGAATTGAGATGGATCTCCGATCATATGCCTTGAGCATCCACTATCAAGGTACCATCTCTTGCTCCTAGCTTGCGATGGTTTAGTTTTCTACAAGAAAGGATGATTTTTAGGTACCCATTTGCTTTTGGGTGCCTCACAAATAGATCTACATTGTCTATCATGTTGTATAGAATTTATCATGGTTCCTTTAGGAACCCAGATCAATTTTTTTGGACTAATTTTCTTGAATGGACAATAATGTGTCTTGTGTCCAAATTTGCAACAAAAGTTGCATTTGTTTTGGTGTTGAACATGTAAGATGAGGCCTTTTATGAAGGTGGTTGGATTTTGGTGAGGACTTTTCACAAATCTAATTCCACTTCTTTTGGGAACGTGACCCTTGTTTGCAAGGATCATGTTCAATGACTTGCTACCAACCTCGAATTTCTTTAAGGTGCCCTTAAGTAGCAAGTTTTCCTTTTGGAGAGTTTCTAGATCATGGCATTTGATGCATGAATTTAAACTATCATGATATTCAGTTTTTAACTTATCAAAATTACAAGTAAGACTATCATGCTCCTTTTTTAGCAATTTATATTTTCTATTAATAATCTTGCATTCATCAAACAAGTCATGGAAGACATTTAATAATTCATCAAATGATAAATCTGCTTCTATTAAATTTGTTACCTCATCTCCGATGGCCATTAAGGTGTAATGAGCAACTTGCTCGGTGTTGGACTCCTCTTCTTCGGACGCGCTCGAGTCATCCCATGTTGCTTTGAGCGCCTTCTTCTTTGATGTTCTCTTTTTGACTTAGGGACAATCACTCTTGTAGTGTCCCGGCTTTTTGCATTCATAGCAAATAACTTGGTCCTTCTTGGGTTCAAGTTTATTTTTTACGTCATTCTTAAACTTGTTTCTTTTAAAGAATTTTTTAAATTTTCTTGTTAGAAGTGCCAAGTCATCATCACAGTCCTCATCACTTGAGTTTTCTCTCGAGTGGCCTTCTGAAGTTTTAAGTGTCATATCCTTCCTATTCTTTGGAAGGATGTCTTCTTGCTTTTTATGAGCTTTACAAGTCATCTCGTAGGTCATTAATGACCCGATTAGTTCTTCAAGAGGGAATTTGCTTAGATCTTTTGCCTCTTGAATAGTAGTGACTTTATGATCCCAACTCTTAGGAAGGGATCTTAGAATCTTATTTACGAGCTCAAAATCTGAAAAACTTTTTTCGAGTCCTTTTAGACCGTTGACGACATCCGTGAAACGAGTAAACATGTCGCCAATGGTTTCACTCGGTTTCATCCGGAAAAGTTCCAAAGAATGTAACAAAAGATTGATTTTTGACTCTTTCACTCTACTTGTGCCTTCGTGAGTCACTTCAAGTGTGTGCCAAATATCAAATGCGGTTTCACAAGTTGAAACACGGTTAAACTCGTTTTTATCAAGTGCACAACATAAGGCATTCATAGCCTTTGCATTAAGAGCGAAAGCCTTCTTCTCCAATTCATTCCAATCGATCATTGGAAGAGAAGACTTCAAAAATCCGTTTTCAACAAGATTCCAAAGTTCAAAATCCATAGAAATAAGAAAGATCCTCATTCGGGTCTTCCAATAGGTGTAGTCCGTCCCACTGAATATGGGTGGACGTGTAATAGAATGACCCTCTTGGTTTCCGACGTATGCCATCTCTCTTGGGTTTTAATCCGTTAGAGAGTTAACCCCGCTCTGATACCAATTGTTAGGATCAAAAGCACTAAGAGGGGGGGGTGAATTAGTACAGCGGAAAACTTTCTGCGATTAAAACGAAACTGCGTTCGAACGATAAAAACGATTTCTGTTTGAAAGCCGATTCTAAGATTACTTTAACTTAAGATCAAGCAAGATGATGTTAAAGTCAATCTATGAAGGCAGTTTGCAGTTATGATGAAAACCAGAATATAAGTGCAAACTGAAATACGACGTTCGTACGAAGAAACTGATTTACGTCTAAATGCTGATTCGTAAATCACTTGATTAGGCGAGATGCAGTTTAAGCAAAGGTATAAAGGTAGTTTGCAGTTATGGTAGAAATCAAAACGTAAAGGTAATCTGAAATATGAAGATCGTACGAAAAAGCAAATTTACGTCTAAACACTGATTCGGAAAGTGCAAAGCTTGAAACCCGATCGTATATGCGCAGAAAGCAGTAAGCTTTAGAGGAGGTTTGTAGTAAAGATAATATGCTGAAAGTAAATGCAAACCGAGATTTAGAGTGGTTCGGTCAATCTTGACCTACTCCACTTTTGGCTTCCTCCACCGACGAGGTCACCGACGTCAACTAGAGGCCTTCCTTCAATAGGCGAAGGCCAACCACCCTTTTACAGTTTCATTCCTTTTGACGGGCTTAGGAGACAACCCTTATAGAAATTTTCTCTCCTCTCTTTACAACTTAGAACTTGGAAGAACAGAGGGAGAAGAACTTTTGGCCTTTACAACAATTTTGAGCTCTAAGAATCACAGAAAAGGATCAAGATTTCGGTGTTAGTTCACTACCTTTCAGTGCTGAATGGGTGGGGTATTTACAGGCCCCAACCCAGTTCAAATTTGGAGCTCAAAACTGTCAATTCCCGGAATTCCGGGATCAGGCGGTTGCACCTCCTGACTGGAGAGGTTGCACCGCCTAGCAGAGCTCGAAGACTGAGCCTTTGGGCGGTGCTACCTCCTGTCAGGGGCGGTTGCACCTCCTGATATAGCTCGAAGACCGAGCTCAGGCAGTTGCACCTCCTGGCAGAGCTCGAAGACTGAGCTCAGGCGGTGCCACCTCCTGTCAGGGGAGGTTGCACCGCCCAGTCTCGCTCGGAGACTAAGCCCCAGGCGGTGCCACCACCTGGCTGGAGCGGTTGCACCTCCCAGTCTCGCTCGGAGACTGAGCCCAGGCGATGCAACCTTCTGCCTTGGGCGGTTCAACCGCCTGGCAGAAATCAGGGTCCGAATGGGTTGATCCATTCGGCCCAATTTGGTTTTTTTAGGGGCCCAATTGCCCCAAGATTAAGATAATGGGATCACCTCCCATTTCCAACTTAATCAATGTGCTAACTACAATTTTTCCTAAGACATTTACTGCAACTTGCTCTGGTGCGTCAATCGCTTCTTCCGGCGAGCTTCCGGCAAACTTCCGTTGATCATCTGATGAACCCTCGGTGATGCTCCTGCGGACTTCCGGCAAACTCCTGGACTTGCAACGATTCACTTGGCGAGTTCCGACGAGCTTCTTTGGCAAGCTTATGGACTTCTCGGATTTGTTCCCGCAGAACCTCCGACGACTGTCCGAACTTCCGTCGAACTCTCGAACTCCCAACGTGATCATTGTCTTGACTCCGACGCAACTCCTGCTGCATGTCTTACTTTCATCGTAGTTAATCCTGCATACTTATCTTAACATATAGATTAGATAATAAATGACAATTGACTTCATCATCAAAATCCGAGATTCAACACTATAGACCTTTGCAGGGGGATAGTGCAAAACCCACAACTATGACAGATGATGAGTGAAAGAGGTTAGATCGAAAAACAATTGGGTTTATTCGATAGTGGCTTGATGATAGTGTCTTTCACCATGTTTCTACTGAAATATCTATATATTCTCTTTGGAAAAAGTTGGAAAGTCTCTATGAAAGAAAAATAGCTGGCAACAAAGCTTTTTTGATCAGAAAACTTGTGAACCTAATATATAGAGAGGGTGCTTCTATTGCTGAGCATTTGAATGAAATGCAAAGTATTACTAACCAGTTATCCTCTATGAAAATGTCTCTTGATGATGAGTTGTAGGCATTGTTACTTCTTAGTTCATTACTGGTGGTTTCCCTCAGTAATTCTGCGCTAGATTGTCAAGGCTTTAGTTGGAATTGCCTAAGGCGTGAGGCACCCTTGTGGCCAAGATATGAACTTAGCTTGCATTGCCTAAGTCGCGCTTCACCCTTGCGATATTGCTCTGCAAAGATCAGCCCACTTGCAACCTCTCGTAGGTCCTGAAGGACTTGTAAAAATGGAAGTTGATTAGTTCGAAAGAACAAGCAACGGACAAGTCCCGAAGTCTCGCGAAAAGGGGACGCTTTACAAGCAATTCAACGAGCACCTTGCGTGCACAAGAGAAAAGGGGGAGAGGGGGAAAACAAGGGCTTTAGAAGGTTGAACGAACAGCTGCAAGCCCACAAACAACTGCTCACCGAGTCCCGGGTGTCACGCCCCCTCAAAATAATATCCATGATATTAAAAATTTCATCACAAATCCATCTAGGATCCAAACTAACATTTGAGGACACTGAAAAACATTCTATCAAATTCACATCTATAAAACATGTGCAGTTTATAATCATATATCACATCACTCGATAATTCATATTTATGGCAACCCAAGCCAAACTTGACAAACATGAACAACATTTATAAATCCACAAGCTAAATAAATTATACAATCAGAACTCCAATTATTCACCACAAGTTCATATCATCATAAACTAGACTTAACATTCTGAAAGTCCAAATAAGAGAGATTTTCTAATACTTTTACACAGTATATCCATTTTGATTCATCGACAACATTTCATTACATACAAAATATTCTTATACAACAATAACATAATAACCAACAAGACTTGCCCATAATTTTGAATAACTCTTCACTACCTCAGCCCAATTCAAAACATCTCAAAGAGTGACAAGCTGACCTGAAAGATTTATATAACAACGGAGTGAGCTAAAAACAGCTCAGCAAGTGACAAAGCATATTCAGAATAGAAGGAACGGTTTCAAACGAGTAAGATATCATAATGCAAGGTAGAATACAAGAATTCTCAAGGATACCATCTCATTAGATACAAAATCGTATGTGTCATGTCATTCAAAACATATTTGGTTCATAACAAATGGAGCATAGAGTAATTGGAGCATATCAATAGCGTACGAGATGTTCCGGAGCATATCAATGGCAAATAGGACATTTCAGAACATATCAGTTTATAGCAAATGGAGTACAGAGTAATTGGAGCATACCAATAGCGTATGAAATGTTCCGAAGCATATAAATGATAAATGGAACATTAGGAGCATAACAATAGCAAATGAAACATTTCGGAGCATAACAAAGGCATAGGAAATGTTTCGGAACATATCAATAACAAATGAAACATTTCGGAGCTGGTCAATGGCGTATGAAATGTTCCGGAGCATATCAACGACATATGGAACATTTCAGAGCATATTAATAACAAATGAAACATTTCGGAGCTTGTCAATGGCGTATGAAATGTTCCGGAGCATATCAACGGCATATGGAATATTTCGGAGCATATCAATAACAAATACCAAACAGAAGCTCAAACGTCGTCTTTGACGTTACATTCATACCATTCTTATCCAAAGCATGTACAGAAATACATAACCAAAGCTCTGGATATCATATCAAACATACAGAAGGTGCAGTGGGACCGTAGACAGAATGTGAATCATCCATTTCTGAATGACCACCAGACAGAAGTCTCCCACGTTTGGGAGCTCCATCCACCCACGTCTAGGTGAAGTCAGAGGGGGGCCGGTAGAGCATCTCAGGCTCTATACACATATCCTTTACCATTTCTGGCAAAGGTCCAGATAATCCCACAAACACCAGAGTACAAAAAGGACAGTATGAACAACGAATAGCATATATCGGAAGCACACGTGGAACAACAAAACGTACATGTGCCTTTACGAGTCAATACAATGCAAGCAATAATCTTTCACAATTGTATTCAGATTTGAAAGGAATTGAAAGCAATGGCACATATGGAATCCAAGCAATCACATACAACTCAATTTCAATAAGAATGTTAGATGAATTCGATATCCAAAGGAATGAAACTAGAATAGGCACACATCGAAAGTAAATGCGGAACAATGGGTTATACATGTGCCTATATAAGTCAATACGATATAGCATAAACGTTACACAATAGTTTTCAAGAATACAAATAATTTTAAGGACAAGAGAATACAAGATTTCAAAGTAGTAATATAAAGCTCAATTGAATAAGAAAGCTAAAGAATGTTAATTTCCAAAGAAATGAAACCAAAATATGCGAAATCGACCAAAGCTCGATTTCTGGCAGAATTCAAGAGGCACATTGAACAAATGATTCAAACTATCAATCGTGCTCCAAGTTACTCAGAAATATATCATTGGAAAGATATTTTAATTTATTTTCAGATAAAACAAGTCTCGTATGAATCGAAGTTTCCAACAAAGAGTTACAATAGATTTAGTAACCCAAGATCAAAGAACAAATCTCAATTTTTACAGAATTCACAGGGTCGGTTTCAACAGAAAACTGGGCAGGCATTTGGACTCTTAATCATTCAATCCATGTATAAAAGAAATATCTACGAGTCTAGTTTCCAATGAAATCAGCTTTGAACAAATCGGAGTTTCCAACATCGACTTATAGGCAAATCAGTAACAAAAGGACAAAAATTACGATCCCTGTTTTGCAGAATCTCTAGGCTCATTTGAAACAGAAGTTTGGGCAGGAAAACTTACTCCAAATTCTTAAAATAAGCTATCAAAAGAAAGGTTTATGAGTCTATATTCTGATCAAATAAGTTTTGTCCAAATCAGAGGTCAATACATGAAGTTATAGCCATAACAAAGTAGAAGGGTCTGAATATCAGAAGTTGCATAGATTCGAATCGTTACGTCTAAACAGGAGATATATCAAATGAAAGGCTAGAACAATTCAAAGTTCCTCATATTCAAAACAAATGTAGCGGTAAAATTACGGTAAGGAAAGATCAAGACACTTGCAATAGGAAAGATTAGAAAGCTTGCAATAGGAAGGATCAGAACACTTGCCTTTCAAAGATTTTGATCCGAAGATCCAAAGAAGGTGTCAGCCCAAATCCTTCTACTTTTCCTTAGCAACTATAGCTCATGTAGAACATAGAGGCATAGTCACCTACTCTCTCTTACTCTCATTCCTTCGTTTTCTTTCCCAAACGCAACTGCCACAGCCGCCACCGCTGTCGCTGCCACAATCGCTGCCCCTTCCACTGCACTACTTCCTTCCTCCTCTTCTTTCGCAGACACAGCTACTGCATACGCAGTCGCTACCACTGTGGCCGCAATCCCTTCTGCAGCCCCTCTTTCCCCCTTTCCTTTCTTTTCTTTCCCAGCTGCACTGCTGCAGTCGCAGCCTCAGCCACGGTCGCAGCCTCTTCTTCCTCCCCTGCTCATCTTCCTCTCCTTCTTCTCTTCCAACTGCAGCTGCCATTGCCGCAGCCACAGCCCCTTCTCCTCTTCCTCTCTTCTTCCTCTCCTTCCCTTTCTCTTCTTCTTCCTTTCCTTTTTCTCTTTCCCTGCCACAGCTGCAGCTGCCACTGCCGCTGCCGTAGCTACTTCTTTCCCTTCTCCTCTTCCTTCTCCTTCCTTTCTTCTTCTTCTCTCCCTGCTGCAACTGCTGCAGTCGCGGCTGCAGCCATGGCCGCAACCTCTTCTTCCTCCCCTGCTCATCTTTCTCTTCTTCTTCTCTTCCAGCTGCAGCTGCCATCGCCACAGCTGCAGCCCCTTCTTCCCCGGCGTCACACACACCCTCTCCTCTGTTTCCTCTACAGGAAACAGAGGTATCACAACCTCTTCTCCTGCTTCCTCTTCTTCTTCTCTTCCTCTTCTTCTTCTTCTCCTCTTCGAACGCCCCACACCTCTCCTTTGTTTCCACCTGCAAGAAACAGAGGTGCCGTAGCCCTAGCTGCTGCCACCTCTCGCTCCTCTCCCTCATCCCTCTCTTTTCCCTCTTCTTCTCCTTCTCTTCTTCTCCTCTTCCCTTTTCCTCCCCAACGCCACACACCCCCTCGTTGCAGCCTTGCCGCAGCTATCCTCCTCTCTTCTTCTTCTTCTTCTTCTTCTTCTTCTTCTTCCCTTCTTCTCCCCAACGCCCCACACATCCTCTCCTCTGTTTCCACCTACGGGAAACAGAGGTGCAGCAGCCCTAGCTGCTGCTGCTGCCTCTCTCTCTCCTCTCCATCTACCCTCTCTTCTTCTTCTTCTTCTTTTTTTCTCTTCTCCCTCTTCCTCCTCTCTTCTTTTCCCTCTTCTTCTTCTTTCTTCTCTCCTCACGCCCCACTGCTCCTCTCTGTTTCTCGAAAGAAACAGAGAGTGCGTGGGAGGCGGTGGGGTAAAACCTAAATTTTCGGTTTTCTTTATTTTCTTTTCATTTTGCAACTTAGCAGTTTAGTCCTTGAAATTTTTATATTTACATATAGGTCCTTAAATTTACATATAATTTCTTATTAATAATTTTCAAAAGTGAGGGATATTACACCGTGTGCGACAACAAGTTCCCGTCAAGGCAACGTGCGAACTTGCGAATGAGTGTTCAACTCCCGGTACTATACCGAAGCCCCATCCAGCCCTGTGCCACCCGAGGGGTTCAAAGGGGCTGAGATGGCTGACGTTTTGGTAAGCGGAGGCAAATTCAAAAAATCAGCCCGCGGCACGCGAAAATAGAGCTATTTTGGGCTGTTTTGGGGTTGTTTTGCTCGGTTCGGTGACTGGTCGCTTTGTAACGCTGCAGCTTATTCGAACTTACATTTTTACAAGCAAAATGACTCAAAACCAAGGCAAAACAGGCTGCCAATTAACTGTACATGTAGATGAGAGCGACGAACGGTTCGTTGAACGGAGTTGTTGTAAGTGCGCGACAACCGTTCGTGACATTCTCCCCCACTTAAACTATCGACGCCCTCGTTGACGCTTATTGGTAGTTGTTGATGATCTCTTCTTCATGTCGCAGGGTGTCTTCAAGCTTCCAACTGGCTTAAGTTCGGGGAAGCTTTCGCCACTTCACCAAGTACTTTGTCTACTCAGCTCCGTTGGGTAGCTTTATCTTGCGGACCGCCAGAATGGTTTCAACTCGCTTCTCGTAGGAGGCTATGATTGGAGGAAGTCGAGTAGGAATACTTCGGGAAGCATCTTGCGGATCCGAGTGGTAGGCTTTTAGGTTGCTGGCGTGAAGAACGTTGTGAATTTTGAACCACGCCGGCAGTTGCAACTTGTAAGAGACGTTACCTACCCTGTTGATAATTGGGAAGGGCCCTTTATACTTACGCACCAATCCTTTGTGGACTTTGTTCCTAAAGAATTAGAGTGATGCTGGTTGGAGCTTTACCAACACTAAATCGCCAACTTTGAACTCTTGCAGTCGCCTTCCTAAGTATGCCCACTTCTTCATCCTTTTTGTCGCCTTCTCCAAGTAAGCCGGCGTAATATCTGCATTTCGATGCCACTCCTTTGCGAAATGGTAGGCTGACGGACTACTCTCAGTATACCCAATGGCCATGGTGTGCGGAGTCGATGGTTATTGTCCGGTAATGATCTCGAAGGGGCTCTTGTTGGATGCAGAGCTCCGCTGCAAGTTGTAGGAGAATTGGGAAATGTCCAACAGCTTCACCCAATCTCGTTGGTTGGCACTCACGTAGTGCCGAAGATATTGCTCCAAGAGTGAGTTTATCTTTTCAGTCTGGCCATCCGTCTAGGGGTAGAGGCTTGTAGAGAAGTATAACTTTGACCCCAACAATTTGAATAGCTCGGTCCAGAATCGTCCCAGGAACCGAGCGTCTCGATCACTAATGATATTGTGCGGGACTCCCCAATACTTTACCACATCCTTCATCATCAGCTTAGCTGCCTCCTCTGCTAAACAGTGTAGGGGAGTAGCAATGAAAGTTGCATCCTTTGAAAACCGATCGACCACCACGAGTATCGATCCGAGTCTCCCTACAAGTGGCAAGCTTGATATGAAGTCCAAGGAAATGCCCTCCCACGGCCTTTCTGGTACAGGCAACGGCTCCAAAAGTCCCACCGGCTTCCGCTGCTCCACCTTGTCTTGTTGGCAGGTAAGGCATGTTCGAACATATTCTTCTATATCAGTCCCCATCTTTGGCCAGTAGAAGGCCATCTCCACGAGAGCCAACATTCTGTGAATGCCTGGGTGTCCAGTCCAAAGGGAATCGTGACACTCTTTTAAGAGTTCATGCCTCAAATTGTCTACTCAGGGAACATAAATCTTATTCCCTTTTGTGTAAACGAGTCCCTCTGGACCCAAAATCATTGTGCCTTGCCTTCTTTAATGAGCTGCATCAGGATAACTACATGGGGGTCACTATACAGTCCGTCCCTAATCCTGGAAAGGAAGTTGGAGTGCAACTGACTTGCTTGGCCTCCGCCCTCCAATTGCGCGACATTCACATGCAACACTTTCTGACTCAATGCATCGGCCATGACATTTACCTTCCCAGGCTTATACACCATTGCCATATCAAATTCAACCAGGAAGTCCTGCCAACGTGCTTGCTTTGGGGAGAGCTTCTTCTAAGTTTGGAAATAGCTCAGAGCGATGTTGTCCATCCTCAACACAAATCGCGATCCAAGGAGATAGTGTCACCAAACTCGTAGACAATGGATCACCACTGTCATCTCCTTCTCATGCACTGGATACCGCTGCTCGGTCTCGTTGAGTTTGCAGCTCTCGTAGGCCACCGGATGACCCTCCTGCATGAGTACTCCCCCAATAGTGAAGTTCGAAGCATCTGTATGGACTTCAAAAGGCTCCCCATAGTCTGGCAATTTAAGCACTAGTTCTTCTATAACAGCAGCCTTCAGATCTTGGAATGTTATTTCACATTTGTCAGACCACTTCCAAGGCTGCTCCTTCTTCAGTAACTCCGTCAGTGGAGTTGCACGCTTCGTGTACCCCGCTATGAAGCGTCGATAGTAGTTGATGAAACCAAGGAAGGATCTCAACTCTAGCACCTTCTTTGGAGTTCATCATTCCGCAACCGCTTGCACCTTCGACTTATCCATCTGAATGGAGCCATCACTGATTCGATGCCCCAAGAATAAGATCTCAGTTTGAGCAAAGTAGCATTTCTCCCTTTTCATGAACAAAGTGTTCTCCCTGAGAACCTTGAAAATTGTCTGAAGGTGTTTGACGTGCTCCTCGAGCGTTTGATTATAGACGATGATATCGTCCAAGTAGACGACCACGAACTTATCCAAATACTCCTTGAATAGCTGATTTATGAGAGTGCAGAACGTGGCCAGAGCATTGGTTAAGCCGAAAGGCATCACCAAGAACTCAAACGCTCCGTACCTAGTCACACAAGTAGTCTTCGCTTCGTCGCCTTCAGCAATGCGCACCTGCCAATACCCCGACCGAAGGTCAAGCTTCGAGAAATACTTAGCTTTGCCCAACTGGTCGAACAAGTTTGCGATGAGCGGGATGGGATACTTGTTCTTCACTGTCACTTTGTTAAGGGCTCGGTAGTCGACGCATAATCGGAGGCTCCCATCTTGTTTCTTCTGGAAGAGAACTGGAGCTCTGAAAGGTGCTTTAGAGCTGCGGATGAGACCACCGCTTAGCAATTCACCTAACTACTTTCTGAGTTCTGCCAACTCTACTAGGGACATGTAGTAGGGTGGTCTCACTGGAGGCTTCACTCCTGGCTCCAGCTCAATGCTGTGATCCACGCCTCTGCATGGTGGAAGAGTCTTTGGCAACTCGGGTGGCATAACATCATTGAACTCTTTCAAGATGTTCACCACCACAGTAGGTTCTTGAATGGCCTTCTCGTTGAGTGACTCTAGCTTCATAGCAGCCACGAATGTCAATTCGCCTTTTCGCACCCCTTTCTTCAGTTGTAATGCCGATATGTGTTGGGGCTCCTTGGTTCCTCTCCGAGAGACGGGAACCACACAGGGGTCGTCGCCTCCCATCATACATAGGGAGTTCAAGAACGACATTGGCACCAACTTCACCATGTGCGTAAACTCCATTCCAAGAATCACTTGGAAGTCATCCAGTGACACTGCCATCATGTTGGTGTTCCCGCTCCATGTCCCAATTTTGATGGGAACTCCCTTTGCCAACCCGGAGATTCGCCTGGCCTCCGAGTTCACCGCCTTCATTCGGCTTGGGCTCTTCTCCAAGATCAACCCAAGTCGCTGTGCTTCTCGATCGGCTATGAAGTTGTGGGTAGCGCCCGTGTCCACCATAGCACGAGTCGTTTGGCCATTTAGCTTGATGTCCACATACATCAGCTCACTACTTCCTGCTTTTTGTAGCTTTGTCTTCATGTTCTCCCCCACTTGACCCCGCATGGCGTTCAACAAACGCATTGCTCCCATTCAGGGTCCTTGTGACTCCTCATCATCGCTGCTAGATTCAGAACTACTCGAACTAAGAGCAACAGCTTTGCCCTTGTCTGATTGGGGAGGGTGGATGGAAGCTGTCAAAGCATTGAGTGCCTGTTTTTGTGGGCACTCCCTCACCATGTGCGGTCCTCCGCACAAGAAACATCCTCCAGGTTTTGAGGCCTTGCCTTTCGGGTTTGGCCCTTTGTGGGAACTCTTCTTCTTTTATTCACCTCCAATCTCATTCCCTCGAGAATGTTTTGGAGGGCGATTGCTTGAATATTGTTTCCTTCTCCCTGGGTCTTCGGAGGAAACAAAGTCGGTGAGCCTTTCTGCAGCAGCAATTGCCCCGACCACATCGGTAACATTCCTTCGATTTAGCTCATGTTGAGCCCATGACTTCAAACCATCAAGGAAGCTGAACAACTTGTCCTTCTCGGACATGTCTTGTATGTCCAGCATTAGTGCAGAAAATTGCTTGACATAGTCTTAGATGGTGGTGCTTTGTTGAGCTGTCTCAACTTCCTTCTTGCGACGAACTCTATGTTCTCTGGCGGGAACTGAGTTCTTAACTCCCGCTTCAAGTCCTCCCATGTGTCGACTCGACACCGACCTTATTGGATCTCCTCCCAACGGGTTCGGCACCAAAGTTTCACATCTCCGTTCAGATACATAGTTGCTATAGAAACTTTGGTATCTTCAGAATCGGGCCTCATAACTTGAAAGTATTGTTCCATGTCGAACAGAAAGTTCTCGAGCTCTTTGGCATTTCTGGCCTCTCCATATCCATGAGGCTCGGGTGCCCTCAAATTTTGTAGCGGTGCAACGCGGGTGTTGCTTCCTCCCGCATTTAGTGCTCTAGTGAGCATAGTCACCCTTGAAGTGAGTTCCGCCACAACTTCCTATAGGTGTTGCACGGAGTCTTTGGTGTCATCTGACAGTCGGTCGACTAGTGCCTCAACCTTGTCGATCTTGGACTCCACTTCCTCTTGCGAGCTCTCTACCCCGACAAGCCTTTGTTGGCCATGGTAGAGTTCCTCCACGCTCGCTTCAAGAACATCCAAGCGGGTTTCCGCCTTTATGAGTCTCTCCTTGTGACTCTTTTTCCCCGTTGGCGCTCCAGATTGTGCCTTCTCCACTCGCGGAGAGTAGCCAACTTCTCGCTCATCATGTTCGCTGCTGCGCTCCTCTTGAGCAGCTCCAAAGCCTGAGAGCGAGTGTGCACATGCAGCCCACCTGCGATTGCTTGGGGCAAGGGTCCGGCTTGCCCCGTCTTGCTTGATTTGCCACGATGCTTTGCCATGGCGAAGTTGCGAAGTTCCTTCGCTACTCGCGTGAAGTGCTTGCCCGCTCTGATACCATAATGTCACGGCCTTAGCTGGAATTGCCTAAGGCGTGAGGTATCCTTGCGGCCAAGATGCGAACTTAGCTTGCGTTGCCTAAGTTGCGCTTCGCCCTTGCAATATTGCTCCGCAAAGATTAGCCCACTTGCAACCTCTCGCAGGTCCCGAAGGACCTGTAAAAGAGAAAGTTGATTAGTTCGAAAGAACGAGCAATATACAAGTCTTGAAGTCTTGCGAAAAGGGGGAGCTTTACAAGCAATTCAGCGAGCACCTTGCATGCACAAGAGAAAAGGGGGAGAGGGGGAAAACAAGGGCTTTAGAAGGTTGAACAAACAGCTACAAGCTCACAAATAGCTGCTCATCGAGTCCCGGGCGCGACAACAAGTTCCCGTCAAGACAACGTGCGAACTTGCAAATGAGTGTTCAACGCCCGGTACTATACCGAAGCCCCATCCAGCCCTGTGCCACGCGGGTTCAAAGGGGCTGAGATGGCTGACGTTTTGGTGAGCGGAGGAAGATTCCAAAAATCAGCCTGCGGCACGTGAAAACGGAGCTGTTTTAGGCTATTTTGGGGCTATTTTGCTCGGTTCGGTGAGCGGTCGCTTTGTAACGCTGCAGCTTGTTCGAACTTACATTTTTACAAGCAAAATGACTCAAAACCAAGGCAAAACAGGCTATCAAGTAACTGTACATGTAGATGAGAGCGACAAATGGTTCGTTAAATAGAGTTGTTGTAGGTGCGCTATTAGGATCAAGAGCACTAAGACGGGGGGGGGGGGGGGGGGGTGAATTAGTGCAGCGGAAATCTTTCTACGATTATAAAATGTTCGAACGATAAAAGTGATTTCGATGTGAAAGCCGATTCTAAGATTACTTTAACTTAAGATCAAGCGAGATGACGTTAAAGTAAATCTATGAAGGCAGTTTGTAGTTATGATGAAAATCAGAATATAAGCGCAAACTGAAATACGACGTTCGTACGATAAAACTGATTTGCATCTAAACGCCGAATTGGAAAGCACTGTACTTTGAAACACGTTCGTAAAAGCACAGAAGGCAGTAAGCTATTGAGGAGGTTTGCAGTAAAGATAAGATGCTCAAAGTAAATGCAAACCGAGATTTAGAGTGGTTTGGTCGATCTTGACCTACTCCACTTTTGGCTTCCTCCACCGACGAGGTCACCGACGTCAACTAGAGGCCTTCCTTTAATAGGCGAAGGCCAACCACCCTTTTACAGTTTCACTCATTTTGATGGGCTTAGGAGACAACCCTTACAGAATTTTCTCTCATCTCTTTAAAGATCAGAACTTGGAAGAAAAGAGGGAGAAGAACTTTTGGCCTTTACAATAATTTTGAGCTCTAAAAATCACATAACAAGATCAGGATTTCGGTGTATTTTAGTGTGCTTTCAGTGCTGAAAGGGTGGGGTATTTATAGGCCTCAACCCAGTTCAAATTTGGAGCTCAAAACTGTTAATTCCCGAAATTTCGGGATCAGGCGGTTGCACCTCCTGACTGAGGTGGTTGCACCGCCTAGCAGAGCTCGAAGATTGAGCCTCTAGGCAGTGCTACCTCCTGTCAGGGGCGGTTGCACCTCCTGCAAGAGCTCGAAGATTGAGCTCAGGTGGTGCCACTACTTGACTGAGGCGGTTGCACCTCTTGCCAGAGCTCGAAAACCGAGCTCAAGCGGTGCCACCTCCTATTAGGGGAGGTTGCACCGCCCAGTCTCGCTCGGAGACTGAGCCCAGGCGGTGCCACGGCCTGGCTGGGGCGGTTGCACCTCCCAGTCTAGCTCGGAGACTGAGCCCAGGCGATGCAACCTCCTGCCTTGGGCGGTTCAACCGCCTGGTAGAAATCAGGGTCCGAATGGGTTGATCCATTCGGCCCAATTTGGGTTTTTCAGGGGCCCAATTGCTCCAAGATTAAGTTAATGGGATCACCTCCCATTTCCAACTTAATCATTGTGCTAACTACGATATTCCCTAAGACATTTACTGCAACTTGTTCCGGTGCATCAATCGCTTCTTCCAGCGAGCTTCCGGCGAACTTCCGTCGATCATCCAATAAACCCTCAGTGATGCTGCTTCGGACTTCCAGCAAACTCCTGGACTTATGATGATCCACTTGGCGAGTTCCGACGAGCTTCTTTGGCAAGCTCATGGAATTCTCGGATTTGTTCTCGCAGAACCTCCGATGACTGTCCGAACTTCCGTCGAACTCTCGAACTCCCAACGTGATCATTGTCTTGACTCCGGCGCAACTCCTGCTGCATGTCTTACTTTCATCGTAGTTAATCCTGCACACTTATCTCAACATATATATTAGATAATAAATGACAATTGATTTCATCATCAAAATCCGAGATTCAACATGCGCGATGACCGTTCTATTAGGATCAAGAGCACTAAAAGGGGGGGTGAATTAGTGCAGCGGAAAACCTTCTGCGATTAAAATCGAAAACTGCTTTCGTTCGATAGAAGTGATTTTGGTAAGAAAATCGATTCGTAAATCACTTCAACTTTTGACTAGGAGAGATGCAGCAAAGATATGAATGCAGTTCGTAGTTATGATGGAAATCAGAATATAAGCGCAAACTGAAATACGACGTTTGAACGATAAAAGCGATTTCGGTATAAAAGCTGATTCGTAAACCACTTTAACTTGAGATAAGGCGAGATGCAGTTAAAGAAAAGATATAAAGTCAGTTTGCAGTTATAATGAAAATCAGAACGTAAGCGCAAACTGAAATACGAAGTTCGTACGATAAAACTGATTTGCGTCTTAAACCTCGATTCGGAAAGCACTGAACTTTGAAACACGTTCATAAAAACACAGAAGGCAGTAAGCTATTGAGGAGGTTTGCAGTAAAGATAAGATGCTCAAAGTAAATGCAAACCTAGATTTAGAGTGGTTCGGTCAATCTTGACCTACTCCACTTTTGGCTTCCTCCACCGACGAGGTCACCGACGTCAACTAGAGGCCTTGCTTCAATAGGTGAAGGCCAGCCACCCTTTTACAGTTTCACTCCTTTTGACGGGCTTAGGAGATAACCCTTACAGAATTTTCTCTCCTCTCTTTACAACTCAGAACTTGGAAGAACAGAGGGAGAAGAACTTTTGGCCTTTACAACAATTTTGAGCTCGAAGAATCACAGAAAAGGATCAAGATTTTGGTGTAAGTTCATACCATTTCACTGCTGAATGGGTGGGGTATTTATAGGCCCCAACCCAGTTCAAATTTGGAGCTCAAAACTGTCAATTCTCGGAATTCCGGGATCAGGCAGTTGTACCTCCTGACTGAAGCGGTTGCACCGCCTAGTAGAGCTTGAAGACTGAGCCTCTAGGCAGTGCTACTCCTGTCAGGGGTAGTTGCACCTCCTTACAGAGCTCGAAGATCGAGCTCAGGCGGTAGCACCTCCTGACTGAGGCAGTTGCACCGCTTGGCAAATCTCGAAGACTAAGCTCAAGCGATGCCACCTCCTGTCAGGGGAGGTTACACCGCCCAATCTCGCTCGGAGACTGAGCCCCAAGCGGTGCCACCGCCTAGCTGGAGCGGTTGCACCTTCTAGTCTCACTCGGAGACTGAGCCCAAGCGGTGCAACCTCCTGCCTTGGGCGGTTCAACCGCTTGGCAGAAATTAGGGTCCGAATGGGTTGATCCATTCGGCCCAATTTGGGTTTTTCAGGGGCCCAATTGCCCCAAGATTAAGTTAATGGGATCACCTCCCATTTCCAACTTAATCAATGTGCTAACTACGAGTTTTCCTAAGACATTTACTGCAACTTGCTCCGGTGCGTCAATCGCTTCTTCCGGCGAACTTCCGTCGATCATCCGATGAACCCTCGGTGATGCTCTTGCGGACTTCCGGCAAACTCCTGGACTTGTTACGATTCACTTGGCGAATTCCGACGAGCTTCTTTGGCAATCTTATGGACTTCTCGGATTTGTTCCCGCAGAACTTCCGACGACTGTCCGAACTTCCGTCGTACTCTCGAACTCCCAACGTAATCATTGTCTTGACTCCGGCGCAACTCCTGCTGCATGTCTCATTTTCATCGTAGTTAATCCTGCACACTTATCTCAACATATAGATTAGATAACAAATGACAATTGACTTCATCATCAAAATCCGAGATTGAACAATCTCCCCCTTTTTGATGATGATAATCAATTGATAATGGAGTTAACCTTAACTCCCCCTGTCTATATGTCATATTTGAGATAAGTCATTCTTGAATTCAAAACCTAAGAATTCAAGAGACAAATTGATAAGTTAAAATCATTTGAACTTATCAATACTCCCATCATGATTCCCATCATGATGTATCTCTCTGAAGATGATGTCAAGGCTTGACATTCATTTTCAAATATAACAAGTTTGAATGATGGTAATAGTAGCAATTCATCACATCAACATGTAAAGCTATGAAGTAAGATTTTGATATCATTACATGATGTACACATTTCAAATATTTTAGCAAGTATTGCATTTCTTCACATGGTAAGATATCAACTCAAAGCATAATGCATAGCATATGTTCATATATCTTTTGGTGATGCAAGCATGGCATAATCATAGCATAGTATTTATAGCATCAATTCATATATTTCTCCCCCTTTGTCATCAATAAAAAGCATGGTAGTTGTGATACCAGCAAATTATCAAGCATAAAAAGGAAGGCATGATATATAGATTGCGTTGAATACTTCTTCCTTTTTCTTTTTTTTTGTTATAATCCTTTTTGCATGAAGGAGGAAAGTCATTTGTGATACCAGCTATTTGTGAGTTTACTTTGAGTCAAGATATGTGTGTGAAATAGCTTTTTGCAAGTAAAAATACTATCATCCATATTTCAAGATGGAATTCATAAGCAGGAATCATTTCATCAAATCTATTTCAGAAAAAAATATGATTCATAAGAGTGTATGAGAAAATTTGATTTTTAGCATTCCAATTGTTAAGCGAATCCGAAAAATGAAATGAACTCTTTCATGCATTCGGACAAGACTATGCTATAGATTTTCAAATACAATCATGAAGACAAAACATTTTTATATTCAACACATAATTTCCCACATGTTATTTAGGCATGTAATGGCAATCAAGTGATTTGAGCATTTAATAAAGTCCGAAAAATAATTTTAACTAGTTTATGTATTCTGACACATCAACATTCCTAATTCTCTTCTTATAAAATCAAATTGCTCTTCACTCAGAGGTTTTGTAAAAATATCAGCTAGTTGATGTTTAGTATCAATGAACTCTATGGTTACGTCATGATTAGTAACATGATCTTGTATAAAGTGATGTCTAATATCAATATGTTTTGTTCTTGAGTGTTGTATAGGATTCTTGGTTAAGTATATTGCACTTGTGTTATCACATTTAATGTGAATATTTTTAAGATGAACTTTGTAATCTTCTAAGGTGTTTTTCATCCATACAACTTGTGCACAGCATGCACTTCCTGCAATATATTCAGCTTCAGTTGTTGATAGTATAACCGAGTTTTGTTTCTTAGATGACCAGGAAACAAGGGCATGTCCTAAAAATTGACATGATCCTGATGTGCTTTTTCTATCTAGTCTACAGCTAGCAAAGTCCGCATCAGCATAAGCAATTAACTCAAGATTCTCTGATTTTGGGTACCATAATCCTAGATTTGTGATACCATTAAGATATCTAAGTATTCTTTTAACTGCTTTGAGATGAGATATCTTAGGGTTTGATTGAAATCTAGCACAAAGTCCTACACTGAACATGATGTCTGGTCTGGTTGCAGTGAGGTAAAGTAAACTTCCTATCATACCCCTATAAGTTTATTGATCGAAGCTTTCTCCACTTTCATCAATTTCTAACTTAGTGGAGGTGCTCATAGGAGTGTTAATAGCCTTTGAGTTATTCATATTAAACTTTTTTAATAAATTCATAGCATATTTAGTTTGACTAATAAAGATGTCATTGCTTAGTTGTTTGATTTGTAAGCCTAAGAAGAATGTTAATTCTCCCATTAAACTCATTTCGAATTCAAGACTAATAGTTTTAGCAAACGATTCACAAAGAGATTCATTCGTAGAACCAAAGATAATATCATCAACATAAATCTGAATAATGAGAAAATTATTTTCAAAATTCTTGATGAACAATGTAGTATCAACCTTGCCTTTTGTGAAATTATTTTCAATAAGAAAAGAACTAAGTCTCTCATACCAAGCCCTTGGGGCTTGTTTTAAACCATAGAGAGCTTTAGTTAATCTAAACACACGATTAGGGAGGCTAATATTTTCAAATCCAGGAGGTTGTTCAACTTAAACTTCTTCGTAAATAAAGCCATTAAGAAAAGCGCTTTTAACATCCATTTGAAACAACTTAAAATTATTACTCCTAGCGTAGGCAAGGAGCATCCTTATGGCTTCCAATCGAGCCACAGGAGCGAAGGTTTCTTCGTAATCGATACCTTCTTCTTGGTTGAAACCTTTGGCCACTAATTTAGCCTTGTTTCTAACCACGATACCATTTTCATCTTACTTGTTTCTAAAGACCCATTTAGTACCAATAACTAAATGGTCATTTGGCATAGAAACAAGCTTCCACACCTCATTTCTCTCAAATTGATTCAATTCAACTTGCATTGCGATAATCCATGAATCATCTTTCATGGCTTCAACAACACATTTGGGTTCAATTTGGGAGAGAAAAGCGGCGTTCGCACAAAAATTTTTAAGAGAAGATCGTGTTTGAACCCCCTTTGATGTGTCTCCTAAGATTAGCTCCTTGGGATGAGCATCTACATACTTCCAATCCTTGGGTAAGGATGTTTCGGAAGTGGATGCATCCAAGTTGCTAGTTGTAGATGGGGTTTCATTTAAATTTAAGGAATCAAAATTAACATCATCATCAAAATCGTTTTTCCTGATTTTGAAAATCTCATTGAAAACAACATGAATGGATTCTTCAATAATTAAGGTTCTTTTATTGAAGATACGAAAAGCTTTAGAAACCGAAGAATAACCAAGAAAGATTCCTTCATTGGATTTAGAATCAAATTTTCCTAAGTTATCCTTTTTATTCAAGATAAAACACTTACACCCAAAGACTTTGAAGTATGAAACATTGAGTTTTTTGTTGTTCCATAACTCATAAGGAGTTTTGGTGAGTAAGGGTCTTACCAGAACTCTATTTAAAATATAGCATACGGTGTTTACGGCTTCGGCCCAAAAATATTTGGGTAGGCTATGTTCATTTAACATGGTTCTTGCCATTTCTTGTAAATTTTGATTTTTTCTTTCTACTACTCCATTTTGTTGAGGATTTCTTGGAGTAGAGAAATTATGGTTGTATCCATTGAGTTCACAAAATTCTTGGAAATCATGGTTTTGAAATTCTCCACCGTGATCACTTCTAATTGACGAAATCATAGATCCCTTCTCATTCTGAAGATGTTTACAAAACTTGGTAAAGTATCTAAAGCATTCATTTTTCTATTTTAAGAAGTAAGTCCATGTATATCTGTTATAGTTATCCACAATGACGAAGGCGTATTTGCTACCTTCTAGGCTTGATGTAGAGATTGGTCCGAACAAGTCCATATAGATCAATTGTAAGGGCCTAGAGGTGCTTATTTGATTCTTAGATTTGAAGCTACCCTTAATTTGTTTACCTAATTGGCAAGCATCACATACATTATCTTTGATTAACATGATTTGAGGAATTCCTCTTACAAGTTCTTTAGATGATATTTGAGTGATTAGTTTCATGCTAGCATGACCTAATCTTCTATGCCATAGCCAAGCATCCTCATTCAAAACCGAAAAACACATTTCATTACACAAATCATTGATGTCAATAATATATACGTTATTTTGTTTTAATGCAATCATAGATATGTTTTTGTGTGGTTTTTCAATAATGCAAGCATTAGATTCGAATCTGACAATGTATCCTTTATCACATAGTTGACTAATGCTCAAGAGGTTATGTTTTAAACCATTAACTAACAAAACATCTTCAATAAAGAAGTTGGATTTGTTACCTATGATACCTTTGTCAATGATTTTACCCTTATTATTGTCTCCGAAGGTGACATAGCCTTCGTCTATGCTAGTGAGCTTAGAGAATTGAGATGGATCTCCGGTCATATTCTTTGAGCATCCACTATCAAGGTACCATCTCTTGCTTCTAGCTTGCGATGGTATAGGTTTCTACAAGAAAGGATGATTTTTAGGAACCCATTTGCTTTTGGGTGCCTCAAAAATAGATCTATATTGTTTATCATGTTGCATAGAATTTATTATGGTTCCTTTAGGAACCCAAATTAATTTGTTTGGACTAATTTTCTTGAATGGACAATAATGCGTTTTGTGTCTAAATTTGCAACAAAAGTTGCATTTGCTTTGGTGTCGAACATGTAAGATGGGGCCTTTTATGAAGGTGGTTGGATTTTGGTGAGGACTTCTCACAAATCCAATTCCACTTCTTTTGGGAACGTGACCCTAGTTTGCAAGGATCATGTTCAATGACTTGCTACCAACCTCGAATTTCTTCAAGGTGTCCTTAAGTAGCAAGTTTTCCTTTTGGAGAGTTTCTATATCATGGCATTTTATGTATGAACTTAAACTATCGTGATATTCAGTTTTTAACTTATCAAAATTACAAGTAAGACTTGTTAGGATCGGAGCGGCACTAAGAGGGGGGGGTGAATTAGTGCAGCGGATTAAAACTTCAGTTTTAGAAAATCTTTCATATGATAAAAATAATGTTTCGTTTGAAACTGTTTCAATTGCGTTGAAAGCGTACGTAATAAGATGAGGGCAGTGAACTTAGCAAAGTAAAGGTTTGCAGAAAGATAAATGCATAAACATAAACGCAAATCGGAGATTACGCTGATTTTAAAGTGGTTCGGTCAAATGACCTACATCCACTTGCGAGGCCCCTCTTCGATGAGGCTCCCACCTTCCACTAGCAAATCTCTTGAAAGGGAAGGGTAAATACCCCTCTTACAACTCTTTACAAGCGGTTCACTCTCTTACAAATTTTCAGCAAGAAAGAAGGAGGTGAACACTAGCAAAATGAAAACAAGATTAGCTAGGACTTTTCTAAGACCTTTCTCTCAAACACTTGCTGCTCAAAAAGTTGTGTTCTTAGTTGAGACTTGAGGGGTATTTATAGGCCTCAAGAGAATTCAAATTTGGGCTCCAAAAATTTGAATTCTCTTATGTTCCCGATGCTGGCGGTGCCACCGCCCAGCCAAACGGTGCCACCGCCCAGCCCAGGAGGTGTCACCGCCCAGCTCTCGGGTGCTGGGCGGTGCCACCACCTAGGCCAAATCAGCTCAATAGTTGGGCTCCAAACTTGGCCCAAACCAGACCGAACTCGGGCCCAATTGGCCCCTACTTGGGTTATAGGATTAACACCTAATCCTAACCCTAATTAATGTGCTAACTACGAATTTAAAGACATTTTCTAAGCTATTACAAAGTTCGTAAGTCAAGACTTCTTCCGGCGAGCTTCCGGCGAACTTCCGACGGTCTTCCGATAAACTCTCGGAAACCATTCTGCGGACTCCCGGCAAGCTCCTAGACTTCACGATTTGATCTTGGCAAGTTCCAACGAGCTTCTTCGGTAAGCTCCGATCTTTCTCGGTGAGCTCTGTGAACTTCCAACGAACCTTCCGGCGAGCTTCCGAAAAACCCTTCGGCAAGCTCCCTACTCATTCTTGGCTAGTTCCGACAGCATTCCCGACGAACCTTCGGACTTCCGTCGAACTCTCGAACTCACAATGAATCCTTCGTGCTTGACTCTGACACTTTGTTTTGCTTTATGTCTTCGTCGTTATCGTAGTTAATCCTGCACACACAAGCAAAAACTCTACTCCGATCTAGACAATTATTATAAAGCGAATTGACATTCTGTTGCCCGGCACGTCATTGGTTGGCGCTTCGTCCGATTCTTCGACGCATCATCCTCTCTTGTGGCTTGTTGTCCAATCAGCGGTTGACCTCCGTAACGCCGATATCCTTGGCACAATTCCGCTCTTGGCCCGATGCCCGACGTCCGAAGCCTTCTGCCATCCAATATCCTAACGTGATCTCCTCCGATGCAACGTCAATTCCTCCTGCCTTAATTGTCTAATCCTGATCGAGTAGACCTGCATCGCTCAAAATGCAGTTTAAATCATAAACACATATCAAGTGGTTTCATCATCAAAATACGAGATTCAACAATCTCCCCCTTTTCTATGATGACAACCACTTGATGACGGAGTTAACCTTAACTCCGAGAGTTTAAACAAACTCCCTCGATCAATATGCCATATTGATAGAACCTTGAATTCAAACTGAATTCAAGTCATTGCAATATTCATCATGAATACTTGCAACACATCATCATGAACATATGCATAAACTTATGCATATCATGTCATCAACATACTTCTCCCCCTTTGTCATCAACAAAAAGGAGAAGTACAACTATTCTTTGTGTTTTTAATATAAGTTCAACTCATTGCATGAAAAACATAATATCAAGTTTTATCATCATGCAGTTTTGAAGCTAGAAAATTTAGCAAGTATTGCATCATGCTTAGGATATTCAAGCTATCAAGTTTTAGATATGCATGTTTTATAGCATACAAGATAGCACTTTTGGTAATGTTCAAGATAGCAAGTTCTACATCATGCAAGCTAGCAAAATGTTTGAAAAAGTGATCAAGTTTTGCAACATACAAGCTAGCAAAAATGTCAAACTAGCAAGAGATAATGTTTTACATGAGGCAAGCAAACAATTTGTCAAATGTTACATTTGCATCTTCTCTTTTGAGAAGTGCAATTTTTGCTTTCATCTTGAATTGTGCAAGCTAGTTAGTTTGCCTCTTTTAATGATGTCCACGCTAGAAATTCTTGCTCCCCTTTGTCATTATCAAAAAGAAGGGAAGACCCTTATATCAAATTTCATATTATGACAAAGGTAAGTATCATTCTTATTTGTGCATCATTATATATTCAAATTAAAACAAACACAATTTCAATAACCTTATTTTTCATGCACGATACCGAAAAATAAATCAATCATCATTAATAAGCATATCATACATGATACTCAAACATTAAAATTTTCAAGCATTTATCAACATGTTGATCATGATACCAAACATTCATCATTTAAAGCATTCATGATACACATCATATGCAATACATCACATAAAAAGCATAAGTGTTGCATGCATCATTTTCGCAACAATTTGTAGCATTTCATCATATGACAAGATATCAGCAAGTAAAATTACAATGCTAGTTCTTGATATCTTAATATGATGCAAACATGGCATATGGCAATCATAGCATTTCGATTATCAATTTACCATATATTTCGATGCAAGCTTCTTTTGATATCTCAACATAATTCAAATTTAAATATGGCACTTATTAATTCATATATTTATCATTCAAATATGGCACTCATAGTATCAATTCATATATTTCTCCCCCTTTGTCATTACCGAAAAGAAGGGAGAAATCGATGGCTAAAAGATTTTAATCATTATACAAGCCAACTTACAAAATCATGTCATGATATCAAGAAAATTCAAGGACATGATTCATTCAATAAATCCTTTTAATAGAGCAAAAGGATTATACAACCAAGGATCATGATTAAAATATATCAATATCATAGATCAAGTCATGATTCATGATTCATCATAAAGCAAATTAATTTTCAATCATCTCATAAGGCTTTTAAGGAATTTTTGAAACATGGGAGAATGATTAATTTAAGAATGCAATGTTTCAATTAAATTCAAGTCATGAATACCAATACTTTCATATTGTGAGTATCAATTCATGAATACCAAAAGATATTATTTGTGATTCCAATTTTACAAGATCAAGATTATGATTTAAATAAAACTTATTCAAATCAAATCGGTAACTTGAAACTCATAATCAAGTCATCAAAATCAATTTCAAGATTCACAAAATATCATGAAATCATTAATCTTGATCCGATGGGAAAAGCATTTTTGAAGTGATTCTTTTTCATCTAAGCATGCCTTAGTCATTATATGTCAAATCAAGATAAGCATGAAAGTTCAAGACATAAAGGCAAAATCTTATAAAACAGCTAATCAAGCAAGATTTTAAACATCTATTTTCAAGCTAGAGTAAGTCAAGGATTCAATTATCTTATGTCATGAATTCCAATAGGCATCTAAAATTATCAACATCACATTAAAAAGATATTTCAAAAAGACATATCGATAAGTGATTCATTTGCATCATTTTATTTTTGGAAGATTCTCCTCTTTCGTAAATAAATCTAGGAGAACAAAATGAATTAAGGGAGATATAATATGATTGAAGCATTGAACATGATTCATATTTAAAATGTGTCTCATGTCATAAGTATGAATCAAGCATTTGTGAAATCCGAAATCATCCTCAAAATCACATTCAATAAATTCATACATGACAAGCATAGATTTATTGAAAAATCGATAAGATAGAGGATTGTATTTTGTTTTTATAAATTTCTATTCATGTGATTTGGTTCTTATAAGCATTCTTTTACCTTTAATAAAACAAGTGTCAATATTTAAGACGGAAAGGTAAATTTCATAGAACAAATCATCAAGTATGATTCCATGATATCATCCTTTTAATATCTTAATATTCATCATCAAGTATGATTTCAAAAAAATATGTTTAAGAGAAATCATTAAGACCAAATACATGATACACTCATTTATTTTTAAAATATTCATCATGTTTATTTTCATGAGATTCACAAGATTGGTAAACTAAATTCATTAATCTCAATAGGATATAAAATTTATTTCCATTTCATATAATTGATTTCATGTGAGGGTGTTCAAATCTTTTTGTGAAAACATGTATCATCATTTAAAATCAAAACAAAAGTTTCATCATAAAACCGTCAAGACCAAATACATCAAAAATAAAACATCATGATATCACATCTATCATCAAAAGACTATCAAGAAATTCATACATAGATGTACATACACTTTGTCATCTTAATATGTCATGAGAATGTCATCTTAATTCATCATAAAAATGATTAAACCAAAAACATGTTAATCCAAAATGAGAGTATCAAATCAATATTCACTTCAAAAACTCATGCATGACATAAAATCATCAAAATACACATGCATGAATTAATCCTAAGCATTATATATAACTATCATCCATAATGTTGCATACATCATTCAACATTTCAAAACATAACATGTATGAAACCTTAGCAATATACTTTTCATGATCAAATTTTAAATTTTTTCAAAGATGCTAAAAAGAAAAACATGATATAATTTTTGAAAAACAATTTTTTTTTTATTTCCTATTCCTACTATCTAAATTAAGAACTCATTAAAAACTTTAAGTAATTTCAAAATAATTCAAGAGAGTTGAGTTACTTACCTTGTAGTTGAAGCTTGTCAAAGCCCTCGTCGTTTCACCTTTGGAAGTTCTTGATTCATCCTTGGTTGCCTTCCTCTTCTTTGGCCTCTTCCTCCGTTCAAGTTCATTGTTTATTTTAGATTTTTGTTTAATGAACTTATTAAGAGTTAGTGTTCGAAGTTCAAGTTCATCATTGTCCTCATCACTTGAGTCATCGCTCAAGTGGTATTTATTTGTCCGGAGTTCCAAATCCTTCCTATTCTTTGGAAGGAGATCCAAGTGTTCATTGTGTTCATCATGTGCATTGCACACCATTTCATATGTCATCAATGAGCCGATAAGTTCTTCAAGTGGAAAAATATTTAAATCTTTTGTTTCTTGTATTGCCATTACTTTTGATTCCCAATCTTTAGAAAGTGATCGTAAAACTTTACTAACAAGTTCAAAATTCGAGAAACATTTGCCAAGAGCTTGTAAACCATTGACAACATCCGTAAAACGGGTGTACAAGTCAACAATGGTTTCGCTTGGCTTCATTCGAAAAAGATCGAAATCATGTATTGAAATGTTAACTTTCGAGTCTTTGACTCTACTAGTTCCCTCGTGCGTGATTTCAAGTGTTCGCCAAATATCAAAAGTCGTTTCGCACGTTGAAATCCGATTGAACTCATTTTTGTCCAAAGCACAAAACAAGGCATTCATAGCCTTTGCGTTTAAGGCAAAAACCTTCTTCTCCGATTCATTCCATTCGTTCATCGGAAGAGAAGATTTATGAAATCCGTTTTCGACAAGGTGAGGAAGATCCTCATACGGGTCTTCCAATACGTGTAATCCGACCCATTAAACATAGGTGGACGTGTGATAGAGTGTCCCTCTTGCATGCCGGAGTAAACCATCTCTCTTGGGTATTAAACCAAATATGAGAGTGAGCCTTCCTCTGATACAAATTGTTAGGATCGGAGCGGCACTAAGAGGGGGGGTGAATTAGTGCAGCGGATTAAAACTTCGGTTTTAGAAAATCTTTCGTACGATAAAAATAATGTTTCATTTGAAACTGTTTCGATTGCGTTGAAAGCGTACGTAATAAGATGAGGGCAGTGAACTTAGCAAAGTAAAGGTTTGCAGAAAGATAAATGCATAAACATAAACGCAAACCGAAGATTACGCCGATTTTAAAGTGGTTCGGTCAAATGACCTACATCCACTTGCGAGGCCCCTCTTCGATGAGGCTCCCACCTTCCACTAGCAAATCTATTGAAAGGGAAGGGTAAATACCCCTCTTACAACTCTTTACAAGCAGTTCACTCTCTTACAAATTTTCAGCAAGAAAGAAGGAGGTGAACACTAGCAAAATGAAAACAAGATTAGCTAGGACTTTTCTAAGCCCTTTCTCTCAAAAGCTTGCTGCTCAAAAAGTTGTGTTCTCAGCTTAGACTTGAGGGATATTTATAGGCCTCAAGAGGATTCAAATTTGGGCTCCAAAAATTTGAATTCTCTTATGTTCCCGATGCTGGCGGTGCCACCGCCCAGCGCTCAGGTGCTGGGCGGTGCAACCGCCCAGCCTAGGAGGTGTCACCGCCCAGCTCTCGGGTGCTGGGCGGTGCCACCGACTAGGCCAAATCAGCTCACTGGTTGGGCTCCAAACTTGGCCCAAACTAGTCTGAACTCAGGCCCAATTGGCCCCTACTTGGGTTATAGGATTAACACCTAATCCTAACCCTAATTAATGTGCTAACTACGAATTTAAAGACATTTTCTAAGCTATTACAAAGTTCGTAAGTCAAGACTTCTTCCGGCGAGCTTCCGGCGAACTTCCGACGGTCTTCCGATAAACTCTCAGAAACCATTCTGCGGACTCCCGGCAAGCTCCTAGACTTCACGATTTGATCTTGGCAAGTTCCAACGAGCTTCTTCGGTAAGCTCTGATCTTTCTCGGTGAGCTCCGTGAACTTCCAACGAACCTTCCGGCGAGCTTTCGAAAAACCCTTCGGCAAGCTCCCTACTCATTCTTGGCTAGTTCCGACAGCATTCCCGATGAACCTTCGAACTTCCGTCGAACTCTCGAACTCACAATGAATCCTTCGTGCTTGACTCCAACACTTTGTTTTGCTTTATGTCTTCGACGTTATCGTAGTTAATCCTGCACACACAAGCAAAAACTCTACTCCGATCTAGACAATTATTATAAAGCGAATTGACATTCTATTGCCCGGCACATTGGTTGGCGCTTCGTCCGATTCTTCGGCGCATCATCCTCTCTTGCGGCTTGTTGCCCAATCAGCGGTTGACCTCCGCAACGCCGATATCCTTGGCGCAATTCCGCTCTTGGCCTGATGCCCGTCGTCCGAAGCCTTCTGCCATCCAATATCCTAACGTGATCTCCTCCGGCGCAACATCAATTCCTCCTGCCTTAATTGTCTAATCCTGATCGAGTAGACCTGCATCACTCAAAATGCAGTTTAAATCATAAACACATTTCAAGTGGTTTCATCATCAAAATACGAGATTCAACAAGACTATCATGCTCCTTTTTTAGCAATTTGTATTTTCTACTAATAGTCTTGCATTCATCAAATAAGTCATGGAAGGCATTTAGCAATTCATCAAATGATAAATTTGCATCTCTTAAATTTGTTACCTCCTCTTCGATGGCCATTAAGGAGTAATGAGCAACTTCCTTGGTGTTGGACTCCTCTTCTTCGGACACGCTCGAGTCATCCAACGTTGCTTTGAGCGCCTTCTTCTTTGATGTTCTCTTTTTGGCTTGGGGACAATCACTCTTGTAGTGTCCCGGCTTTTTGCATTCATAGCAAATAACTTGGTCCTTCTTGGGTTCAAGTTTCTTTTTTGCGTCATTTTTAAACTTGTTTCTTTTAATGAATTTTTTAAATTTTCTTGTTAGAAGTGCCAAGTCATATCCTTCCTGTTCTTTGGAAGGATGTCTTCTTGCTCTTCATGAGCTTTGCAAGTCATCTCGTAGGTTATTAATAACCCGATTAGTTCTTCAAGAGGGAAGTTACTTAGATCTTTCACCTCTTGAATAGCAGTGACTTTAGGATCCCAACTCTTAGGAAGGGATCTTAGAATCTTATTTACGAGCTCAAAATCCGAAAAACTTTTTCCGAGTCCTTTTATACCGTTGACGACATCCGTGAAATGGGTAAACATGTCACCAATTGTTTCACTCGGTTTCATCCGGAAAGTTCGAAAGAATGTAACAGAAGATTGATTTTTGACTCTTTCACTCTACTTGTGCCTTCGTGAGTCACTTCGAGTGTGTGCCAAATATCAAATGCGGTTTCACAGGTTGAAACACGGTTAAACTCGTTTTTATCAAGTGCACAAAATAAGGCATACATAGCCTTTGCATTAAGAGCGAAAGCCTTATTATCCAATTCATTTCAATCGATTACTGGAAGAGAAGGCTTCGAAAATCCGTTTTCGACAAGATTCCAAAGTTCAAAATCCATAGAAATAAGAAAGATCCTCATTCAGGTCTTACAATAGGTGTAGTCCGTTCCACTAAATATGGGTGGACGTGTAATAGAATGGCCCTCTTGGTTTCCGACGTATGCCATCTCTCTTGGGTTTTAAACTGTTAGAGAGTTAACCCCGCTCTGATACCAATTGTTAGGATCAAGAGCACTAAGAGGGGGGGGGTGAATTAGTGCAGTGGAAAACCTTCTGCGATTAAAATTGAAAACTGCTTTCGTTCGATAGAAGTGATTTTGGTAAGAAAGCCGATTCGTAAATCACTTCAACTTTTGACTAGGAGAGATGCAGCAAAGATATAAACTCAATTCGCAGTTATGATGGAAATCATAATATAAGCGTAAACTAAAATACGACGTTTGTACGATAAAAGTGATTTCGGTATAAAAGTTGATTCGTAAACCACTTTAACTTGAGATAAGGCAAGATGCAGTTAAAGAAAAAATATAAAGTCAGTTTGCAGTTATAATGGAAATCAGAACGTAAGCGCAAACTAAAATACGAAGTTCGTACGATAAAACTGATTTGCGTCTTAAACCTCGATTCGGAAAGCACTGAACTTTGAAACATGTTCGTAAAAACACAGAAGGCAGTAAGCTATTGAGGAGGTTTGCAGTAAAGATAAGATGCTCAAAGTAAATGCAAACCGAGATTTAGAGTGGTTCGGTCAATCTTGACCTACTCCACTTTTGGCTTCCTCCACCGACGAGGTCACCGACGTCAACTAGAGGCATTCCTTCAATAGGCGAAGGCCAACCACCCTTTTACAATTTCACTCCTTTTGACGGGCTTAGGAGACAACCCTTACAGAATTTTCTCTCCTCTCTTTACAACTCAGAACCTGGAAGAACAGAGGGAGAAGAACTTTTGGCCTTTACAACAATTTTGAGCTCTAAGAATCACAGAAAAGGATCAAGATTTTGGTGTAAGTTCATACCCTTTTAGTGCTGAATGGGTGGGGTATTTATAGGCCCCAACCTAGTTCAAATTTGGAGCTCAAAACTGTCAATTCCCGGAATTCCGGGATCAGGTGGTTGCACCTCCTGACTGGAGCGGTTGCACCTCCTGACAGAGCTCAAAGACCGAGCTCAAGCGGTTGCACCTCCTGACTGAGGCGGTTGCACCGCCTGGCAGAGCTCGAAGATTGAGCTCAGGCGGTGCCACCTCTTGTCAGGGGAGGTTGCACCGCCCAGTCTCGCTCGGAGATTGAGCCCCAAGCAGTGCCTCCGCCTGGCTGGAGCGGTTGCACCTCCCAGTCTCGCAAGGAGACTGAGCCCAAGCGGTGCAACCTCTTGCCTTGGGCGGTTCAACCGCCTGGCAGAAATCAAGGTCCGAATGGGTTGATCCATTCGGCCCAATTTGGGTTTTTCAGGGGCCCAATTGCCCCAAGATTAAGTTAATGGGATCACCTCCCATTTCCAACTTAATCAATGTGCTAACTACGAGTTTTCCTAAGACATTTACTGTAACTTGCTCCGGTGCGTCAATCGCTTCTTCCGACGAGCTTCCGGCGAACTTCCGTCGATCATCCGATGAACCCTCGGTGATGCTCCTACGGACTTCCGGCAAACTCCTGGACTTGCGACGATTCACTTGGCGAGTTCCGACGAGCTTCTTTGGCAAGCTTATGGACTTCTCGGATTTGTTCCCGCAGAACTTCCGACGACTGTCCGAACTTCCGTCGAATTCTCGAACTCCCAACGTGATCATTGTCTTGACTCCATCGCAACTCCTACTGCATGTCTCATTTTTATCGTAGTTAATCCTGCACACTTATCTCAACATATAGATTAGATAACAAATGACAATTGACTTCATCATCAAAATCCGAGATTCAACACGTTCGTGACAAGATGGTGTTATCACTATGAGTCAAGTAACAAGCAGTTTGTTGAATGAGGAGTTTAGAAGAAAGAGTTCAGCAATATCTCAAAATGATTCACAGGCAATTATCTCAGAGAACAGAGGAAGGTCAAAGTCTTGAAATAGTTCACGCATGAGTAGGAGCAAGTCAAGATCAAGAACATAGGAAGGTCAATGTCTAGAAATAGTTATTATCCTAATAACTAGTAGTTATAAGGACTGATGAATATTCTATGATAAAAAAAGATAAATTTCTATACTAATGATTATGTTGATCAAATTGATTTCATATTTTTGGAGATTGGTTTAAGAAATCTGATAAGATTGGTTTGGATTGCATGGCTTATAATTCAGAAAATCTAGAAAAAACTAAACGCAACAACAACATCAAAGGAGATTACATCAAGTTTTAAGACTTTCTATAATATTTATTTTTATAAAGTTTAATTTAGGGGGGGCTGCTGGAATATTAAATCAAACGTTATGATTAGATAGGATTTTAGTTTAGAAAGTCAAGTCAAGATAGGAGTTCGTATCATCGTTGTAGTCAAAGTCTTAAGTTTACCTCTCTATAAATATGGATGCATGTAATGCTTTAGGAATACAACAAAGAGAAAAGATAAATTAAAGAAAGGCTTTGAGATTATGAGATATTATAAAGTTTTAATATTCAATATGAGCTTTTAGTTTCGAAGTCTCCTCTATTCTACTTTATTCTTTTTTATGATTTCTAACAAGTGAGAGAGTAGAGGGTGCCTGGTTTTATAGTGCCAGAATCTTACACACATTAAATTATAATAAAAATATTAATAGAAGTATAAATAAATTATATAATTACCCTTACTTAGTGATATAATTTGTAATATCCATACTTCATAAATATGATAAACAACATTCTCATGTTTTCGACTTTTAAAGTTGAAGTACATCCTTTTTAAAAATATTTTTTTTTGTGTTCTAGGAAATGTTGGTTGAGCATGCATAAGAATTAATATTTAGTTTAAGTATATTTATAACAAAAAAGGTATGGTCCTTAGTGCAATAGGCTTTTATGTGCTAGTGAATATGAGTATGAAGTTAAGTTATGGTAATAAACATACATATAATGACAACAAGTGATGATTGAATTGCAATCAAACTTAAGTAAATCTCAGGTTGAATTAGTTTAAAAATAATTAAAGTAAGAAAGATTAAATTTGAAACATTATGTATGTAGAGGATAATAAGCTATTTAGTTATGGATGGAGTAATGAAAATTTAAATATAAATATAAATCAAAGAAGTGTGTTATACTAAAAATATTGAGATATATAGGTGAGATTAAAAAATGAGTTTAGGCCCAAAATATCATTATGGTCGGACCAAATTAGACTCTACTAAAGTTACTAAAACCTTATAATTTAATTAATGAAAGAAAAAAATAATATGATTTCGGCTTTATAGATTATAGATTGATGTTTCAACTACCTTTTAGTAACACGAACTTTGATTTTATAGTTAATTTTTAGATATATATTTTGTACTTCTTATGGTTCTAAGTCCTCTAGTATTACATTAATATGAGATTGGTGCATAGAATTATGAGTGCCTCAATCTAACATACTTAAAATCTCTTATTTTATGAAAAGAGGTTCTATTCGAGCTAAATTGACCCCCTTAGGAATATTATTAGGTATTATCCTTTTGATATATTTTAAAACGTTCCCTCAAAATTTTGTAGGATTTAGAATTGAGTAAGTATCCCTTGTATGCACTAAGATATGAGGTTTATAAGTTTAAATAGTTCTAACCCGGTTTCTGCATAACATAATATAGTTTAGTTTTATATGTCTCATAGGTTACTATGAATATTTCATGATAATTCAAGATAATTTGGTTATTTAAAATAGTGAAGTAAGTTTTTTTCCACTAAATTGTGTGATAGTTTGAGTAATACCAACTAGTTCTTTGATTATAAAGTGAATTGTGAAAAAAAATTAATAGTAGAATTTAGATAAATTTATAGATTGAGTATAATATATTTTATTTAGGATTTTATGAAAAAATATTTAATTATTGTTATGAATTATTATAAATCAATAGTTCAAGAGATAGGGTTTTTAATTAAAGTATCTCATGACCTTATGCTCCTAATTTTTAGGTGTATCACTCCCCAGCATAATTAAGCATCGAGGAATGTGGCATTTCAGTAACATCCTTATTTTTTAGTTAAATTAGGTAAGCATAAGTTTAATTTATTGCATTATAGTGGTCTTATCATATTCGTAACATATTTTGAAAAAATATGTTTTTAATGATATAATTATCATTAGCCAGACACGAGCTAAATATGAATTTCTTAATGATATAATTATCACTAGCCAGACATGAGCAAAATATAAATGTATATATTTTGTAAGCATAAAAATATATGAATTTGAGATAAAAAGATATTGTATCTATGTATAACTAATGATATATGGTATGAAAGTGCATGTGTTTTCTATGACATGCGATGTTAGAGTACATAGATATATTACGACATGCAATATATATATATGTTATAACATACGGTGTGGGAATCTACATATATATAAAGATGTGCAGCGTGCGAGTGCACATATATATTATGATGTATTGTGTGCGAAAGTGCATATATATATTATGATATGTGGTATAGAAGTCTATAAATTTGCTATGTTTCTTTCATGTGCATTTAAGCATTTTTAATTATTTTGATATAGAATTTTACCTCTTTATTTTGCATATGATAAGTTAAAAGGTTATGCTTGCTAAAGAAGTCATATGATGATGTGTTTACCTTTAAATATCTTTCGTCGATGAATTTGAAATCTTATATATGTAAAACGATATATGCTTAGCTAAGTAAAGATATAAAGGCTTATACTTACTTTACAAGTAAATATACTACTGATTTTTCACTAATGACCCTATTTTACTAGTGAAGATACTAGTATCCCACCCAAGTGATTGGGCCGGGAAGTGAGCACATGCGAGCAAATATGGACGACGAGCTGTAGATATTTGTATGTTTATAACTTTTAAACATGTTGTACGAATGTGTTTTTCTTTTAGTAAAAGGTTCTAATTATATGTATGTGTCAAAATCACAATGTACATTAGGAATCTTATCATTTTATTTAGTAAATTAGTATATTTTCATTTAAAGATTATCTATTCTTTCTTTACACTCCTATCGATAACAATAAGAGAATTCGAGAGTAACATCCTATTTTACTCACGCATGTAGGGTTTAGGTGAGATTCGGAATAGAATGTTACTGGATGGTGATGTCTTGGGAGACGAAGTGTGATTGCTGAGTTGACCGACACGAATGTCCTAGGGCACGATAAAATATATGTCTTGAGGTTGTAGGCCATTAAAGACATACTCTATATGGCACTTGATGATCTAGTTATGGAGAGAATTCTTCCTAAGATGATAGCTTATCTTCTCTACCCGAGAGAAACCAACAATCTGTACGAAACATAAGATAATAGGATAGAAAAACTAGGAAAACTTTAGATAAGTGGAAGAAGCTAACCAACCATACGAAGAAGATAAAAGTTGGTAGGCCACTGAGCTTGACCACTCGGCATAAATCTGATCCTTTGAGATTAATAAAAAGTTAAAAGAGCCATGAGACATATATCTTGTCGACGAATTTGGCGTGATGCATGTTTAGATTCTGTGGCTCGTTATCATCTTATTGTTAGGATCGAGAGCACTAAGAGGGGGGGGGTGAATTAGTGCAGCGGAAATCTTATATTAATTTAAAAACCAAAAGCTGCGTTCGTTCAAAAACTATTATGATGCAAAAGCAAATTCTCAGTTTGTATCTAAGTGCAGTTTGCGTCTAAGCGCAGATTGCGTTTAAGCGCAGTTTTGCGTCTAAGCGCAGTTTGCGTCTAAACTCAGATTTACGTCTAAATGCATATTTACGTCTAAACGCAGATTTACGTCTAAACGTAGTTTTACGTCTAAACGCAGATTTACGTCTAAACGCAGTTTTACGTCTAAACGCAGTTTTACGTCTAAACGCAGATTTACGTCTAAACGCAGTTTTACGTCTAGACGCAGATTTACGTCTAAACTTTGAAACTCGTTTGTATACTCGCAGAAGGCAGTATGCAGTTGAAATCAAGACGTAAACGTGAACTAAAATCTGATGATTGAGCGAGGAAAGCCGATTTACGTCTGAATGCAGTTTTACGTCTAAATGTTGAAACTCGTTCGTAAAATCATAGAGGACAGATTGCAGTTATTAATAGGATTAAAATGTAAGCGTAAACTGCAAAGAAGCTCGTTCGTAAGAGTACGGAAAACAGTTCTGCAGAATCAAACGTAAACGTAAACTGTAATGTATGAAAATACGAATTTACGTCTGAATGCAGATTTGGAAGAACAGCACTTAGAACTTGTTCGTGAAAGCGCAGAGAGCGGTAGTGATGAGGGAGGTTTGCAGTAATGATAAAGTGCTCGAAAATAAACGCAAACCAGAGATTTAGAGTGGTTCAGTCAGCCTTGACCTACTCCACTTTTGGCTTCCTCCACCGATGAGGTTGCCGACGTCAACTAGGTGCCTTCCTTCAATGGGCGAAGGCCAAACTTCCCTCTTACAATTTCTCTCCTTTTGACAGGCTTAGGAGACAACCTTTACAGACCTTTCTCTCCTCACTTTACAATTGAAAGCTTGAAGAACAGAAGGAGGAGACTTAAAGGCTTTACAACACTTTTGAGCTCTTAGAATCACAGAAAAGATCAAGATTTCGGTATAGGTCTGTATCTTTTCAGTGCTGAATGGGTGGGGTATTTATAGGCCCCAACCCAATTCAAAATTCGAGCTCAAAACGATCAAATCGATCAAATCCCAGAATTCTGGGATCAGGCGGTTGCACCTCTTGACTGGAGAGGTGGCACCGCCTGGCAGAGCTCGAAGACTGAGCTCAGCCGATTGCTCTTCTCTGCCAGAGCTCGAAGACTGAGCTCGATGGTTGCATCACCTGGCAGAGCTCGAAGACTGAGCTTGGTGGTTGCATCACCTGGCAGAGCTCGAAATCTGAGCTCGGTGGTTGCATCACCTGGCAGAGCTCGAAACTGAGCTCAGGCTGATGCACCTCTCTGCCAGAGCTCGAAGACTGAGCTTGGTGAATGCATCACCTGGCAGAGCTCGAGACTGAGCTCAGGCTGATGCACCTCTCTGCCAGAGCTCGAAGACTGAGCTCGGTGGTTGCATCGCCTGGCAGAGCTCGGAACTTGAGCTCTGGCGGTGCAACCTCCTGGCTGGGGCGGTTGCACCTCCCAACCCCACAGCCCAGGCGGTTGCACCTCCTGGCTGGGGCGGTTGCACCTCCTGGTGCAATCAGGGTCCGAATGGTTCACTCCATTCGGCCCACTTTGAATCTTTTCAGGGGCCCAATTGCCCCAAGATTAAGCTAATGGGATCACCTCCCATTTTCATGCTTAATCATCATGCTAACTACGATTAACTCTTACGACAACTTCTGCAGCTTTGCTCCGATGCGTCTGTTAGGATCGAGAGCACTAAGAGGGGGGGGTGAATTAGTGCAGCGGAAATCTTACAGCGATTAAAAACCAAAAGCTGCGTTCGTTCAAAAACTATTATGATGCAAAAGCAAATTCTCAGTTTGTATCTAAGTGCAGTTTGCGTCTAAGCGCAGATTGCGTCTAAGCGCAGTTTTGCGTCTAAGCGCAGTTTACGTCTAAACTCAGATTTACGTCTAAACGCAGTTTTACGTCTAAACGCAGATTTACGTCTAAACGCAGATTTACGTCTAAACGCAGATTTACGTCTAAACGCAGTTTTACGTCTAAACGCAGATTTACGTCTAAACTCAGATTTACGTCTTAAACTCAGATTTACGTCTAAACGCAGATTTACGTCTAAACGCAGTTTTACGTCTAGACGCAGATTTACGTCTAAACTTTGAAACTTGTTTGTATACTCGCAGAAGGCAGTATGCAGTTGAAATCAAGACGTAAACGTGAACTGAAATCTGATGATTGAGCGAGGAAAGCCGATTTACGTCTGAATGCAGTTTTACATCTAAATGTTGAAACTCGTTCGTAAAATCGTAGAGGAAAGTTTGCAGTTATCAATAGGATCAAAATGTAAGTGTAAACTGCAAAGAAGCTCGTTCGTAAAAGCACGGAAGACAGTTCTGCAGAATCAAACGTAAACGTAAACAGTAATGTATGAAAATACGAATTTACGTCTGAATGCAGATTCGGAAGAACAGCACTTAGAACTTGTTCGTGAAAGCGCAGAGAGCAGTAGCAATGGAGGAGGTTTGCAGTAATGATAAAGTGCTCGAAAATAAACGCAAACCAGAGATTTAGAGTGGTTCGGTCAGCCTTGACCTACTCCACTTTTGGCTCCCTCCACCGACGAGGTTGCCGACGTCAACTAGGTGCCTTCCTTCAATGGGCGAAGGCTAACTGCCCTTTTACAGTTTCTCTCCTTTTGACAGGCTCAGGAGACAACCTTTACAGACCTTTCTCTCCTCACTTTACAACTGAAAACTTGAAGAACAGAAGGAGGAGACTTAAAGGATTTACAACACTTTTGAGCTCTTAGAATCACAGAAAAGATCAAGATTTCGGTGTAGGTCTGTATCTTTTCAGTGCTGAATGGGTGGGGTATTTATAGGCCCCAACCCAATTCAAAATTCGAGCTCAAAACGATCAAATCGATCAAATCCCAGAATTCTGGGATCAGGCGGTTGCACCTCTTGACTGGAGAGGTGGCACCGCCTGGCAGAGCTCGAAGACTGAGCTCAGCCGATTGCTCTTCTCTGCCAGAGCTCGAAGACTGAGCTCGATGGTTGCATCACCTGGCAGAGCTCGAAGACTGAGCTTGGTAGTTGCATCACCTGGCAGAGCTCGAAATCTGAGCTCGGTGGTTGCATCACCTGGCAGAGCTCGAAACTGAGCTCAGGCTGATGCACCTCTCTGCCAGAGCTCGAAGACTGAGCTTGGTGAATGCATCAACTGGCAGAGCTCGAGACTGAGCTCAGGCTGATGCACCTCTCTGCCAGAGCTCGAAGACTGAGCTCGGTGGTTGCATCGCCTGGCAGAGCTCGGAACTTGAGCTCTGGCGGTGCAACCTCTTGGCTGGGGCGGTTGCACCTCCCAACCCCACAGCCCAGGCGGTTGCACCTCCTGGCTGGGGCGGTTGCACCTCCCAACCCCACAGCCCAGGCGGTTGCACCTCCTGGCTGGGGCGGTTGCACCTCCCAACCCCTCAGCCCAGGCGGTTGCACCTCCTGGCTGGGGCGGTTGCACCTCCTGGTGCAATCAGGGTCCGAATGGTTCACTCCATTCGGCCCACTTTGAATCTTTTCAGGGGCCCAATTGCCCCAAGATTAAGCTAATGGGATCACCTCCCATTTTCATGCTTAATCATCATGCTAACTACGATTAACTCTTAAGACAACTTCTGCAGCTTTGCTCCGATGCGTCAATCGCTTCTTCCGGCGAGTTTCCGGTCAACTTCCGTCGATCAACCGATAACCCTCGGTGATCCTTCTGCGGACATCCGGCATACTCCTGGACTTTGCGACGATCCACTTGGCGAGTTCCGACGAGCTTCGCTTGGCAAGCTTCTGGACTTCTCGGATCTGTTCTCGCTGAACCTCCGACGACCGTCCGAACTTCCGTCGAACTCTCGAACTCCCAACGTGATCCTGATCTTGACTCCGGCGCAACACCTGCTGCTTGTCTTACTCTTATCGTAGTTAATCCTGCACACTTATCTCAACACATAGATTAGATAACAAATGACAATTGAAACAAAACTTCGATCGAGACAATTAATCCTAAGCAATTAACCAAGTTGTCCGACATGTCATTGGTCCCTCGACGCTTCGTCCGATTCTTCGGCGCATCGTCCTCTCGTGCAGCCTATTGCCCAATCGGCCAGTTGACTCCGCAACTCCGATATCCTTGGCACAATACCCGCTCTTCTTGGCCCGATGCCCGAGTCCACGGCCCGAAGCCTTCTGTCGATACGTCGACCGATCCACTGGCCCGACGTCCAATCTTCTGACATGTTCCTTCGGCACAATATGATTTTCCTGCTTTAATTGTCTCATCCTGATCGAAGCATCCTGCGTCACTCAAAACGCAGATTAAATCATAAACATATATCAAGTAGTTTCATCATCAAAATACGAGATTCAACAATCTCCCCCTTTTTGATGATGACAACCACTTGATGACGGAGTTAAACTTAACTCCCGGAGTTTAAACAAACTCCCCCTATCAATATGCCATATTGATAGAACCTTGAATTCAAACTGAATTCAAGTCATTGCAATATTCATCATGAATACTTGCAACACGTCAACATGAACTTATGCATAAACTTATGCATCACATGTCATGTCATCAACATACTTCTCCCCCTTTGTCATCAACAAAAAGGGGAAGTACTACAATCAAGTTTGTGTGATATTGGTTCAACTCATTGCATGAAAATCATAATATCAAGTTTTATCATCATGCAATCTTGGAGCTAGAAGATTTAGCAAGTGTTATATAATGCTTAGAACATTCATGCTATCAAGTTTTAGATATTCAAGTTTTATAACATATAAGATAGCACTTTTGGTAATGTTCAAGATAGCAAGTTCTATATCATGCAAGCTAGCAAATTTGAGATGTTCAAGAAAGCAACTCTTGCTTCTTGATATATGCAAATTTGTCAAGTTTTGCTAGATGTGCAAGTTAGCATTTTTGCCTCTTGAGATAGGCAAGCTAGCAATCAAGTTTTTTCATCTTCTTGACTTGTACAAGCTAGCTATCTCCCCCTTTGTCATTGTCAACAAGGGAAAAACCCTTTACATCAATTTCTAAATCATGACAAAGGTAAGTAATCATTTTTATTTGTGCATCATTATAGTTTCAATGCACAGATTCATTAACATTACATTTCAAAAAATTTATGCATGATACCGAAAAATCAATCATCATCATGAGCATATCAAACATGATATTCAAGCATTCGTGATATATCATTTTGGCAGCATGATCATAGATATTCAAACGATGGTATCTAGAATTCATTACATCCTATTATGCATGATTATTAACTCCTCATTTGTATTTCATGCATTATTTCATTTCATCTCATAAGGAATATCAAGAAGAGTTATTGGATGATGAGATAAATATTTTATGAATACACAGAAAATCATAAGTGTTTCATGTATCCATATTATCACATGAAGCATATTATCATTTTTAAGATTCATAACATGAATAACGTTATTACTATTTCATCAAAATCAGTTTCGAGATTCACATAATATCATGAAATCATTAATCTCGATAAAATGGGAAAAACATTTTCTTTTTAAGTGATTCTTTTAACACATCATAAAAAAGAAAAACTCATTCATAATTCAAGTGATTTACAAGATATCATAAATGAATTTATCACTTGTATTTCACCAAAATCGAAAACTCTTAGAGATAGAAAATGATTGAAGCATTTAATCTGATTGAAGAATGATTCATATTTAAAGTGTAGCATTTGTCAGATCTGAAATCATCAAGTATAACTTTAATATTTTCATTACAACATTAAGCAAGGTTTCATTGAACATAATTTTGAATGATTCTTATAAATGCCTAAAACTTCTTTAGTTTTAATTTATGATTGACTTTATAATAGCATGCTCAAATCTTTATTTTTATGTCAAAACCATACATTATATTTAATAAACAAAGACAATGAAAAATATCAAGCCTTCCAGACAAAAGCCATGTATCGTCATTGAAAAGCAATATGAAAATCATCAAAATATACATTCTTGCTTCTATAAGATTAATCTCACTAGGTGTAAAATCATTAGATTTCTATCTTGCATTAACATAAGACATGCAATTTTCATTATCATTTTCAAGATTACAAGCATGATCATATTTTTGCATTTTCATTGTTAAATTATTAAAAATATAATTTTCAACAAAATTTAAAGAAAAAGAAAAGTGCATCATGAAAAGCATCATGTAATTTCGAAGTAAATTAGGGGGATTTCGATTACCTCATCATTGTAGGCTGTTAAGGCGTAGTTTGCCGCCTTGCTTTTGTTGACTTTCTCTTCTTCGGAGGAGCTCGATTCATCCCAATTTTTGTTCTTCTTCTTACGTTTAAAGCAAGTAGTTCCATTCTTTTTGCTTTTTAATTTTCGTTTCATTTTAAGTTCACCATCACTTGAGCTTATGCTCGAGTGGTCTTCAAATGTTCTATGTCCCAAATCCTTCCTGTTCTTTGGAAGGTTGGTTTGTTCATCATTGTCCTCATCACTTGAGTCATCGCTCAAGTGGCATTCATTTGTCCAGAGTTCCAAATCCTTCCTGTTCTTTGGAAGGTGGTTCTCAAGTTCTTCACGTGCATTGCACGTCATTTCATATGTGATCAATGAACCAATTAGTTCTTCAAGTGGAAAATGGTTCAAGTTTTTCGATTCTTGAATAGCAGTTACTTTTGAATCCCAAGTTTTAGAAAGTGAGCGCAAAACTTTGTTAACGAGTTCAAAATCCGAAAAGCTTTTACCAAGTGATTTTAAACCATTGACGACATCCGTAAAACGGGTGTACATGTCAACAACGGTTTCGCTTGGTTTCATATGAAAAAGCTCGAAATCAAGCAGTAGAATATTAACTTTCGAGTCTTTGACTCTACTAGTTCCCTCGTGCGTGATTTCAAGAGTGCGCCAAATATCGAAAGCCGTTTCACACGTAGAAATCCGATTGAACTCATTTTTGTCCAATGCGCAAAATAAGGCATTCATAGCCTTTGCGTTTAAAGAAAAATTCTTCTTCTCCAAAACCGACCATTCGTTCATCGGTTTGGAGGGAAGTTGAAAACCGTTTTCAATGATATTCCATAAATCCAGATTTAGAGAAATTAAGAAAACTCTCATTCGAGTTTTCCAATAAGTGTAGTCCAATCCGTTAAAGAACGGTGGACGAAAGACCGAACAGCCCTCTTGAAAAGTCATTTCTCTCGGGTGTAAATCCGAAATGAGAAAAACCCCGCTCTGATACCAAATGTTAGGATCGAGAGCACTAAGAGGGGGGGGGTGAATTAGTGCAGCGGAAATCTTACAGCGATTAAAAACCAAAAGCTGCGTTCGTTCAAAAACTATTATGATGCAAAAGTAAATTCTCAGTTTGTATCTAAGTGCAGTTTGCGTCTAAGCGCAGATTACGTCTAAGCGCAGTTTTGCGTCTAAGCGCAGTTTACGTCTAAACTCAGATTTACGTCTAAACGCAGTTTTACGTCTAAACGCAGATTTACGTCTAAACGCAGATTTACGTCTAAACGCAGTTTTACGTCTAAACGCAGATTTACGTCTAAACTCAGATTTACGTCTTAAACTCATATTTACGTCTAAACGCAGATTTACGTCTAAACGCAGTTTTACGTCTAGACGCAGATTTACGTCTAAACTTTGAAACTTGTTTGTATACTCGCAGAAGGCAGTATGCAGTTGAAATCAAGACGTAAACGTGAACTGAAATCTGATGATTGAGCGAGGAAAGCTGATTTACGTCTGAATGCAGTTTTACGTCTAAATGTTGAAACTCGTTCGTAAAATCGTAGAGGAAAGTTTGCAGTTATCAATAGGATCAAAATGTAAGTGTAAACTGCAAAGAAGCTCGTTCGTAAAAGCACGGAAGACAGTTCTGCAGAATCAAACGTAAACGTAAACAGTAATGTATGAAAATACGAATTTACGTCTGAATGCAGATTCGGAAGAACAGCACTTAGAACTTGTTCGTGAAAGCGCAGAGAGCAGTAGCAATGGAGGAGGTTTGCAGTAATGATAAAGTGCTCAAAAATAAACGCAAACCAGAGATTTAGAGTGGTTCGGTCAGCCTTGACCTACTCCACTTTTGGCTCCCTCCACCGACGAGGTTGCCGACGTCAACTAGGTGCCTTCCTTCAATGGGCGAAGGCTAACTACCCTTTTATAGTTTCTCTCCTTTTGACAGGCTCAGGAGACAACCTTTACAGACCTTTCTCTCCTCACTTTACAACTGAAAACTTGAAGAACAGAAGGAGGAGACTTAAAGGATTTACAACACTTTTGAGCTCTTAGAATCACAGAAAAGATCAAGATTTCGGTGTAGGTCTGTATCTTTTCAGTGCTGAATGGGTGGGGTATTTATAGGCCCCAACCCAATTCAAAATTCGAGCTCAAAACGATCAAATCGATCAAATCCCAGAATTCTGGGATCAGGCGGTTGCACCTCTTGACTGGAGAGGTGGCACCGCCTGGCAGAGCTCGAAGACTGAGCTCAGCCGATTGCTCTTCTCTGCCAGAGCTCGAAGACTGAGCTCGATGGTTGCATCACCTGGCAGAGCTCGAAGACTAAGCTTGGTGGTTGCATCACCTGGCAGAGCTCGAAATCTGAGCTCGGTGGTTGCATCACCTGGCAGAGCTCGAAACTGAGCTCAGGCTGTTGCACCTCTCTGCCAGAGCTCGAAGACTGAGCTTGGTGAATGCATCACCTGGCAGAGCTCGAGACTGAGCTCAGGCTGATGCACCTCTCTGCCAGAGCTCGAAGACTGAGCTCGGTGGTTGCATCGCCTGGCAGAGCTCGGAACTTGAGCTCTGGCGGTGCAACCTCTTGGCTGGGGCGGTTGCACCTCCCAACCCCACAGCCCAGGCGGTTGCACCTCCTGGCTGGGGCGGTTGCACCTCCCAACCCCACAGCCCAGGCGGTTGCACCTCCTGGCTGGGGCGGTTGCACCTCCCAACCCCTCAGCCCAGGCGGTTGCACCTCCTGGCTGGGGCGGTTGCACCTCCTGGTGCAATCAGGGTCCGAATGGTTCACTCCATTCGGCCCACTTTGAATCTTTTCAGGGGCCCAATTGCCCCAAGATTAAGCTAATGGGATCACCTCCCATTTTCATGCTTAATCATCATGCTAACTACGATTAACTCTTAAGACAACTTCTGCAGCTTTGCTCCGATGCGTCAATCGCTTCTTCCGGCGAGTTTCCGGCCAACTTCCGTCGATCAACCGATAACCCTCGGTGATCCTTCTGTGGACATCCGGCATACTCCTGGACTTTGCGACGATCCACTTGGCGAGTTCCGACGAGCTTCGCTTGGCAAGCTTCTGGACTTCTCGGATCTGTTCTCGCTGAACCTCCGACGACCGTCCGAACTTCCGTCGAACTCTCGAACTCCCAACGTGATCCTGATCTTGACTCCGGCGCAACACCTGCTGCTTGTCTTACTCTTATCGTAGTTAATCCTGCACACTTATCTCAACACATAGATTAGATAACAAATGACAATTGAAACAAAACTTCGATCGAGACAATTAATCCTAAGCAATTAACCAAGTTGTCCGACATGTCATTGGTCCCTCGACGCTTCGTCCGATTCTTCGGCGCTTCGTCCTCTCGTGCAGCCTATTGCCCAATCGGCCAGTTGACTCCGCAACTCCGATATCCTTGGCACAATACCCGCTCTTCTTGGCCCGATGCCCGAGTCCACGGCCCGAAGCCTTCTGTCGATACGTCGACCGATCCACTGGCCCGACGTCCAATCTTCTGACATGTTCCTTCGGCACAATATGATTTTCCTGCTTTAATTGTCTCATCCTGATCGAAGCATCCTGCGTCACTCAAAACGCAGATTAAATCATAAACATATATCAAGTAGTTTCATCATCAAAATACGAGATTCAACAGCGTCAATTGCTTCTTCCGGCGAGTTTCCGGCCAACTTCCGTCGATCAACCGATAACCCTCGGTGATCCTTCTGCGGACATCCGGCATACTCCTGGACTTTGCGACGATCCACTTGGTGAGTTCCGACGAGCTTCGCTTGGCAAGCTTCTGGACTTCTCGGATCTGTTCTCGCTGAACCTCCGACGACCGTCCGAACTTCCGTCGAACTCTCGAACTCCCAACGTGATCCTGATCTTGACTCCGGCGCAACACCTGCTGCTTGTCTTACTCTTATCGTAGTTAATCCTGCACACTTATCTCAACACATAGATTAGATAACAAATGACAATTGACTTCATCATCAAAATCCGAGATTCAACAATCTCCCCCTTTTTGATGATGACAATCAATTGATAAAGGAGTTGTCCTTAACTCCCCCTATCTATATGCCATAGTTGAGATAAGTCAACCTTGAATTCAAGTCCTAAGAATTCAAGTGACGTATTGATAAGTTAGATCAGTTAAACTTATCAATGCTCCCATCATGATGCCCATCATGATGTATCTCTTCAAGAATGATGTCAAGGCATGACATACATCATCAAGTTTGTATGATTGTGTTTGTAACCATTCATCATGTAATCATATAAAGCTACGAAGGACTTTTTACATGATGCTCACATTTGAGATTTTCTAGCAAGTTTGCATTTTCTTCACAATATAGAATATCAAATCAAGATATGATGCAAACTATAGCACATGTTCACATATCTCTTGGTGATGCAAGGATGGCATAACATTGTTTATAGCATCACTCAAGTATTTGCAACTATGACATAGATATGATTATGGCAGTTCAGCTATGACATAGTGTTTATCAATTCATATGTTTCTCCCCCTTTGTCATCAACAAAAAGCATGATAGCATTATCAAGCATATAAAGGAAGTCATGACACATATATCTCTTTATTGTTTTTGCTTGACGGAGGAAAGTCATTTTCCAAAGAGTTTTCATAAGAGTGTACGGGAACATCCCATTTTTAGCATACAACCCGAAAAATGAACTTCTTACATGCATTTGGTTAAAAATATTTGTCACATAATTTGCAACATGTTATTTGATCAAGCGTTGTCAAGGCATGTAATAGTAATAACATTCGAAAAATAATTTTAACTAGTTTAAGTATTCGGACACATCAACATTCCTAATTCTCTTCTTATGTAATCAAATTGTTCTTCACATAGGGGTTTTGTGAAGATATCAGCTAGTTGATGTTTGGTATCAATAAACTCTATGGTTACATCATGATTAGTGACATGATCACGTATAAAGTGAGGTCTAATATCAATGTGTTTGATTCTTGAGTGTTAAGCTTTTGATATAGTAACACAATCATTTCAAGTGCAGTATTCTATCATATTGCATAGCAAGATTTTTATTTCAGCAAGTGTAGCATTGCATCACATGGTAAGATATCAGCTCGTACGATGCAAATTTTTGTTTGATATCTTGATACATAGCAATCATATTAGTAATAGCAACCACATCAATGTCATACTGCTGACTTATCAACTTACATTGGTATGTTGCTTCATATTTTCAAGGCATAGGCTTTTAAACCTTTTTAGTGTCAGTGCAAAAACCGAGATAAACAACAAGAGATGTTTGCAAATATGCTTACACAAACAAAGATAACCATATCAGGGTAACATATGTACAGCATATCAGGTAACCATAAAGACAAAGTCCTTCATGAAAAACATAGGGAGTTTACAACATGTCATATCAAAAACATTAGATGTTTATACAAGCTTATTCATGAGGTGGAAGATTAAAGTGCCTAAGTAAAGAGTCAAATTGTCGATGGATTTGCTGCAGCTCGGTTAGGATTTGATCTTGTCGAAGTTCAAGCCGTTCTTGTCGTTGTTCAAATCGGTCCATCCGAATCCCGATATCTTCGATGGATGATGTGTGAGTTTGCTCAACCGGATGTGTTTCCTCAAAGGGACAGATCGGAGGAGAGTGGGCACTCTTAAAGACTGGGGTTTCCGGCTCTGGTTCAGGTTCAGGTTCAGGCTGAGGGGGATCAGTTCTTCTAGGCATTCTAACCCAGTTACCGTTTCTATAGTGACATCTTAGTCGGTGAAGTAGATTTTTGTTTATTATGCTGAATCTATCTGATTTCATTACTTCTTCTTCTAGTGGTATTTGAATGTCGTAAGCTTTCATTATTCTAGTAATTATTCCACCATATGGGAGCATCATATCTTTCGTAGATAATTCCAACATGTTTTGTTGGATCAGATAGCCAAGACAAATGTCACGTTCTTTCATGATTAGGTACATAATTCCTAATTCCAATTGACTCACTTCATCATGATGGTATTGCTTAGGAAGAATTATACTGGTCATGATATGATGAAGTATCTTAGTGTTAAAGGGCATTAGATGTTCACAACTTTTAGGAATAGATTCTATGTTAGGATTGGCAAGGATTGTTCCTAAGGCTTCAACGTAGGATGTTTCAATAGTTTTTTCATCCCATGATCCTTTAAAGTAAAGTCCTATGCTTTTCATGGGAATACCTATCATATCACAAATGAATCTATCAGTGATTGAGATGTGTTGTCCTAAGAGATAGGTTGATATCCTTTCTTCATCATCTATTTGCATGTTGTTGTAAAACAATCTAACTAGTCTAGGATAAACGGGTTCATTGATCTGCAAAATGGGAAGTAGATTTAGGTTCGCAAACCAATGGATAGTCTCTACATCTCTTAGTTCATTCAGATCTACATATTTTCCCTTATTGATGCTTCTTAGTTCGAAGGAGAGAAATTTTTCAGCATGGTTTTTGGAATCAAAAAGAGTGAGATCAAACTCTTCTACAACTCTCCTCTTTCCCTTGTCCCTTGAGGATCTTCTAGATCCCATTACTACTGCTATTTAGAGGGATGATGATGAGCTAAAGTAAATGAAGAACAAAACAGAATTTAAGAGCTTCTTAGAGAGTACCTTTGTGAAATCTTCAAGAGAATGAAGGATTCTTGATGTTTTGCTCCGAAATGGGAGGTATTTGGAAGGCTTAGAGGAGTGAAATGGGAATGGAGGAGACTTGGAAGAGTAGAGGAGGAAATGGGGGTGAGTTGGGGTCGGTTCCTTAGCCGGCCCTAGCGTGATTTTAAAGGGCAGAGCTGCTGGCGGTTGCACCTCTGGCTGGAGCGGTGCAACCTCTGGCAACCCGTGATAGCTGGAGGTGCAACCGCCAGCTGGAGAGGTGCCACCGCCTGCAGCAGGTGAGCACTTAAGATGATTTGATTAGGGAGCCTTTGCCTTGAGGAGAGTTTCAGAGCAATTGATGTTTGTTACATGATTTTGTATGAGTTTTTATTTAAGGAAGAAGCTCTTTGTAAGATAGATCTTTTAACGTGCATACGTATGTTTGTTTGGTGTCCCTTTTAAGATCATGACATATTTAGTTTCTACAAGAATTAATTCGTAGATGAACAGGTTTTGAAGATCAGGGGGGTATGTGAATTTGGATATCATATGTTTCTAAGTGTATCGTATTTGTGATTTCATAGCTTCCACTTGTTACTTAAGCGTTGCGAGTTCCTTTTTGATTCTTGGTTAATGACCATTGAGAGTCAAGGAGCAGAACATTATTTCTTGCTCCGGCCTAGACTTTTAATGTTTTTATAGGAACGGATGATCTTTAGGAACCCATTTGCTTTTGGGTGCCTCATAAATAGATCTACATTTTCTATCATGTTGCATAGAGTTTATCATGGTTCCTTTAGGAACCCAAATTAATTTGTTTGGACTTATTTTCTTTAATGGACAACAATGTGTCTTGTGTCCAGATTTGCAACAAAAGTTGCACTTGGTTTGGTGTTGAACGTGTAAGATGGGGCCTTTTACAAAGGTAGTTGGATTTCGGTGAGGACTCCTCACAAATCCACTCCCACTTCTTTTGGGAGCATGACCCTTGTTTGTAAGGATCATGTTTAATGACTTGCTACCAACCTCGAATTTCTTCAAGGTGTCCTTAAGTAGCAAGTTTTCTTTTTGTATAGTTTCTAAATCATGACATTTGATACATGAGTTTAAACTATCAAGATGTTCGACTTTTAACTTATCAAACTCACAAGTAAGATTATCATGTACCTTTTTTAGCAACTTGTATTTTCTATTTATAACTTTGCATTCATCAAATAAATCATGGAAGGCATTTAATAATTCATCGAAAGATAAATCAGCATCTAATAAATCCGTTACCTCCTCTTCGATGGCCATAAAGGCGTAATGAGCAACTTGCTCGGTGTTGGATTCCTCTTCCTCAGATGCGCTCGAGTCATCCCATGTTGCTTGGAGCGCCTTCTTCTTTGTTGTTCTTTTCTTGACTTGGGGACAATCACTTTTGTAATGTCCCGGCTTTTTATATTCATAGCAGATCACTTGGTCCTTCTTAGGTTCAAGTTCATTTTTCACATCGTTTTTAAACTTGTTTCTTTTGAAGAATTTTTTAAACTTTCTTGTCAAAAGTGCCAAGTCATCATCACAGTCCTCATCACTTGAGTTTTCTCTCAAGTGGCATTCAGAAGTTTTAAGTGTCATATCCTTCCTGTTCTTTGGAAGGATGTCTTCTTGCTCTTCATGAGCTTTGCAAGTCATTTCGTAGGTCATTAATGACCCGATTAGTTCTTCAAGAGGGAAATTTCGCAGATCTTTTGCCTCTTGAATGGCGGTGACTTTAGGATCCCAACTCTTAGGAAGGGATCTTAGTATCTTATTAACAAGCTCAAAATCCGAAAAGCTCTTTCCGAGTCCTTTTAGACCGTTGACGACATCCGTGAAACGGGTAAACATGTCGCCAATGGTTTCACTCGGTTTCATTCGAAAAAGTTCAAAAGAATGCAGCAACAGATTGATTTTTGACTCTTTCACTCTACTTGTGCCCTCGTGGGTCACTTCAAGTGTGTGCCAAATATCAAAAGCAATTTCGCAAGTTGAAACACGATTAAACTCGTTTTTATCAAGTGCGCAAAATAAGGCATTCATAGCCTTTGCATTAAGAGCGAAAGCCTTCTTCTCCAAATCGTTCCAATCGATCATTGGAAGAGAAGATTTTGAAAATCTATTTTCAATAAGGTTCCATAGTTCAAAATCCATAGAAATAAGAAAGATCCTCATTCGGGTCTTCCAGTAAGTGTACTCCGTTCCACTGAACATGGGTGGACGTGTAATCGAATGCCCCTCTTGGTTTCCGGCGTATGCCATCTTTCTTGGGTTTTAATCCTTTAGAGAGTTAACCTTGCTCTGATACCAATTGTTAGGATCGAGAGCACTAAGAGGGGGGGGGTGAATTAGTGCAGCGGAAATCTTATATTAATTTAAAAACCAAAAGCTGCGTTCGTTCAAAAACTATTATGATGCAAAAGCAAATTCTCAGTTTGTATCTAAGTGCAGTTTGCGTCTAAGCGCAGATTGCGTTTAAGCGCAGTTTTGCGTCTAAGCGCAGTTTGCGTCTAAACTCAGATTTACGTCTAAATGCAGATTTACGTCTAAACGCAGATTTACGTCTAAACGCAGTTTTACGTCTAAACGCAGATTTACGTCTAAACGCAGTTTTACGTCTAAACGCAGTTTTACGTCTAAACGCAGATTTACGTCTAAACGCAGTTTTACGTCTAGACGCATATTTATGTCTAAACTTTGAAACTCGTTTGTATACTCGCAGAAGGCAGTATGCAGTTGAAATCAAGACGTAAACGTGAACTGAAATCTGATGATTGAGCGAGGAAAGCCGATTTACGTCTGAATGCAGTTTTACGTCTAAATGTTGAAACTCATTCGTAAAATCATAGAGGACAGATTGCAGTTATTAATAGGATTAAAATGTAAGCGTAAACTGCAAAGAAGCTCGTTCGTAAGAGTACGGAAAACAGTTCTGCAGAATCAAACGTAAACGTAAACTGTAATGTATGAAAATACGAATTTACGTCTGAATGCAGATTTGGAAGAACAGCACTTAGAACTTGTTCGTGAAAGCGCAGAGAGCAGTAGTGATGAGGGAGGTTTGCAGTAATGATAAAGTGCTCGAAAATAAACGCAAACCAGAGATTTAGAGTGGTTCGGTCAGCCTTGACCTACTCCACTTTTGGCTTCCTCCACCGATGAGGTTGCCGACGTCAACTAGGTGCCTTCCTTCAATGGGCGAAGGCCAAACTTCCCTCTTACAATTTCTCTCCTTTTGACAGGCTTAGGAGACAACCTTTACAGACCTTTCTCTCCTCACTTTACAATTGAAAGCTTGAAGAACAGAAGGAGGAGACTTAAAGGCTTTACAACACTTTTGAGCTCTTAGAATCACAGAAAAGATCAAGATTTCGGTATAGGTCTGTATCTTTTCAGTGCTGAATGGGTGGGGTATTTATAGGCCCCAACCCAATTCAAAATTCGAGCTCAAAACGATCAAATCGATCAAATCCCAGAATTCTGGGATCAGGCGGTTGCACCTCTTGACTGGAGAGGTGGCACCGCCTGGCAGAGCTCGAAGACTGAGCTCAGCCGATTGCTCTTCTCTGCCAGAGCTCGAAGACTGAGCTCGATGGTTGCATCACCTGGCAGAGCTCGAAGACTGAGCTTGGTGGTTGCATCACCTAGCAGAGCTCGAAATCTGAGCTCGGTGGTTGCATCACCTGGCAGAGCTCGAAACTGAGCTCAGGCTGATGCACCTCTCTGCCAGAGCTCGAAGACTGAGCTTGGTGAATGCATCACCTGAAAGAGCTCGAGACTGAGCTCAGGCTGATGCACCTCTCTGCCAGAGCTCGAAGACTGAGCTCGGTGGTTGCATCGCCTGGCAGAGCTCGGAACTTGAGCTCTGGCGGTGCAACCTCTTGGCTGGGGCGGTTGCACCTCCCAACCCCACAGCCCAGGCGGTTGCACCTCCTGGCTGGGGCGGTTGCACCTCCCAACCCCACAGCCCAGGCGGTTGCACCTCCTGGCTAGGGCGGTTGCACCTCCCAACCCCACAGCCCAGGCGGTTGCACCTCCTGGTGCAATCAGGGTCCGAATGGTTCACTCCATTCGGCCCACTTTAAATCTTTTCAGGGGCCCAATTGCCCCAAGATTAAGCTAATGGGATCACCTCCCATTTTCATGCTTAATCATCATGCTAACTACGATTAACTCTTAAGACAACTTCTGCAGCTTTGCTCCGATGCGTCAATTGCTTCTTCCGGCGAGTTTCCGGCCAACTTCCGTCGATCAACCGATAACCCTCGGTGATCCTTCTGCGGACATCCGGCATACTCCTGGACTTTGCGACGATCCACTTGGCGAGTTCCGACGAGCTTCGCTTGGCAAGCTTCTGGACTTCTCGGATCTGTTCTCGCTGAACCTCCGACGACCGTTCGAACTTCCGTCGAACTCTCGAACTCCCAACGTGATCTTGATCTTGACTCCGGCGCAACACCTGCTGCTTGTCTTACTCTTATCGTAGTTAATCCTGCACACTTATCTCAACACATAGATTAGATAACAAATGACAATTGACTTCATCATCAAAATCCGAGATTCAACACTTATTGATCGAGTAAGTCGGAGAGTGATACACTTATCAAATTAGGAGCCTATATAAAGACATGAGATGTCTTAATTAAGAACCATACCTCTTGAATTAGGGTTTTATGATAATTCATAGCAATAATTCATAAAAACATATTTGATAAAATCTCTTATAAAATAAAATATAATCAATCTAAAAATTCATTTAAATTTTATCACTAATTTTTTAATAATTCACTCAATAAACAAATGAACTAGTTAATATCTATTATACCATCGTATGATTATGAAGAATTTGTTTTCTCACTATTTGGACTGACTAAACTATCCTCATAATTTAACTACCAACAACTTAAAGAAAGGGCTATGACTATCTGAATTTATAAATCTCATATCTTAGTGTACGGAGGTGGTATTTTTTCAATTCCAAATATCACAAAATTATAAGAGAAAAGTTTTAAAATATTTCAAAAGAACAAAGCCTAATCATATTCTTCAAGGGTCAATTCAACTCGAATAGAATCCCTTCTTAGAAAATTAGAGATTCTAACTATCTTATATTTGGAAAGTAATAACTCTATGCATCAATCTCAGAATAAACATATACTCAAGCCTTTAGAATCATAAAATATTTATATAAAATATATCCAAAAATTAAAGATAAATTTGAAGTCAAGATTACTCAAAAGCAATTGAAAATATCAAACTATAATGTATAAAATTAAAACCCTAAGTATAGTAAGGGAATATTTGGGGTTTTTATTATCTTAATCTTCCTTAGAACTTGGGTTTCTTGACCACCGTAAAAAAAGTTGAGAGATTAGCTGAAGAAAGAAAGAAAAGGTCATGAGTTATAAGGTTAATAAAGAGAATGTGGTCAAATAAGGTAGAGGTGCTTAAAAGTTATCTTGAAGTTAATGGTTCAATCCCATTTGACCTTATTTCATGGTTTTTTTTTTCATTTACTAATATAATTTTAATATTGTAGCAACTTCAATTGAGTTTAATTTAATTTGACAAAGATGATATTTTTGGTCTAAAATCATCTTTTTTTCTCACTTAAGCATCTCAACATTTGGTATAATACTCCTATTTGATTTTCGTCGCCATTAATTTTTAAAAGTTAAATTTTCTATTGTTAATCATAGTCAAACGAATTTAAGCCTTGAGATTCACTAAAAGCCGATTAAAATTCAAACACCACTTCTAGTCACAATTTGCATGATTATTACCATAACATATTCTCGTATTCAAGTTCGCTAGTATAGTTTGACTTGTTATACTATACTTAACATAAATACTAATGCTTATGCATTCTCAATCAATATTTCATAAAATTCTAAGAATGATATTTTTTGAAAATATGTACTTTAAACTAAAAAGCTGAAAATATGAGCATGTCATTTATAAATTTTATGAAGAATAGATATCACAAACAATATCACTAAATGAGGGCAACATATACATATTATTTGAGCTTCTATCAACATACTAGTAATAGTTCAAAGTGTATGAAAATTAGACACTAAATATATTTCATTCTATACAGTTTGAAAATAAATCAAAAGAACTACATTATGCAAAATTAGAAGAAACTGAAGATCCTTTATCAATTGAAAATGGGAAAGAAATATCATCAAGTGTGATGCATTTTTCTACGATTGAAGAAGTCAAGATCAAACAAGATTTAGACAATATGGATAATATTGATTTTATTAGTGCAGATGGTTTTATTTTCATCGTAAGCGTAAAAGTCTTTGTTCAGCCTAAAGAAAAAAAAAAATTTCAAGTCGCTTATTAAAGATTCAAAAGATGTCACAAATATGATTTCAAGATCATCATTATCTAATAACTAGTAGTTATAAAGACTAATGAATATTCTGTGATAAAAAAAAAAAGATTTCTATACTAATGATTATGATAATCAAATTGATTTCATATTTGGAGATTGGTTTAAGAAATCTGATAAGATTGGTTTAGACAAATCAGAGTTTTACAGTTGATCAAGATAGATAAGGTATATCAATATATCATCGGGTCTGTTGGGCTGACAGCCCATATTCAGCCCATGTTGGCTTTATCTGCCCACAGCCCACACCCTCTCTTAACCTAATCCTAGATCAATATAAGGGGGGTGTGGTGGCTGCATTTAGACACAACATAGATGGCTGCATTTTTGGGCAGAAAAGAGCAGCAACGTGGAGAGCTTTGTAGTAGCAAAGAGGAGAAGAAAAAGGCAGAAAACCAAGATAAAGAAAGGGAAGAAAATAAGGACAACGCAGAGAGACTGTTCTCAATCATCTAGCAGTGTTCTCATTTCAGGTTAGATCAAATCTGCAGTAGACTCTTACTGTGATTACTTGGGGATGTTTTAGATATTGTGGACAATGACGTGATCCTTATATCCCAGTTATTCTCATGTGATTGTTCCTAGAATTTAGGGCAAGAGATTGAGATTTGTATATTCATTATTCTCATAGTGGATTATCTCTAGTTTGCCTCATGATTTTTACCCTTCATATTGGAGGGGTTTTCCACGTATATCTTGATATTCTATTTGATTGTGATTTCATTTAATTCCGCTGCATATCATGGCCTACTAGTATTTATTCATATACAAAAGTTATTCCGCTTTATATCCCCATCAATTGGTATCAGAGCAAGGGTTTTGGTTTTAATTTTTGTATTTAAACATGGAGGCCAGTAATGTTTCTCGCATGATTAGTTTAAATGGAAACAATTTGATGATATGAAAACCAAGAATGGAAGATATCTTGTATTGCAAAGATTTGTATGGACCTTTATAGGGGGATAGTGCAAAACCCACAACTATGACAGATGATGAGTGGAAGAGGTTAGATAAAAAAATAATTGGGTTTATTCGATAGTGGCTAGATGATAGTGTCTTTCACAATATTTCTACTGAAATTTCTACATATTCTCTTTGGAAAAAGTTGGAAAGTCTCTATGAAAGAAAAACAACTAGCAACAAAGCTTTTTTTATCAGAAAACTTGTGAACCTAAAATATACAGAGGGTGCTTCTATTGCTGTGCATTTGAATGAAATGCAAAGTATTACTAACCAGTTATCCTCTATGAAAATGTCTCTTAATGATGAGTTGTAGGTATTGTTACTTATTAGTTCATTACTAGAAAATTGGTTGACACTGGTGGTTTCCCTCAATAATTCTACATCAGATGGTGTTATCACTATGAGTCAAGTAACAAGCAGTTTGTTGAATGAGGAGTTGAGAAGAAAGAGTTCAGCAACATCTCAGAATGATTCACAAGCAATTATCTCAGAGAACAGAGGAAGGTCAAAGTCTAGAAATAGTTCACGCATGAGTAGGAGCAAGTCAAGATCAAGAAAAGATATTGTTTGTTATAACTGTGGTGAGAAAGGACATTATAAGAACCAATGTAAGTAACCTAAGAAGAGCAAGTAAAAGGGAAAATAAGTAGAGCCTATAGAGTCAAAAGATAATATCACAACTACAGTGCAGGGTGGTGATTATTTGATTTTGTCTCTTTCTGATGATATTTTTTCTTGTGTATGTCAGGATCTTGAGTGGGTGATTGACAAAGGTGCTTCTTATCATGCTACACCATGGAGGGATTTTTTTGCTACATATAGGTTGGAAATTTTGGTGTTGTCAAGATGGGCAACTATAGCACAGCAGACATCATAGGCATGGGTGATATCCATTTAAAGACCAACCTTGGCTGCAAGTTGGTGCTTAAGGATGTGAGGCATGTGGTTGACTTGAGGCTAAATTTAATTTCAGTTGGAAGGCTAGATGATGAAGACTATGATAGCAGGTTTCACAGAGGGCAATGGAAACTCAGTAAGGGTTCTCTTGTTATAGCTAATGGAAAGAAATGTTATACTTTGTACTGGTTGCAGGCTAAAGCTTATGGTGAGCAGTTAAATGCTACAGAAAAAGACTTCAGCATGGAGTTATGGCATAGGCGACTGAGACACATGAGCGAGAAGGGACTGCAAGCTCTTTCTAAGAGAGAGGTATTGCCAGACCTCAGAGGTATACATCTGAACCCTTGTATTGATTGTTTGGCAAGTAAACAATATAGAGTTTCATTTGCTAGTCCTGCTATGTGTAGAAAAATGCATGCCTTAGACCATGTTTATACAGATGTATATGGTCTTTTGAGGACAAAAACTCCTAGTGGATTTGTTGATGTTCTTGGTATAAGTGGTGCACTTTATTTTGTCACTTTTATAGATAATTTTTCTAGGAAAGTTTGGGCCTATTCTTTGAAGACCAAAGATCAGGTTATTAATATCTTCAAAGAGTTTTATGCCAGGGTTGAAAGGGAGACAGAAAGGCAATTGAAATGCATAAGATCAGATAATGGTGGTGATTATACATGATTATTTAATGATTATTGCAGGTCACATGAGATGACAGTTCTTGGTACAACTCAGTATAATGCTATTGCAGAGAGGATGAACTGCACCATCATGGAAAAGATCATATGTATGCTTTCACAGGCCAAGCTAGCCAAAAGGTTTTGGGATAACGCTTTAAGGACTACAGTTGATGTGATCAACTTATCACCATGTACAGCCCTAGATAGTGATGTTGTAGAGCATGTATTGTTGAATCTCGGATTTTGATGATAAAATCAATTGATGGGTTAATTAATCTAATCCATATTATTGAGTTAAGTATGCAGGATTAATACGATAACCATAAAACATAAAGCAAGAATATCGGAGTCAAATTCGATGGACGTTTAAGAGTCCGAAGAATCATCGGAGATGCTGCCGGAACCAACCGAGAAGAAATCGGGAACTTGTCGGAATTTTCGGAAGTTCACCGAAGAGATCGTCGGAGGTTCGTGGAGATCACCGAGAAGGCTCGGCTACTCGTTGAAGTCGTCACAAGATCGGGAGCCTGTTGGGAGTCCGTCGGAAGAAATCCGAGGGCATATCGGAAGTCCGCCAGAAGTTCGTCGGAAAGCTCGTCGGAACAAGACTCGACATTCGCGGTTGAAAACTTGCTTGGGATGTTTTTAGTTACATAGTTCACATGTAATTAAGATTAGGATTAAAAGATAATCCTATATCCTGGTTAGGGGCCAACTGGGCCCAAAATTAGACTTGGTTTGGGCTGGACTTAAAGCCCAACCAGTGAACCGAAAGTGTCTGGCGGTGGCACCGCCAAGCACCCAAGAGCCAGGTGGTGGCACCGCCAATACACTGTCAATGTCAAACACTGACAGGCAATGGCACCGCCACCTACAGGCGGTGGCACCGCTAGCATCGGGAACCAAAGAGAATTCAAATTTTGGAGGCCAAATTTGAATCCTCTTGAGGCCTATAATACCCTTCAATTCTCAGCTGAGATTACAACTTTTTAAGAAGCAATAGATTGAGAAAAAGATCTTATAAAAGTCTTAGCAAGTCTTGTTTTCAATTTGCTAGAGTGTTCACCTCCTTCTTTCTTGCTGAAAATTTATAAGAGTGTGAACCGCTTGTAAAAGATTGTAAGAGGAGTATTTGTCCTTCCCCTTCAAGAGATTTGCTAGTGGAAGGTGAGAGCCTCTCGAAGAGGGCCTCGCAAGTGGATGTAGGTCATTTGACCAAACCACTTTAAAATTGACGCGAACTCTGGTTTGCATTTTCTTATTACTATTTACATTACTGTAAACCTTACGTGCTTTATTTCCTCATTACCTTTGCTGCACACCTTTACGAACATGCGTTCAAGTTAAGCTTTTCAAGTTCGGTTTTTATTGTATGAAAGATTTGTCGAAACCAACATTTTAATCCGCTGCACTAATTTACCCCCCCCCCCCCCCCTCTTAGTGCCGCTCCGATCCTAACAATTGGTATCAAAGCAAGGCTCACTCTCATATTTGGTTTGATACCTAAGAGAGATGACTTACTTCGGCATACATGAGGGTCATTCTATCACACGTCCACCCATGTTTAATGGGTCAGATTATACTTATTGGAAGACTCGTATGAGGATCTTCCTCATTTCCATGGATTTCGAGCTTTGGACTATTGTCGAAAATGGATTTTGTGCACTAAACAAAAATGAATTTAATCTTGTTTCAATTTGTGATTCGACTTTTGATATTTGGATAACTCTTGAGGTCACTCATGAAGGCACTAGCCAAGTGAAAGAGTCCAAAATCAATATCCTTGTGCATTCTTATGAACTTTTCCGAATGAAACCAAGTGAGTCCATCGGAGACATGTACACCCGTTTCACGGATGTCACCAATGGACTCAAAGCTCTTGGTAAAGATTTTACTAACTTTGAACTAGTGACTAAAATCTTAAGATCCCTCCCTAAAAGTTGGGATCCAAAAGTTACGGCCATTCAAGAGGCCAAAGACCTTAAAACATTCCCTCTTGAAGAACTTATTGTGTCTCTAATGACCTACGAAATGACATGTCAAGCTCATGACGAGCTCGAGAACCCCCTTCCAAAGAACAGGAAGGATATAGCACTCACATCACAAGAAGATCACTTGAAAGGAACATCAAGTGATGAGGACAATAATAATGACATTGCACTTTTGACTCAAAAATTTTAAATTTTTTAAGAAAGAACAAATTTTAAAATAATACAAAAAATAAATTTGAACACAAGAAGGACCAAGTTATTTGCTATGAGTGCAAAAAATCGGGACACTACAAGAACGATTGTCCCCAAGCCAAAAAAAGAACATCAAAGAAGAAGGCGCTCAAGGCAACCTGGGATGATTCAAGCGTGTCCGAAGAAGAGGAGTCCAACACCGAGCAAGTTGCTCATTACGCCCTAATGGTCAACGGAGAAGAGGTAACAGATTTAATTGATGCAGATTTACCATATCATGAATTATTAAATGCCTTCCATGAGTTATTTGATTAATGTAAGACAATTAGTAGAAAATACAAATTGTTAAAAAATGAGCATGATAGTCTCACTTGTAATTTTGATAAATTAAAGACTGAATATCATGATAGTTTAGCTCAATGTATAAAATGTCATGATCTAGAAACTCTCCAAAAGGAGAACTTGCTAGTTAAGGACACCTTGAAGAAATTCGAGGTTGGTAGCAAGTCTTTGAACATGATCCTTACAAATAAGGGTCACGTTCCAAAAAGAAGTGGAATCGGATTTGTGAGAAGTCCTCACCAAAATCCAACCACCTTTATTAAAGGCCCTATCTTACATGTTCGGCACCAAAGTAATTGTAACTTTTGTTACAAATATGGACATAAAACTTATAAATGTCCATTCAAGAAAATTAGTCCAAACAAACTAATTTGGGATCTTAAAGGAACTATGAACAATTCTATGCAATATGATGAACAAGTCAGATCAGTTTCTAAGGCACCCAAAAGAAAATGGGTCTCTAATGAGGCCAAAGACCTTAAAACATTCCCTCTTGAAGAACTTATTGGGTCTCTAATGACCTACGAAATGACATGTCAAGCTCATGACGAGCTCGAGAACCCCCTTCCAAAGAATAGGAAGGATATAGCACTCACATCACAAGAAGATCACTTGAAAAGAACATCAAGTGATGAGGACAGTGACAATGACATTACACTTTTGACTCAAAATTTTAAAAAAAATTTAAGAAAGAACAAATTTCAAAATAATACAAAAAATAAATTTGATCACAAGAAGGACCAAGTTATTTGCTATGAGTGCAAAAAATCGGGACACTACAAGAACGATTGTCCCCAAGCCAAAAAAAGAACATCAAAGATGAAGGCGCTCAAGGCAACGTGGGATGATTCAAGCGCGTCCGAAGAAGAGGAGTCCAACACCGAGCAAGTTGCTCATTACGCCCTAATGGCCATCGGAGAAGAGGTAACGGATTTTATTGATGCAGATTTACCATATCATGAATTATTAAATGCCTTCCATGAGTTATTTGATGAATCTAAGACAATTAGTAGAAAATACAAATTGCTAAAAAAGGAGCATGATAGTCTCACTTGTAATTTTGATAAATTAAAGACTGAATATCATGATAGTTTAGCTCCATGTATAAAATGTCATGATCTAGAAACTCTCCAAAAGAAGAACTTGCTACTTAAGGACACCTTGAAGAAATTCGAGGTTTGTAGCAAGTCTTTAAACATGATCCTTACAATTAAGGGTCACGTTCCTAAAAGAAGTGGAATCGGATTTATGAGAAGTCCTCAAAAATCCAACCACCTTCATTAAAGGCCCTATCTTACATGTTCGGCACCAAAGCAATTGCAACTTTTGTTGCAAATAAGGACATAAAACTTATAAATGTCTATTCAAGAAAATTAGTCCAAACAAACTAATTTGGGTTCCTAAAGGAACTATGAACAATTCTATGCAATATGATGAACAAGTCAGATCAGTTTTTAAGGCACCCAAAAGAAAATGGGTACCTAAAAATAATCCCTTCTTGTAGAAACATACAACATCACAAGCTAGGAGCAAGAGATGGTATCTCGATAGTGGATGCTCAAGACATATGACTGGAGATCCATCTCATTTCTCTATGCTCACTAGCAAAGAAGAAGGGTACATCACATTCGGAGACAACAACCAAGGCAAAATCTTTGGCAAGGGAACCATAGGTAACAAATTAAAATTTTCTATTGATGATGTCTTGCTAGTTGATGGATTGAAACATAATCTCTTGAGTGTTAGTCAATTATACGATAAAGGTTATATCGTTAGATTTGAATCAAATGTGTGTATTATTGAAAAATCAAACCAGAACATAACTATGATTGCATTAAAACAAAATAATGTCTACACTATCAACCTTGATGAACTAAGTAATGAAATGTGCTTCTCCGCTTTAAATAATGATGCCTGGCTTTGGCATAGGAGACTAGGCCATGTAAACATGAAACTAATATCTAAGATCTCATCTAAAGAATTCGTACGAGGAATTCCAAATATGATGTTTATTAAGGACAAAGTATGCGATGCATGTCAACTAGGTAAACAAATAAAAACTAGTTTAAAACCAAAAATTCAAATTAGCACCACTAGACCATTACAATTGATTCATTGGACTTATTTGGACAAATTGACACGACAAGTCTAAGAGGAAGCAAATATGCGTTTGTAATTGTGGATGACTATACTAGTGACTAAACTAGTGACTAAAATCTTAAGATCCCCCCTAAAAGTTGGGATCCAAAATTTATGGTCATTCAAGAGGCCAAAGACCTTAAAACATTCCCTCTTGAAGAATTTATTGGGTCTCTAATGACCTACGAAATGACTTGTCAAGCTCATGACGAGCTCGAGAACCCCCTTCCAAAGAACAGGAAGGAAATAACACTCACATCACAAGAAGATCACTTGAAAGGAACATCAAGTGATGAGGACAGTGACAATGACATTGCACTTTGGTCTCAAAATTTTAAAATTTTTTTAAGAAAGAACAAATTTCAAAATAATACAAAAAATAAATTTGAACACAAGAAGGACCAAGTTATTTGCTATGAGTGCAAAAAATCGGGACATTACAAGAACGATTGTCCCCAAGCCAAAAAAAGAATATCAAAGAAGAACGCGCTCAAGGCAACCTGGGATGATTCAAGCGCATCCGAAGAAGAGGAGTCCAACACCGAGCAAGTTGCTCATTACGCCCTAATGGCCATCGGAGAAGAGGTAACGGATTTAATTGATGCAGATTTACCATATCATGAATTATAAAATGCCTTCCATGAGTTATTTAATTAATGTAAGACAATTAGTAGAAAATACAAATTGCTAAAAAAGGAGCATGATAGTCTCACTTGTAATTTTGATAAATTAAAGACTAAATATCATGATAGTTTCGCTCCATGTATAAAATGTCATGATCTAGAAACTCTCCAAAAGGAGAACTTGCTACTTAAAGACACATTGAAGAAATTCGAGGTTGGTAGCAAGTCTTTGAACATGATACTTACAAATAAGGGTCACGTTCCTAAAAGAAGTGGAATCGGATTTGTGAGAAGTCCTCACCAAAATCCAACCACCTTCAATAAAGGCCCTATCTTACATGTTCGGCACCAAAGCAATTGTAACTTTTGTTACAAATATGGACATAAAACTTATAAATGTCCATTCAAGAAAATTAGTCCAAACAAACTAATTAGGGTTCCTAAAGGAACTATGAACAATTCTATGCAATATGATGAACAAGTCAGATCAGTTTTTAAGGCACCCAAAAGAAAATGGGTCTATAATGAGGCCAAAGACCTTAAAACATTCCTTTTTGAAAAACTTATTGGATCTCTAATTACCTACGAAATGACATGTCAAGCACATGACGAGCTCGAGAACCCCCTTCCAAAGAACAGGAAGGATATAACACTCACATCAAAGAAGATCACTTGAAAGGAACATCAAGTGATGAGGACAGTGACAATGACATTGCACTTTTGACTGAAAATTTTAAAATTTTTTTAAGAAAGAACAAATTTTAAAATAATACAAAAAATAAATTTGAACACAAGAAAGACCAAGTTATTTGCTATGAGTGCAAAAAATCGGGACACTACAAGAACGATTGTCCCCAAGCCAAAAAAAGAATATCAAAGAAGAAGGCGCTCAAGGCAACGTGGGATGATTCAAGCGCATCCGAAGAAGAGGAGTCCAACAACGAGCAAATTGCTCATTACGCCCTAATGGCCATCGGAGAAGAGGTAACATATTTAATTGATGCAGATTTACCATATCATGAATTATTAAATGCCTTCCATGAGTTATTTGATTAATGTAAGACAATTAGAAGAAAATATAAATTGCTAAAAAAGGAGCATGATAGTCTCACTTGTAATTATGATAAATTAAAGACTGAATATCATGATAGTTTCGCTCCATTTATAAAATGTCATGATCTAGAAACTCTCCAAAAGGAGAACTTGCTACTTAAGGACACCTTGAAGAAATTCGAGGTTGGTAGCAAGTCTTTGAACATGATCATTACAAATAAGGGTCACGTTCCTAAAAGAAGTGGAATCAGATTTGTGAGAAGTCCTCACCAAAATCTAAGCACTTTCATTAAAGGCCCTATCTTACATGTTCGGCACCAAAGCAATTGTAACTTTTGTTACAAATATGGACATATAACTTATAAATGTCCATTCAAGAAAATTAGTCCAAACAAACTAATTAGGGTTCCTAAAGGAACTATGAACAATTCTATGTAATATGATGAACAAGTCAGATCAGTTTTTAAGGCACCCAAAAGAAAATGGGTCTATGATGAGGCCAAAGACCTTAAAACATTCCTTTTTGAAGAACTTATTGGATCTCTAATTACCTACGAAATGACATGTCAAGCACATGATGAGCTCGAGAACCCCCTTCCAAAGAACAGGAAGGATATAACACTCACATCAAAGAAGATCACTTGAAAGGAACATCAAGTGATGAGGACAGTGACAATGACATTGCACTTTTGACTAAAAATTTTAAATTTTTTTTAAGAAAGAACAAATTTTAAAATAATACAAAAAATAAATTTGAACACAAGAAAGACCAAGTTATTTGCTATGAGTGCAAAAAATCGGGACACTACAAGAACGATTGTCCCCAAGCCAAAAAAAGAATATCAAAGAAGAAGGCGCTCAAGGCAACGTGGGATGATTCAAGCGCATCCGAAGAAGAGGAGTCCAACACCGAGCAAATTGCTCATTACGCCCTAATGGCCATCGGAGAAGAGGTAACATATTTAATTGATGCAGATTTACCATATCATGAATTATTAAATGCCTTCCATGAGTTATTTGATTAATGTAAGACAATTAGAAGAAAATATAAATTGCTAAAAAAGGAGCATGATAGTCTCACTTGTAATTATGATAAATTAAAGACTGAATATCATGATAGTTTCGCTCCATTTATAAAATGTCATGATCTAGAAACTCTCCAAAAGGAGAACTTGCTACTTAAGGACACCTTGAAGAAATTCGAGGTTGGTAGCAAGTCTTTGAACATGATCATTACAAATAAGGGTCACGTTCCTAAAAGAAGTGGAATCAGATTTGTGAGAAGTCCTCACCAAAATCTAAGCACTTTCATTAAAGGCCCTATCTTACATGTGTCGGCACCAAAGCAATTATAACTTTTGTTACAAATATGGACATTAAACTTATAAATGTCCATTCAAGAAAATTAGTCCAAACAAACTAATTTGGGTTCCTAAAGGAACTATGAACAATTCTATGCAATATGATGAACAAGTCAAATCAGTTTTTAAGGCACCCAAAAGAAAATGGGTCTCTAATGAGGCCAAAGACCTTAAAACATTCGCTCTTGAAGAACTTATTGGGTCTCTAATGACCTACGAAATGACATGTCAAGCTCATGACGAGCTCGAGAACCCCCTTCCAAAGAACAGGAAGGATATAGCACTCACATCACAAGAAGATCACTTGAAAGGAACATCAAGTGATGAGGACAATGACAATGACATTACACGTTTGTATCAAAATTTTAAAAATTTTTAACAAAGAACAAATTTAAAAATAATACAAAAAATAAATTTGAACACAAGAAGGACCAAGTTATTTGCTATGAGTGCAAAAAATCGGGACACTACATGAACGATTGTCCCCAAGCCAAAAAAAGAACATCAAAGAAGAAGGCACTCAAGGCAACGTGGGATGATTCAAGCGCGTCCGAAGAAGAGGAGTCCAACACCGAGCAAGTTGCTCATTATGCCCTAATAGCCATCGGAGAAGAGGTAACAGATTTAATTGATGCAGATTTACCATATCATGAATTATTAAATGCCTTCCATGAGTTATTTGATTAATGTAAGACAATTAGTAGAAAATACAAATTGCTAAAAAAGGAGCATGATAGTCTCACTTGTAATTTTGATAAATTAAAGACTGAATATCATGATAGTTTAGCTCCATGTATAAAATGTCATGATCTAGAAACTCTCCAAAAGAAGAACTTGCTACTTAAGGACACCTTCAAGAAATTCGAGGTTGGTAGCAAGTCTTTGAACATGATCCTTACAAATAAGGGTCACGTTCCTAAAAGAAGTGGAATCGGATTTGTGAGAAGTCCTCACCAAAATCCAACCACCTTCAATAAAGGCCCTATCTTACATGTTCGGCACCAAAGCAATTGTAACTTTTGTTACAAATATGGACATTAAACTTATAAATGTCCATTCAAGAAAATTAGTCCAAACAAACTAATTTGGGTTCCTAAAAGAACTATGAACAATTCTATGCAATATGATGAACAAGTCAGATCAGTTTTTAAGGCACCCAAAAGAAAATGGGTCTATAATGAGGCCAAAGACCTTAAAACATTCCGTTTTGAAGAACTTATTGGGTCTCTAATTACCTACGAAATGACATGTCAAGCTCATGACGAGCTCGAGAACCCCCTTCCAAAGAACAGGAAGGATATAGCACTCACATCACAAGAAGATCACTTGAAAGGAACATCAAGTGATGAGGACAGTGACAATGACATTACACTTTTGACTCAAAAATTTAAAATTTTTTTAAGAAATAACAAATTTCAAAATAATACAAAAAATAAATTTTAACACAAGAAGGACCAAGTTATTTGCTATGAGTGCAAAAAATCGGGACACTACAAGAACGATTGTCCCCAAGCCAAAAAAAGAACATCAAAGAAGCAGGCGCTCGAGGTAACGTGGGATGATTCAAGCGCGTCCGAAGAAGAGTAGTTCAACACCGAGCAAGTTGCTCATTACGCCCTAATGGCCATCGGAGAAGAGGTAACAAATTTAATTGATGCAGATTTTCCATATCATGAATTATTAAATGCCTTCCATGAGTTATTTGATGAATGTAAGAAAATTAGTAGAAAATACAAATTGCTAAAAAAGGAGCATGATAGTCTCACTTGTAATTTTGATAAATTAAAGACTGAATATCATGATAGTTTGGCTCCATGTATAAAATGTCATGATCTAGAAACTCTCCAAAAGAAGAACTTGCTACTTAAGGACACCTTGAAGAAATTCGAGGTTGGTAGCAAGTCTTTGAACATGATCCTTACAAATAAGGGTCACGTTCCAAAAAGAAGTGGAATCGGATTTGTGACAAGTCCTCACCAAAATCCAACCACCTTAATTAAAGGCCCTATCTTACATGTTCGGCACCAAAGCAATTGCAACTTTTGTTGCAAATATGGACATAAAACTTATAAATGTTCATTAAAGAAAATTTGTCCAAACAAACTAATTTGGGTTCCTAAAGGAACTATGAACAATTCTATGCAATATGATGAACAAGTCATATCAGTTTTTAAGGCACCCAAAAGAAAATGGGTACCTAAAAATAATCCCTTCTTGTTGAAACATACAACATCACAAGCTAGGAGCAAGAGATGATATCTCGATAGTGGATGCTCAAGACATATGACTGGAGATCCATCTCATTTCTCTATGCTCACTAGCAAAGAAGAAAGGTACATCACATTCGGAGACAACAACCAAGGCAAAATCTTTGGCAAGGGAACCATAGGTAACAAATTAAAATTTTCTATTGATGATGTCTTACTAGTTGATGGATTGAAACATAATCTCTTGAGTGTTAGTCAATTATGCGATAAAGGTTATATCGTTAGATTTGAATCAAATGTGTGTATTATTGAAAAACCAAACCATAACATAACTATGATTGCATTAAAACAAAATAATGTTTACACCATCAACCTTGATGAACTAAGTAATGAAATGTGCTTCTCCGCTTTAAATAATGATGCTTGGCTTTGGCATAGGAGACTAGGCCATGCAAACATGAAACTAATATCTAAGATCTCATCTAAAGAATTAGTACGAGGAATTCCAAATATGAAGTTTATTAAGGACAAAGTATGCGATGCATGTCAACTAGGTAAACAAATAAAAACTTGTTTCAAACCAAAAATTCAAATTAGCACTACTAGACCATTACAATTGATTCATTTTGACTTATTTGGACCAATTGACACGACAAGTCTAGGAGGAAGCAAATATGCGTTTGTAATTGTGGATGACTATACTAGATAAACTTGGACCTATTTCTTAGCTCACAAAAGTGATTGTTTCAAGTGTTTCTCTAAATTTTGTAAACTCACTCAAAACGAAAAAGGTTTCATGATTTCATCAATTCGGAGTGATCACGTTGGCGAATTTCAAAACTGTGACTTTCAAAAATTTTGTGAAGTTAATGGATACAATCACAACTTCTCCACTCCGAGAAATCCTCAACAAAATGGAGTAGTTGAAAGAAAAAATAGAAACCTACAAGAAATGGCAATAACGATGTTAAATAAACATAGTCTATCCAAGTATTTTTAGGCCGAAGCCATGAATACGGCTTGCTACATCATGAATAGGGTTCTAATAGGATCGTCCCTATTAAAAACTCCCTATGAATTATGGAATAACAAAAAACCAAATGTTTCCTATTTTAAAGTTTTCGGTTGTAAATGCTTTATTTTGAATGAAAGGGATACCTTAGGAAAATTTGATGCTAAATCCGATGAAGGCATCTTTCTTGGTTACTCTTCCGTTTATAAGGCTTTTCGGATTTTTAACAAAAGAATCTTAGTAATAGAAGAGTCTATTCATATAGTTTTTAATGAAATTTTTGATTTAAAGAAAAATGATGTTGATGATGATCTTGGTTTTGGTAATTTGAATTTAAATGAACCCCCTCCTCAAAATAGCAACTTGGATGCACCTTCTTCCGAAATTTCCTTACCCAAGGAATGGAAGTATATAGATGCTCATCCAAAGGAGTTAATTATAGGAGATACATCAAAAGGGGTTCAAACTCGTTCCTCTTTCAAGAATTTTTGTGCTAATACCGCCTTCCTTTCTCAAATTGAACATAAATGCATTGTCGAGGCCTTAAAAGATGATTTTTGGGTTATTGCAATGCAAGAGGAATTGAATCAATTTGAGAGGAATAAGGTATGGAACCTTGTTCCTAGACCTAGTGACTATTTAGTCATTAGTACTAAATGGGTCTTTAGAAACAAGCAAGACGAAAATGGTATCGTGGTTAGAAACAAGGCTAGATTAGTGGCCAAAGGTTTCAACCAAGAAGAAGGTATCTTGGTATGAAAGGCTTAGTTCCTTTCTTATTTTAAATAATTTTACCAAAGGCAAGGTTGATACTACATTGTTTATCAAATATTTTGAAAATAATTTTCTTATTGTGTAAATTTATGTTGTTGATATTATTTTTGGCTCTTCGGATGAATCACTATATGAATCATTTGCCAAATGTACGAGTCATGAATTTGAAATGAGTTTAATGAGTGAATTAACTTTCTTTTTAGGATTACAAATCAAACAACTTAGTGATGGTATATTTCATAACCAATCTAAATATACATTAGAATTGTTAAAACGATTTAACATGGATAATTCAAAAGTAATAAACACCCCTATGAGTACTTCGACTAAGTTAGATATGGATGAAAATAGTGAAAATTTTGATCAAAAAACATATAAGGGAATGATAAGTAGTCTACTCTACCTCACCGCGACTAGACCGGATATTATGTTTAGTGTAGGACTTTGCACTAGGTTTCAATCTAATCCTAAATTATCTCTATCTTAAGAGTTTTAAAAGAATATTTAGGTATCTTAAAGGAACTCCAAATTTAGGATTATGGTATCCAAAATCCGAAAAATTTGATTTAATAGCTTATGTAGATGCCGATTTTAGCAAATGCAGGATAGATAGAAAAAGCACATCTGGAACATGCCAATTTTTAGGACATGCACTTGTTTCTTGGACTTCCAAGAAACAAAATTCAGTTGCACTATTTACGGCGGAAGCCGAATACATTGTTGCAAGTGCATGCTATGCACAAGTTGTTTAGATGAAAAATACATTAGAAGACTATGGAATTCACTTCAAAAATGTTCCCATCAAAATGTGATAATACTAGTGCCATATGTCTTACCAAAAATCCAATTCAACACTCTAGAACTAAGCATATTGATATTAGGCATCATTTCATATGCGATCATGTCCTTAACAATAATGTTGTTTTAGAATTTATTGACACAAAGCATCAATTGGTAGATATTTTTACAAAAGCCTTAAATGAAGACCAATTTGAATTCATTAGAAGGGAACTATGCATGTTAAATTGTCCCTGAAAATAAGCTTGTTTGAATATATTTTCCGAAAAACGTCTCATCCTTTTCTGTTCTTCTATGGATTTGACTTCATCATTCTCCTTCGATTCAAAATGGCATATTAAAGTAAAACTCATTATCTTAACCTATCTTGAGTCAAACACCTCTGAAAAATAAAAGGGAGAAGAAAGGATTTTTTTCCTTCTTCCGCGGCATGCCAACGGTGGCACCTCCAGAACCGGCGGTAGCACCGCCTGGGCGCTCGGGCGCCAGGCGGTGGCACTGCTCAGTTTGGCGGTGACACCGCCCGAGACACCCTTTAAATACCGAAGGGTTAGGGCCGGCGGTGACACCGCCCCCAACCCGTGAAGGCCTCGCTCAAACTCTCCCAAAATCTTTCTAACTCTCATTCTAACCTCTAGAAGTCTTGGAGAGGGTTTCTTATTGGTCCAAGCTCTCCATCCTCCAAGAAACACTCCATAAGGTAAAATCTTTCCTTCCTCTTCTCATTGATTTACCTACTCTTTACAATTTCATTTTTTTTTTTATCTATCATCTTGTCTAGATAATGGCTCCTAAGAGATCAAAAGGGAAAAGGATTGAAGGAGATTCATATGATCATGATCTTTTTAGATCCAAAGAAGTGGCTCTTAGGTTTCCAAAATTCGAAACAAGATGTATCCATAAGGGTTAACACGTTGATCTCGATGAACTAGGAAACTTAGAACCCATTAGGTGGTTTGCTCATCTAGAGGCCCTACCTCTCCTACAAATAGATGAACCAATTTATCCTAGGTTAGTTAGGCTCTTTTATGTAAACTTATGGGTAGATGACGATAGCCTAAGTACTTACCTTCTAGGAACATAAATTAGGATTTTTTATAGTACTATTTGTGAACTAATTGGAATCACTGAAAAAGATAGGGGCTGCTATTTTAGAGGTAAATGGTATATTAATATAATTGGAGCAACTTACACCGAAGCTGTTGAAACTATATTTGCAAACTCGGACCTCGGAAAAATACCCAAGAGTTGCGAACACTTACTACCCTTTAACTCTAAAATTCTTCATCATATCATAACAAGCATACTATTCCCTAAGCAATTTCATCTTGATGAAATGAATCAAATAGAGATAAGCACCATGTATTGGATTATGATCGGTCAACATAACTGTTTTGGATACTCAATCCGACAACACATGCAAGATATTATAGCTAAAGATACTATGTTGCCATATGGGGGGTTAATCACTAGATTTCTTCTTGCCCATGACATTTGTATCCCACCCGATGAAGAAACAATTCAAAGCGATAGATATAACATCATCAATATAAATCTACTGAAAAGACTTAGGTGCACATTTAACAATGGTATATGGGTAAGGCAACCTAGAAGGACTGATCATATTCCTCCGCCAGTAGAACACCCAGAAACACCAATTCTTAGGGGAAATGAATCTCCTCCTCCTAGTCCCTTTAGCGCAGCACCTTCAGCTCTTGTTTCATCCTCTGAAGGACTCATTATGGCAGAACTGTCTCAGATCAAATTCCAACAAGACCAACTCAAATTGCAGCAAGAACAAATTCAACTCTAGAAAATTGAAATTTTGAAGGAACTACGACAAATGAATCAAAAAATAGATGTCATGTATCAGCACTATGGATTACCTCCTAAGGATTAATTGATGTATCTTTTTATTCTGTTCTGTTTACTCTTAATATCAAGTTCGAAGTTTGTCATCTTTTGAATGAAAATTGAACCTTCTTTTTTAGATGTATTTTTAAAATTCTGGATATATGCTGATTTTTTTTCTGAATGAATGCTGATTTTTTTTCTTGATGAATGCTGATTTTTTTAAGATGAATTCTGGATAAATATTTTTAGTAAATTTGAATGATTGATCTTAATGTTGAATTCTTTCTCTAATAATTTTATGATCATAAATTGTGTGCTTCAAGTCTCATCTCCTTTTTGTTGATGACAAAGGGGGAGAAAAGTGATGACTTGTACCATTTTGATAGCATGACTTATATGAATTGCAAAATCTTGTGTGATATGAATGTCTTATATGCCTTGCAAAATCTTTGAGAATATCGCAAGATTAGTTGAAAGAATTCTTACAAGAATTGGGGCTGAAATAGAAAAATTATATGGTGCATTGTGACAGCCAGAGTGTCATCCATTTGTGTAAAAATCCTATGTTTTCATTCTAAGTCAAAGCATATAGATGTCAGATACCATTGGATTCGAAATGTATTTGAAGAGAAGCAGTTGCAGCTTCAAAAAATTCACACAGATGACAACGGAGTAGACATGTTGACAAATACTTTACCAAAAGAAAGACAGGAGATATGCCGACAGTTGGTCGACATGGCTTCATATTGAGGAGTCATGGGACAGCCTCCCTTATGGGCTGAAGGGGGAGGTTGCTGGGCTGACAGCCCAAATTCAGCCCATGTGGGCTTTATCAGCCCATAGCCCACACCCCCTCTTAACCTAACCCTAGATCAATATAAGGGGGGTGTGGTGACTACATTTAGGCACAACGGAGGTGGCTGCATTTTTTGGCAGAAAAGGGCAGCAACGTGGAGAGCTTTGTAGTAGCAAAGAGGAGAAGAAAAAGGTAGAAAAACAAGAGAAAAAAAGGGAAGAAAACAAGGACAATGCAGAGAGACTATTCTCAATCATCTAGCAGTATTCTCATCTTAGGTTAAATCAAATCTGTAGTAGACTCTTGCTGTGATTACTTGGGGAGGTTTTAGATATTGTGGACAGTGACGTGATCCTTATATCCCAGTTATTCTCTTGTGATTGTTGCTAGTATTTAGGGCAAGAGATTGAGATTTGTATATTTATTATTCTTATAGTGGATTTTCTCTAGTTTGCCCCGTAGTTTTTACCCTTCATATTGGAGGGGTTTTCTACATATATCTTGGTGTTCTATTTGATTGTGATTTTATTTAATTCTGCTGCATATCATGACCTGCTAGTATTTGTTCATATAAAAAAGTTATTCTGCTTTATATCCCCATCAGGATCGACCCTCTTTATTTCTTTGCGCCGTCATTTATGAGCAAACTCATTATAGTTTTCATTGATTTCTTTCTCATATTATTTTTTTAAATAATTATCATACTAGTTTTGTGTTAGTTTTACATTGGATGCACATGGATGTTGATGCTACTCGAACTTTATTTTCATCGTAAATCGCATTATTCGTTTTTATTTTGACAAACATATATACAAGAGGAATTCTTATTCAGAGTTGATTTGAGATGGAGCATCAAGTAAGGGCCTAGCTCGGGCTGTGAGCTTTTCTTTCTTCTTTTTCCTTTACTAGACCTGGGTTGTGGGTAAAGAAATCGATTGAGCCTCCCCTTGAGTAGGCTCATGGAGGGTTTTTTCACCCTAACTTTTTTTGTTAGGGTTTTTCCCTCCAACGAGGTTTTGCCTTGATCTATTATTCGATCGAGGATTTCCTCGGATTAAAAATTACATATTACAAATAATATGGATTGAAAGAAATTCTATCATTTGAATAAAAATATTGTGGCTTCCTAATGCATTCATTATATAGAAATAAATATTTTCTAAACATATGAGATGTCTCAAGTATTTAGAGTCGACTTCTTAAAGCATGAAAAATGGCTTGAATATATGTAATAATATATTTATCATTTGAAAATTATTTTCTCTGATCTATAGCTATGGTTACTTCTAATTTGTACCAAAAAAAAACATAAATTCCTTATCCTACCAAAGCAAAATATTTTCTTACAACAATAACTTTAACTATTATTTGGCGAAGCAAGTTTAAACTTTAATACTAATCTAAGATGCCATCCACCTTCAACAACATGATCATCTACCCTTGAAGAATTAATAGTTAAAGTCAACTAAGACCTCTCATGCATACCTTGTGTATCCCATACCTATCTAGTGCTACTTGCGCATCCATTTTACATGACAAATATTCAACAATAGAACAAGGAAAACTAAAAATTTAAGATAGACACGTCCGTCCATTAAACAATAAAACCAACCACAACTATTTAATTTGGTAGAATAAGGTTACAACTTTGACAAGGAAATCATTCCCAAAGCAAAGTATGTGTTCCTCTCCATGTCACGGGCTTAGTTGGAATTGCCTAAGTCGTGTGGCACCCTTGCGATAAAGACACGAATTTAGCTTACGTCGCCTAAGTCGCGGGGCATCCTTGCGACAAAGACACTAACTTAGCTTGCGTTGCCTAAGTCACTCTTCGCACTTGTGATTTGCGTCCGCAAATATTAGCCCACTTGCAACCTCTCATTGGTCCTGAAGGACCTGTAAGAGAGAAAGTTGATTTGTTCGAAGAATGAACGGCGGATAAGTCCCGACGTCTCGTGAAAAGGGGAAGCTTTACAAGCAATTCAGCGAGCACCTTGCGTGCACAAGAGAAAAGAGAGAGAGGAGAAAAACAAGGACTTTAGAAGGTTGAACGAATAGCTACAAGTCCACAAACAGCTGCTCACCGGATGCCGGGCACGATAACAAGTTCCCGTCAAAGTAACGTATGAACTTGCGAAAGATTATTTAATGCCCGACACTATACCAAAGCCCCATCGCCCATGGTGCCACCTGGGGGGTTCTAGAGTGCTGAGATGGCTGACGTTTCGTGTGCAGTAGAGGGCTGAAAAAAATAGTCCGTGGCACATGAAAACGGAGCTGTTTTGGAGTTGTTTTGCTCGGTTCGGTGAGCGATCGCACTGTAGCAATTCAACTTGTTCGAACTTATATTTTTACAAGTAAAAGGACTTAAAACAAAGCCAAAACATGCTGCCAAACAGTTGTACATATAGATGAGAGCGGCAAACGATTCGTTGAATGGAGTTTTTGTGGACGCACGATGACCGTTTGTGATATTTTCCCCCACTCAAACTGTTGATGCCCTCATCGACACTTGTTGAGATGGAGCATCATGAAGGATTTTTTTCACCCTAACATTTCTGGTTGGGGTTTTTTCCCACCAACGAGGTTTTGCCTTCATCTATTATTCAATTGAGGATTTCCTCGGATTAAAATTTGCATATTCCAAATATTATGGATTGAAAGAAATTCTATCATTTTAATAAAAATATTGTGGCTTCCTAATGCATTCATTATATAGAAATAATATTTTCTAAACATATGAGATGTCTCAAGTATTTAGAGTCGACTTCTTAAAGCATGAAAAATGGCTTGAATATATGTAATAATATATTTATCTTTAAAAAAATATTTTTTGTGATCAATGGCTATGGTTACTTCTAATTTGTACAAAAAAAAAACACAAATTCCTTATCCTACCAAATTAAAATATTTTCTTGCAACAATAACTTTAATTATTATTTGGCGAAGAAAGTTTAAACTTTAATACTAATCTAAGATGCCATCCACCTTCAACAACATAATCATCTACCCATGAAGAATTAATAGTTAAAGTCAACTAAGAACTCTCAAGCATACCTTGTGTATCTCATACCTATCCAGTGCTACTTGTGCATCCTTTTTACATGACAAACATTCAACAGGAGAACAATGAAAACTAGAAATTTAAGATAGACATGTCCGTCCATTAAACAGTAAAACCAATCACAACTATTTAATTTGGTAGAATAAGGTTACAATTTTGACAAGCAAATCATTCCCAAAGAAAAGTATGTGTTCTCCTCGGGAGAAAAGAAAAGAAAACACTGAGAGAATGGAAACATTATTTAAGTTTACTGCCCTCATAATACATTACTTAAATATATGCAACATTATTTAAGTTTGTAATGGACCTATCTTATTGTACTATATATATATTTATATATATATATATATATATGTATATATATATATGTATATGTATATGTATATGTATATATATGTATATATATATGTATATATATTATATATATATATATGTATATATATGTATATATATATGTATATATATTATATATATATATGTATATATATGTATATATGTATGTATATATGTATATATGTATATATGTATATATATATGTATATATGTATATATATATATATGTATATATATATGTATATGTATATATATATATATATGTATATGTATATATATATATGTATATATATATATATATATATATATGTACATACATATTCTAACTTTCTTGTATGTACTATGCATTTTATATTCCTCATATCTCGGAAGGGAAGTGAAATCTTATAGGAAGATTGTAACTTGAACAGATAGATGGCCAACTATAATTCTCATACAAATCTTTATTTCTTGTTGGTGGGCCCACAAATAACCTAACTACAAAACATGCCGTCGAACATTAAACCACAAAAAAAGCAATATGTTTGGTAGAGGCCACTCAAATGCATACATAGTGTATGTGCTTAATTTCTCTCTATGCAGAACCAACTTTTGATGAGGCTTCACTAATTAGGAACGGGACATATATGTATAATAATCCCAGAATTTATCTTTTGAGACTTCAAACTGGACAAAGATTTAACCCTGCATCCTACTACTTAGGCTATCGAGCAGTAGCTTTGATGTTTGAGCAGTAAAAATTGTATATGACTTATATATATGAACACACATGTATCAATCAATATAAGAAATATGCATGCATTTATCAGTAACCTAGCTTCCAAATTTAGATAATAATGACATATACAATTTTTCTTCTCAGACATCTAAATATACACATGAAGCATAATGATAAGACTTCTTTCAATAAGTGATTTATTAACATGCCATTCAACATTAACCCATCCAACACTAAACCCAAAAAAAAATAAAGATTAAATGCTTATCACCTTTTCCGATAATGATGTCAGTTAGGTGTTGCTAGCACTTATCTTATCTCTTCGAAGGCCTTTACTAGATCCTACTAGAGAGAGAAAACAAACCTGTTAGAGGGAAAAATCAAATCTATTGGAGTGACAAGTAAGCTTGTTTAGAGAAAGAAATAGAGCTATAGAGAGGGCCTCTAGAGAGAGATAATTGGGCTATTAGAGAGAAAATAGTAGAGAGAGAAATTTCAAAAAGTAAAAAGAATATAAGGAAAGAGAAAATCCGAAGAGAAGAATTGCTCACAACATTGATGAGAAGTAGATATGATTGCGGCAACCTATCAAACAACTAAAGATATCAATATTAAGAGTTCAATTGATAAATCATATTATAATTATAATATCTGACCAATGTAAAACACAAACATAACATGTCAAAAATTTATACACAAAATATGCCCACATGTCATCATCCATATCTATGCTATCTTGGGCTTGCATGTACTTACTTCTCTACCCAATAACTTGGGAGGAATTTTAGTATCCTTACTTACAAATTAGGGTTTATAATGAGTAATCACTCAATAAGCATAAGTTTATATAGCCTTATTCAAGTGAGTATGTATCATATCATATATACAATATTTCAAGATCATTGACATAAGACACTTAACGATAGACATTACATCATGTGACGTATACAGCATGCATAACCCTATAACATAATATATGCACAATAAGGAGGTAAAATTTTATATTAAAATAATTCAAATACTTATTCGCACATGTAGGAATTATAGCAAATCCATATATTTCTACACCTCAAATTATAACATACATGGGCACTCCCACACCATACATTATCGTAATAATATATACAAGCACTCCTATATCACACGTCATAATATATACGAGCAGTCTCACACCGCACGTCATAATATATATATATATATATATATATATATATATATATATGCACTTCTACACTGCACATCATATCATATATGTGTATTATAAGTCATAACATATCCGTGCATCTCCATACTACATGTCATGAAAAATACATGCACTCCCACATTATATGTTATAATATATACATATATATAATATATTTTTATCATAATTAATATATTTTTATGTTTACGACAGACATACATTCACATTTAGCTCATGACTAGCTCATAATGATCGTATCAATCGAAATATGCTTTCAAAAATATATTATGTATACGATAATTTATATGATCACTATTTTATAGTGAATTAAACTTATATTTACCTGATTGAACTTAAAAAATAAAGATGCAAATGAAAGACTATGTTTCTTAATAATCGAGTATGCTAGAGAGCGATACACTTATCAAATTAGGAGCATAGGGATATTAGATGTCTTAGTTAAGATCCATGCCTCTTGAATTATTGATTTATAATAATTCATAGTAAAAATTTGTAGCAAATATTTTATAAAATCTCTTATAAAATAGAATATACTCAATCTAAAAATCCATTTATATTCCACCATAAATTTTTTGATACTTCACTTTATACACAAATGGACTAGTTAATATTTATCAGACCATCGTATGATTTTATGAAGAATTTTTTCTTCACTATTCAGGCTGACTGAACAATCTTGAATTATTATGAAATTTTATAAAAAAAAATATGAGACATATAAAACAAAATAGACACCAAATTTTAGCTTAAAGAGAATTATTTGAAGGCTAAACTACTCTCATAATTTAACTATCAACAATTATTATGTTTTGATGAAATTGGATTAGGATTGTCTTAACTTATCTTATATAGGAATATTTTTGAAACATATCAAAAGGACAAAGTCTGATCATATCCCTGAAGGGTCGTTTCAACTTAAATAGAATCCCTTCTTGGAGAATAGAGATTCTAACTATCTCAGATTAGGACAATAATAATTTAATATATAAATCTCAAATTAATGATATATTAGATGCCTTAGAATCATAAAGATTTATATAGAATATATCCAAAAATTGAAGATAAATTTAAAGTCTAAGTTACTTAAAAATATTTGTAAATATCAACCTATCATCTAAAATTGGGTTTTCTTACCTCAATTTTAGAGATAGAGTTTCTTAGCCTCCATAAGAAAAGTTGAGAGAATTGCTTTATGGGTTTTTAGAATGGTAAAGAGAATGAGGCTAAAATAAGCTAGATGTGCTTAAAAAGTTATCGTGAGGTCTAGGGTTCAATCTCATTCAACCTCATTTCATGTTTTTCTTTGCTCTTTCTTTTATTCATTTACACATATAATATTAATGTTGTAGCAACTTCTATTGAGTTTAATTTAGTATGATAAGGATGATATTTTTGGTCTAAACTCATCCTTTAATCTGACTTGTGCATCTAAACATTTAGTATAATACTCCTCTTTAATCTTTATCTCCATTAAATTTTTTAGTACTCCATTCATGCCTAAGTAGCCTATGATCATCTATATAAATAATGTTTAAAAGTTAAACTTCCTTACATTAATCATGATCAAACTCATTTGAGCCTTGAGATTTAATTAAAGCCGATTAAAATTCAACCACCACTTCTAGTCACTTTATGCATGATTAATACCATAACTTAGCCTTATATTAAGTCCACAGGTACATTTTGAGTTATTGTGCTATACTTAACATAAACATTAATGCTTATGCATGGTCAATCAATATTTTATAGAATATTAAAAATGATATTTTTAAAAAATATATACTTCAAACTTAAAAGCCAAAAATATGAGCATGTCATTTATCAATTTTGTGAAGCATACACATCACAAATAATATCACTAAGTAAGAGTAACATATACATATTATTTTTACCTTTATTAATATGCTAGTTATAGTTCAAAGTGTATGAGACTAGAGCACTACATAAATTTCATCCTATATAGTCTGAAAATAAATTAGAAGAAGTGTATGATGCATAATTAGAAGAAACTTAAAAATTCTTTGTTCTTCCCTAAGAAAAAGAAAATTTTCTTAGAGCAAATGATTTTATTTTCATCGGAAGCTTAAAAGTCTTTGTTCTTCCCTAAGAAAAAAAAACTTTTCTAAAGTCACTTATTAAATATTCGAAAGATGTCGCAAATGTGATTTGAAGATCATCCTTATTTAATAGCTAGTAGTTATAAAGACCAACGAATATTCAATGATAAATAATAAAAAAAGTTAGATCTTTATACTAATTATTATGTTGATCAAATTGATTTCTTATTTGGAGATTGGTTCAAGAAATCTGATAAGATTGGATTAGATAAATCAGAGTTTTACAATTGATTAAGATATATAAGGCAGATCAAGGGATGGCTACTATGGATTACGTGGCTTATAATTAAAAAAATCTAGAAAACACTAAACACAACAATAACATCCAAGGAGATTACATCAAGCTTTAAAACTTTCTATAAAATTTATTCTTGTAAAGTTTAATTTAGGGAAGGATGCTAGAATATTAAATCAAACTTTGTGATTAGATAGGATTTTAGTTTAGGAAGTCAAGTCATCATAGTAGTTTGTATCATCATTGAAGTCAAATTCTTAAGTTTACCTCACTATAAATAAGGACGCATGTATAACTTTGGACATATGACAAAGAGAATAAATGAATTAGAGCAAAGGCTTAGAGATTATGCTATATTATAAGTTTTAGTATTCAATATGAGCTTTTAGTTTTGAAGTCTCCTCTATTCTACTTGATTTTCTTTTATGATTTCTAACAAGTGAGAGAGCATAGAGGTGCCTAGTTTTCTGGTGCCAGAATCTTACACACATTATATTATAACAAGAAAACCAAAAGAAGTATAAATAAATTATATATATTATCCTTACTTTGTGATATGATTTGTAATATCCATACTTCATACATATGATAAATGACATGCTCATGTTTTCGACTTTTGAAGTTAAAGTTCATTCTTTTCAAAAATATTATTTTCAGTGTTCTATGAAATATTAGTTGAGCATACTTAAGAATCAATGTTTACTTTCAATATATTTTACAACAAAAAATGTATGGTTGTTCGACGAAACAAGTTTTTATGTGCTAGTGGATGTAAGTATGAGGTTTAGTTATAGTAATAAGCATGCATATAATGACTAAAAGTGATGATTTAATTGTAACCAAACTTACATAAATCTAAGTACTTGAATTAGTTTAAAAATAATTGAAGTAAAAAAGTTTAAATTTTGAACATTATGTATGTATAGGATAATAAGCTACTAAGGTATGGATGGAGTCATGAAAAGTTAAATGAAAATGTAAATCAAAGAGGAGTGTTATACTAAAGATATTGAGATATATAAGTGAGATTAAATAATGAGTTTAGACCAAAAATATCATTATGGTTAAACCAAATTAGACTCAATTAAAGTTTATAAAACCTTATAATTATATTAATGAAAAAAATAAAAAAAAACTTCAAATAAAGTCCAATGAGATTGAACTATAGACCTCATGGTAACCTATTAAGCACATCTACCTTATTTTGGCATTATTCTCTTTACCTACCTAATACCGATGGCCTTTTCTCACTTTCTTTATCTATTCATTTTACATGTCAAACATTTAACAAGAGAATGACGAAAACTAAAAGTTTAAGATAGACAGATCCATCCATTAAATGATAAAACCAACCACAACTATTTAGTTTGGCAGAATAAGGTTACAACTTTGATAAGCAAATCATTCCCAAAGCAAAGTAAGTGTTCTCCTTCAAGAGAAAAGAAAAGCAAACACTAAGAGAATGGAAACATTACTTAAGTTTACTGCCCTCACAATACATTACTTAAATATATGCAACATTATTTAAGTTTGTAATGGACCTATCCTATGGTACTATATATATATATGTATATATACATATATATATATATATGTATATATATATATATATGTATATGTATATATACATATATATATATATGTATATATACATATACATATATATATATGTATATATACATATATATATATATATGTATGTATATATATATATATGTATGTATATATATATATATATGTATGTATATGTATGTGTATATATATATATGTATGTGTATATATATATGTATATATATATATGTATATATATGTATGTATATATATATATATGTATATATATGTATGTATATATATATATATGTATATATATGTATGTATATATATATATATATATGTATGTATATATATATATGTATATATATATGTATATATATATATATGTATATATATATATGTATATATATATATGTATATATATATATATACATATATATATTCTAACTTTCTTGTACGAACTATGCATTTTATATTCCTCCTATCTCGGAAGGGAAGCAAAATCTTATAGAAAGATTGTAACTTGAATAGATAGATGGCCAACTATTATTCTCCTACATATCTTTATTTCTTGTCAGTGGGCCCACAAGTAACCTAACTTCAAAACATGCCATCGAACATTAAACCACAAAAAAACAAAAGAGTTTTGGAAGTGTATCAGTTCCATATCATCTTAAACATTAGCATCTTGGGTCAAATAGTTGTTGTCTTGACTATTTCCACATGCAAAATCAAATGATTACCGGAGAATGAAAGAAATTAAAACAAGAAAACTTACTAATATAACTATTCCATTGTAAGTCAGAAAAAGCAATATGTTTGGTAGAGGCCACTCAAATGCATACATAGTTTATGTGCTTAATGTTGAGAATTAATTCATGATAGTTATCTAGATAGTTACCATGTTCTAAGTAGTCATGGGCATGTTTCAAGAAGTGGCCCATGATCTAGAAGTTATAGGGTAGTTCCTACAACTACCTCAATCATGGATGATATGGTGGTGTGAGGTAGTTACTACTTGGTCCTATAAATAGGACCATAGTTCATGAAGTAAGACAGAAGGATAATACACTTGGGAATATCTTGTAAGTGTTTTATGTCCATCCTTTTGTTTTAAATACTACATCAGTTTTCTTAATCGAAAGGATTTCTTTTACTTACATCGTAGTATTCTTTTTTTTTTTTTTGCTCCTCCATCCCTAACATTTGTGGTATCAGAGCTAAGTTTCAATCTAAACTGAGCATTATGGCTTTCAATGACAATTCCATATCTCAACCCTTTATTCCCATCTTCTCGGGTAAATGCTATGAATTTTGGAGTATCAAGATGAATTCTTTGTTTCTACTACTCCATTTTGTTGAGGATTTCTTGGAGTAGAAAAGTTATGGTTGTATCCATTAGATTCATAAAATTCTTGAAAATTATGGTTTTGAAATTCACCATCGTGATCACTTCGAATTGACGAAATCATAAAACCCTTTTCATTTTGAACAAGTTTACAAAACTTAGAGAAATACCTAAAGCATTCACTTTTGTGTGCCAAAAAATAAGTCCATGTGTATCTACTATAATCATCCATGATGACAAATGCATATTTGCTACCTCCTAGGCTTGATGTAGCAACTAGTCCGAACAAGTTCATATGGATCAATTGCAAAAGGTCTAGAGGTGCTTATTTGGTTCTTAGGTTTGAAGCTACATTTTATTTATTTTCCTAGTTGACATGCATCACACACATTATCTTTGACTAACTTGATATGAGGAATTCCTCTTACAAGTTCTTTAGATGAAATTTGAGTGATTAATTTCATGCTAGCATAACCTAATCTCCTATGCCAAAGCCAATTATCGTCATTCAAAATCGAAAAACATATTTTATTACAAAGATCATTAATGTCAATAGTGTATATGTCATTTTGTTTTAATACAATTATAAATATATTTTTATGTGGTTTCTTAATAATACAAGTATTAGATTCAAATTTAATAATATATCCTTTAGCACACAATTGACTAATGATCAAAATGTTATGCTTTAAGCCATCAGCTAACAACACATCTTTAATAGAAAAGATGGATTTGTTACCTACAGTTCCTTTGCCAATAATTTTACCCTTGTTGTTGTCTCCGAAGGTGATATATCATTTATCTATGCTAGTGAGCTTAGAGAATTGAGATGGAACTCCAATCATATGCCTTGATCATCCACTATCAAGGTACCATCTCTTGCTCCTAGCTTATGATGGTGCTTTTTTCTACAAAAAGATATGATTTTTAGGTACTCATTTGACCTTGGGTGCCTCAAAAATCGATCTACATAGCTTATCATGTTGCATTGAGTCATTTGAGGTTCTTTTAGGAACTCAAATCAATTTGTGTGGACTACATTTCTTAAATGGATAATGATAAGCTGCATGCCCAAATTCGTAACAAAAGTTGTATTTCTTTCAGGATGAAACATGCAAAGTAGGGCCTTTAACAAAAGTGGTTAGATTTGGTGTGAGCCACTCACAAATCCAATTCCGCCTTTTCTATGAACGTGACCCTTATTAGTAAGGATTATGTTCAAGGATTTGCTACCAACCTCAAATTTCTTCAAAGTTTCTATAAGTAGCAAGTTTTCCTTTTGAAGTATTTCTAGTTCATGGCATTTTGTGTAGGAAGCTAAGCTATTTTGATGCTCAATCTTTACTCTATCAAAGTCACTAATACGAGAAGCATGTTCCTTTTTCAAAGAGTTGTACTTTTTACTCAAGATTCTACATTCATCAAACAATTCATGAAAAGCACTTGAAAGCTAATCGAAAGTTAAATTTGTGTCTAATGAACTTGTTACCTCATCTCCAATAGCCATCAGCGCATAGTGAGTAACTTGCTCGGTATTGGTTGGCTCCTCTTCTTCAGAAGCACTTGAGTCGTCCCATGTAGCTTTGAGAGCCTTCTTCTTTGATTGTCTCCTCTTTCCTTGGGGACATTCACTCTTGAAGTGTCCCGGCTTCTTGCATTCATAACATATCACTTGTTCTTTCTTAGGTTCAAATTTATTTTTAGTATCAATTTTAAATTTATTTATTTTTATGAATCTTTTGAACTTCTTTGTTAAGAGTGCCACGTCATCATCAAAGTCATCATCATTTGAGTTTTCTTTCAAGTGGTCTTCTTATGTTCTCAATGCCATATCCTTCCTATTCTTTGGAAGGGTATCATCAAGCTCTTCATGAGCTTTACATGTCATTTCATAGGTCATTAGTGACCCAATTAGTTCTTCAAGAGGAAAATTATTTAGATCTTTGGTCTTTTGAATGGTCGTTACTTTATGGTCCTAACTTTTTGGAAGGGATCTTAAAATCTTATTAACAAGTTCAAAATCTCAAACACTTTTACTAAGTCCTTTTAGACCATTGATGACATCCGTAAATCGGGTGTACATGTCTCCAATGGTCCCACTCGGTTTCATTCGAAACAACTCATAAGAATGAACTAAAAGATTAATTTTTGACTCCTTCACTCTACTAGTGCCTTTATGAGTCACTTCGAGTATGTGCTATTAGGATCAAGAGTCGGGGTCAGCAAAAATCAAGAGTATGTGTAGTGGTAAAAATTACGTCTTCAAATACTTTGTTGCGATAAAATCGGTTTTGTAAAGATGCTAACTTGAAATTGTATGGAAACATAGTGAAGGAGGAATTCAGTTTGTAGTAAGGTAAATAGCAAGAATAAAACGTAAACCAGATTTTAGAGTGGTTCGGTCATCGTGACTTACATCCACTTCGCTGATTCCTCTTCCATCGAGGCCACCGGCATCCACTATTGGTCTTCCTTCAATAGGCGAAGACCAACCACCTTTTACACCCCTCTTCTCCTTTTCATGGGTTTAGGAAACAACCCTTACAAGCACTCATACTCCTCTTATAGAATTCTAAACTTAGAGTGGATGAGGGAATTTCTAAAGAGATTGCAGCAGCGTTTCTTCACTTTTGAACTCTTTGTGCTTTTTGTGCTTTAACCAGGGATGAGAGGGGTATTTATAGGCTTCAAGTTGATTCAAAATTGGAGCCTAAAAATATCTCATCCCGGGTTTCTCGGGCACGGGCGGTACCACCGCCTGCGTTGGGCCATACCACCGCCAATGTCAGTCTGACACTATCACTGAGCTCGGCGGTACCACCACCCAGTCTGGCGGTACCACCACTTGGGATGCTGTGCTAGGCGGTACCACCGCCCATACTGGCTGTAATATTGCCTAGCACCTTATTTGGGGCGGTACAACCACCCAGACTAGCGGTGCCACCGCCTGACATAGTCTCGAAGATTGTGCTATGATGGTGAGACTTCTTGGGGCACTATTTAGGTCTCTTATTAGGCCCAATATAGTCCTTACATGAGCCTAGATGACCCCTAATTGGGTTGGCCCAAATCCAAACCTAATTACGTGCTAACTACGATTCCTAAAACATTTGCTAAGCTAAACAAGTCCCTATGTCTTGGTTTCTTCCGGCGATCTTGCGGCGAACTTTCGACGATCTTTTGGCAATGTTCCAATGGACTCCCGGCAAGCTCCTAGATTTCATGATGATCTTCTTGGTGAGTTTTGATGAGCTTCTTTAGCAAGCTTTGAGACTTCTCGACTGGTTCTGACAGAACTTCCAATGAACGTCCGGACTTCCGACGAACTCTCGATCTCCCAACGAAATCGCATCCTTGACTCCGGGACTTCATTTTGCTTCATGCCTTGCTATCGTAGTTAATCCTACACATGTAAAACATACTTCGATCTAGACAATTAATACTAAGCATTAATCATGTTGTCTGGCATGTCATTGGTCCCTCGACGCTTCATCCGATTTTTTGGCGCATCGTCCTCTCTTACGGCCTATTGTCCAATCGGCCAATTGACTCTGCAACTTCGATATCCTTGGTGCAATATCCGCTCTTCTTGGCTCGATGCCCGAATCCATGGCCCGAAGCCTTTTATCAATACGTCGACTGATCCTCTAACCCGACGTATAATCTTCTAACATGTTTTCCTCCGACCCAACATGATTTTTCCTGCTTTAATTATCTCATCCTGATCGAAGCATCCTGTGTCACTCAAAACACGGATTAAAATATAAACACTTATCAATTGGTTTCATCATCAAAATACGAGATTCAATAATCTCCCCATTTTTGATGATGACAACCAATCGACGATGGAGTTAACCTTAACTCCTAGAGTTTAAACAAACTCCCCTTATCAATATGCCATATTGATAGAAACTCTTGGATTCAAAAATCCAAGCAAACATGTCATGATCAAATCATGCATAACATCAACATACTTCTCCCCCCCTTGTCATCAACAAAAAGGAGAAGTTCAATTCTCATGTGTTTAGATATAACAGTTTCAAGTCATTGCATAATAAACATAATCTCCATTTTTATAATCCTGCAAGCTAGCAAAAATTTAGAGTTGTGCAAGTTTAAAAATTTACTTTTCTTTGCGATGTGCAAGATGGCATATTTTTGCATTTTCTTGATATTTCAAGCTAGCAATTCTTGATGATATTCAAGATAGTAATTTCTTCTCTTTTGAGAAGTGCGATTATTTTTGCTTCCTTTGCAAAAATGCAACCTAACAAAATGTTACATTATTTTACAACATGGAAGCTAACAATTTGAGATGTTCAAGAAGCAAGTTCTTTCTTCTCTTTTGAGAAGTATAATTTTTGTTTTCTTCTTGAATTATGCAAGCTAGCATCTTTTATCTCTCCCTTTGTCATTGTCGTAAAGAAGGGAAGACCCTTTACATCAATTTTCAAATTATGACAAAGGTAAATATCAATCTTATTTGTGCATCATTATATTTTTAAATTAAAACATGCATAAATTCAAAACCATACATTTCATTTTTTATGCACGATACCAAAAAATAAATCAATTATCATTATGAGCATATCATACATGATATTAAAATATAAAATTTTTAAGCATTTATTAATATTTTGATCATGATACCAAACATTCATCATTTAAAGCATTCATGATATGCATCGTATCATCATAATAAAGAGTATAAGTATTGCATGCATCATACCAAATCATCATTCATATTATTTCAATCATCACTATAACTCATCATGCACAAAATATAAAATCATCTAACATGATACAAACATTTATTTTCAAAATATTCATCATTATTTTCATGTATGATAATAAAGTATTCATGATACCAAACATTAAATCAATATTTTTAAGTATTTATCACTTCATGATTGTTGGTACCAAACATTCATCATTAAATCAACATTTTGATCATTTATTTTCTCTTTAGCAATTGGCAAAAAGAAACATAGGAGAAAGAATGATATAATATCTTGATTAATGCATAAGAAATCTCTATTTATAAGTCTCAAAAAATCAAGATAAAGCTCATTCAAATTCAAATAATCAAATCAAAATCGTTTTCAAGAGATTCATAAAAAGGATATAAATAGATTCATTAATCTTTCCTTTTTAGAAAAATGATAAGAAGAAACATAGGAGTTCAAAAACAAGATCTTGATTCATAGAGAAATCTCATGTATCAAATATCGAGAAATCAAGATAGTGATTCATATAAAAAAATATCACAAGTTATGATCAAGAGAAAAATTAATATTTATCTTCAAACCATTCAACTTGTCAAATCACCATAGTCACTTTTAAGAAATTCATAAAAATGATACAAATAGATTCATTAATCTCCCTTTTTAAAATATCGATAAAGTAGGAAAAAATAAATTCTTCAAGGAGAAATCTTTCCTCTTTTTAGTTGTTTCAATTTATTTGATTCAATTCATAGAAGCATGGCTTTTTCATTTATTCCAAATGAAAACAAGCATCATCATTTAAAAATGAAACTTTCAATACACTATAAATCATCAAGCATAATTTTGAAATGTTAACCTTCAAATCATTACTTCAAATCCTCATGCATAATATAAAATCATCAAGCAAGATACAAAGACGTTTAACATTTTCAATACGTTTTATATCATTATGTCTTTAAAACATCAAACATTATTGCATTAAACATAGAGCATTTTCATTTAAAATAAAAACCAATATAGAAATCATCAAGATGTATATTATTACTTCATTATATCATTAAAGCCTCAAGCATGATTTCATAAGGCTTAAATTATTTTTCAATCAAAATCGGAAATCATCAAGAAGAAATTTTTCAAAAACATACATAGGATTATCATTACATTTAAATCTAACATTTTGTTGTATTTTCATAAAATATACAATTTTAATAATTATTTTTAAAATCACTAGAAAGGTAAGCATGATATAATTTTATTTTTGTATTTTTATTACATTATAAAACATGCAATTAAAAAAATTATATAATTTTCTTAAACTAAATTAAAAATAATTCATGAAAAGTATCATGTAATTTCAAAGTAAACTAGGGGCATTTTGATTACCTCATCGTCAAAAGCCGTTAAGGCGTAGTTTGCCACCTCGCCTTTGTTGATTTTCTCCTCGTTTTTAGAGGAGCTCGATTCATCCCAATTTGTGTTCTTCTTCTTGCATTCAAAGCAAGTAGTTACATTCTTTTTATTCTTTAATTTTTATTTATTAACTTTTTAATTTTTTAGTGAGTTCAAGTTCACCATCACTTGAGCTTATGCTCGAGTGGTCTTCATGTGTTCTAAGTCCGAAATCCTTCCTGTCCTTTGGAAGGTAGTTCTCATATTCATCAAGTGCCACATTAGTCATTTCATAGGTCATCAAAGGCCTAATTAGTTCTTCAAGTGGTAAGTTATTTAGGTTTTTTGCCTCTTGTATTGCGGATACTTTCGGATCCCAACTCTTATTAAGAGAACGTAAAATTTTGTTTATAAGTTCAAAATCTAAAAAACTTCTACCAAGTGCTTTTAAACTATTGACGACATCCGTAAAATGGGTATACATGTCAACAATGGTTTCACTTGGCTTCATTCGAAAAAGTTTAAAATCATGCATTAAAAAGTTAATTTTTGAATCTTTTAATCTACTTGTGCCTTCGTGAGTGGTTTCAAGAACATCCAAATATCGCAAGTCGTTTCACACAAAGAAACCCGATTAAACTCGTTTTTGTCTAAGGCGCAAAATAGAGCGTTCATAGCTCTAGCATTTAAAGAAAAAGTATTCTTCTCCAAATCATTCTAATCTTTCATTAGAAGAGAAGACCTTTTAAAACTGGATTCGACAATGTTCCATAAGTTCAAATCCAAAGAAAGCAAGAAAACTCTCATTCGAGTTTTCCAATATGTGTAGTCCATGCCATTGAAAAAGGGAGGACGAATAAGAGAGTAACCCTCTTGAAAGCCGAAAAGAGTCATTTCTCTTGGGTGTTAAACCAAGTGAGAAATAACGAGGCTCTGATACCAATTGTTAGGATCAAGAGTCAGGGTTGGCACTATGGGGGGGGGTGAATTAGTGCAGCGGTAAAAATTACGTCTTCAAAAACTTCATTGCGATAAAATCGGTTTCGTAAAGATGCTAACTTCAAATTGTACAAAAATGTAGTGGAGGAATTCAATTTACAATAAGGCAAATTGCAAGAATAAAACGTAAACCAGATTTTAGAGTAGTTCAGTCGTCGTGATCTACATCCACTTCGTCGATTCCTCTTCCGTCTTGGCCACCGGCATCCACTATTGGTCTTCCTTCAATAGGCGAAGACCAACCATCTTTTACACCCCTCTTCTCCTTTTCACGGATTTAGGAGACAACCCTTACAAGCACCCACACTCCTCTTACAGAATTCTAAACTTGGAGTGGAGGAGGAAATTTCTAAAGAGATTGCAGTAGCGTTTCTTCAGTTTTGAACTTTTTGTGCTTTTTGTACTTTAACCAAGGATGAGAGGGGTATTTATAGGCTTCAAGTTGATTCAAACTTGGAGCCTAAAAATATCGTATCTCGGGTTTCCCGGGCACGGGCGATACCACCGCTAGTGTTAGTCTAACACTAACACTGAGCTGGGTGGTACCACCGCCCAGTCTGATGGTACCACCACTTGGGATGCTGTGTTGGGCAGTACCACCGCCCAGACTAGTGGTACCACCACCTGGCACCCTGCTAGGGGTGGTACAACCGCCCAGACTAGTGATACCACCGCCTGACATAATCTCGAAGATTGTGCCACGACGGTTAGACTTCTTGGGGCACTGTTTGGGCCTCTTATTGGGCCCAACACAATCCTCACATGGGCCTAACTGACCCCTAAATGGGTTGGCCCAAATCCAAACCCAATGACATGCTAACTATGATTCCTAAGACATTTGCTAAGCTAAACAAGTCTTTATGTCTTGGTTTCTTCCGGCAAGCTTCCGGAGAACTTCTGGCAAACATCCGATGATCTCTCGGCAATGTTCAAACAGACTCCCTGCAAGCTACTGGACTTCACGATGATCTTCTTGGCGAGTTCCGACGAGCTTCTCTGGCAAGCTCTGAGACTTCTCGGCTGGTTCCGACATAACTTCTGACAAACTCTCGAACTCCCAACGAAATCTCGTCCTTGACTCCGGGACTTCATTTTGCTTCATGCCTTGCTATCGTAGTTAATCCTACACATATAAAACATACTTCGATCTAAACAATTAATACTAAGCATTAATCATATTGTCCGGCATGTCATTGGTCCCTCGACGCTTCGTCCGATTCTTCGACGCATCGTCCTCTCTTGCGGTCTATTATCCAATCGGCCAGTTGACTCCGTAACTCCGATATCCTTAGCGCAATATCTGCTCTTCTTGGCCTGATGCCCAAATTCATGGCCCGAAGCCTTCTGTCGATATGTCGACCGATCCTCTGGCCCGACATCCAACCTTCTGATATGTTTTCCTCTGGCTCAATATAATTTTTTCTACTTTAATTGTCTCATCCTGATCGAAGCATCCTGCGTCACTCAAAATGCAGATTAAAACATAAACACTTATTAGTTTCATCATCAAAATACAAGATTCAACATATGCCAAATGTCAAAAGCCATTTACAAATCGATACTCGATTAAAGTCGTTTTTATCTAATGCACAAAACAAGGCATTCATAGCCTTTGTGTTTAAAGAGAAAGTCTTCTTCTCCAACTCATTCTAATCGTTCATTAGAAGAGAAGACTTTTGAAAGCCATTTTCTATAATATTCCATAATTTGAAATCCATTGAAATTAGGAAGATCCTGTTAGGATCGGAGCAGCACTAAGAGGGGGGGGTGAATTAGTGCAGCGGATTAAAACTTCGGTTTTAGAAAATCTTTCGTACGATAAGAACGGAACTTGAAAAGCTTAATCTTGAAAGCGTATTCTTAAATATGCGCAGCAAAAGTAATAAGGAACTAAAGCATATAAGAAGGTTTGCAATAATGTAAATAGCAATAATGAAATGCAAACCAAGGATCACGCGATTTTAGAGTGGTTCGGTCAAATGACCTACTCCACTTGCGAGGCCCCTCTTCGATGAGGCTCCCACCTTCCACTAGCAAGTCTCTTGAAATGGAAGGGTAAATACCCCTCTTACAACTCTTTACAAGCGGTTCACTCTTTTACAAATTTTTAGCAAGAAAGAAGGAGGTGAACACTAGCAAATTGAAAACAAGACTATCTAAGACTTTTCTAGGGCCTTTCTCTCAAACACTTGCTGCTCAAAAAAATTGTATTCTCAGCTGAGAATAGAGGGGTATTTATAGGCCCCAAGAGGATTCAAATTTGGGCTCCAAAATTTGAATTCTCGTTGGGTTCCCAATGCTGGCGGTGCCACCGCCTGTCACTTGTCAAAAGCTGATAGTGCTGGGCGGTGCCACCGCCCAGCCCAAGCGGTGCTACCGCCCAGCTCTCGGGCACTGGGCGGTGCCACCGCCTATAGTGTTTTCAGCCCGTCTACAGTGTTTTCAGCCTACTTAGTTTGGCTTCAATCTTGGCCCAAACTAATCCGAACTCGGGCCCAATTGGCCCCTACTTAGGTTATAGGATTAATACCTAATCCTAACCCTAATTAACATGCTAACTACGAATTTAAAGACATTTTCTAAGCTATTACAAAGTTCGTAAGTCAAGACTTCTTCCGGCGAGCTTCCGACGAACTTCCGACGGTCTTCCGATAAACTCTCGGAAACCATTCTGCGGACTCCCGGAAAGCTCCTAGACTTCACGATTTGATCTTGGCGAGTTCCAACGAGCTTCTTCGGCGAGCTCCGATCTTTCTCGGCGAGCTCCGCGAACTTCCAACGAACCTTCCGGCGAGCTTCCGAAAATCCCTTCGGCAAGCTCCCTACTCATTCTCGGCTAGTTCCGGCAGCATTCCCGACGAACCTTCGGACTTCCGTCGAACTCTTGAACTCCCAATGAATCCTTCGTGCTTGACTCCGCACTTTGTTTCGCTTTATGTCTTCATCGTTATCGTAGTTAATCCTGCACAGCAAGCCAAAACTCTACTCCGATCTAGATAGTTATTACAACGCGAATCGACATTACGTTGCCCGGCATGTCATTGGTTGGCGCTTCGTCCGATTCTTCAGCGCATCGTCCTCTCTTGCGGCTTGTTGCCCAATCGGCGGTTGACCTCCGCAACCCCGATATCCTTGGTGCAATTCCGCTCTTGGCCCGATGCCCGACGTCCGAAGCCTTCTGCCATCCAATATCCTAACGTGATCTCCTTCGGCGCAACGTCAATTCCTCTTGCGTTAACTGTCTAATCCTGATCGAGTAGACTTGCATCACTCAAAATGCAATTAAACATCTAAACACAATCAATTAGTTTCATCATCAAAATCCGAGATTCAACAATCTCCCCCTTTTTGTTGATGACAACTAATTGATGACTAACGGAGTTAACCTTAACTCCCCGGAGTTTAACCAAACTCCCCCTATCAATATGCCATTGATAGAACACTTGGATTATCCCAAATCCAAGTAACATTCATCATATGTTATGAAAAACATTTAAACCATCATGCAAATATATATAAAATATTCAATTCAATGCATGAAGTCATCAATATACTTCTCCCCCTATGTCATCAACAAAAAGGAGAAGTACCTACTCTTATGTGTTTAGAAATAAAAAGTTCCATACATTGCATGAAACACATAGTATCAAATTTTATCATCATGCAATCTAGCAATTAAAGATGTGTAAGTTTAGCATGTTTGCTTTTCTTGAGATAACAACTAATTGCTTCTCTTTAGACTACAAGCTAGCAATTTTCATGATATGCACGTTTCACAATATACAAGCTAGCAAAAATTTCGAAAGCAAATGTAAGATAGCATTCTTGTGTAAGCTCATAATTCTTGCTTCCTATTGCAATGTGCAAGTTGCAAGTTTTGTTTCTTGAGATAGGCAAGATAGTACTTTTGCAATTTTTGTTTCTTAAGATAGGCAAGCTTGTGATGTTCAAAATAACAAGCTCTTTCTTCTATAAGTGTCATTTTTGCTTTCTTTGCAAAGTGTAAGCTAGCAAAATGTTTGAAAAAGTGATCAAGTTTTGCAACATACAAGCTAGCAAAAATGCCAAACTAGCAAGAGATAATGTTTTACATGAGGCAAGCAAACAATTTGGCAAATGTTACATTTGCATCTTCTCTTTTGAGAAATGCAATTTTTGCTTTCATCTTGAATTGTGCAAGCTAGTTAGTTTGCCTCTTTTCATGATGTCCACGCTAGAAATTCTTGCTCCCCCTTTGTCATTGTCAAAAAGAAGGGAAGATCCTTATATCAATTTTCATATTATGACAAAGGTAAGTATCATTCTTATTTGTGCATCATTATATATATTCAAAACATACACAATTTCAATAACCTTATTTTTCATGCACGATACCGAAAAATAAATCAATCATCATTAATAAGCATATCATACATGATACTCAAACATTGAAATTTCCAAGCATTTCAATCATTGTTTCAATCATCACTATAACTCATCATGCACAAAATGTAAAATCATCTAACATGATACAAACATTTATTTTCAAAATGTTTATCACTATTTTCATGTATGATAATAAAATATGTTAGGATCGAGAGCACTAAGAGGGGGGGGGTGAATTAGTGCAGCGGAAATCTTATATTAATTTAAAAACCAAAAGCTGCGTTCGTTCAAAAACTATTATGATGCAAAAGCAAATTCTCAGTTTGTATCTAAGTGCAGTTTGCGTCTAAGCGCAGATTGCGTTTAAGCGCAGTTTTGCGTCTAAGCGCAGTTTGCGTCTAAACTCAGATTTACGTCTAAATGCAGATTTACGTCTAAACGCAGATTTACGTCTAAACGCAGATTTACGTCTAAACGCAGTTTTACGTCTAAACGCAGATTTACGTCTAAACGCAGTTTTACGTCTAAACGCAGTTTTACGTCTAAACGCAGATTTACGTCTAAACGCAGTTTTACGTCTAGACGCAGATTTACGTCTAAACTTTGAAACTCGTTTGTATACTCGCAGAAGGCAGTATGCAGTTGAAATCAAGACGTAAACGTGAACTGAAATCTGATGATTGAGCGAGGAAAGCCGATTTACGTCTGAATGCAGTTTTACGTCTAAATGTTGAAACTCGTTCGTAAAATCATAGAGGACAGATTGCAGTTATTAATAGGATTAAAATGTAAGCATAAACTGCAAAGAAGCTCGTTCGTAAGAGCACGGAAAACAGTTCTGCAGAATCAAACGTAAACGTAAACTGTAATGTATGAAAATACGAATTTACGTCTGAATGCAGATTTGGAAGAACAGCACTTAGAACTTGTTCGTGAAAGCGCAGAGAGCAGTAGTGATGAGGGAGGTTTGCAGTAATGATAAAGTGCTCGAAAATAAACGCAAACCAGAGATTTAGAGTGGTTCGGTCAGCCTTGACCTACTCCACTTTTGGCTTCCTCCACCGATGAGGTTGCCGACGTCAACTAGGTGCCTTCCTTCAATGGGCGAAGGCCAAACTTCCCTCTTACAATTTCTCTCCTTTTGACAGGCTTAGGAGACAACCTTTACAGACCTTTCTCTCCTCACTTTACAATTGAAAGCTTGAAGAACAGAAGGAGGAGACTTAAAGGCTTTACAACACTTTTGAGCTCTTAGAATCACAGAAAAGATCAAGATTTCGGTATAGGTCTGTATCTTTTCAGTGCTGAATGGGTGGGGTATTTATAGGCCCCAACCCAATTCAAAATTCGAGCTCAAAACGATCAAATCGATCAAATCCTAGAATTCTGGGATCAGGCGGTTGCACCTCTTGACTGGAGAGGTGGCACCGCCTGGCAGAGCTCGAAGACTGAGCTCAGCCGATTGCTCTTCTCTGCCAGAGCTCGAAGACTGAGCTCGATGGTTGCATCACCTGGCAGAGCTCGAAGACTGAGCTTGGTGGTTGCATCACCTGGCAGAGCTCGAAATCTGAGCTCGGTGGTTGCATCACCTGGCAGAGCTCGAAACTGAGCTCAGGCTGATGCACCTCTCTGCCAGAGCTCGAAGACTGAGCTTAGTGAATGCATCACCTGGCAGAGCTCGAGACTGAGCTCAGGTTGATGCACCTCTCTGCCAGAGCTCGAAGACTGAGCTCGGTGGTTGCATCGCCTGGCAGAGCTTGGAACTTGAGCTCTGGCGGTGCAACCTCTTGGCTGGGGCGGTTGCACCTCCCAACCCCACAGCCCAGGCGGTTGCACCTCCTGGCTGGGGCGGTTGCACCTCCCAACCCCACAGCCCAGGCGGTTGCACCTCCTGGCTGGGGCGGTTGCACCTCCTGGTGCAATCAGGGTCCGAATGGTTCACTCCATTCGGCCCACTTTGAATCTTTTCAGGGGCCCAATTGCCCCAAGATTAAGCTAATGGGATCACCTCCCATTTTCATGCTTAATCATCATGCTAACTACGATTAACTCTTAAGACAACTTCTGCAGCTTTGCTCCGATGCGTCAATCGCTTCTTCCGGCGAGTTTCCGGCCAACTTCCGTCGATCAACCGATAACCCTCGGTGATCCTTCTGCGGACATCCGGCATACTCCTGGACTTTGCGACGATCCACTTGGCGAGTTCCGACGAGCTTCGCTTGGCAAGCTTCTGGACTTCTCGGATCTGTTCTCGCTGAACCTCCGACGACCGTCCGAACTTCCGTCGAACTCTCGAACTCCCAACGTGATCCTGATCTTGACTCCAGCGCAACACCTGCTGCTTGTCTTACTCTTATCGTAGTTAATCCTACACACTTATCTCAACACATAGATTAGATAACAAATGACAATTGACTTCATCATCAAAATCCGAGATTCAACAATCTCCCCCTTTTTGATGATGACAATCAATTGATAAAGGAGTTGTCCTTAACTCCCCCTATCTATATGCCATAGTTGAGATAAGTCAACCTTGAATTCAAGACCTAAGAATTCAAGTGACGTATTGATAAGTTAGATCAGTTAAACTTATCAATGCTCCCATCATGATGCCCATCATGATGTATCTCTTCAAGAATGATGTCAAGGCATGACATACATCATCAAGTTTGTATGATTGTGTTTGTAACCATTCATCATGTAATCATATAAAGCTACGAAGGACTTTTTACATGATGCTCACATTTGAGATTTTCTAGCAAGTTTGCATTTTCTTCACAATATAGAATATCAAATCAAGATATGATGCAAACTATAGCACATGTTCACATATCTCTTGGTGATGCAAGGATGGCATAACATTGTTTATAGCATCACTCAAGTATTTGCAACTATGACATAGATATGATTATGGCAGTTCAGCTATGACATAGTGTTTATCAATTCATATGTTTCTCCCCCTTTGTCATCAACAAAAAGCATGATAGCATTATCAAGCATATAAAGGAAGTCATGACACATATATCTCTTTATTGTTTTTGCTTGACGGAGGAAAGTCATTTTCCAAAGAGTTTTCATAAGAGTGTACGGGAACATCCCATTTTTAGCATACAACCCGAAAAATGAACTTCTTACATGCATTTGGTTAAAAATATTTGTCACATAATTTGCAACATGTTATTTGATCAAGCGTTGTCAAGGCATGTAATAGTAATAACATTCGAAAAATAATTTTAACTAGTTTAAGTATTCGGACACATCAACATTCCTAATTCTCTTCTTATGTAATCAAATTGTTCTTCACATAGGGGTTTTGTGAAGATATCAGCTAGTTGATGTTTGGTATCAATAAACTCTATGGTTACATCATGATTAGTGACATGATCACGTATAAAATGATGTCTAATATCAATGTGTTTTGTTCTTGAGTGTTGTATAGGATTGTTAGTTAAGCATATTGCACTCGTGTTATCACATTTAATGGGAATATCTTTAAGATTCACTTTGTAATCTTCTAAAGTGTTTTTCATCCATACAACTTGTGCACAGCATGCACTTGCTGCAATGTATTCAGCTTCGGTTGTTGATAGGGCAACCGAGTTTTGTTTCTTAGATGACCAGGATACAAGGGCATGTCCTAAAAATTGACATGATCCTGATGTGCTTTTTCTGTCTAGTTTACAGCCAGCGAAGTCCGCATCAGTATAGGCTGTTAATTCAAAATTTTCTGATTTTGGGTACCATAATCCTAGATTGGTAGTTCCATTAAGATATCTGAGTATTCTTTTGACTGCTTTGAGATGAGATATCTTAGGGTCTGATTGAAATCTAGCACAAAGTCCTACACTGAACATGATGTCTGGTCTGGTGGCAGTAAGGTAAAGTAAACTTCCTATCATACCCCTATAGGTTTTTTGATCGAAGCTTTCTCCATTCTCATCAATTTCTAACTTAGTGGAGGTGCTCATAGGAGTGTCAATGGCTTTTGAATTATTCATTTTGAACTTTTTTAGCAAACTCACAGCATATTTGGTTTGACTAATAAATATGCTATTGCTTAGTTGTTTGATTTGTAGGCCTAAGAAGAATGTTAACTCTCCCATTAGACTCATTTCGAATTCATGACTCATAGTTTTCGCAAAGGATCCACAAAGAGATTCATTTGTAGAACCAAAGATAATGTCATCAACATAAATCTGAACAATGAGAAAATTATTTTCAAAATTCTTGATAAACAATGTAGTATCAACCTTGCCTTTTATGAAATTATTTTCAATGAGAAAAGAGCTAAGTCTCTCATACCAAGCCCTTGGGGCTTGTTTTAAACCATAGAGAGCTTTAGTTAATCTAAACACATGATTAGGGTAGCCATTATTTTCAAATCCAGGAGGTTGTTCAACATAAACTTCTTCGGAAATGAAACCATTTAGAAAAGCGCTTTTAACATCCATTTGAAATAACTTAAAATTATTGCAACTAGCGTAGGCAAGGAGCATCCTTATGGCTTCCAATCGAGCCACAGGTGCGAAGGTTTCTTCGTAATCGATACCTTCTTCTTGGTTGAAACCTTTGGCCACTAATCTAGCCTTGTTTCTAACCACGATACCATTTTCATCTTGCTTGTTTCTAAAGACCCATTTAGTACCAATTACTAAATGGTCATTTGGCCTAGGAACAAGCGTCCACACCTCATTTCTCTCAAATTGATTTAATTCATCTTGCATTGCGATAATCCATGAATCATCTTTCATGGCTTCATCAATACATTTGGGTTCAATTTGGGAGAGAAAAGCGGCGTTGGCACAAAAGTTTTTAAAAGAAGATCGTGTTTGAACCCCCTTTGATGTGTCTCCTAGGATTAGCTCCTTAGGATGAGCATCAATATACTTCCAATCCTTGGGTAAGGATGTTTTGAAAGTGGATGCAACCAAGTTGCTAGTTGGAGACGGGGTTTCGTTTAAATTCAAGGAATCAAAATTAACATCATCATCAAGATCATTTTTCTTAATTTCTGAAATCTCATTGAAAACAACATGGATGGATTCTTCAATAATTAAGGTTCTTTTATTGAAGATGCGAAAAGCTTTAGAAACCGAAGAATAACCAAGAAAGATTCCTTCATCAGATTTAGCATCGAATTTTCCTAAGTTATCCTTTTCATTCAAGATAAAACGCTTACACCCAAAGACTTTAAAATATGAGACATTGGGTTTTTTGTTATTCCATAACTCATAGGGAGTTTTGGTGAGTAAGGGTCTTACTAGGACTCTATTTAAAATATAACATGCAGTGTTTACAGCTTCGGCCCAAAAATATTTGGGTAGGCTATGTTCATTCAACATGGTTCTTGCCATTTCTTGCAAATTTCGATTTTTTCTTTCTACTACCCCATTTTGTTGAGGATTTCTTGGAGTAGAGAAGTTATGGTTGTATCCGTTGAGTTCACAGAATTCTTGGAAGTCATGGTTTTGAAATTCTCCACCGTGATCACTTCTAATTGACGAAATCATAGATTCCTTCTCATTTTGAACAAGTTTACAAAACTTGGTAAAATGTCTAAAGCATTCATTTTTTTGTTTTAAGAAGTAGGTCCATGTATATCTGCTGTAGTCATCAATAATGACAAAGGCGTATTTGCTACCTCCTAGACTCGATGTAGAGATTGGTCCGAACAAGTCCATATGGATCAATTGTAAGGGTCTAGAGGTGCTTATTTGATTCTTAGCTTTGAAGCTACCCCTAATTTGCTTACCTAATTGGCAAGCATCACATACATTATCTTTGATGAACTTGATATGAGGAATTCCTCTTACAAGTTCTCTAGATGATACTTGATTGATTAGTTTCATGCTAGCATGACCTAATCTTCTATGCCATAGCCAAGCATCCTCATTCATAACGGCAAAGCACATTTCATCACATAAGTCATTGATGTCAATAGTGTATACGTTGTTTTGTTTTAATGCAATCATAGATATATTTTTGTGTGGTTTTTCAATGATGCAGGCATTAGATTCAAATCTTATAATATATCCTTTATCACATAATTGACTAATGCTCAAGAGGTTATGTTTTAGACCATCAACTAGTAAAACATCTTCAATAGAGAGGTTGGATTTGTTACCTATGGTTCCTTTGCCAATGATTTTACCCTTGTTGTTGTCTCCGAAGGTGACATATCCTTCGTCTATGCTAGAGAGCTTAGAGAATTGAGATGGATCTCCGGTCATATGCCTTGAGCATCCACTATCAAGGTACCATTTCTTGCTCCTAGCTTGCGATTGTTTAGTTTTCTACAAGAAAGAATGATGTTTAGGTACCCATTTGCTTTTGGGTGCCTCATAAATAGATCTACATTTTCTATCATGTTGCATAGAGTTTATCATGGTTCCTTTAGGAACCCAAATTAATTTGTTTGGACTTATTTTCTTGAATGGACAACAATGTGTCTTGTGTCCAGATTTGCAACAAAAGTTGCACTTGGTTTGGTGTTGAACGTGTAAGATGGGGCCTTTTACAAAGGTAGTTGGATTTCGGTGAGGACTCCTCACAAATCCAATCCCACTTCTTTTGGGAGCATGACCCTTGTTTGTAAGGATCATATTTAATGACTTGCTACCAACCTCGAATTTCTTCAAGGTGTCCTTAAGTAGCAAGTTTTCTTTTTGTATAGTTTCTAAATCATGACATTTGATACATGAGTTTAAACTATCATGATGTTCGACTTTTAACTTATCAAACTCACAAGTAAGATTATCATGTACCTTTTTTAGCAACTTGTATTTTCTATTTATAACTTTGCATTCATCAAATAAATCATGGAAGGCATTTAATAATTCATCGAAAGATAAATCAGCATCTAATAAATCCGTTACCTCTTCTTCGATGGCCATAAAGGCGTAATGAGCAACTTGCTCGGTGTTGGATTCCTCTTCCTCAGATGCGCTCGAGTCATCCCATGTTGCTTGGAGCGCCTTCTTCTTTGTTGTTCTTTTCTTGACTTGGGGACAATCACTTTTGTAATGTCCCGGCTTTTTACATTCATAGCAGATCACTTGGTCCTTCTTAGGTTCAAGTTTATTTTTCACATCGTTTTTAAACTTGTTTCTTTTGAAGAATTTTTTAAACTTTCTTGTCAAAAGTGCCAAGTCATCATCACAGTCCTCATCACTTGAGTTTTCTCTCAAGTGGCATTCAGAAGTTTTAAGTGCCATATCCTTCCTGTTCTTTGGAAGGATGTCTTCTTGCTCTTCATGAGCTTTGCAAGTCATTTCGTAGGTCATTAATGACCCGATTAGTTCTTCAAGAGGGAAATTTCGCAGATCTTTTGCCTCTTGAATGGCGGTGACTTTAGGATCCCAACTCTTAGGAAGGGATCTTAGTATCTTATTAACAAGCTCAAAATCCGAAAAGCTCTTTCCGAGTCCTTTTAGACCGTTGACGACATCCGTGAAACGGGTAAACATGTCGCCAATGGTTTCACTCGGTTTCATTCGAAAAAGTTCAAAAGAATGCAGCAACAGATTGATTTTTGACTCTTTCACTCTACTTGTGCCCTCGTGGGTCACTTCAAGTGTGTGCCAAATATCAAAAGCAGTTTCGCAAGTTGAAACACGATTAAACTCGTTTTTATCAAGTGCGCAAAATAAGGCATTCATAGCCTTTGCATTAAGAGCGAAAGCCTTCTTCTCCAAATCGTTCCAATCGATCATTGGAAGAGAAGATTTTGAAAATCCATTTTCAACAAGGTTCCATAGTTCAAAATCCATAGAAATAAGAAAGATCCTCATTCGGGTCTTCCAGTAAGTGTAGTCCGTTCCACTGAACATGGGTGGACGTGTAATCGAATGCCCCTCTTGGTTTCCGGCGTATGCCATCTCTCTTGGGTTTTAATCCTTTAGAGAGTTAACCTTGCTCTGATACCAATTGTTAGGATCGAGAGCACTAAGAGGGGGGGGGTGAATTAGTGCAGCGGAAATCTTATATTAATTTAAAAACCAAAAGCTGCGTTCGTTCAAAAACTATTATGATGCAAAAGCAAATTCTCAGTTTGTATCTAAGTGCAGTTTGCGTCTAAGCGCAGATTGCGTTTAAGCGCAGTTTTGCGTCTAAGCGCAGTTTGCGTCTAAACTCAGATTTACGTCTAAATGCAGATTTACGTCTAAACGCAGATTTACGTCTAAACGCAGATTTACGTCTAAACGCAGTTTTACGTCTAAACGCAGATTTACGTCTAAACGCAGTTTTACGTCTAAACGCAGTTTTACGTCTAAACGCAGATTTACGTCTAAACGCAGTTTTACGTCTAGACGCAGATTTACGTCTAAACTTTGAAACTCGTTTGTATACTCGCAGAAGGCAGTATGCAGTTGAAATCAAGACGTAAACGTGAACTGAAATCTGATGATTGAGCGAGGAAAGCCGATTTACGTCTGAATGCAGTTTTACGTCTAAATGTTGAAACTCGTTCGTAAAATCATAGAGGACAGATTGCAGTTATTAATAGGATTAAAATGTAAGCGTAAACTGCAAAGAAGCTCGTTCGTAAGAGCACGGAAAACAGTTCTGCAGAATCAAACGTAAACGTAAACTGTAATGTATGAAAATACGAATTTACGTCTGAATGCAGATTTGGAAGAACAGCACTTAGAACTTGTTCGTGAAAGCGCAGAGAGCAGTAGTGATGAGGGAGGTTTGCAGTAATGATAAAGTGCTCGAAAATAAACGCAAACCAGAGATTTAGAGTGGTTCGGTCAGCCTTGACCTACTCCACTTTTGGCTTCCTCCACCGATGAGGTTGCCGACGTCAACTAGGTGCCTTCCTTCAATGGGTGAAGGCCAAACTTCCCTCTTACAATTTCTCTCCTTTTGACAGGCTTAGGAGACAACCTTTACAGACCTTTCTCTCCTCACTTTACAATTGAAAGCTTGAAGAACAGAAGGAGGAGACTTAAAGGCTTTACAACACTTTTGAGCTCTTAGAATCACAGAAAAGATCAAGATTTCGGTATAGGTCTGTATCTTTTCAGTGCTGAATGGGTGGGGTATTTATAGGCCCCAACCCAATTCAAAATTCGAGCTCAAAACGATCAAATCGATCAAATCCTAGAATTCTGGGATCAGGCGGTTGCACCTCTTGACTGGAGAGGTGGCACCGCCTGGCAGAGCTCGAAGACTGAGCTCAGCCGATTGCTCTTCTCTGCCAGAGCTCGAAGACTGAGCTCGATGGTTGCATCACCTGGCAGAGCTCGAAGACTGAGCTTGGTGGTTGCATCACCTGGCAGAGCTCGAAATCTGAGCTCGGTGGTTGCATCACCTGGCAGAGCTCGAAACTGAGCTCAGGCTGATGCACCTCTCTGCCAGAGCTCGAAGACTGAGCTTGGTGAATGCATCACCTGGCAGAGCTCGAGACTGAGCTCAGGCTGATGCACCTCTCTGCCAGAGCTCGAAGACTGAGCTCGGTGGTTGCATCGCCTGGCAGAGCTCGGAACTTGAGCTCTGGCGGTGCAACCTCTTGGCTGGGGCGGTTGCACCTCCCAACCCCACAGCCCAGGCGGTTGCACCTCCTGGCTGGGGCGGTTGCACCTCCTGGTGCAATCAGGGTCCGAATGGTTCACTCCATTCGGCCCACTTTGAATCTTTTCAGGGGCCCAATTGCCCCAAGATTAAGCTAATGGGATCACCTCCCATTTTCATGCTTAATCATCATGCTAACTACGATTAACTCTTAAGACAACTTCTGCAGCTTTGCTCCGATGCGTCAATCGCTTCTTCCGGCGAGTTTCCGGCCAACTTCCGTCGATCAACCGATAACCCTCGGTGATCCTTCTGCGGACATCCGGCATACTCCTGGACTTTGCGACGATCCACTTGGCGAGTTCCGACGAGCTTCGCTTGGCAAGCTTCTGGACTTCTCGGATCTGTTCTCGCTGAACCTCCGACGACCGTCCGAACTTCCGTCGAACTCTCGAACTCCCAACGTGATCCTGATCTTGACTCCGGCGCAACACCTGCTGCTTGTCTTACTCTTATCGTAGTTAATCCTGCACACTTATCTCAACACATAGATTAGATAACAAATGACAATTGACTTCATCATCAAAATCCGAGATTCAACAAAATATTCATGACGCATATATCATCACAATACAAAGCAATTGCATGCATAATTTCAAATTATAAACTTTTCAAATCATGAAGATATTAACTTGTCAAATTTCATCCGATCATTCATGATTATAACTTTTCATTTGTATATATCAAAATAGTATCAAGAGTATTTCATGCATAATTTTAATCACCACATAAGGAATATCAAGAAGAAAGTAATTGGGTGATGCGATAAACATTTCATGAATACAAGGAATTGTATAGAAATCATATCATGAAAGATTAGAACATATGAATACCAAAAGATAGGATTTTTTTTTTTTTGAAAAACCTACTCATAAATAATCAAAAGAAAATCTTAGGAGATCGAATAATGAAAAAATCTTGATTCATAATAAATCTTAATTTGTAAATATCACGGAATCAAGATCATGATTTTGAATAAAACTCATTCAAATTCAAATCATCCAAATCATCAAAATCTCAACATTTCTTTCAAGAGATTCAAAATGGCATAGATAGTTTTATTGGTCTCTTAGGTAGAAATCAATAAGATAGAGGATTACATTTCATTTTTATAAATTTCTATTCATGTGATTTGCTTCTTATGAGCATGCCTTAGTGTTTATATGCCAAATCAATATAAGCATTAAAGTTCAAGATGTAAAGGCAAAATCTTATAAGACAACTCATTTATAAAATATTCATCATGTTTATTTTCATGAGATTCATAAGATTGGTAAAATAAATTCATTAATCTCAATAGAATAGAAAATTTATTTCCATTTCATACAATTGATTTCATGTGAGAGTGTTCAAGTCTTTTTGTGAAAACATTGTATCATCATTTAAAATCAAAACATAAGTTTCGTCATAAAGTCGTCAAGACCAAACACATCAAAAATAAAACATCATGATATCAAAATACACATGCATGGATTAATCCTAAGCATTATCACATATCATATAACTATAATCCATAATGTTGCATACATCATTCAACATTTCAAAACATAACATGCATGAAACCTTAGCAATATACTTTTCATTGCTCAAATTTTTAATTTTTTTTTTCAAAGATGCTAAAAAAGAAAAACATGATATAATTTTTGAAAAATAATTTTTTTATTTCCTATTCCTACTATCTAAATTAAGAACTCATGAAAAACTTCAAGTAATTTCAAAATAATTCAAGAGAGTTGAGTTACTTACCTTGTAGTCGAAGCCCGTCAAAGCCCAATTCGTCGTTTCACCTTTGGAAGTTCTTGATTCATCCTTGGGTGCCTTCCTTTTCTTTGGCCTTTTCCTCCGTTCAAGTTCATTGTTCATTTTAGATTTTTGTTTAATGAACTTATTAAGAGTTAGTGTTCGAAGTTCAAGTTCATCATTGTCCTCATCACTTGAGTCATCGCTCAAGTGGTATTCATTTGTCCGGAGTTCCAAATCCTTCCTATTCTTTGGAAGGTGGTTCAAGTGTTCATTGTGTTCATCATGTGCATTGCGCACCATTTCATATGTCATCAATGAGCCGATAAGTTCTTCAAGTGGAAAAATATTTAAATCTTTTGTTTCTTGTATTGCCGTAACTTTTGATTCCCAAACTTTAGAAAGTGATCGTAAAACTTTACTAACAAGTTCAAAATTCGAGAAACATTTGCCAAGAGTTTGTAAACCATTGACGACATCCGTAAAACGGGTGTACATGTCACCAATGGTTTCGCTCGGCTTCATTTGAAAAAGCTCGAAATCATGCATTAAAATGTTAACTTTCGGGTCTTTGACTCTACTAGTTCCCTCGTGTGTGATTTCAAGTATTCGCCAAATATCAAAAGCCGTTTCGCACGTAGAAATCCGATTGAACTCATTTTTGTCTAAAGCGCAAAATAAGGCATTCATAGCCTTTGCGTTTAAAGAAAACATCTTCTTCTCCAAATCATTCCAATGGTTCATTGGGAGAGAAGACATTTCATATCCATTTTCGACTATGTGCCATAAATTTAAATCCAAAGAAAGTAAGAAAACTCTCATTCGAGTTTTCCAACAAGTGTAATCCGATCCGTTAAACAACGGTGGACAAACAACCGATAAGCCCTCTTCAAAGCCATAAAGAGCCATTTCTATTTGGGTGTTAAACCAAAGTAGAAAAACGTGGCTCTGATACCAATTATTAGGATCGGAGCAGCACTAAGAGGGGGGGGGGGGGTGAATTAGTGCAGCGGATTAAAACTTCGGTTTTAGAAAATCTTTCGTACGATAAGAACGGAACTTGAAAAGCTTAATCTTGAAAGCGTATTCTTAAATATGCGCAGCAAAAGTAATAAGGAACTAAAGCATATAAGAAGGTTTGCAATAATGTAAATAGCAATAATGAAATGCAAACCAAGGATCACGCGATTTTAGAGTGGTTCGGTCAAATGACCTACTCCACTTGCGAGGCCCCTCTTCGATGAGGCTCCCACCTTCCACTAGCAAGTCTCTTGAAATGGAAGGGTAAATACCCCTCTTACAACTCTTTACAAGCGGTTCACTCTTTTACAAATTTTTAGCAAGAAAGAAGGAGGTGAACACTAGCAAATTGAAAACAAGACTATCTAAGACTTTTCTAGGGCCTTTCTCTCAAACACTTGCTGCTCAAAAAAATTGTATTCTCAGCTGAGAATAGAGGGGTATTTATAGGCCCCAAGAGGATTCAAATTTGGGCTCCAAAATTTGAATTCTCGTTGGGTTCCCGATGCTGGCGGTGCCACCGCCTGTCAGTGGCGGTGCCACCGCCTGTCAGTGGCGGTGCCACCGCCTGTCACTTGTCAAAAGCTGATAGTGCTGGGCGGTGCCACCGCCCAGCCCAAGCGGTGCTACCGCCCAGCTCTCGGGCACTGGGCGGTGCCACCGCCTATAGTGTTTTCAGCCCGTCTACAGTGTTTTCAGCCTACTTAGTTTGGCTTCAATCTTGGCCCAAACTAATCCGAACTCGGGCCCAATTGGCCCCTACTTAGGTTATAGGATTAATACCTAATCCTAACCCTAATTAACATGCTAACTATGAATTTAAAGACATTTTCTAAGCTATTACAAAGTTCGTAAGTCAAGACTTCTTTCGGCGAGCTTCCGACGAACTTCCGACGGTCTTCCGATAAACTCTCGGAAACCATTCTGCGGACTCCCGGAAAGCTCCTAGACTTCACGATTTGATCTTGGCGAGTTCCAACGAGCTTCTTCGGCGAGCTCCGATCTTTCTCGGCGAGCTCCGCGAACTTCCAACGAACCTTCCGGCGAGCTTCCGAAAATCCCTTCGGCAAGCTCCCTACTCATTCTCGGCTAGTTCCGGCAGCATTCCCGACGAACCTTCGGACTTCCGTCGAACTCTTGAACTCCCAATGAATCCTTCGTGCTTGACTCCGCACTTTGTTTCGCTTTATGTCTTCATCGTTATCGTAGTTAATCTTGCACAGCAAGCCAAAACTCTACTCCGATCTAGATAGTTATTACAACGCGAATCGACATTACGTTGCCCGGCATATCATTGGTTGGCGCTTCGTCCGATTCTTCAGCGCATCGTCCTCTCTTGCGGCTTGTTGCCCAATCGGCGGTTGACCTCCGCAACCCCGATATCCTTGGTGCAATTCCGCTCTTGGCCCGATGCCCGACGTCCGAAGCCTTCTGCCATCCAATATCCTAACGTGATCTCCTTCGGCGCAACGTCAATTCCTCTTGCGTTAACTGTCTAATCCTGATCGAGTAGACCTGCATCACTCAAAATGCAATTAAACATCTAAACACAATCAATTAGTTTCATCATCAAAATCCGAGATTCAACAGATCCTCATTCTAGTCTTCTAATATGTGTAATCCGTCCCATTGAACATGGGTTGACATGTAATTGAATGGCCCTCTAGGTTACCGACAAATGTCATCTCTCTTGGGTTTAAAACCAAATGAGAGTGAACCTTGCTCTGATACCAATTGTTAGGATCAAGAGTGGCACTAAGAGGGGGGGGGGGGTAAATTAGTGCAACGAAAATCTTTTGCGATTTTAGAAAATTATTCGTTTCGTTTAAAACCGATTCTGATGAAAATAGTTTCGATTCAATCAGTTTCAGAGAGAAGTTGAACTTGAAAGCTTTCGTAAAAGTGCAAGAGAAGATTAAGGAGGTTTGCAATAAAGTAAATTGCAAAAATGAAAAGCAAATCGGAATTTAGAGTGGTTCGATTAAGGTGACATACATCAACTTTCGAATTCCTCCTCCGACGAGGTCACCGGCATCCACTAAAGGCCTTTCTTCAATGGATAAAGATCGAACACCTCTTTGCAGCACTTTCTCCTTTTCTCGGGTTTAGGAGATAACCCTTGTAAGTCTCACTCCTCTTTCTTGGATAGTTACAAGGCTAAGAGGTGAAGGAGGAGAACTCTAACTTTTACAACACTTTTATGATTCAAGAATTCAAGATTAAGCCAATACTTTCATGCCCTTTCATGTAGAAAAGGGTGGGGTTTTTAAGGCTCCAATGACTTCAAAATTGGAGCCAAAAGTGCCACATCCCCAAAATCTGGGATACTAGCAGTACCACCGCCGTTATTGGGCGGTACTACCATCATTGATCTAACACTGGGTAGTACCACCATCGAATAGGGGTGGTTACCACTACTGACAACACTACTACCGGCGATACCACCGCCCAGAAATCTATGGGCATTGCCTTCTAAGCTGTGCCACCGCCAGCCATGTTTTTAGCCCTGTTAAGGGCCTAGTTGGCCCCTAATTAAGTTAGTGGGATCACCTCCCAATCTTAACTTAATTTATGCTCTAACTATGATAAATAAGACATAATTTACAGTGCTTCTTGTTCTAGTGCGTTAATTACTCTTCCGGCGTACTTCCGGTGAACATTCGACGAATCTCGGTAATGTTCCGGCGGACTCCCGGCAAGCTCCTGGACTTTATGATGATCTTCTTGGTGAGTTCCGACAAACTTCTTTGGCAGCCTCCTGGACTTCTCTATTGGTTCTGGTAGAACTTCCGACAAACGTCCGGATTTCTTTCGAACTCTTGAACTCCCAATGAGATCTCAATCTTGACTCTGGCACAACACCTGATTTATGTCTTACTACTATTGTAGTTAATCCTGCATACTTTTCTCAACATATAGATTAGATCAAATAATTTACAATTGACTTCATTATCAAAATTTGAGATTCAACATGAACTACACCTATGACTTGGTAAAGTTGCCTAAAAAGAAGAAAGCTCTCAAGAACAAATGAGTTTATAAATTGAAGACTGAAAATAATAGCTCATAACAAAGATACAAGACATAACTTGTTGTGAAAGGATTCAGTCAGAAGAAAGGTATTGACTTTGAAGAATATTTTCTCTTGTAGTGAAAATGTCCCCTATCCGAGTTGTTCTTGGTTTGGCTGCTCGCTTGAATTTAGATGTTGAGCAACTTGATGTGAAAACAACATTTTTTCATGGTAACTCAGAAGAAAAAATTTACATGGAACAACCAGAAGGTTTTAAAGTCGAGGAAAAAGAAAATTTGGTTTGTAAGCTTAAGAAAAGCTTATATGGCCTCAAATAGGCACCTAGACAATAGTACAAGAAGTTTGATTCCTTTATGATGAGCCAAGGGTATAATAGAACCACATTTGATCATTATGTGTTTATGAAAAAATTTTCAGATAATGATTTTATTATTCTCCTGCTATATGTTGATGATATGCTGATTGTTGGCCATGATTCTTGTAAAATTAAAAAACTTAAAAGAGAGCTAAGTAAGTCTTTTGCCATGAAAGACTTGGGATCGGTGAAATAAATACTTGGCATGAAGATTCTTCGTGATGGAATGAAAATGAAGATTTGCTATCTCATGAGATATACATTGAAAAGATTCTTAAAAGATCCAACATGAGTAAAGCCAAAGTAGTTTGTTCTCCATTTGCTAGTCATTTAAAGCTTAGTTCGAAACAATGTCCTAAAGTGAAAAAGAAAAAGAAGAAATATCTAGAGTGTCTTACTCATCTACAGTAGGCAGTTTGATGTATGTTATGGTTTGTACTAGGCCAAATATAGCTCATGCAGTTGGTGTTGTCAGCCGATTTCTCTCTAATCCTGGTATGGAATATTGAGCAGTAGTGAAATAGATATTAAGATATTTAAGATGTACTTCCAGGTTATGTTTATGTTTTGGCAGTGATGAACTTGTGCTAGAAGGGTACATAGATGCAGACACAGCAAGTGATACTGATTCCAGTAAGTCCACTTCGAGATTTTTGATGACATTTACAGGGGAGTAGTCTCTTGGCAGTCTAAGTTACAGAATTGTGTTGCTCTATCAACCATAGAAGCAGAATACATAGCAATTACTGAAGCAGGTAAAGAAGTTTTATGGATGAAAAAGTTGCTACATAAATTGGGCTTGAAACATGAAGGATATACTATTTACTATGACAATCAAAGAGTCATTTATCTCTCTAAGCATTCAACATACCATTCTAGATCCAAGCATATTGATGTGAGATATCACTGGATCCATTCTCTTGAACGATCCATCTTGTTTCAATTCGTTGGAGGGTGTCAATTTGCATTCTATATATATCATAACTCTTTAGCTATCGGGGTGTATGATCATCAAATTGATGATTTCCATCGTTTGGTTGATATATGCTTTTAATATCAAATTGGTATTTTGATAAGAAATTCATTTTGATATAGGAAAAAAATTATTTCACGGTTCTTCCCAACATATCTATCCCTCTTCACTCTGTTTGCAGTTTTACGTGCTCTTTTGCCATATGTAATGGGGGGTTCTGGGCACACAAATTGAAAGGAAACAATTGATGATTTCTATCATTTGGTATTAGAACTTGGCTCAAGTTTGAGGTTTGTGTATCCATTTATTTACTATCTTTTATATTTCTCTTTTCTCTTCTTCTTTTTCTTCTTGCACCATATCTATAATTGTTGTTTTTCCTTCATATTCATTATTATGCTTCTTGTTATTACTATTCTTTTTTGTATTTTTGTACTTTATAATATAAAAAAATAAAAAGAAAAGAAAAAATAACAAAAGATCAAAGGGCAAAAAAAAAAGGAGGGAAAATCAAAGGTCAAAAAAAAGAAATAGATCAGAACTGAAAAAAAAAAAAAAAAAAATTTGTGGATTCAAGGAATTCTTATAAATTACAAAATTCTATCTTTGTTCATTTGAATTCTTGTTTTGATTTGAAAATCTTTCTTCATTCCACAAAAAAAAAAATTTTGTTCAATTGATATTTGAATTCTAATCTTTGCTTATGATTGAAGTGCATTACACACACCTTTCAATTGGCCTACCTTTTGCTTACTTTTAAACCTCTCCAATTTCACTACCTTTAAAGTACCATAATTTGAATTGTTTGTTTATGTACCTTAGTTAATCTAAGAACTCAAAGAATAAAACAAGAGAGGTAAAAAGCAAGAGTAGTGAGATCAGTATCAAGAAAAGTAAAAAATTATGTGAAACACGAGTGGAGTGAATCAAATCTAAAGTGAAACATATGGGGGAATGTTAATGAGGCTATTCTAACTTTGTTTTTCAAGTTGTATATATGTCTAAAGGTAAAGAAGCAAGTTCTTCATTAAATGATCTTTTGGTTTAAGCAATGCAACAGCAATTTGAACATATGTTCAAAGTGATGGGAGATGTAAGAGATCATCTAGAAAGGCATAATGATGCAATTAATATATTGCAAAGTGAACCATGACGTAAGAGACAACCAACCTTTGTCAATAATGAATATGATGGTGGCGATGACATAGATGATGACCAAGTTACTCTAAGTGGTCAAGATGTTAATTCTAGAAGACAAACTAGGAGAGGACGTTTTGATGGTGTGGACAGAAATATAGGCTGCATTAAAATGAAAATTCCTCATTTTCAAGGGAAGAATAATCCAAATGTCTATTTGGAGTTAGAACAAAAAATGGAGCTGATATTTGAATATCATAATTACTCCAAAGAGAAAAAGGTAAAATTAGTCGTTATTGAATTTTATGATTATATTATTATTTGGTGAGATCAATTATGTAAAAACAAGAGTAGAAATGGTGAAAGGCCCATGGAGACTTGGTTGGAGATAAAACAAATCATGAGGAGGAGATTTGTCCGTAGCCATTACTATAGGGATTTGCATCAACGGCTACAAACTTTGACACAAAGTTCCATGAGTATTGATAAATATCACAAGGAGATGGAGATAGCCATGATAAGGGCTAATGTAAAGGAAGATCGTGAGGCCACCATTGGCTTGATTCCTAAGAGAATTAAACAAGAACATTGCTGAACTTGTAGAGTTGTAACATTATGTGGAGATTGAGGATATGATGAATGTGGCCATGAAGATTGAGAGGCAACTCAAAAGAAAAGGCATAATGTATGATTTGAAATCTTATTCGAGTTCTTCTTCTTGGAAATCGAATTAGAGTAAAAAGGATGATAAACTCATTGTTAAGCCTAAAATTGATGAAATTAAAGGTAGAAATGAATCAAGCAGCAAGGGTAAAGGTGAGAATAAACCTAATCAAACTAGAGGCATTAAGTGTTTTAAGTATCTTAGGCATGGACATGTGGCACGTGAATGTCCTAATAAGAGAGTTATGATTATGAGGGATGTAATTATGGAATCTGAAAGTGAGAGAGGATGATGATGATATTCTTGATGATGCTAGTGATGTAGAGAGTGCTAAAAATAAAAATCTAGTTGTCCAACGCATACTTAGTTTACAAAATAAAAAACATGAACATGGTGAACAACATGAAAATCTATTTCATACTCATTATTTAATTGCTAACAAGTTGTGTAATGTGATTATTAATAGTGGAAGTTGTACAAACATGACAAGCACCTTGCTCGTGGAGAAACTGAAATTACCTACTATCAAACATCCAAAACCTTACAAGTTATAATAATTGAATGATAGTGGTGTAGTAAAGGTAAATCGGCAAGTGTTAGTTTTTTTTTCAATTAGTATATACAAGGATGAAGTTTAGTGTGATGTGGTACCTATGTATGCTGGTCATATGTTATTTGGGAGACCTTGGCAATAGGATCAAAGAGTAATACATTATGGATTCAAGAATCATTATTCTTTGATCATGGATGGACAAAAATATCAACGTGGACCTTTGCCTCCAAAGATAATTTTTGAAGACTAAATGCGCATAAAACAATAATATAAGGAGCTTGAGTTTTCATTAACCAAAACTTTGCGGAGGAAGCAAGAAGGAGAGAAAAAATACAAAGGTGAGATGAGTGGTAAAAATGAGAGTATTGGGAAATAAGGGGAGCGAAAATAAGGAAAGCTTGAGTAAAAGAAAAATGAGTGTTTATGCCAAAATGAGTAATGTGAAGAAAGTGTTTATCATGAGGCAGCCCTTACTACATTTTGATTGCATCTAACAAAATTAACAAGAGTTTGCCTAGTGTTATTATTGATCTTTTGTAAGAAAATAAGGATATCTTTCCTGAAGAAGTTCCTAATTGTTTGCCACCAATTAGAAGAATTGAGCATCAAATTGATTTTATTCCAAGCGCAAGCATATCAAATAAACCATCATATAGATGCAACTCCGAAGAGACCAAGGAAATCCAAAAGCAAACAAGTGAGCTTATGGAAAAGGGGTATGTATGAGAAAGTGTAAGTCCTTGTGCAGTTCTTGTTCTGTTGGTACTTAAAAAGGATAGATCTTGAAAAATATGTGTTGATTATAGAGTCATCAACCAAATCACGATAAAGTATAGACATTCTATTCCTAGGCTAGATGATATGTTGGATGAATTGCATGATTCTTGTGTGTTTTCAAAATTTGATTTAAAATCTGGATATCATCAAATAAGAATACATGAGGGTGATGAATGAAAATCCGTTTTTAAAACTAAACATGGTTTATATGAATAATTGGTGATGCCTTTTGGCCTAACTAACACATCTAGTACTTTCATGAGATTAATGAACCACATTTTGCATACTTATATTAAAAATTTTGTAGTGGCATATTTTGATGATATACTTATGTATAGCAAAAATTTAGATGACCATGTAAAACATTTAAAAGCTATTTTTGATGTGATTAGAAAAGAAAAGTTATATGCTAATCTAAAGAAATATATTTTTTGCCCTAATGAAATTACTTTTCTTGGATATGTTGTTAACGATAAAATAATTCATGTTGATCAAGAAAAAGTAAAAGTAATTAGGGAGTGGCCAAAACCCACTAGTGTTAGTGATGTTAGAAATTTTCATAGTTTTGCTAGCTTTTATAGAAGATTAATTAAAGATTTTTCTACAATTGCTACACCATTAACTGAATGCATTAAAAAGAATATGGGATTTAGATGGGGTGATAAACAAGATGATGGTTTTAATTTGCTTAAAGACAAACTCGGTTCAACACCTTTGCTTGCTTTACCTAAATTTTTTAAAACTTTTGAGATTGAGTGTAATGTGAGTGGAATAGGTATTGGATGAGTCTTAATGCAAGAAGGCAAACACATTGCATTCTTCAGTGAGAAACAAAGTGGAGCAAGTCTTAACTATCCGACATATGACAATGAGTTTTACACTTTGGTAAGAGTGTTAGAGACATGGCAATACTATCTTTGGTACAAGGAATTCATTATATACACCGATCATGAGTCATTGAAATATCTCAAAGGACAAGGAAAACTAAACATAGGCATGCAAAATTGGAGTTTATTAAATTCTTTCCATTCATCATCAAGTACAAATAAGGTAAGCAAAATGTGGTTGGCGATGCTCTTTCTAGAAGGTATGCTCTAATTTTTCAACTTGAGGCAAAATTATTGGGTTTTGAGTATATTAAAGATTTATATAATTCTGACCATGATTTTGCTAATGTTTATGGGGTATGTGAGAAAAGGGGTTTTGACAAATTTTTTAGGCATGATGGATTTCTTTTCAAAGAAAATAAGTTGTGTGTTCCTCAATGTTCAATGAGAGAATTACTTGTGAGAGAGGCACATAGTAGAGGTTTAATGAGGCATTTTGGGGTTATAAAAACTTTAGATGTGTTAAATGATCATTTCTTTTGGCTACACATGAAAAGAAATATTAAGAGATTGTGTGAGAAATGCATTACTTGTAAACAAGCTAAATCTAAAGTAATGCCTCATGGGTTGTATACTCCTCTTCCTATAACTAGTAAGCCTTGCGTTGATATATCGATGGACTTTGTCTTGGGTTTACCTAGGTCAAAAGGAGGGAGAGATTCTATTTTTATTGTTGTTGATAGGTTTAGCAAGATGGCACATTTCATTCCATGCCACAAAACAAATGATGCAACACATGTCACAGGGTTGTTCTTCAAAGAAATCATGAGATTACATGACATTCCAAAGACAATTGTGTGTGATAGAGATGTGAAGTTCCTTAGTCACATTTGGAAAACACTTTGGAGCAAGTTTGGTACAAGGCTGTTATATTCAACCAACCACTTGTCATCCACAAACAAATGGACAAACAAAGGTGGTAAATCAAACTTTATCAATACTTTTGAGGGCTATAATTCAAAAAAATTTAAAAATTGGGAGGATTGTTTGCCACATGTAGAGTTTGCTTATAACAGAAGTGTATATGCTACAATAAATCATTCCCCATTTGAAGCTATGTACAGGTTTAATCTGTTAACTCTTATGGATTTGTTATTTTTGTCTTTGGAAAAAGTCAATTTGGATGGGAAGCAAAAAGCTGATTTTGTAAAAGCATTGCATTTAAAAGTCTGAACACAAATTGAAAAGAAAACTATATAATATGATAAACAATACAACAAAGGCTGAAAACAAATAGTATTTAAACTTGGTGATTGGGTTTGGTTACTCATAAGGAAGGAAAGATTTCCTAACCAAAGGAAGTCTAAACTAACATCGAGAAGAGATGGTCCATTTCGAGTATTTCAAAAAATCAACAACAATGCATACAAGTGGAACTACCAAGTGATGAAGGCATTGATTCGAGGACAAATCCTTTCGAGGAAAGGAGGAATGATATAAATTATCAAGTTGATCATAATTCTACCAATGACCCTTTAAATATTCATGGAGGACCAATGACAAGAACTAAAGTTAAAAGGATGAAAGAACCCTTAAATTATTTATTGGAAGGCATTTGGAAGGAGCAAGCTGGTCAAGACTCATTCAAGGTTTTATGGATACAAGAAGAGCCTAAAAGGATCAATATGATTCAAATAAGTCTAAATCATGGAGAGAAAGTCTAACTTTGAGAGAATGATAAATTTTTAGCCTATTTTGAGGAATAAAAGCTATTTAGTTATATTGAACAATATTATGAATTATGAGCTTATTCATGAATAATTATTTAAATCATTTCAAGGCAAATTCATGAGTGATATACATTCATGAATTAGGAATATGAATATTATTTAATATATTTAATGGATTAATTCCTTTTGTATTTGGCCTTTGTATTGTATAAACAAAGTTGACTCACTTTATAATGAAGCAATTCAGAAGTATAATAATCTATTAATATTGGTAAGTGTTTTATTTTTAAGTTTTTGCATAAATTTTGAAACTTATCAAGCTTTTTTGCTTGTGACGTTCAAACCTAAAAAATCTTCAATTTTTCTTGACTGGATGCGACCATGGCCTTTAGGCACCCGTGCCTTGCAGTGACATGAGCTCTATTCTGCCGTAGCTAATCTTACAGTTATGGCCTGCAGAGCTGTTCATAGCCGCGCAAGGAGCCAAGCAACGTAGCTTCTCTGTTGTTTGTGTTGTTGATCACTGTAACGCGGCTTGTCAAAGGGCTGTAGCAGCCAGTTGTTGTTGCCTTGCAGATGACAATGCTCTGCTGCGTGGATTGTGCAGTCTCTTTCCTTTGTATGGCTATAATTCTGTAGCCATTCTTGCGTTCGAATGTATTTGTCAGGTAATCGCTATCATTCCCTGTTGACAAGTCAAAAAAAGACAAAGAATTACTAACTGTTGAAAACTACTTCTTTAGTGTTGTTTCAGTAGATCTTAAAGGTGCAGATTGGATCAAGCATGAGCTGCCCTTCATGTTGATGCAAGCTCGACTGCTGATGATGGTAATTTGGTGTTCAGTAAGCACCAGTGGAGTTCCGGTAAGCACCAGCAGCTGCAGCGGAATCTGCTGGTGATGGAAGCTGCCAAGGGGAAGCGAGGGATAATGGCAGGCCGCCAGTTCCAGCGCCCCCCTCCCACTCGTCCTCCCCCTCTCCCCAGGCAAGATCAAGGACGATGGCAACCCCCGCTTCGTCGTCTTCATCCGAACCTCCAAAATAGAGTATTATCAAACGCCCCACTTTTCTCTCTCTCTCTCTCTCTCTCTCTCTCTCTCTCTCTCTCTCTCTCTCTCACTGAAATCGAATCGGAGAAAATTAATGCTATAATTCTCAGTCAAAGGTGAAAACTTTGCTAATTTCCCCTTGAAGTTTCTTGCCTTCTCTTGGACTGATTTCATTTTGAGTTCTTTGTTTCATGCTCCTCAACCACCGCATTGAGTTCTTTGCTATAATGCAAACTTTTCAGCTTTTTTTTTTCTTCTTCTTTTTATTCTTTTCCAAAGATGGAAAAAAATTTACGATAAATTATCAAAATCTTTACTTAGTTGATTGACACCGGACGAGGTTCTTTAGAGCATTGATATTAAAAACTGGCATAAGATGTTGACTGTCATGGAATCAATGAGGTGGTGCCGTGCCATCCAATCCAACAAATTTACTATGGAGGTATGTAAAACGCATGGTTCTGCGGCTTTTGCCCAAAAAATGAAATGGGCCTGCTGGCTGGGTTTTGGGAGGATTGTGAAAACGTGTAGCTTTTATGACTTCTTCTTTAGCTACTTGTAGATGATGTCAAATGAAGGGATTATTTATGTGGAGGACTTACAGCTTCGTAGGAACATATACAACAATAATAGGTTGGTTGCTCCCAATCTTGGCAAGTATAGATATGTATTAGAAACAGTATATAAATTATATCATCAAAGAAACAATTGTAGACTTTGGTTCTGCAAAAAAATGTCTTCATCACAAAATTCAATTTTCCTTGTGCATCGTATCATGAGATAGATAGTCTTTGAAATTAATCCAAAGACAACATTGGACTGAGTGGAAAGGAAAAGAAGTAAAAATAGAATAAGAATGAACCGAGAAGCAATTAATTTGTACCATCAAAAGACTTGGAAACCATTCATTATATGCGGCTTGGGTTTTGCAAGAGATATCTTATGATATACTTCATTTTCCTTGCGCATCACATCATGAGATTGTCGTTACAAATCAGACCAAAGACAACCTTGAACCGAGTAAAAGAAGAAGAATGACAGAGAAGGTTGCGTTGCGGAAGACAGGAATCTTCATAGGATCGCAGCATCTTTAAGCGCGCCGTGTCCTCCTCTTGCCTGTGTGATGGCAAGCTGAAGACAAGAAGAGGGTTCATAAAGAATCACTCCACCTCCTCCTTGAGGCAGAAGAGAGAGAGAGAGAGAGAGAGAGAGAGAGAACAGCAGAGATGAGTGCTTGTTTCATGCTCCTCAACCACCGCATTGTGTAAACCATGTCCAAGAATCTTTTCGGCGAGACTCTCGAAGGTGATTGCTCGCAATCTCTCTCCGGCTTCAATCATGTGGCCTTTAAATCTCAATCATTTGTTTAAGGAGCACATGAACTGGCAGCATCTTGAGGCCCCAAGTTTCAAGACTCTTTAAAGTGCGCACTTCCATCAACTTTGCACCGAAAGCTTTCTACTCTGTTCCACTTGTCATTGTTGCTGTGCTGCTTCTCTCTCTCTCTCTCTCTCTCTCTCTCTCTCTCTCTCTCTCTCTCTCTTGTTGGACATGGGGAGGCGACCGTGCTGTGACAATTCCGGGCTGAAGAGGGGTCCATGGACAGCAGAGGAAGACCAGAAGCTCATCAGCTTCATCCTCAACAACGGCATACACCGTTGGCGTCTCGTGCCGAAGCTTGCTGGTGCTTCTTCCTCATCATCGAGTTATCTGGAGCAGATTTCCTACGACATTCAAGACTGTGAAATCAAGCTCCTTTATGCTTTGATTGATCACTAGTGTTCGCTTTTGGTGTAGGTCTTATGAGATGTGGGAAGAGCTGCAGGCTGAGATGGACTAACTACCTTCGTCCTGACCTCAAGAGAGGCGCCATTTCCGAGGAAGAAGAGAACCAGATCATCCAGCTCCACTCCAGCCTCGGGAACAGGTACGTCCTCGCCCGGCCCTCTCCGTTAAATCCTCACCTCACACAATATGCATGTTCTTGAATCCTCGAGCGCTCACAGATGGTCCAAGATCGCATCACACTTCCCTGGCCGAACTGACAACGAGATCAAGAACCACTGGAACACCCGAATCAAGAAGAAGCTCGAGCTCCTTCGCGTGGATCCAGCGACCCACCAGCTCATCATCAATCAGCAGCCTGAGAGATATGATCATGGACATGCCGATGCTCGTCCACAAGCAGAAGGGAAGAGCACAGATGTGTCCGAAGACGAATTTGGTCTCATGCATAGTAGCATTTGGATGCCAAGTGATCGGAGCTCGAACGAAGAAGAGACGATACCACAGGTCAAGTCTTCAGGCAGCTGCAGCTCTTCCTTCTGTGCCTCCTCTATGGCAAGTGCACTTGATACTGAAGAAACCAAGCTGTGCTATGACTCTTTTCCTCCATGGGAAGCCATGTATCCTTTTGAGGATCTCGTCCTTCATGGGAGCTTGCTGTAAGTCATCATAAACAACACGGAGGAAGACGAAGTTCCTTTTTGCTACAAAACTGCTTCATGATATTAGGAACTCAGAATGTAATAGAAGAGCTCGCCTTCTTTGTCACATGATCATGTCTGGTTATGTGTGTGACGATTCTTTGTAGTCTCAACATTCTTCAAACAAATGTGTTGCTTAGATTTCTCTTCATGTAATTACTCTTTAGATATTTTTACTTGCATATACCGGAAAGTCATGAGTCGATAGAGGAAAAATAAGTTGAGATAATCCTTGGCATTGTCTGTTTATCATGGAATGCAATCTTATGGGAGTAGAAACAAAAATTTTCATGGTCACTAACCATTTCAGGATCGTAAAACAATATGAAATCAAGAGGATTTATACATAATTGGTGAAAATGCCTTATTGTGCAATGACAACTTGAATTCATTGGATGAGAAAAAGTGAATGTAAACGGTGAAATACTTTTGTTGTTGGATGTTGTGGCTCTTTATAATTTGATAAGATATATATAATATAATTAATTAGATTCCCTCTGCTCTCGTAAACTAAGCGATCTTGGATTAAAGACATGCCTTGTTTGATCTCTGAACAAAAGGTATGCATCGTTAAATCAGATCTAAATATTTGATTTCATGAGACATAAAGATTATTTTCACATTTAACTTAGTATATTATAGATTTTTATGTATGAGAGCCTTTATAATTAGTATGAAAGCCTAAATTCTTGAGATCAAATACACTGATGTATTATTTTGGTCAATGATTCACCTTTATCTCTTCAACTGCGTACAGCCGTGGGCAGCGTCCGCGCGGGCAGCGGCAGCACTGCAACGGCCGCGCGCGGGCAGCAGGCGGCAGCACCGCACCCATGCGGCAGCCGCACGCATGCAGTAGCTGCATCTAAGCGGCAGCCGCGCGCAGGCATAGGCCGTTTCTAGGCGGCACCCGCGTGCGGGTTGGCCGCGCCCAGGCGGCGACCGCACGAGAGCAGAGCCGCCCAGGCGGCAGCCGCGCGCGAGCATAGGCAGCACCCAGGCGGCGGCCGCGCGCGGGCAGGAACCGCCGCAGCGGCCGCGCGCGACCAGCAGCAGCCCCCGCGGCGGCAGCGGCAGCGCCCGAGACGGCAGCGCCGCACACGCAAGCGGCTGCAGTGCAGCGGCGGCAGATTAGGGTTTTGACATATTTATGGTTTTACCCTCAAGGCTAGGGTTTTATCAAATTATAATTCTGCCATTTCCAGATTTAGGAATTTCAATTTTGACAACATATTTACAGTTTTACCCTCATGAAATTTAGAATTTTAATTTATATTCTTAATTATAAAATTGATAAATATGATTCATTATAATTATGATTGAATTTAATCATGATTATATTTTTACTATTTGATTGGAATTAATCTTTGATTTAAAAAAAATATAAATCATGGTTTAGTTTTTATAGTTTTCTCAAATGAATTATTGATTATACATATGATAAATAAAATTCAATTATTGTTCTTGAATATTCATTTGGTTATTCACATGTATATATGAAATTATGAATAATGTTTACTTTTCACATAAAGACATGATTTATATGTTATCATGATTATCATATGAGTTTTTTTTACTAATTAATGTTCAATAATTATTATGTTTATTATTTTATTATTAACTTATTTAGTATTAATATTTATTAATTATTATAGTTTTTATTTTATTATTGAACTATTTAGCATTAATATTCAATAATTATTATGGTTGTTATTCTAGTATTGAATTGCTTAGCATAAATTAAAGAAATTTGATGAATATTATTTTTAATTTATCATCCTAAGTTTTATCTGTAGTTGTGAAAGTGGCTTGGGATGAAAAACTTTTGTGATGTGAATTACAATAAAAGTTTTATCATTTATAGGATATTTTAAATTATATTTTGTATTTTGTATTGGTCTTGTAACCACCAAAATGACCTAGACTAATGATTTATAAAATAATATTAAGGAATTAGTCCTAAATGATATTAAGAAAATAATATTCATAATGGCACACATAATTAGGAGATTTAGATAATCTCAAAAGAGAATCTACCTTAAATAATTATGTGATAGGGTAGGATAATATTGTTTTGGATATCTTTGCAGTTTAGGGTTATATACCCAAAGGTAACAATCCTCCATAAATGTTCTTGAGTGAACACTAGATATGTCAATATTTTACCCAAAAGTGTAATATAGATGATATCAATAGTTCATCAAATTTTGACAAATTTAAAGCATTAATGTTATTCTATATTTTTGCAGTGGTACTATCATCCATACATTTATATGCTTCTAGCATTCCTGTACTCTCTGTATCAAATTATTTAAAATGGTTAGAGTATGTGAAATTTATACTGGATGTATTAGATCTTAATTTAGCATTGTTTGTTGAAAAGCTTATAGACTTGACTGATGAAAGAACTGTAGAACAAGTTAATAAAATGAAAGCTCGAGAAAGATTTGATAGACTTAGTTTAATGTTCATAAGAATGACAATTGCAAATAATATAAAGACTTCATTACCGATTGTAACTAACGCACAAGAATATTTAAAGGTTATTGAAGACTGATTTAAATCTACTGATAAGTCATTGGCTGGCACATTAATGAAAGAACTAATAACGGTTCAGTATGATAACACTCGAGGAATTCAAGATCACATCCTTAATATGGCTAACAAAGCTGCAAAACTTAAAACATTAGGCATGAATGTTGATGAGTCTTTCCTCGTACAGTTTATTCTCAATTCCCTTCCTTCTTAGTTTGGCTCATTTAAGATTCACTACAATACAAATAAAGATAAGTGGGACTTGAATGAGTTAACTAGCATGTGTGTTTAGGAAGAATTGAGATTAATGCAGGAAAGTTCATATAATGTTATGACTACTACTCAAGGAGCTGATAACAAGAAAAGAAAATTGAAGCATCATCAATCAAAGAAATTTGCCGGGTCTAGAAATGTTAAATAGACTAATGAAAAGAAAGTCTTTACTATAAAGTACTTCTTTTATGGCAAGAAAGGACATGTGAAGAAGGACTGCATTAAACGTAAAACTTGGTTCGAAAAGAAAGGTATTAACTCAACCTTTGTATGTTTCAAATTAAACATTACAAAAGTTTGTTCTAATACTTGGTGAATTGAATTTGGTGCTTCAACTCATGTTACCAATAACATGCAAAGATTTCTTTCAATCCGGAAACCAAAAGAATATAAGAGGTTCATCATTATGGAAAATCATCTTAAAGCGAAAGTGATATTAGTGGGGACTTATTGTCTACGCTTAGAGACGGGTCATCTGATGGATCTTATTGACACGTGTTATATTCCTACTATTTCTAGAAATTTAGTTTCTCTATCTAGAATTGATGAGTTAAGATATTATCTTTATTTTGGTTGTAGTAAACTCAAGATATTTTATGATTCAATAAAAGTTGGTTCTGGAATTCTGTGTGATTGTTTGTACATAATTAATTTGGATCTCGAGTTTGCAAGTATGGATTGAGACATAGTTTCAATAATAAAAGGTCTTCTATATCGTGGCATAGATAATTGGGGCATATCTGAAAAGAATTGAAAGATTAGTGAAGGATAATATTTTGAAACATTTAGACTTCACTGATTTTAATATTTGTATAGATTGCATTAAGGGAAAGCAAATTAAACATATAAAGAAAAATGCCACAAGAAGTAAAGAACTCATTGAAATTATTCATACTGATATCTACAAACCACTCCATATTCTTTGTTTTAATGAAGAAAAGTATTTCATCATATTTATAGATGACATGTCCGGATATGGCTATGTTTATCTAATATATGAAAAGTCACTCGTTGATACTCTTGAAGTGTACATAAATGAGGTTAGGAAACAATTAGATAGAAAAGTTAAAATTTTTAGATCTGATAGGGGTGGTGAATTTTATGGCAGATATGATGGATCCGGTCAAAATATTGATCCTTTTGCTAGATTCCTAGAACAGTGGGGTATTTATGCTCAATATGCATTACTAGGTGTGTCACAGCAGAATGGTATTGCTAAAAGGCAAAATCGTACTCTTATAGATATGGTTAGGAGCATGATGAGTTATTCCTCTATACTTAAGTTGATGTGGGGTGAAGCTCTTAGGATAGCTATGTGCATCTTAAACAGAGTTCCTAGTAAATCAGTTCCATCATCTCCATTTGAGTTATGGACTAGTAGGAAACCCAGTCTGAGATATTTACATATTTGGGGATGTTTTACAGAAATAAGAGTATTTAATCCACATAAAAAGAAATTAGATCCAAGAATTATTTCAAGATATTTTATTGGTTATCTAGAAAAATTCAAGGGATATAAATTTTATTGCCCTAATTATAGTACGAGGATAGTAGAATCTGATACTGTAAAATTTCTTGAAATTAACGAAATCAATAGGAGTGAAAAATCTCATAAGATCAATTTTGATATTGAGGAGATTCAGGTTAATTCTCTCATATCATCTCCTATTCAAGAAATTATTGTTTCTCAAATCAATGAGAGTATTGATGAGGGTAAACAACAAAATAATTTCAACAAACTCTAACATGATATTGATGTCGCTATTGATGATCTTGTAGAACAATCACAATTGGTAGATTTGAGAAGATCTCAAAGGAAAAAGAAACATGTCATTTCTGATTATTATGTGATATATCTAAAAGAATCAAATTATGATATAGGAATAAAAAGAGACCCCTTATCGTTTTCACAAGTCAGAAAATAATGATTCTGAAAAATGGTATGATGCAATGAAAGAAGAGTTAAAATCAATGGTCTAGAATGGTGTCTGGGATCTCGTTGAATTGCCCAATAATTGTAAAAGAGTCGGTTATAAATGGGTCTTTAAAACAAATCGTGACTCAATGGGCAATATCGAACGATATAAAGCCAGACTTGTGGCTAAAGGTTTTTTTCAAAAAGAATGCATCGACTATAACGAGACTTTTTCTTTAGTTTCTAGAAAGGACTCATTGAGAATCGTCATGATATTAGTAGCTCATTATTATCTTGAGTTACATCTGATTGATGCGAAAATAGTATTTTTGAATGGGGATCTGGATGAGGAAATTTATATGGAACAATCTGAAGGATTCATAGAAAAGGGAAAAGAAATTTGGGCTTATAAACTTAAGAAATACATTTATAGCCTTAAACAAGCTTCCAAACAATGATATATAAAGTTTCATAATACCATTACTTCCTTCAGATTTAAGGAAAATACTGATGATCAGTGCATATTGTTAAATCTCGAATTTTGATGATGAAGTCAATCGTCATTTATTATCTAATCCATATGTTGAGATAAGTGTGCAGGATTAACTACGATGGAAGAAAGATATGCAGCAGGAGTTACGCCAGAGTCAAGATCATGATCACGTTGGGGGTTCGAGAGCTCGACGAAAGTCCGGACGGTCGTTAGAGGTTCTACAGAAACAAATCCAAGAAGTCCAGGAGCTTGCCAAAGAAGCTCATTGGAACTCGCCAAGTGGATCGTCACAAGTCCAGGAGTTGGCCGGAAGTCTGTCGGAGCATCGCTGAAGGTTCGTCGGATGTTCGTCGGAAGTTCGCCGGAAGCTCGTTGAAAGAAGCGATTGACGCACCGGAGCAAGTTATAGTAAATGTCTTAAAGAAATATCGTAGTTAGCATGTAGATTAAGCTAGGAATGGGAGGTGATCCTATTAACTTAATCTGGGGGCAATTGGGCCCTTGATAGACCCAAATTGGGCTGAACGGATCAGCCCATTCGGACCCAGATTTCCTAGCCGACGGTGGCACCGCCTAGGAGCTTAGTCTCCCAGGAAATCTGGGCGGTGCAACCACCCAGGTCAGGTGGTGTTACTGCCTAGGCTCAGTCTCCGAGTGAGATTGGGCAGTGGAACCGCCCTAGTCAGGCGGTGGCACCGCCAGAGCACGGTCTTTGAGCTCTGTCAAGTTGTTGTACTACCCCTGTTAGGAGGTAGTACCGTCAAGACCCCGAAAATCCGGGAAAAGACATTTTTAAGCTCCAAATTCAAACTAGTTTGGGGCCTATATATACCCCACCCTTTCCTACATGAAAGGGCACCGAAAATCCAATCTTACTATGTGATTTTTAGAGCTCAAAAGTGTTATAAAGGCTAGAAGTTCTCCTCCCTCTTTTCTTCCAAGTTTTGATCTTTCAAGAGAAGAGAGAAAATTCTGTAAGGGTTGTCTCCTAAGCCCGTCAAAAGGTGTGAAACTGTAAAAGGGTGGTTGGCCTTCGCCTATTGAAGGAAGGCCTCTAGTGGACGTCGGTGGCCTTATCGGAGGAGGAAGCCAAAAGTTGATGTAGGTCAAGATTGATCGAACCACTCTAAATCTCGATTTGCATTTACTTTCTGTTCTCTATCTTAACTACAAATTGCCTCCATAGCTTTACTTTAATTACACTTCGCCTAATCTAAGTTAAAGCAACTTCCGAATTGGCTTTCATACCGAAATCGCTTTTATTGTACAAACGTTATATTTCGATTTGTAATTACATTCTGTTCTCTATCTTAACTACAAACTGCCTCTTTATCTTTACTTTAACTACATCTCGCTTGATCACAAGTTAAAGTGATTTTTGAATCGGCTTTCTTACCGAAATCATTTTTATCATACGAATGTCGTTTTAAATCGTCGAAAGTTTTCCGCTGCACTAATTCACCCCCCCCTCTCTTAGTGCTCTTGATCCTAACAATTAGTATCAGAGCGGGGTTAACTCTCAAACGGATTAAAACCCAAGAGAGATGGCATACGCCGGAAACCAAGAGGGCCACTTTATTACATGTCCACCCATGTTCAATGGGACAGACTACACCTATTAGAAAACCCGAATAAGGATCTTCCTTATTTCAATGAATTTTGAACTTTGGAATCTTGTCGAAAATAGATTTTTGAAGTCTTCTCTTCCAATGATCAATTGGAATGAATTGGAGAAGAAGACTTTCGCTCTTAATGCAAAGGCTATGAATGTCTTATTTTATGCGCTTGATAAAAATGAGTTCAATTGTGTTTCGTTTTGTGAAACCGCGTTTGATATTTGGCATACACTCAAAGTGACTCATGAAGGCACAAGTAAAGTGAAAGAGTCAAAAATCAATCTTATGATACATTCTTTTGAACTTTTCTGAATGAAACCGAGCGAGACTACTAGCGACATGTACACCCATTTCACGAATGTCGTCAATGGTCTAAAAGGACTCGGAAAAAGTTTTTCGGATTTTGAGCTTGTAAATTAGATTCTAAGATCCCTTCCTAAGAGTTAGGACCCTAAAGTCACTGCTATTCAAGAGGCTAAAGATTTAAACAACTTCCCTCTTGAAGAACTAATCGAGTCATTAATGACCTATGAAATGACTTGCAAGGCTCATGAAGAGCAAGAAGACATCCTTCCAAAGTACAGGAAGGATATGACACTTAGAACTTTAGATGATCACTTGAGAGAAAACTCAAATGATGAGCACTGTGACAATGACTTGGCACTTCTAACAAAGAAATTCAAAAAATTCATTAAGAGAAACAAGTTTAAAAATGACATAAAAAAATAAATTTGAACCCAAAAAGGACCAAGTTATTTGTTACGAGTGCAAAAAGCTGGGACACTACAAAAGTGATTGTCCCTAAGCTAAGAAGAAAACATCAAAGAAGAAGGTGCTCAAAGCAATGTAGGATGACTCGAGTGTGTCCGAAGAAGAGGAGTCCAACACCGAGCAAGTTGCTCATTACGCCTTAATGGCCATCGGAGAGGAGGTAACAAATTTAATTGATACAGATTTATCATTTGATGAATTATTAAATACCTTCCATGACTTATTTGATAAATGTAAAACAATTAGTAGAAAATATAAATTACTGAAAAATAAGCATGATAGTCTTGTTAGCAATTTTGATAAATTAAAAACTGAATATCGTGATAGTTTAGCTCAATGTGAAAAATGCTATGATCTAGAAACTCTTTAAAAGGAGAACTTGCTACTTAAGGACTCCTTGAAGAAATTCGAGGTTGGTAGCAAGTCTTTGAACATGATCCTTACAAATAAGGGTCACGTTCCCAAAAGAAATGGAATCAGATTTGTGAGAAGTCCTCACCAAAATCCAATCACCTTCATAAAAGGCCCAATCTTATATGTTCGGCACCAAAGCAAATGCAACTTTTGTTGCAAACATGGACATAAAACGTATCATTGTCCATTAAAGAAAATTAGCCCGAACAAACTGATTTGGGTTCCTAAAGGAACCATGATAAACTCTATGCAACATAATAAACAATGCAGATTTTGAGGCACCCAAAAGTAAATGGGTACCTAAAAAATATCCTTTCTTATAGAGACATACACCATCACAAGCTAGGAGCAAGAGATGGTACCTTGATAGTGGATGCTCAAGGCATATGACCGGAGATCCATCTCAATTCTCTAAGCTCACTAGCATAGACGAAGGTTATGTCACCTTCGGAGATAACAACAAGGGTAAAATCATTGGCAAAGGAACCATAGGTAACAAATCCAACTTCTTTATTGAAGATATTTTGTTAGTTGATGGTTTAAAACATAATCTCTTGAGTATTAGTCAATTATGTGATAAAGGATATATCGTCAAATTCGAACCTAATGCTTGCATCATTGAAAAACCACACAAAAACACATCTATGGTTGCATTTAAACAAAATAACATATACACCATTGACATCAATGATCTTTGCAATGAAATGTGTTTCTCAGTTTTGAATGAGGATGCTTGGTTTTGGCATAGGAGATTAGGTCATGCTAGCATGAAACTAATTACTCAAATATCATCCAAAGAACTTGTACGAGGAATTCCTCATATCAAGTTCATTAAAAATAATGTGTGTGATGCTTGTCAATTAGGAAAATAAATTAAGGGTAGTTTCAAATCTAAAAATCAAATAAGCACATCTAGGCCCTTACAATTGATCCATATGGACTTATTCGGACCAATCTCTACATCAAGCCTAGGAGGTAGCAAATACGCCTTCGTCATTGTAGATGACTATAGTAGATACACATGGACTTATTTCTTGAAACACAAAAATGAATGCTTTAGATATTTCACCAAGTTTTGTAAACTTATTCAAAATGAAAAGGGTTTTATGATTTCATCAATTCGAAGTGATCATGGTGATGAATTTCAAAACCGTGATTTTCAAGAATTTTGTGAATCTAATGGATACAGTCACAACTTCTCTACTCCAAGAAATCCTCAATAAAATAGAGTAGTAGAAAGAAAGAATAGAAATTTAAAGGAAATGACAAAAACCATGTTGAATGAACATAGCCTACCCAAATATTTTTGGGCCGAAGCCGTAAACACTGCATGCTATATTTTGAATAGAGTTCTAGTAAGACCCTTACTCACCAAAACTCCTTATGAGTTGTGGAACAAAAAAAAACCCAATGTTTTATATTTTAAAGTTTTTGGGTGTAAGTGTTTTATCTTGAATGAAAAAGATGTCTTAGGAAAATTTGATGCTAAATCCGATGAAGGAATTTTTCTTGGTTATTCTTCGATTTCTAAAGATTTTCATATTTTCAATAAAAGAACTTTAATTATAGAAGAATCCATTCATGTTATTTTCAATGAGATTTCTGAAATCAAGAAAAATGATTTTGATGATGATGTTAATTTTGATTCTTTGAATTTAAATAAAACCCCTTCTCCAACTAGCAACTTTGATGCATCCACTTCCAAAACATCCTTACCCAAGGATTGGAAGTATGTAGATGCTCATCCTAAGGAGCTAATCCTAGGAGACACATCTAAGGGGGTTCAAACACATTCTTCTCTTAAAAATTTTGTGCCAATACTGCTTTTCTCTCCTAAATTGAACCTAAATGTATTGACGAAGCCATGAAAGATGATTCATGGATTCTTGCAATGTAAGATGAGTTAAATCAATTTGAGAGAAATGAGGTGTGAAAGCTTGTTCCTAGGCCAAATGACCATTTAGTTATTGGTACTAAATAGATTTTTAGAAACAAGCAAGATAAATATGGTATCGTGGTTAGAAACAAGGCTAGATTAGTGGCCAAAGGTTTCAACCAAGAAGAATGTATCGATTACGAAGAAACCTTCGCTCCTGTGGCTAAATTAGAAGCCATAAGGATACTCCTTACCTATGCTAGTAATAATAATTTTAAGTTATTTCAAATTGATGTTAAAAGCTCTTTTCTTAATGGCTTTATTTCTGAAAAAGTTTATGTTGAACAACCTCCCGGATTTGAAAATAATAGCTTCCATAATCATGTATTTAAATTAACTAAAGCTCTTTATGGTTTAAAACAAGCCCCAAGGGTTTGGTCTGATAGACTTAGTACTTTTCTTATTGAAAATAATTTCACAAAAGGCAAGATCGATACTACATTGTTTATCAAGAATTTTGAAAATAATTTTCTCATTGTTTAGATTTATGTTGATGATATTATCTTCGATTCTATGAATGAATCTCTTTGTGAATCTTTTGCTAAAACCATGAGTCTTGAATTTGAAATGAGTTTGATAGGAGAATTAACTTTTTTTTTAAACTTACAAATTAAGCAGCTAAGCAATGACATCTTTATTAGTCAAACTAAATATGCTTTAGATCTGCTAAAAAGATTTAATATGGATAGCTCAAAAGCTATTAACACTCCTATGAGCACCTCCACTAAGTTAGAAGTTGATGAAAGTGGAGAAAGCTTCGATCAAAAAACTTATAGGGGTATAATAGGAAGTTTACCTCACTACAACTAGACCAAATATCATGTTCAGTGTAGGATTCTGTGCTATGTTTCAATCGAACCCTAAGATATCTCATCTCAAAGCAGTTAAAAGAATACTTAGATATCTTAAAGGTACCACAAATCTAGGATTATGGTATCCAAAATCTAAGAATTTTGAGTTAATTGCTTATGCTGATGTGGATTTTGCTGGATGTAGACTAGATAGAAAAAGCACATTATGAACATGTCAATTTTGGGACATTCCCTTGTTTCTTGGTCATCTAAGAAATAAAACTCGATTGCACTATCAACAACTGAAGCTGAGTATATTGCAGCTAGTGCATGCTGTGCACAAGTTGTGTGGATGAAAAACACCTTAGAAGATTATAAAGTCCATCTTAAAAATATTCTCATTAAATGTGATAACACAAGTGCAATATGTTTAACAAAGAATCTCATTCAATACTCAAGAATAAAACATATTGATATTAGACATCACTTTATACGAGATCATGTCACTAATCATAATGTAATCATAGAGTTCATTGATACTAAGCATCAACTAGCTGATATTTTTACAAAACCTCTAAGTGAAGAACAATTTGATTTCATTAGAAGAGAATTAGGAATGTTAATATGTCCGAATGCATAAACTTGTTAAGATTATTTTTATTTTATGATCAAATCACTTAATTGCCATGATGATTTTACATAATTACATGCCTTAATTACATATTGGAAATTATGTGTTTTGGATACAAAAATTTCTATGATAATAAGCATGTTTTATCTTCATGATTGAATTTGAAAATCTATAGCAAAACCTCGTCCGAATGCATGAAAGTGTTATATTTCATTTTTGGATCTTCTTGATCCTAATAATTGGATTTTCTCATTCTCTTCCGAACTTAATAAACATATGTCATATCGAGTTTTTGGATTCACATCATTGATTTTTGACATATGGAATTAACTAGCAAATGCATCTCTCATAGACTTATCATGTGAAAATAATCTTTTGAGAAATGGATTTGACGATTCCTTCTTATATCTTTTGAGAAATAGTTTTATGTGCAAGGATTTGATTCACACACATATCTTGATTCTTATAAAAATAAAGCGTGCTTTAATATCTTATCAATTTTAATTTCATTCGAGTAAGCTCACAAGTGGCTTTCCTCCTTCATACAAAAAGATAATAACAAATAAAGACGAAGAAGTAATGAAAGTCATCTCCATGTTATGTTTTCTTTGAGATATTTGTAGAATTGGTATCCTATCACTCATTATTGAAAAATGACATAAACCTAGTTAAAATTTGCTAATATCGTTCTCCTTTTTATTGATGATAAAGGGGGGGGGAGAAATATATAAATTGATGCTATGAGTGCCATATTTGAATTTGAATTATGTTAAGATATCAAAAGCTTACATTGAAATATATAATAAATTGGTGATAGAATTGCTATGATTGCCATATTTGCACTATGTTATTGCCATATTTGCATTATGTTAAAATATCAAGAACTTACATCGCAGTTTTACATGTTGATATTTTGTCATATGATGAATTGCTACGATTGCTATCTTTCATATTTAAAATGTAAAACCTGAAAATGGATGTCAAGCCTTCATCATTTTCAGAGAAATACATCATGATAGGAATCATGATAGGAGTGTTGATAAGGTTAAACGATCTTAACTTATCAATATGACTCTTGAATTCAAAGGCTTTGAATTCAAGAATAACTTATCTCAAGTATGGTATATAGATAGGGGGAGTTAAGGTTAACTACGTTATCAATTGATTATCATCATAAAAAAGGGGGACATTGTTGAATCTCGGATTTTGATGATGAAGTCAATTGTCATTTGTTATCTAATCCATATGTTGAGATAAGTATACAGGATTAACTACGATGAAGAAAGACATGCGACAAGAGTTGCGCCGGAGTCAAGACCATGATCATGTTGGGGGTTCGAGAGCTCAACGGAAGTCCGGACGGTCGTCGGAGGTTCTACGGGAACAAATCCGAAAAGTCCAGGAGCTTGCCAAAGAAGCTCATCGGAACTCGCCAAGTGGATCATCGCAAGTCCAGGAGTTGGCCGGAAGTCCGCCGGAGCATCGCCGAAGGTTCATCGGATGTTCGCTGGAAGTTCGCCGGAAGCTCGCGGGAAGAAGCGATTGACGCATTGGATCAAGTTATAATAAATGTCTTAAAGAAATATCGTAATTAGCATGTAGATTAAGCTAGGAATGGGAGGTGATCCCATTAACTTAATCTGGGGGCAATTGGGCCCTTGACAAACCCAAATTGGGCCGAATGGATCAGCCCATTCGGAACCAGATTTCCTAGCCGACGGTGGCACCACTTGGGTCGGCGGTGGCACCGCCCAGGAGCTCAGTTTTCCAGGAAATCTAGATGGTGCAACCACCCAGGTTAGGCGGTGGCACCGCTTGGGCTCAGTCTCCGAGTGAGACTGGGCGGTGGAATCGCCCCAATCAAGCGGTGGAATCGCCCCAGTCAGGCGGTGGCACCACCAAAGCTCGGTCTCCGAGCTCTGTCAGGTGGTTGTACCGCCCCATCAGGAGGTAGTACCACCAAGACCCCGAAAATCTAGAAAAAGATATTTTTGAGATCCAAATTCAAACCAGTTTGGGGCCTATATATACCCCACCCTTTCCTACATGAAAGGGCACCATAAATCTAATCTTACTCTATGATTTTTAGAGCTCAAAAGTGTTGTAAAGGCTAGAAGTTCTCCTCCTTATTTTCTTCCAAGTTTTGATCTTTCAAAAAGGAGAGAAAATTCTGTAAGGGTTGTCTCCTAAGCCCGTTAAAAGGAGTGAAACATAAAAGGGTGGTTGGCCTTCGCCTATTGAAGGAATGCATCTAGTGGACGTCGGTGACCTCATCGGGGAGGAAGCCAAAAGTGGATGTAGGTCAAGATTGACCGAACCACTCTAAATCTCGGTTTGCATTACTTTTTATTCTCTATCTTAACTGCAAACTACCTCCATAGCTTTACTTTCACTGCACTTCGCCTAATCTAAGTTAAAGCAACTTCTAAATCGGCTTTCATACCGAAATCGCTTTTATCGTACGAACGTCGTATTTCGGTTTGCAATTACATTTTGTTCTCTATCTTAACTACAAACTACCTCTATATCTTTACTTTAACTGCATCTCACTTGATCACAAGTTAAAGTGATTTCTAAATCGGCTTTCTTACCGAAATCATTTTTATCGTACGAACGTCGTTTTAAATCGTCGAAAGTTTTCCGCTGCACTAATTCACCCCCCCCTCTTAGTGATCTTGATCCTAACACATATATCTGAAGGTACATGAGAGTAAGTTTATTATGTTGGTCTTATATGTGGATGATATTTTACTTGCTAGTAGTGATCTTGGTTTATTGCACAAAACCAAGATATTTTTCAACAAGAACTTTAAGATGGTTGATATGAATAAGGCAGCCTATGTTATTGGCATAGAGATATTCAGGGATAGATCTCAAGGATTATGAGGATTATCTTAGAAAAGATATATTAATCATATCTTGAAGAGATTTAATATGCAAGTCTGCTCAGCTAATGATATACCTATTATTAGAGATGAAAAATTCAGCCAAAACTAGTGCCCGCAAAATGACTTAAAAAAGAATCAAATAAAGAATATTTCTTATGGGTGTGCAATTGGAAGTCTATTATATGCTCAAACTTGTACAAGACCAGATATCAGTTTTGTAGTTGCACTGTTAGGAACATACCAAAGTAACCCAAGAATGAAACATTGGAAAGCTACAAAGAAAATAATGAGATATCTGCAAGGGACGAATGATTATATGCTCACATATAGGAGATCAGATCAACTTGAAGTGATAGAATATTCAGATGTTGATTTTACAAATTGCCTCGACAGTAGGAAGTTCACTTCAGGATTTGTAGTGGGGCAATTTCTTAGAAAAGTGCAAAGCAATCGCTTATTATATCATCAATAATAGAAGCTGAATTTGTGGCATACTTTGAGGCCACAAACCAAACTTTATGGTTGCAAAATTTATCTCAGGACTTAGTGTGGTCGACTCAATTGCCAAGCCATTAAAGATATTTTGTGATAACACCGCAACAGTTTTCTTCTCTAAGAATGGCAAGTACTTTAATGGTTCCAAGCACATTGAAATAAAGTACTTGGTGGTTAGAGAAAGAGTCCAGAAATAACAAGTGTCAATTGAGAATCTAAGCACCACTATGATGATTGCTGATCCATTGACAAAAGTCTTATAGTGTAAAATATTTAAAGAATATGTTCTTAGAATGAGGCTTATGAGCAAGTCATAAAAGATATGATAATGTATGTTTATGTGGATGCTATTATTGATATTCTTTTTACTTAATTAAAGTTATTTATTTCTACTATCCTGTTTATATTTATGTTTATACATATTATGGTTGAATATAATAACAGAATTATCTTGACAAGACAAATTACAGGGGTCATTATGGACTATATTAGGAAAGACTAACAATGTTGTGGTACATAAAAGGGAGTATGATATTGATGAAATACAACCACTATGATTCATATTGATGGTTGGACTTAATATAGTATTGTTGTGTTTATTGGACTTATTGGCTTATTTTAAAAATTCATGGCTATGTATAAAATGATTTTCAAAAATTATTTCGAATCCAATTAGGTAAAATTATTTTCAAACAAATTTTGTTTTGTTTATTTTGATTTTAAAAATCTCTTTTATATTTTATTAATTAATGGGCCTAGTAGGAGAATATTAGATTTTGTGGCCCTTTGTAATTGGATAAGATATATATAATATAACTAATTAGAATCTGATAAAATATTTTAGCCAATAGAATAGAAGTCCATTTAAAATATGATTCCTTAGAAGATAATCTTGATGGGCGAAAATCTCCTAATATCTTATCCTAGACCCTCTACTCTCACCTATAAATAGATAGGATCTTTAGGGACTAGATGTGTGCACATCCCATATAGTTGAGGGATTATAGTTTTCCCCTCAACTCTTTCCCTAAACCATCAATCTAGGAGGTTCTGTGGAAAGATAGGTAGAGAGGAGAAAGGATCTAGTTCCTCTTGCAGATTAGAACGATCTTGAATTAAAGATGGTGCCTTGCATTATAGATCAAACAGAGATATGTTTTCAGATGACATCAAAAGGTACACATCGTTAAATTAGATCTAAGTATTTGATTTCAATCCTAGTGCAAAAAGATTATTTCTGCATTTAACTTAGCATATTACATATTTTTATATTTACAATTAGTATCAGAGCCTAGGTTCTTAAGATCAAATATATTAGATCTAGTTTAACGATGCATATTTTTTGATGCCATTTGAAAAGAGAGGGCAAAGGGTCTAGGATGAGTTATTAGGAGATTTCCTCCCATCAAGGTTATCTCCTAAGAAATCATACTTGAAGTGGACTTCTTTTCTATTGGCAAAAATATTTCATCAGAATCCAATTAGTTATATTATATATATCTTATCCAATAATAAAGGGCCACAAAATCTAACATTCTCCCACTTGGCCCATTAATTGATAAGATATAAAAGAGATATTAAAAAATAAAATAAATAAAATAAAATTTATTTAAAAATAATTTTACCTAATTAGATTCCAAAAAAAATTTGAAAAGCATTTTATACATGGTCATGAATTTTTAAAACAAGCCAATAAGTCTAATAAACACAATAATACTATATTAAATCTAACTATCAATGCGAGTCAAAGTGATTGTATTTCATCAACGTCATACTCCCTTCTATGTACCACAATATTATTAGTCTTTCCTAATATAATTCATAATGACCTTTGTAATTTGTCTTGTCAAGACAATCCTATTATTACATTCAACCATAATATGCATAAACATAAATGTAAACAGGATAGCAGAAATAAATAACTTTAATTAAGCAAGAAGAATGTCAATAGCATCTGCATAAACATGCATCACCATGTCTTTTATGACTTGCTCACAAGCCTCATTCTAAGAACATGTTCTTTAAATATTTTACACTGTAAGGCTTTTGTCAATGGATCAGCAATCATCATAGTGGTGCTTAGATTCTCAATTGACACTTATTGTTTCTAGACTCTTTCTCTAACCACTTTATCTTAATGTGCTTGGAACCACTAGAGTACTTATCATTCTTAGAGAAGAAAACTGTTGTAGTGTTATCACAAAATATCTTCAGCGACTTGGCAATTGAGTCGACCACACCAAGTCCTGAGTTAAAATTTCACAACCATAAAGCTTGATTTGTGATCTCAAAGTATGCCACAAATTCAACTTCTATTATTGATGATGCAATAAACGATTACTTTACAAGTTTCTAAGAAATTATCCCACCAACTAACATGAATATAAATCCTAAAGTGGACTTCCTATTGTCGAGGCAATTTACAAAATCAGCATCTGAATATCCTATCACTTCAAGCTGATTTGATCTCTTATATGTGAGCATATAATCTTTCGTCCCTTGTAGATATCTTACTACTTTCTTTGCAACTTTCCAATGTTTCATTCCTGGGTTACTTTGGCATCTTCCCATCATTACAATTGTAAAACTGATATCTAGTCTTGTATAAGTTTGAGCATATAATAGACTTCCAACTATGCACCCATAAGGAATATTCTTCATTTAATTCTTTTCTAAGTCATTTTTCGGGCACTGGTTTTGGCTGAATTTTTCACCTCTAATAATAGGTATATCATTAGCTGAGCAAAGCTACATATTAAAACTCTCCAAGATACGATTAATATATCTTTTCTGAGACAATCCTAATAATCCTTGATATCTATCCCTGAATATCTCAATGCCAATAACATAGATTGCCTTATTCATATCAACCATTGTAAAGTTCTTATTGAAAAATATCTTGGTTTCGTGCAATAAACCAAGATCACTACTGGCAAGTAAAATATCATCTATATATAAGACCAATATAATAAATTTGCTCTCACTTACCTTCAGATATATACACTGATCAACAATATTTTTCTTAAATCTGAAGGAAGTAATGGTATTATGAAACTTTATATACCATTGTTTGGAAGCTTGTTTAAGGCTATAAATGGATTTCTTAAGTTTACAAGCCCAACTTTCTTTTTCCTTTTCTATGAATCCTTCAGATTGTTCCATATAGATTTCCTCATCCAAACCCCATTCAGAAATGTTATATTTACATCAATCTGATGTAACTCAAGATCATAATGAACTACTAATGTCATGATGATTCTCAATGAGTCCTTTCTAGAAATTGGAGAAAAAAGTCTCGTTATAGTCGATGTCTTCTTTCTGAGAATAATCTTTGGCCGCAAGTATGGATTTATATCGTTCGATATTGCCCGTTGAGTCATATTTTGTTTTAAGGACCCATTTACAACTGACTCTTTTGTAATTATTGGATAATTCAATGAGATTCCAAACATTATTCTGGATCATTTATTTTTTCAGAATCGTTACTTTCTATAGCTTGTGAAAATGATAAGGGGTCTCTTTTTATTCCTATATCATAATTTGATTCTTGTAGATATACCATATAATCATCAGAAATGGCATGTTTCCTTTTCCTTTGAGATCTTCTCAAATCTACCAATTGTGATTGTTCTACAAGATCATCAGTGGCGACATCAATATCATGTGAGAGTTCTTTGATGTTATTTTGTTATTTACCCTATCAATACTCTCATTGATTTGAGGAACAACAATTTCTTGAATAGGAGATGATATGGGAGAATTAACCTAAATTTTCTTAATATCAAATTTTTCACTCCTACTAATTTTGTCACTTTCTAGGAATTTTGCATTACCAGATTCTACTATCCTCATACTATGATTAGTGTAATAAAATCTATATTCCTTGGATTTTTCTGGATAACGAATAAAATATCCTGAAATAGTTCTTGGATCCAATTTCTTTTCATGTGAATTAAATACTCTTATCAGATTGGGCTTCCTACCAGTCCATAACTCAAATGGAGTTGATGGTACTGACTTACTAGGATCTTTGTTCAAGATGTACATAGTTGTCTTAAGAGCTTCACCCCACATCGACTCAGTTATAGAGGAATAACTCATCGTGCTTCTAACCATATCTATAAGAGTACGATTTCGCCTTTCAACAATATTATTCTGCTGTGGCACACCTATTAATGCATATTGAGTATAAATACCCTACGATTCTAGGAATCTAGCAAAAAGACCAATATTTTGATCAGATCTAGCATATCTGCCATAAAATTCACCACCCCTGTCAGATCTAAAAATTTTAACTTTTCTATCTAATTGTCTCTCAACCTCATTTATGTATACTTCAAGAGTATCAACGGCTTATGACTTTTCATGTATTAGATAAACATAGCCATAACTAGACAGGACATCTATAAATATGATGAAATACTTTTCTCCACTAAAACAAGGAATATAGAGTGGTCCACAGATATCAGTATGAATAATTTCAAAGAGTTCTTTACTTCTGGTGGTATTTTTCTTTATATGTTTAGTTTGCTTTCCCTTAATGCAATCTATACAAATATCAAAATCAGTGAAGTCTAAATGTTTCAAAATATTATCTTTCACTAATCTTTTAATTCTTTCTTTGGAGATTTGCCCCAATCGTCTATGCCACAATACAGAAGACTTTTCATTATTGAAACTACGTTTCAATCCAACACGTGATTGCAGGGTCATTAATATCTTTGCAAACTCAAGATCCAAATTAATTCTGTACAAACCATCACACAAAATTCCAAAACCAACTTTTATTGAATCATAAAATATATTGAGTTTATCACTACCAAAAGAAAGACAATATCCTAACTCATCAATTCTAGATAGAGAAACTAAATTTCTAGAAATAGTAGAAACATAACATGTGTCAATAAGGTCCATTAGATGATCCGTCTCTAAGCGTAGATGATAAGTCCCCACTAATATCACTTTCGCTTTAAGACGATTTCTGATCATGATGAACCTCTCATGTTCTTTTAGTTTTCAGATTAAAAGAAATCCATGTTATTGGTAACATGAGTTGAAGCACCAGAATCAATCCACCAAGTATTAGAAGGAACTTCTATAATGTTTGATTCGAAATATACAAAGGTCGAGTTAAAACCTTTCTTTTCGAACTAAGTCTTGTGTTTAATGCAGTCCTTCTTCACATATTCTTTCTTGCTACAAAAGAAACACTTTACAGTAAATTCTTTCTTTTCATTAGTCTATTTAATATTTCCAAACCCGACAAATTTCTTTGATTGATGATGCTTCAATTTCCTTTTCTTGTTACCAGCTCCTTGAGTAGCAGTCATGACATTATATGAACTTTCCTGCTTATATCTCAATTCTTTCTGAACACACATGCTAGTTAACCTATTTAAGTCCCACTTATCTTTATTTGTATTGTAGTGAATCTTAAATAGACCAAAATGAGAAGGAAGGGAATTGAAAATGAACTGTACGAGGAAAGACTCATCAACATTCATGCCTAATCTTTTAAGTTTTACAACTTTATTAGCCATATTGAGGATGTGATCCTAAATTCCTCGAGTGTCATCATACTGAGACGTAGTCAGTTCTTTCATTAATGTGCCAGCCAATGACTTATCAGCAGATTTAAATCTGCTTTCAATAACCTTTAAATATTCATGTACGCTAGTTGTAATCGGTATTGAAGTCTTTATATTATTTGCAATTGTCATTCTTATGAACATTAAACTAAGCCTATCAGATCTTTCCCAAGTCTTCATTTTATTAACTTGTTCTACAGTACTTTCATTAGTCAGTCTATAGGCTTTTCAACAAGCAATTCTAAATTAAGATCTAATACACCCAGTGTAAATTTCTTATGCTTTAACCATTCTGAATAATTTGATCCAGAGAGTACAGGGACACTGAAAGCATAAGAATGTATGGGCGAAAGTACGATTGTAAAAATATAAAATATAAAATATCATTAATGCTTTAAGTTTTTCAAATATTTGATGAACTATTGATATCATCTATATTACACCTTTGGGTAAAATATTGACATTTCTAGTGTTCACTCAAGATTATCTATGGAGGAATAATATCATCCTTGTGGAATAGTATTGTTACCTTTGGGTATACAACCCTAAACTGCAAAGATATCTAAAACAGTATCATCATATCCCATCACATAATTATTTGAAGTAGATTCTCCTTTGGGATTATCTAAATCTCCTAATTATGTGTGTCATTGTGAATATTATTTTCTTAATATCATTTAGGACTGATTTCTTAATATTATTTTATAAATCATTGGTCTAGGTCACTTTGGTGGCTACAAGACTAATGCAATAATATAAAATATAATTTAAAATATCCTATAAATAATAACTTTTATTGTAATTCACATCCCAAAAGTCTATCATCTCAGGTCACTTTGGTAGCTACAAGTCAGATAAATCTTAGAGAGATGAATTACAAATAATAGTCATCAAATTTCTTTAATTTATGCTAAGCAGTTCAATAATAGAATAACAACCATAATAATTATTGAACATTAATGCTAAGCAGTTTAATAATAAAATAATAACCATAATAATTATTGAACATTAATGCTAAGCAATTCAATAATAAAATAATAACCATAATAATTATTGAATATTAATCAGTAAAAGAAAACTCATATGTTAATCATAATAACATATAAATCATGTCTTCACGTGAAAAGTAAACACTATTTTACAATTTCATATATACATGTGAATAACCAAATGAATATCTAAGAACAATAATTAGATTTTATTTACCATATGTATAATTAATAATTCATATGAGAAAACTATAAAAACTAAACCATAATTTATAATTTTTCTAATCAAAGATTAATTCCAATCAAATAGTCAAAATATAATCGTGATTAAATTTAATCATAATTATAATTGAATCATATTTATCAATTTTAAAATTGAGAATATAAATAATAATTCTCAATTTCATAAGGTAAAACTGTAAATATATTCTTAGGACATAAATTAGAATTACTAAATCTGTAAAGGGCAGAACAATAATTTTACAAAACCCTAGTGCAAAACCATAAATATGCCAAAAACCCTAATCTACCAATGCTGCCGCTGCCTCTGGGCGTAGTCGCTGTGGCGATTCCTGCCTGCGCGTGGCCGCCGCCTGGGTGCGGCCTATGCCCGTGCATGGTTGCCGCCTGGTTGGCTATCTGCTCTCATGCAGTCGTCGCTTGGGCGCGGCCAACCCACACGCGGCTGTCGCCTAGAAGCGACCTATGCCCACACTCAACTGCCGCTTAGATGCGGCTCCTGCATGCGCGCGGCTGCCACATGGGTGGGTGCGATGCTGCCGCCCCAGTGCAGCAAAATCGTTGGTCGTACATAGTCGAAGCATAAAAATAATAGATCTAACGTATTTGATCTCAAGAACCTAGGCTTTGATATCAATTGTAAGCATAAAAATCTATAATATGCTAAGTTAAATATAAAAATAATCTTTATACCCTAGGATTAAAATCAAATATTTAGATTTAGTTTAACGATGCATACATCATCTAAAAAGATATCTCTGTTTGATCTACAATGCAAGGCACTATCTTTAATCCAAGATCATTACTAATCTGCAAGAGGAACTAGATCTTTTCTCCTCTCTTCCTATCTTTTCATAGAACCCCTTAGATTGATGGTTTAGGGAGAGAGTTGAGAGGAAAACTGTAATAATTATGTGAGACGTGCATACGTTCAGTCCCTAGAGGTCCTGTCTATATATAGGCGAGAGCAAAGGGCCTTGGATAAGTTATTAGGAGATTTCCTCCCATCAAGATTATCTCCAATCATATTTTAAGTGGACTTCTTTTCTATTGGACAAAATATTTTATCAGAATCTAATTGCTTATATTATATATATCTTATCTAATAATAAAGAACCACAAAATCTAACAATGCAATCTTATGAGAGTAGAAACAAAAAATTTCATTGTCACTAATCATTTCAGGATCGTAAAACAATATGAAATCAAGAGGATTTATACGCCTGATCATGAAAAACACACTTGGTGAAAATATGCCTTATTGTGCAATGACAACTTGGAATTCATTCGATGAGAAACAAGTGAATGTAAATATGGTGAAATGCTACTGTTCTTGATTTTGGTGATGTACTTCCCCCTTCATTTCTCCCATGGAAAGTTGTAAAACCTCGAGGTTTTATATGAGAAAGTTCATATGACACCCACCCATAATCATCATATCGATCAAAATGTATATTAACAACTAATGATCGAGTACATTCTGAGAACAACTGAACATCTATATTAACACTGGTGGTCCTTTAAAATGATTCAAGAAAACAAGATAGAACAAGCATTTCAATGATCGTGACATTACCACTACAAACCAATGTTGACTTGTATTCTAGGAAGCTTCAGTGTAGTTTCTCCTCATGGAGAGTTGTCGCCAAACATGCCTACATGTTTGGATCCATAGAAACGTAGAAAAACTAATCATGGCAAGAGGTGTCACGCCTAAGATCAAGTGCGACGCAATCATGCATGTGATTAGCTCCTTCGTGGAAGCACGCAAGCAATGAGGTCAATACTACTTGTTTACTTACGGCCATGCTCTCTCTCTCTCTCTCTCTCTCTTTGTGGAATGCCAAGGAGCATGATTGGGACCATCTTTTTCTCATGTTCTTTGAACTGTGCTTATTTTGTATGCTTAGACGCAGGTTTTTAGACACAACCCATTCGATCATCGTTGAATCAATTCAACAATATTGTATACAAAACAACTCATGCACATGGATTAGATCACTATATAGATTTCATCTTCTTGATGGTTGTGGGGCTTCAACAAAAAAAAAAAAATGTAACAAATTACGGCGAGGAGATATCAGAAAAAAAATTCAAATGTTGATTTTAGGATTATTTTAATTTTCGTGGTAGATTGAAACTATTGTGGGTGTTTGAATGTATGTACTCAACATTGCTATGTATTCGACCATAAAGAAATGTTCTTTCGATTGTCACTACAGAGAAGAGATAGTGTCATTAATTTATCTGATACCTGCTATGAACCCTGAAGGTTATCACAAGCAAATAAACATCGAGTGCATGTCTTTTGAGTTTTTCCTTCTTATGACTGCATAATAACCTCAGTGATGTATACTTGGTAGTAAAATTAACTCCCATGTTCTACTCTGCTAAATGTCAGTATTTCTTGAGGATTTAAGCAATTGGATGAAGAAGATTTAAGCTAGTCTTTATCTTTTTTTGTTATTCAAACAATGGTTTGATACAACGCCGTAAACACCTTAGGTTGAGTTTGAAATGAAAACCTCTTTCCAACAAATCAAACATCCAAAACATTTAGTATGTGGATGTTAGGATCAAGAGCGCACCAAGAGGGGGGGTGAATTAATGCAGCAAAAAACTTTTGCTATTTCAAAAAACCTTGTTTTGATTAAAGTCGATTCAACGAGAATGATCTCAACTCAATTCATTTCAGAAGAAATTTGAACTTGAAGTCTTAAGTGAAAATGCAAGAGAAAACTAAGTGATTTGCAGCAATGTAAATCACACAAATATAAAAACGTAGATTTCATAAAGTCTTCGAAAAAAGCCGATCTCGGAAGATATTAATGTCAAAGTGAATGTAGACGTATTTAAAGCATAGTAAGAAGAAGAGGCAGTTTGCTATAAAGGAAAGATACTCAAAGTAAATGCAAACAGAGATTTTAGAGTGGTTCGGTCAACGTGACCTACATCCACTATCGATTTCCTCCTCCAACGAGGTCATTGATGTCTACAAGAGGCCTTCCTTCAATAGGCGAAGGCCAACCATCATTTTACAGCTTTTCTCCTTTTGACGGGCTTAGGAGACAACCCTTACAAGTTTTCACTTCTCTCTTGGATGATCTCAATACTTAGAAAGAAGGAGGAGAACTCTAACTTTTATAACACTTTAAGCCCTCAAGACTCGAGAGTAATTCAAGAATTTCATTGCCCTTTCATGCAGGAAAGGGTGGAGTATTTATAGACCCCAATGAGTTCAAAAATGGAACCTAAAAGTGTCCATTCTCATATTTCCAGGGTCCTGGCAGTACCACTGCCATTACTGGGCGGTACTACCACCTGTCATCAGGCACTGGGCAGTACTACCGCTTAGTCTATGCGGTACTACCACCTGACAGTGCTTGAAGACCGAGCTATAGCGGTACCACCACTGGCAGCAATAATTGCCAACAGTACCATTGCTTGACAGGGGTGGTACCATCGCCCAGAAATCCTAGGAGACCGAGCCCCCCAAGCGGTGCCACCGCCGGCTAGGATTTCAAGGACCGAATGGGCTGTTCCATTCGGCCCAATTTGGGTCTGTTAAGAGCCCAGTTGGCCCCTGATTAAATTAGTGGGATCACCTCCCAATCCTAACTTAATATGCACTCTAACTATGACAATTAAGATATCATTATTGCAATTCCTGTTCCGGTGCGTCAATCGCTTCTTCTGGCGTACTTCCGGCGAACATCCGATAAATTCTCGGCAATGCTCTAGCAGACTCCTAGCAAGCTCCTGGACTTTGCGACGATCTTCTTGGCAAGTTTCGATGAGCTTTTATGACAAGCTCCTAGACTTCTCGACTAGTTCTCGCAGAACTTCTGACGAACGTCCTGACTTCCGACGAACTCTCGAACTCCCAATGTGATATTGGTCTTGACTCCAGCATAACACCTGCTGCATGTCCCACTGCCATCGTAGTTAATCCTGCAAACTTTTCTCAACATATAGATTAGATCAATAAATGATAATTGACTTCATTATCAAAATCTGAGATTCAATAATCTCTCCCTTTTTTATGATGACAATCAATTGATGATGGAATTAAACTTAACTCCCCCTATCTATATGTCATACCTAAGAAAAGTCATTCTTGAATTCAAAGCCTTTGAATTCAAGAGACATTGATAAGTTAAGTCTATTTAAACTTATCAATACACCCATCATGATTCCTATCATGATGTAACTTTCTGAAAATGATGCCAATGCATGACATCCATTTTCAAGTCTTATATTTCAAATATAAAGGATAACAATCATAGCAATTCATTTTATGACAATATATCAATTTGTAATATTTTAATTAAGCTCTAGATATCTTATGCAAACATTTCAAATGTAAAATTACATATATTTATCATCAATTTACCATATATTCCTCCCCCTTTATCATCAACAAAAAGGAGAACGATTCAACAATATATGCAAGTGTGGTAAAAATTCATGTCATTTTTCAACTTGTAAAGAAATTCACACAAATTATTTTTTAAGCATTCATGACATGATATCATTCATCAACTTCTTTCTTTTTACTTATCATCAAAACTTTGTATGAAGAAGGAAATGAGGGTAAAAACCATTGAGAACCAACTTTGAATGAAGTTAAAAATGATAAGAGATTAAATCATGCTTTATTTTTCACAAGGACCAAGATATACATGTGAAATTAAATCCTTGCAAGTGTTCATCTCAAATATTCTTCCTTCAACAAGAAGGAATTCATGTGAAAGAATCATCAAATCCATTTCTCAATTAAAATTCACAAAAGATAAATCCATAAGAGATGTATTTGTCAATTTATTCCATGTAAAAATTATTAAGTGATGGAAGAAAATACAAGAAATACAATCATGAAGGTAAAATCATGAAAGCTCCATTCAAGAAATACATTAAGTTCAAAAGAAAATACAATAAAATCATACATTCAAACAATGTTTTATCATAGCTTTTCAATCACAATCATGAAGGTAAAATCATCAGTGCTCAAAGATTAAAAATCCGATGTATGATTAAAACTTCTCAAATCACAATCATGAAAGTATAACATACTTATCATCATGGAAACTTTTAGCATCAAGGCACAAAATTTCCAACATCAAAGTAAACATGTTAATGAAGCACACAATATTATCATCATGTAAAATTAGTATCATAAAATTTTCAGCACCAAATTGAAGTGATCAAAGAATCAAGAAAGTCCGAAAATAAAATTTAACAAATTCATGCATTCGGACAAATCAACATTCTTAACTCTCTTCTAATAAAATCAAACTATTCTTCACTTAAAGGTTTTATAAAAATATCAACTAATTAATGTTTAGTATCAATAAAATTTATGATTATATCATAATTAGTTTCATGATCTCGTATAAAGTGATATTTAATATCAATATGTTTTGTTCTAGAGTATTGAATCGAATTCTTTAATAAACATATTGTACTTGTGTTATCATATTTTATGGGGATATTTTTAAGATAAATCTTATAGTCCTCTAAAGTATTTTTCATCAACACAACTTGTGCACAACATGCACTAGCTGCAACGTACTCAGCTTCGGTTGTAGATAGTGCAACCGAGTTTTGTTTCTTGGATGACCAAGAAATAAGTCCGTCTCCCAAAAATTGACATATTCCTGATGTGCTTTTTCTATCTAGTCTACATCTAGCAAAATCTGCATTAGCATAAGCAATTAACTCAAAATTCTCAAATTTTGGATACCATAGTCCTAGATTTATTGTTCCTTTAAGATATCTAAGTATTCTTTTAACTACTTTGAGATGAGATATCTTAGGATTACATTGAAACCTAGCACATAGTCCTACACTAAACATGATATCTAGTCTAGTTGTAGTGAGGTAAAGTAAACTTTCTATCATACCCCTATAAGTCTTTTGATCAAAGCTTTCTCCACTTTCATCAATTTCTAACTTAGTGGAGGCGCTCATGAGAGTGTTGATAGCTTTTGAGCTATCCATATTAAATCTTTTTAGTAAATATAAAGCATATTTTGTTTAACTAATAAAGATGCTATTACTTAATTGTTTGATTTGTAAGCGCAAATAGAAGGTTAATTCTCCCATCAAACTCATCTCAAATTCAAGACTCATATTTTTAGCAAATGATTCACAAAGAGATTCATTCGTGGAACCGAAAATAATATCATCAACATAAATTTAAACAATAAGAAAATTATTTTCAAAATTTTTGATAAACAATGTAGTATCGACCTTGCCTTTAGAGAAATTATTTTTAATAAGAAATGAACTAAGTCTCTCATACCAAGCCCTTGGGGCTTGTTTTAAACCATAGAGAGCTTTAGTCAGTTTAAACACATGATTATGGAAACTATCATTCTCAAATCCGGGAGGTTATTCAACATAAACTTCTTCGGAAATAAAGCCATTAAGAAAAGTACTTTTAACATCCATTTGAAACAACTTAAAATTATTACTACTAGCATAGGCAAGGAGTATCCTTATGGCTTCTAATCGAGCCACAGGAGCGAAGGTTTCTTCATAATCGATACCTTCTTCTTGGTTGAAACCTTTGGCCACTAATCTAGCCTTGTTTCTAACCACGATACCAGATTCATCTTGCTTGTTTCTAAAGACCCATTTAGTACCAATAACTAAATGGTCATTCGGCCTAGGAACAAGCTTCCATACCTCATTTCTCTTAAATTGATTTAACTCATTTTGTATTGTGATAATCCATGAATCATCTTTCATAGCTTCGTTAATACATTTAGGTTCAATTTTGGAGAGAAAAGCGGCACTGGCACAAAATTTTTTAAGAGAAGAACGTGTTTAAACCCCTTTATATGTGTCTCCTATGATTAGCTCCTTAGGATGAGCATCTACATACTTCCAATCCTTGGGTACTTTCAATCCTTGGGTAAGGATGTTTCGGAAGTGGATGCATCCAAGTTGCTAGTTGGAGAAGAGGTTTCATTTGTTGAATCTCGGATTTTGATGATGAAGTCAATTGTCATTTGTTGTCTAATGTATGTGTTGAGATAAGTGTGCAGGATTAACTACGATGAAAGTAAGACATGCAGCAGGAGTTGCGCCGGAGTCATGACAATGATCACGTTGGGAGTTCGAGAGCTCGACGGAAGTTCGGACAGTCGTCGGAGGTTCTGCGGGAACAGATCCGAGAAGTCCAGAAGCTTGCCAAATAAGCTCGTCGGAACTTGCCAAGTGGATCGTCGCAGTCCAGGAGTTTGCCGGAAGTCCGCAGGAGCATCACCGAGGGTTCATCGGATGATCGACGGAAGTTCGCCGGAAACTCGCCGGAAGAAGCGAGTGACGCACCGAAGCAAGCTGCAGAATATGTCTTAGGAAATAATCATAGTTAGCACTTTGATTAAGTTAGAAATGGGAGGTGATCCCATTACCTTAATCCTGGGGCAATTGGGCCCCTGAAGAACTCAAATTGGGTCGAATGGTTCAACCCATTCGGACCCAGGTTGCTGTGGGAGGTGCAACCGCCCAAGCAGGGAGGTAGCACCGCCCAAGCTATGTCTCCCAGCGAGACTGGGCGGTGCAACCGCCCCAGCCAAGAGGTGCAACCGCCCAGGGCTCAGTCTCCGAGCGAGACTGGGCGGTACAACCTCCTTTGTCAGGAGGTAGCACCGCCAGAGCTCAAGTTTCGAGCTCTACTAGGCGGTGCAACCTCTCCAGTCAGGCGGTGCAACTGCCTGAGCTCGGTCTTCGAGCTCTGGCAGAGAGGTGCAACCGCCCCTGACAGAGGTAGCACCGCCCAGAGGCTCAGTCTTCGAGCTCTGCCAGGCGGTGCAACCGCCCCAGTTAGGAGGTGCAACCGCCTGATCCTGAAATTCCGGGATTTGATCGTTTTGAGCTCCAAATTTGAACTGGGTTGGGGCCTATAAATACCCCACCCATTTAGCACTGAAAAGATACAGACCTACACCGAATTCTTGATCATTTTTGTGATTCTAAGAGCTCAAATTTGTGTAAAGTCCAAAAGTTCTCCTCTTTCTGTTCTTCAAGTCTTGAGTTGTAAAGAGAGGAGAGAAAGGTTCTGTAAGGGTTGTCTCCTGAGCCCGTTAAAAGGAGTGAAACTGTAAAAGGGCAGTTGGCCTTCGCCTATTGAAGGAAGGCCCCTAGTTGACGTCGGTGACCTCGTCAGTGGAGGAAGCCAAAAGTGGAGTAGGTCAAGACTAACCGAACCACTCTAAATCTCTGGTTTGCTTTTATTTTGAGCACTTTATCATTACTGCAAACCTCCTACATAGCTTCTGCTCTCTGCGCTTTTACGAACAAGTTTCTAAGTTCTGATCTTTCCGAATCTGCATTCAGACGTAAATCGGTGTTTTCGTACGATCTTTACATTGCAGTTTACATTTACGTTTTGATTCTATTTATAACTGCAAACTGTCTTCTGCGCTTTTACGAACGAGTTTCTTTGCAGTTTACGTTTACGTTTTGATTCCATTTATAACCGCAAATTGCACTTAGACGCAATCTGCGCCTAGACGCAAACTGCGCTTAGACGCAATCTGAGCTTAGACGCAAACTGCGCTTAGATGCAAACTGCGCTTAGACGCAATCTGCATTTAGACGCAAACTGCATTTAGACGCAAATTGCGTAAACTACGCTTAGACGCAAACTGTGTTTAGACGTAAACTGCACTTAATCATAAGTAATCTTAGATTCGGCTTTTGCATCAAAATAGTTTTTATCGAACGAACGTAGCTTTCGTTTTTAATCGCTGAAAGATTTCCGCTGCACTAATTCACCCCCCCCCCCCCCCCCCCCCCCCCCCCTCTTAGTGCTCTCAATCCTAACATCATTTAAATTCGAAGTATCAAATTTAACATCATCATCAAAATCATTTTTCTTAATTTCGGAAACCTCATTAAAAACAACATGAATGGATTCTTCTATAATCAAGGTTCTTTTATTAAAGATACAAAATTCTTTAGAAATCGAAGAATAGCCAAGAAAAATTCCTTCATCGGATTTAGCATCAAATTTTCCTAAGGCATATTTTTCATTCAAGATAAAACACTTACACCCAAAAACTTTAAAATATGAATCATTGGGTTTTTTATTGTTCCATAACTCATAAGGAGTTTTGGTGAGGAAGGGTCTTACTAGAACTCTATTCATGACATAGCATGCCGTGTTTATGGCTTCGGTCCAAAAATATTTGAGTAGACTATGTTCATTCAACATGGTTCTTGCCATTTCTTGTAATTTTTTATTCTTTCTTTCTACTACTCCATTTTGTTAAGGATTTCTTGAAGTAGAGAAGTTGTGGTTGTATCCATTAGATTCACAAAATTCTTGGAAATCACGGTTTTGAAATTCACCACTGTGATCACTTCGAATTGATGAAATCATAAAATCCTTTTTATTTTGAACAAGTTTACAAAACTTGGTGAAATATCTAAAGCATTCACTTTTATGTGTTAAAAAATAAGTCCATTTGTATCTACTATAATCATCTACAATGACAAAAGTGTATTTGCTACCTCCTAGGCTTGATGTAGAAATTGGTCCGAACAAGTCCATATGGATCAATTGCAAAGGTCTAGAGGTGTTTATTTGATTCTTAGGTTTGAAGCTACTTTTTATTTGCTTTCCTAATTGACAAGCATCACACACATTATCTTTGATGAACTTGATATGAAGAATTCCTCTTACAAGTTCTTTAGATGAAATTTGGGTAATTAGTTTCATGCTAGTATGACCTAATCTCCTATGCCAAAGCCAAGTATCATCATTCAAAACTGAAAAACATATTTCATTGCAAAGATCATTAATGTCAATGGTGTATATGTTATTTTGTTTTAATACAATCACATATGTGTTTTTGTGTGGTTTTTCAATAATGCAAGCATTAGATTCAAATTTAATAATATATTCTTTATCATACAATCGACTAATGCTCGAGAGGTTATGTTTTAAACCATTAACTAACAAAACATCTTCAATAAAGAAGTTAGATTTATTACCTATGGTTCCTTTACCAATGATTTTACCCTTGTTGTTATCTCCGAAGGTGACATATCCTTCGTCTATGCTAATGAGCTTAGAGAATTGAGATGGATCTCCGATCATATGCCTTGAGCATCCACTATCAAGGTACCATCTCTTGCTCTTAGCTTGTGATGGTTTATGTTTCTATAAAAAAAGATAATTTTTAGGTACCTATTTGACCTTGAGTGCCTCATAAATCGATCTAAATTGCTTATCATGTTGCATGGAATTCTTTACGGTTCCTTTAGGAACCCATATCAATTTTTGTGGACTAACCTTTTTAAATGGATAATGATAAGCTTTATGTCCACGTTTGTAACAAAAGTTGCATTTGTTTTGGGGCGAAATATGCAAGATAGGGCCTTTAATGAAGGTGGTTGGATTTTAGTGAGAGCTACTCATAAATCCGATTCCACTTCTTTTATGAATATGACCCTTATTGGTAAGGATCATGTTCAATGATTTGCTACCAACCTCAAATTTCTTCAAGGTATCCTTGAGTAGCAAGTTCTCCTTTTGGAGTATTTCTAAATTATGGCATTTCGTACATAGAGCTAAACTATCATTATGCTCAATTTTTAATTTATTGAAATTACTAACAAGAGAATCGTGCACCTTTTTTAATAATTTATATTTTTTACTGATTATTTTATATTCATCAAATAAATATAAAAAATATTTAATAATTTATCAAATGATAAATTTGCATCAATTGAACTTGATACCTCCTCTCCAAGGGCCATTAGGGCATAATGAGCAACTTGCTCAGTGTTGGGCTCCTCTTCTTCGGATGCGCTCGAGTCATCCCATGTTGCTTTGAGCGCCTTTTTCTTCGGTTTCCTCTTCTTAGCTTGGGGGCATTCACTCTTGTAGTGTCCCGACTTCTTGCATTCGTAGCAAATTACTTGATCTTTCTTGGGTTAAAATTTACCTTTAGTGTTATTTATAAATTTATTTCTTTTAATATATTTTTTGAATTTCTTTGTTAAAAGTGTCAAGTCATCATCAAAGTCCTCATCACTTAGTTTTCTCTCAAGTGGTCTTCTTATGTTCTTAGTGTCATATCCTTCCTGTTATTTAGAAGGGTATCCTCAAGCTCTTCATAAGCTTTGCATATCATTTCATAGGTCATTAATGACCCAATTAATTCTTCAAGAGGAAAGTTGTTTAAATCTTTAGCCTCTTCAATGGCTGTGACTTTAGGGTCCCAACTCTTTGGAAGGGATCTTAAAACTTTATTAACGAGCTCAAAATTCGAAAAACTTTTACCAAGTTATTTTAGACTATTGACGACATCCGTAAAACGGGTGTACATGTCTCCAATGGTCTCACTCGGTTTCATTCAAAATAATTTATAAGAATGTACTAAAAGGTTGATTTTTGACTCTTTCACTTTACTCGTGCCTTCGTGAGTCACATCAAGTGTGTGCCAAATATCAAAAGTCGTTTCACAAATCAAAACACGATTAAACTCATTTTTATCTAATGCACAAAATAAGGCATTCATAGCCTTTGCATTTAAAACAAAAGTCTTCTTCTCCAATTCATTCCAATCGATCATTGGAAGAGAAGACTTTTGAAATCCATTTTCTACGATGTTCCAAAGCTCAAAATCCATAGAAATTAGGAAGATCCTCATTTGAGTCTTCCAATAGGTGTAATCAGTCCCATTAAACATGGGCGGACGTATAATTGAGTGACCATCTTGGTTTCCGGCAAATGTCATCTCTCTTTGGGTTTTAATCCAATTGAGAGTGAACCTCGCTCTGATACCAATTATTAGGATCAAGAGCGCACTAAGAAGGGGGGGGGGGGGGGGGGGGTGAATTAGTGCAGCAGAAAACTTTCGCTATTTCAAAATACCTTGTTTCAGTTAAAGCCGATTCAACGAGAATGATCTCAACTCAATTTGTTTCGGAAGAAATTTGAGTTTGAAATCTTAAGTGAAAATGCAAGAGAAGACTAAGTGATTTGGAGCAATGTAAATCACACAAATGAAAAATTATAGATTTCGTAAAATCTTCGTAGAAAGTCGATCTCGGAAGATGTTTTACGTCAAAATGAATGTAGACGTATTTAAAGCACAGTAAGGAGAAGAGGCAGTTTGCTATAAAGGAAAGATGCTCAAAGTAAATGCAAACCGAGATTTTAGAGTGGTTCGATCAACGTGACCTACATCCACTATCGGCTTCCTCCTCCGACGAGGTCACCGGCGTCCACTAGAGGCCTTCCTTCAATAGGCGAAGGCCAACCACCCTTTTACAGCTTTTCTCCTTTTGACGAGCTTAGGAGACAACCCTTACAAGTTTTCACTCCTCTCTTGGATGATCACAACACTTAGAAAGAAGGAGGAGAACTCTAACTTTTACAACACTTTAAGGCCTCAAAACTCAAGAGTAATTCAAGAATTTCATTGCCCTTTCATGCAGGAAATGGTGGGATATTTATAGACTCCAATGAGTTCAAAAATGGAGCCTAAAAGTGTCTATTCCCGGATTTCCGATGTCCTGGAGGTACCACCGCCATTCCTGGGCGATACTACTACCTATCATCAGGCACTGGGTGGTACTACCGCTAGACAGCACTCGAAGATCGAGCTCTGGCGATACCACCGCTGGCAACAATAACTACCGATGGTACCACCGCCTAACAAGAGCGGTACCATCGCCCAGAAATCCTAGGAGACCGAGTCTCCCAGACGGTGCCACCGCCGGCCAGGATTTCAGGGACCGAATGGGTTGTTCCATTCGGCCCAATTTGGGTCTGTTAAGAGCCCAATTGGCCCCTGATTAAGTTAATGAGATCACCTCCCAATCCTAACTTAATCTATACTCTAACTACAACAATTAAGACATCATTACTATAATTCGTGTTCCGGTGCGTCAATCGCTTCTTCCAACAAGCTTCCGACGTACTTTTGGCGAACATCTGATGAACTCTCGGCGATGCTCTAGCGGACTCCCGGTAAGCTCTTGGACTTTGCGACGATCTTCTTGGCGAGTTCCGACGAGCTTCTATGGCAAACTCCTAAACTTCTCGGTTGGTTCCTGCAGAACTTTCGACGAACATCCGGACTTCCGACGAACTCTCGAACTCCCAATGTAATCTTGTTCTTGACTCTGCCATAACACCCGCTACATGTCTTACTACTATCGTAGTTAATCCTACACACTTTTCTCAATATATAGATTAGATCAACAAATGACAATTGACTTCATCATCAAAATTCAAGATTCAATAGCGGACTCATCCACATACTCAGAACATCTTCTCAAAGAAAAATTTCTTTGATTAAAAGAACCTCACAACATTCTTCTCAAGATAAAATAGAATGTAGACTTTGCAGAAATATTTCCCACTAAATAAAAATTTAAAGAAAAAATACCAAATAGGTATAGAGACAAACAACAGATGAATTTAGAGGGACTTGACTACCGAATTCAGAGACACAATACTGCTAACTCTTCTTACATAAGCAAGAGGAAAGTGCAATAACACAAATTAGTAACAAAAAGGAGGGCAATTTCCAAGCATGTTTAATCTGATTGCAATCCGTAATAGTTAACTTGAATATATTGACCCCCGCTGGATGCTTCACATATCATCGATCATATCATCACAGGAGAATATCACTTTAATTGTCAAGTTTCAATATGCATCAAAGCACCATTTATGAATTACAGCCTCATACAACTGCATGATGCTCATGCAAAACAGATCGATCACCTCCAAACTTATGCCTTCCCTTTTTGCTCCCAGTTTAACATTGCGTCGTTGAATGCAGTACAATCGTTAATATGCAGTCTGAATGATCTTAAGGCAAGCAAAGTTCGGGAAATCCCCTACACATTTGCTAACTGCGGTTTCTCTTCAGAATTGATAAGTGGAGTAATATTTTCTTCCATAATGGTTGGGTTTCCTTCATTCTTCACAGGATAGAGCACATAATGCTGGAAAATGAAGAGAATATCAAAGAGCACTACTTCCTGCAAGAGAAAAAGAAAAAAATAATAATAACTTAAGGATATGCATTTTGGATAAAATGACCAGAGATGTGCAAGATATGCAATGACTCAAGATATCTTCTAGCTACATCATCCTCAGTTAACATAAAATTGAGATCAATCATTGATTAAGGACACCATAGAAGAAACGGAATGCAAAGCTGACTGCTTAACTGCATTCTGGGATAATTATATCGTACTATTTCTCATAAAACAAATTTAGCAAGTTCAGAAATGATAAAAACTATTTGTGAAATAATCCTATGCATCTAATAGTTCTAATCAATTTGCAGTCTGGTGTCTTGTCTGCATCAATACTAGATAAATCAAAGCATGTATGTATGTCCTTAGAAGATGAGTTACACAGTGAGCAACAATCTTTCTCCTTCCCCACTCTGACACTGAATTATAAAAGAACTAGCACACTGACCGAAAAATTCAAACATGATAATGCCACTAGTCAGTTGATCGGGTTGATTCTTAAAGCAAACTGATGAGTTAACTTGCAATATCAGCTCCATCACCAAATCTACCTCATTGAGAGTCATCTATTATCTATTCCTAGAGGAGTAATGTGGTGCATGTTGGATCCAGAAATCCAAAGCTCAACCTGACAGTCTCCACCTATGGCCTCTAGACTAGTGCTGAGTTAGGCCAGCCTAATTTTAATTTCTTTTTTATTTATTACTTAATGTCTTCAATAGAAGAAAAGGGGAAAATTAAAAATAAAACAATAACAGATTGCCGTTGCTCCTGGGTCCTGCCATCGCCTTCACATCAAGGCTTCAATCTTTGCGCTCTGTCTCCATTCCTGAACAGCATGCCCTTGTTGGCGGCAGCATCCCCATCTGCAAGTGAGGAGGTGAGAAGGGATAGGAGGCTGAGAGGATGGCTGACTCGGGGGAGATCCAATAGAGGAGGGAGAGGAGAACAAGGAATAGCAGGATTACAGAAGAGAGGATATCAAGGGGGCGAAGAATGAGAGGTTAAGGAGATGAAGGAGATGCAAGGGAGGAGTGTAATAAAGAGTGAAAGGAAATCATGAAGAGAGAAAGTTCACGTTGGGCTGCCCAACATGCCAACACAACCAAACTCAGGAGCTGAGTTGATGGGTCCAGTCACGAGTTTGGGCATTTGTGTTCAACCTAGTGATGAGTAAAATAGTATATCGATCATAAATTGAACAAATTGCAATTAGAAGAGTTAAAAAAAAGAAACTAAATGAACTCTGTAAAATGACCCATAATGAAAACTGCAACTAACTATTAACTAAGTGTAGCAAAACTACTAAAAGTGTGCAAAACATCAAGCAGCTCCAAACTATATTTAATAAATTACCGATAAATATTTGGTCTAGAAATTTTGTAAAATAAATTGTCTAGGTTGTAATATATTTAGACCGACAATAACAAGTGAGACATTCCAACAACTTGGGGTCACAACAGCCCCACCACTGAGCTTCAGTAAAGATATTATCACTAACCATATTTAGGGTCATATGATCCTTCCTTCTTGTTTCTAATAGTCTTCTTAGATCTACTTCCACACTTTTTTAGCACCAGAAATGTAATTGAAAGAGCATTCAAAGAGTTTCAGGAAAAACAAATGCACTCAAAGATGTTAATTCAAATACTGTTACAGGTTTGCCCCAGAAAATTGTACCACAAACAGCTAAACAGGAGGACTGGCCATTATTTGAGACAAAAAAAATGATATGAAAGCTGTAACAAAAAATATCTCGTGCATCTCAGATGTAGATTGCAAAATGAAAGAACAAAAAGCATTTGCATACCAGTGAAAGCAGTGTCTTGCCAAAATTTCCATAGAAGTTAACTAGTGTCTCTGCATAAAAACATGTGATAGGAAAATCAGAATAATGACACATAATGGATGAGAACATCTCCTGTAAAATGCATGACACACCCTGATCTATAGACTGCACACCCATCTGACCAAAGTTCAGCACGCCACCCAATAAATCAAGCAAGATATTGCCGATACTCCAACCCACTGTACTCTTGCGCTGGAAGTTCATGAATGCCTAACAAATGCATGAGAATGTAAGAAGCTATATCTATCATCTAGAAGACAAAAAAGGCAATGGGTAAAAGAAAAACCTTAAAAGTATCTTCTTTCACATTCTCTTTTTTTTTTTTTTTTAATTGAAGACTCCAGGAAATTTGTAAAGAATACTCTACTAGATTATGTACCCATGTTGAGGATGCCATGTGTAGTCCAAATTACCTTTATAATTCCTTCACTTATTTGTAAGTTTAGCTTAGCTGCAGTCATTTAGTTTGATAGATTATTAACTTTATGACAACTATGTATGCTTATATGTTGATCTACAAAACCTGAAATCTAAAGCCAGAAACTTCTGCGATGCAAATTTTTCTACAGTCTACTTCCTGAAAAGAATTATATAATCCTTTTACAATTATCTATAGAAGATATCTAATACTTTACCCCTTGAGATAACTGACTAATGAACTTGACTCTGATAGACAGATTCATGTCTTCAAAACAACTTGCTATTATGCATATTATGCAGAAGTCAGATTGAATCTCCCCCATTGGTGATGTGGGATTCTAGAGATGTCATGGTCCACCATGCTGCTGCATGTCATGACCAAAGTCAGAACCACAATGATCAAATTCCAAAAAGGAGTAGCCAGACGGTGCCATTTGGGATGGACAGTGACTCGTCTCAAGAAATCACCCCAGTGTGGTACTGTTGTGGGTAATGCAGGATTCCTAGAGGTCACCCAGCTGGCTTCTTATAGAACCTAAAAAATAAATGTTGGTTTGTTAGCTGGAAAACCAGCCTTTCCAGCAAAATTTTATCAACTTGTATGAACCAGGGAGAAGCAACCAAGTTTCCTGATGGATAAAACAAAAGGTTTGGTACAAAGAACTGGAATCATTTTAATGGACAAGGTTCAAAAAGCAAAAGTGGACATACTCTGGGTGGAAGTCTATCATAGTATCATTTTACTGCCATAGGAAAACACAATTGCTTATGTTGGGTAGAGGAAGTCCTAAAGTTACATTGGTTAATATCAAAATGGTTTCAAGCGTCACTCATTATGTATCAAGCCAACCACAATATACATGATAACTTATTTGAACCTCAAAATAATTGCTCGGTATCACCAAAAGATAAGTATCACACGAGGTGGTTTTTCTATCAAATGGAACTCCTATTAGGCCTCAGTTATATTTGAAAAAAAATGTCTGGCTGCTTAATTGGACATATCCCAGACACCACTGTAACACTATCTTGAGAGCAAATATTCAGAAATCTTGATATAAATGATCTATTATCAAAACATGAATAAATATGTAGCACCCTTTAAAATGAGATAATAAATTTGATCTATCACTTTCTACACTTTATATAAATTATGCAAATAAAATATAAAACAAATGAAAAAGCATCTATACCTGTGGGATGTACTTGATTGCTGTCATGATAACCTGTATTGTGCTGAATTCATGCCATTAAAGAAAAATTAATGAGAATATGAGACAACTGCAAGAAGTCAATTTTTTAAAAAAGCAAAACTTATAGATGTTAAAGGTGTCTTCTTTAATGTTCTTTCTTGGGGTTCCAGAAGATAGAACGCATAAATGTTTCTTTAGTTAAATTATATTTTCAAAACATTAGTTTTCTTATAAGAACAAAGTATTACTTGAAAACAGAGATGAGCCAAAGCCAAGAATGATTGGGCCAGGCTAAGAACACACAGACCACAGCATAAAGCAAGACAATAACAGTGATACCAATGCAAGTCTTTGAGACCTTCTGACTTCCACGCTGTGGAGATTAAGAATAAAAAGGAGGCAAAAAGAGAGTTAGCAGAGGAAAGAAGGTAAGGGACAATATAACATACAGCAAGAAAATGATCTCATACAAAAAAGGATTACTTACTTCATAGATCAAAACTTGGAACAATGTAAAAGCCGTCAACGCAACAGCATGTACTGAAAAAGCCACATCATTTGCAGCTACAGGAATCATCTGAAATTAAGAGAATTAATTCATACACACCTCCTAGAGAATAAACATTCCAAACGAACATGATGTTAAATCAGCAAATCAATAGTTTACATATGTAGAATCTATGGCAAAACCTTCAGCAAGGCAGCCGAACAAACCCATACTTAATATTTTAAGGTGTGTAACAGAAGTTTGGAAGAAATTCAATATTATGACAGAAATGGTTCACAGGCTTATACTTTATAGCATACCACCACATTGATTTTATAACAAAAACAAATCAACTTATACAGATGGTCTACATCCGATAAAAAAGATATGATTGTCCATCACTACATTATGTAGCTCAAGAGAATTGGCCTCCCAGAAATGAAGAGAGAAGACTGAATGAAAATTGACTACTAAATTGACATAAATCTATTGCAATCAATACTAAGACATCCTATAGTGATTATAAGAGGGAATTCAATTTTGTCCAGATCGACCCCTACCCAATGGATATCTACCAGTCTGGGCATGAACCCAGACGTGGACCTCCCTATTTGAGATAGTATGGTCGGTCCCCTTTAATTACTTAAGCGGCTCTCTTTTTTCTTTTAAACACGGTTGCACGATGAACCAGGGCTCATGACACACAAGTGTCTCCTCTCCACTATCCGCTGTCGCACCGCACCTATGGCTGCCACCCGCCGCACCTCCAATTCGTCTCCTCCTCCTTCCTTCTTCTGCTTCTTCCTTCTTCCTCGTTTGCTTTTGGAGTAAGCCTATAGTTGAAACCCATTCCCATTCCGAAGAAGCAAAAAAGTTTGTGGAAAGAGAAAAACCGATTTCGGAAACAACCAGAAGACGGTTTCCTGCCGTAAAGGAACAAGGAACGTAATCTGCGTGTCACCACGGAACGGCTTAATGTCACTGAACCGGCGTGCAGCATGAGGTACGTAACAACAACGATGAAGACGACTGACGAAGAATAACATGGATGGCTTAACGACAACCTTTAAACTATGGGCGAGCAAGTTGAAATCGAACAAGGACAGAGGTGGAAAAACCAATGTCCCCTAAAGTCAAATAGGGAAAGCACAAAGGGTAACGTTGTTTGCCCGTCCATCGATTCAATCAAAATGTCATTTTTAGTGGTAATTCGGTCGAAATTACCTTTCCAGAAGCACAAAACAATAATTACACATCCAAAAGAAATCAACGACAAGGAGAAACAGAAAAGATACCAACCTCTCCGAAACCATACTTCTCATGATACTGCCTCTTGATCACAGGGCTAAAGAACATGGCCGCGTTATATACGAGATACGACGAGTGCTTCGTCATGTTGAGCACCAGGAAATCGAAATTCAAGCCCACCACGCTTCGATCACCAAAGAAACAAGACCAGAATCAATACATTACCACCCTAAAATCCCATGAATTCAGCAAGAAACCAAACAAAATCCGATCTTGCCTTAGAGAATAACAGAAAAGAGGAGAAAATGAAGATTGAAATCAACGACGGAATCAAAAAGGATCCGAACCTTTTCCTCTTGTAATTGAGAATAACTTGAGGGTAGAAGCTGAAGGACCAGGAGAAGAAGGCGATCCATCCGAAGGCCTCGTACGTGATCTCCAAGCCGAGCGAGTTCCACGACGCCATGCCCTCCTTTTCCCTTCGATCGAATCGACCCGGTTTCTCCTGCGGGGATGATAACCAATAGCCAAGAGAAGATACCGTCGGTAGTCCTTTATAAAATGACCAAAAAACCCTCAGCTTTTTTCAAGAATAACTGGTCGACAGAACGACTTACGATGACGATAAGAATAAGAACGATGGCAATTGGGGGAATCGATGACGTATAGAGTGGGGATTCACCTCGGTGTGCTATCAAGCCAAGGAATCTGGTTGGAATATTGGGAAGGTACAGACGTCGAGAAGGGAGAATACCGCCTGTGGCTTAGCCCATGTCAATTATTGTCACTTACGAGATCACATGATTGGTGGACTGTTTACATTGCTTAAATAAAAAGAATAAGGGCAGATTACTAAAAATATATATATAAATTTTTATCTGTTTACATTGGTGAACTTTTCCTTTTGGTTTATTTATACAATTTTTCCTTCAGAACTTTTTCTTTTGGTTTATTTATACAATTTTTCCTTTAGAACTTTTCCTTTTGGTTTATTTATACAAAACACACGTTATTTTCTATAACACAAAAGCACCCTTTTAAACTTAGCCCGATCGATTGATATCTTCAACCTTTATTCATCGTCTCGTAGCCTTTGCCTCTCATTTGTTATTGTCATTATGGCGATTAAAATGGGTGATGTCTCAAGAGTGCCTTTTGGGTGAGGTAAAAGGCTCGACGATCATGACACTAGGGTTAGAGGATATTATGCTCGTCGTTGAGAGAGTTAGGAAATAGAGAAAGTTGATCTTGGTCTTAGGATTGCTAAATCGATGAGTCAGTCATCCGAAGCATATATAGACTCTACTTCAAGTAGAGACGATTCTCCACTGTCTTCTTCATGTACAAGGCTTTAAGCTTGTCCCACATGCTCTTAGCCGTAGTCTCCGTAGCTATCTCTCGTAAAACCTCATCAGAGAGATTTAGAATGATGTTTGATCGGGCATTCTTATCTATACCCGCAAGCTCTTCTTTTGACATATCATCTGGAATGCTCTCGGCTCCCTGTAGTACCAAATCAACTCCGTCTTGAACCAGAATGGCCTCCATCTTGAGTTGCCACAAGCCGAAGTTGACATTTCTATCGAATTTCTCGACAACAATCTTTGTTATTGTCATCGTTGCCAAAAGATCCCAGAACCAAGCTCTGATACCAGTTTGTTAGAGCTAGCCCTAGGAAATTTACCACAAGGTAATTTTGGCAACACAACAAAGACAATAAAGCGGAAAAGATAAAAGCGACAATAATACCAGATTTACGTGGTTCGGTCAATTGACTTTGACCTACATCCACGGACGAAAGATGAGCAAATCACTACTACAAAAAGAGACTTACAAATTCCTTAGGAAGATGTTCATAGGCTATAAGACACCCGAAAATACTAAACAAGAAAAACCTTAAATATAAGCCCAAACTATTTAACTGAGTGTGCACTTAAACCCAAAGCAAACACTTAGATTTTTCTTGTGGTGCCACTTGTGGTATGTCTGACTTCAAAGTTCAGACCCTTATTTATAGTTTCAATACGAGACAACAAGTCTGATTTTCCCGATGTGGGACTATGGGACTTGCCAAACTAACACATGCCATTGCTTGTAATTGGCCATTCATTGTCTACTTGCCACCAGCAGAGGACAGGGAGAACAGGAGTGAAGAAACAGAATCATGAAACAGATGGAAGTATACTGGCATTAGTCTATCCACATTCTGGCACCAAATATATTCAGTGTGATCTTACCTGATGGAACCATGTTACTTGAACTGCAATATACTTTAGAATTAAGAATGTGTGATACCATAATAGGACCCAGTGTGATCTTACCTGATGGAACCATGTTGAACTGCAATATACTTAAGACTTAAGAATGTGTGATACCATAATAGGGCCCCAATAGTCCTATAGATCCACTGATAATTTTAGCAGATAATCTATAATACACTTGAACAAATGCAAATAGTCAGATACAAAACATGTTCGAGTGATAGATTAGGCAAGAAGTATTTAATCGGACTTGAAAAATGAAAGCCATGATAGGTCAATATCTGAAATAACATGTTCGAGTGTTTGAGTGTTAGACTAAAGTAATGTAGTCTCCTAACATTGAAATGAAAAATGAATTTAAAGAAAGTTTGTAAAGCCGTGATAGGTCGACATCTGATACTATTATTATTGAGGGTTTAATCAGAGAAGGGTCATAACCTTATTTATCTGTAGCTTCCATGAAGTTTTAGAACAGCACAACATACAGATATGAATCCAACAAGCAAAAACTCAAATGGAGGTGATTCATTGAGTTGATATTGAAAATCCAGGAAAAGATACTGGAATCAGTAACAATCGATGTTACATAGGTTTGACAACACATTCTGAAAAAATATGAGAAATAACTATGCAGCGAAGTTGAAGGAACATATTTCCAACAATTGATAATTCAAACATGTTTCTGTTACAGGAAGCCATCACAAACTTATAAAACAATAAATTACTTAGACTAAAATTCAAGTATTTAACAATTCAAAAGAGAGGGATCAACATATTCAAATATATGGAATAAACTACCCAAGGTTTTTAATTTTAATTTTGTACTGTATAGGTGTACCAAGCATTGCTCAGTATGATATGATACAATGTATCGAGTTGTCACGGAAAAAACTGTAAACGGGATGTTTGATGTAATGCTCGTGTATGTCCATGTCTTCTAGTTTTGTTCATGCTTAACATAACATATAAAGGGCTGATAGTAGGCTTAGCAGTCCCATTTTATTTGCTTTTGGTGGTCGTTCTAAGCTTGCAAATAAAAATTGTATCATGTGGGCACTTGTGAGGATTTCGATCTGTAGTAGATCATTTTGGATCCTTTGTTGTGTGACCATTCAGAACTTGTGAAGTTTATTTATAATTTACATTGGCTATGAAATGTTTACTGAAATAATTGCTTATGGATTCTAAGTGAGACACTTTCTCTATCGTTTTCTCTTTTGTAGGTTCTAAAGGACCATAGGATGTTTCGGGGAGGCTGACTTTTGTGGACGGACATGCAAGAATGCCGTATGACTTAGGCAAAACCAACTAAGTACTTGATATATGGTATTAGAGTGGGACAAGCACTCATAAAAACATTTGTCATATAAACGTTGGGGATCTAGCGGGGCTACATCGAGGGCAGCCAGAATGCACGATCGTTTGGGGAAATGGGCATAAAGATATAGGGAAAAAGAGTTGCTAAGAGGAGCTGGCATTTGAGATTGACATTCAGAGGAATGACCAACTCTTCGTGCAAGAGGCACTATGAGAATAAGCAAGCTTGAAAGAATACATAGCACACAAAGGTTGGGATGGTTGAGTTTGAGCTACGACTCGATGTTGGCAACTATACTTAATGGTGTTCAAGGCAAGTGAGGCACTTGGTAAAAGATGAGACTATGTAAGGCAGAATGAGTTTTTCAATGATCGAAAGAATTGTGCAAAGCTCATAGAGGTGAGGGGAATTGCTAACTTGAAGAATATGGTACTCATGCAAGGGCTTGTATGCAGACGATAGAATATTCGTGGCCATCCCAAGGCGATCGAAACTCAACACCATAGAGCATTAAAACTTTCTCTTCAACATGAGAAGGATATGTTCGTAAGAGGCTGAAGTGTGTAGCGAGTTCAGAATGTTGCTAGGCCTTGAGGGGTCCAGGGGGCTGTAGTGAAGTGGAGTTGCAATCTAGCAAGTGTGTTTGCGGGGGTAGAATAATGCACAGTTTGTTTAACAAGGCGGAGTAGTCCAAGGGGATGGTGGTCTCCAAAACTTCCAAAGGGAATGATGCGAAGAGAGAAGTTGCTCTAACAGGACAGATGCCTTAGAGGGACAAGTCCCGGTTCTCTAGAGGGAGAATCATGTGCAACGAACCGCACATGTTGAGGAGGAGTACCTCAAGACAACAATCCCACAAAGCTTAACGAATCAAGCGAGTGGCGAGGGGTTATCGCATGATCTCACATGAGGTAATTAATTGATGGATTCATTGCAAGATCAAGTGGGGGAGCGACCCAAGGAAACATAAAATAAAGGCACACTTGGAGCCGATATGGATATCGGACTCAATGGAGGGCTGACTCGTGAAATAGTGGGTATAAGGGCCACCATTAACTCAATGCAAATTAAGGAGCAGAGCCACTTGGGTGTAACATGGTGAAGGTCCCAAGCTGCAAGAAGGAAGTTGACATAGATGATGAAACATAGAGCGGGGCATGAAGTTTTCCTTAGATAGAGCTCAAGGACATGAACTCTTGCAGAGGCAAGAGTAGGATCATATTGTTCCATGGGTCCCTCATTCTGATGGAGCGAACTCATCCTGCATGGTGCTATAGACGAAGGGAGCTTCTAGGCACATACACCTTATCTTGAAGAAGCATTTGACAGAGGAACCAAGGTGACTCAACTTATGAAGGCGAAGTTGGGTTCAAAAGGTCTTGGCATGGGGTAAGAGGACACAGAGACGGGTACTCTTGAAGAATATGCCATCATGCTGTCATTCAAGTTGTCATGAAGGAAGCAGTGCATAATGAAGATTGTGCTAGTGGGGGCAGATGCCCAGGATCCAGATAATGGTGCACCATTTTTAGCGAAGTTTGTGGACTTCAGGAGCTACTAGGTGATGGACTGTCCTAGAACGGTGCTTCGTTTGGGTGTGACACAAGAGTGGGTGGACGAAGGTGGATTGCCAAAGGAGTGAACACGTTCGAAGGTGGAAGAAGACCTACGATGTGTTGACAAAGGCTACACTTGAAAGGATCACAATCCGAGTTCATCTCACAATGATCAGAATACAATAGAGATGCCACCAAGAGGCGACTATTAGGATCGGAATGACACTAAGAGGGGGGGGGGGGTGAATTAGTATAGCGGATTAAAACGTTGGTTTCGACAAATCTTTCATACGATAAAAACCGAACTTGAAAAGCTTAACTTGAATGTGTGTTCGTAAAGGTGTGCAGCAAAGGTAATGATGAAATAAAGCACATAAGAAGGTTTGCAGTAATGTAAATAGCAATAAGAAAATGCAAACCAAAGATCACGTCGATTTTAAAGTGGTTCGGTCAAATGACCTACATCCACTTGCCAGGCCCTCTTCGATGAGGCTCCCACCTTCCACTAGCAAATCTCTTAAAAGGGAAGGGCAAATACCCCTCTTACAACCTTTTACAAGCAGTTCACACTCTTACAAATTTTTAGCAAGAAAGAAGGAGGTGAACACTCTAGCAAATTGAAAACAAGACTTGCTAAGACTTCTCTAAGACCTTTTTCTCAATCTTTGCTATTCAAAAAGATGTCTTCTCAGTTGAGAATTGAGGGGTATTTATAGGCCTCAAGAGGATTCAAATTTGGGCTCCAAAATTAGAATTCTCTTTGGTTCCCGATGCTGGCGGTGCCACCGCCTGTCAGTGGCGGTGCCACCGCCTGTCAGTGGCGGTGCCACCGCCTGTCAGTGTCTGACACTAACAGTGGACTGGTGGTGCCATCGCCCAGCTAAGCGGTGCTACCGCCTGGCTCTCGGGTGTTGGGCGGTGCCACCGCCAGACCCTTCGGTTCATTGGTTGGGCTTTAAATTTAGCCCAAACCAAGTCTAATTTTGGGCCAAATAGGCCCCTAACCAGGATATAGGATTATCTTTTAATCCTAATCCTAATTAATGTGCTAGCTATGAATTTAAAGACATTTCCTAAGCTATTACAAAGTCCGCAAGTCAAGACTTCTTCCGGCGAGCTTCCGGCGAACTTTCGACAGTCTTCCGATAAACTCTAGGAAACTGTTCTGCGGACTCCCGGCAAGCTCCTAGACTTCACGATTTGATCTTGGCGAGTTCCAACGAGCTTCTTCGGCAAGCTCTGATATTTCTCGGTGAGCTCTACGAACTTCCAACGAACTTTCTGACGAGCTTTCGAAAAACCCTTCAGCAAGCTCCCTTACTCATTCTCGACTAGTTCCGGCAGCATTCCCGACGAACCTTCGGACTTCCGTCGAACTCTCGAACTTGCAACAAATCCTTCGTGCTTGACTTCGACACTTTGTTTCGCTTTATGTCTTCGTCGTTATTGTAGTTAATCCTACACACACAAGCGAAAACTCTACTCCGACCTAGACAATTATTACAACGCGAATTGACATTATGTTGCCCGGCACATCATTGGTTGGCGCTTCGTTCGATTCTTGCATCATCCTCTCTTGCGGCTTGTTGCCCAATCGGCGGTTGACCTCCGCAACCCCGATATCCTTGGTGCAATCCCGCTCTCCTTGGCCCGATGTCCGAAGCCTTCTACCGTCCAATATCCTGACGTGATCTCCTCCAGCGCAACGTCAATTCCTCCTGCGTCAACTGTCTAATCCTGATCGAGTAGACCTGCATCACTCAAAATACAATTAAACATCTAAACACAATCAATTAGTTTCATCATCAAAATTTGAGATTCAACAGCGACATGGTGAGGACTACTCCAGAGCTCAGTTCACTTAAGGGAGCTCGGCAAGTTAAAGGACAAGGCCGAGTAAGCGAATGTTGCTACTAAGAAAGTTAAGAAGAATAAAATCGGTGCAAACCCTACAATATGATGGCGAAGGCCATGCACAGGAGTTGTAGTATGTATTTCCATCGACCAAGGGGAACTACTCGGAGAACACTGAGATGTTGAAGCAGGGGGACGAAAGGGGTGAGGAAGCGATAACGAGTCCAGAGGGACTTAACTACCCAAAAACCAATGAGTCCTATAGGGGAGGGGACTTGATCATGTAGAGGTATGATCAGAGCGATTGAAGAGTTAGACTGCTCCAAAGCTCATATTTGCTTAAGGGAGCCTGGTAAGTCAGAGGACAAGGCCGAGTAAGCAAACATTGCTACCAAGGAATCTAAAGAGAATAGAATTAGTGCGAATCCTACAACATGATGGCAGAGGCCATGTATAGGAGTCATAGTCTGTCTTTCCATCAACCAAGGGGAACTGCTCGAAGAACATAGAGGTGTTTTAGCAGGGGGTCGAAAGAGGCGAGGAAGCGACGACGAGTCCAAAGGGGCTTAGCTACCTAAAACCAAACATTGGTTAAAATGGAGGTGGACTCAGAGGAGTGCCACAATACCATAGAGGTATATTTACTGATTATGAAGAAAGGGATGTAGATGCATGGCAACGGATAGTAGGGCCATTGGCATGGTAGTGCCATGGTACCGTAGAGGTGGTACTTCCATGAAGTTATCGATCCCTTCATTCTCCTTTAGGGAGAATGCTTGGTTGTAAAAGGGATCGAGGAGGTGGAGAATGCAGAGGCAAACTCTAAGTACCGAGACAAGACTGAAGGGCAGAGGCTAGGGAACTTCATAAGACCAGTGTCAATGAGCTTCTCATCAAGATAGTTGAAAGTGAAGGACTTCAGGTTAATTGAAGACTGCTCGACCAAGGAACAAAGTAGACAGTACGCAATGTTGTACCTTTGCAACTCAAAGGAGTGGGCGATAAAGATGATGGAGAAGACGGTACAATCCCAAAGGCGAACAAAACTACTAGAGACTTGCTCCATGTTGGGGTGAAAACTTCTTGCATTCCAGAAGTTCGATGGCATTGAAAAGGTGAATCATAGTAGCTAACTTAACACAAAGAGTGCAAACACTTTGAGTGCTTCAGAAGTATGAGCAAAGAGTAGGTGAAGGCTAGTAACCAGCTTGATGCATGGAGTACAACCCTCAAGGAGGCGGACAAAGTTAAGTAACCTTTGTCTTCTCAACTCTTAAGAGAATGGACGAAATCGAGTACCCCAATTCTCTTATCTATCTAGTAGAGGAGCTTTGCATAGGTTCCAAGACCCTTCGAAGAAACTGAATAGAAAACAATAGTTGTCAAATCCTCACCAATGGTGATCAGTACTACTAAGAGTAGATTATCCGCTTTATTTCCCAACAGAATGTTAATCGAAAGCGAAAGTGATACGAACCTACTTAGAAGTGATGACTAAGTGGAAGAAGAGTCGATGAGCAAATTTTACGGAGGAAGGACCCAAAAACTTTAAAGTCTGCGAGGCGATACTCGATAAAACTCCAACAAGCATCCATCTAGTTCAAGCGGCATGAAGCATTTGAGAGACTAGCACATACTAAGGATGGTCTTTTTCTTCATCTGAGAGATCCATAGGAAACAACAGAGATTAGCACAACTTAACTGACCCCACACAAGAGTCAAAGTCATTGGCGAGTTGAAGCAACATGACAGATCAAAGTTGAACTACTCAACAACAACGACGGAGTCTAGTTGAGAGCCAAGAGATGCATTACAACTAGAGTAGAAGAATGAAGATTCAGCAAAGGTGAGGAGATGCAACATCTGCAAATGCTTCGATGATAACATCAAAGGAATAAGTGAGGAAGAATGTCTCAAACAAAACTATAAATAGGGTATTTGATATAATGCTCATGTATGTCTGTGTCTTTCGGTTTTGTTCATACTTTGCATAACATGTAAAGGGCTGGAAGTAGGCTTAGCAACATCATTTTCTTTGGTTTTGGTGGCTGTCCTAGGTTTGCAAACAAAGGTTGTGTTATACCCTTATAAGATTTTTGATCCAAGCTTTCTCCACTTTCATCAATGTCTAACTTAGTGGAGGTACTCATGGGAGTATTGATGAAAGTGTATTTTGAGTTATCCATATTAAACCTTTTTAGCAAATCTAAAGCGTATTTTGTTTGACTAAGAAAGATGTCATTACTTAGTTGTTTGATTTATAAGCCTAAAAAGAAGGTTAATTCTCCCATCAAACTCATTTCAAATTCAAAACGCATACTTTTATCAAATGATTCACAAAGAAATTCATTTGTGGAATAAAAAATAATATCATCAACATAAATTTGAACAATAAGAAAATTATTTTCAAAATTTTTGATAAACAATGTAGTATCAACCTTGCCTTTATAGAAATTATTTTCAATAAGAAATTAACTAGGTCTCTCATACCAAGCTCTTGGGGCTCGTTTTAAACCATAGAGAGCCTTACTTAATTTAAATACATGATTAGGGAGATTATCATTCTCAAATCCGGGAGATTGTTCAACATAAATTTCTTCAAAAATAAAGCCATTAAGAAAAGTAATTTTAATATCCATTTGGAACAACTTAAAATTATTACTACTAGCATAGGTAAGGAGCATCCTTATGGCTTCTAATCGAGCCACAAGAGTGAAGGTTTCTTTGTAAACGATATATTCTTCTTGGTTGAAACCTTTGGCCACTAATCTAGCCTTGTTTCTAACTACGATACTAGATTCATCTTGCTTATTTCTAAAGACCCATTTAGTACCAATAACTAAATGGTCGTTTGGCCTAAAAACAAGCTTCCACACCTCATTTCTCTCAAATTAATTTAACTTATCTTGCATTGTGATGATCCATGAATCATCTTTCATGGCCTTGTCAATACATTTAGGTTCAATTTGGGAGAGAAAAGCGACGTTGACACAAAAATTTTTAAAAGAAGAATGTGTTTGAACCCCTTTAGATGTGTCTCCTATGATTAGCTCCTTAGGATAAGCATCTACATACTTCCAATCCTTAGGTAAGGATGTTTCGGAAGTAGATGCATCTAAGTTGCTAGATGGAGAAAGGGTTTCATTTAAATTCAAAGCATCAAAATTAACATTATTATTAAAATTATTTTTCTTAATTTCAGAAACCTCATTAAAAACAACAATAATAGATTCTTCTATATTCAAAGTTCTTTTATTAAAGATACAAAATGCTTTAGAAATAGAAGAATAGCCAAGAAAAATTCCTTCATTGGATTTATCCTCAAATTTTCCTAAGGCATCTTTTTCATTCAAGATAAAACACTTACACCCAAAAACTTTAAAATATAAAACATTGGGTTTTTTGTTGTGCCACAACTTATAAGGAGTTTTGATGAGTAAGGGTATTACTAGAACTCTATTCATGACATAGCATGCCATGTTTATGGCTTCGGCCCAAAAAAATTTGGGTAGACTTTGTTCATTCAACATGGTTCTTGCCATTTCTTGTAAATTTCTATTCTTTTTTTTACTACTCTATTTTGTTGAGGATTTCTTGGAGTAGAGAAGTAGTGGTTGTATTTATTAGATTCATAAAATTCTTGAAAATCATAATTTTGAAATTCACCCCTGTGATCACTTCGAATTGATGAAATCACAAAACTCTTTTCATTTTGAACAAGTTTAAAAAACTTAGAGAAATACCTAAAACATTCACTTTTGTGTGCCAAAAAATAAGTCTATGTGTATCTACTATAATTATCCATGATGATAAATGCATATTTGCTACCTCGTAGGCTTGATGTAGCAATTGGTCCGAACAAGTCCATATAGATCAATTACAAAGGTCTAAAGGTGCTTATTTGGTTCTTAGGTTTGAAGCTACCTTTTATTTGTTTTCCTAGTTGACAAGCATCACACATATTATCTTTGACGAACTTGATATGAGGAATTCCTCTTATAAGTTCTTTCGATGAAATTTGGGTGATTAGTTTCATGCTAGCATGACTTAATCTCCTATGCCAAAGCCAAGCATCGTCATTCAAAACTGAAAAACACATTTCATGACAAAGATAATTAATGTCAATGGTGTATACGTTATTTTATTTTAGTGCAATCATAGATGTGTTTTTGTGTGGTTTTTCTATAATGCAAGCATTAGATTCAAATTTAACAATATATCCTTTATCAAACAATTGACTAATGCTCATGAGGTTATGCTTTAAGCCCTCAACTAACAATACATCTTAAATAAAGAAGTTGAATTTGTTACCTATAGTTCCTTTGTCAATGATTTTACCCTTGTTGTTGTCTCCGAAGGTGACATATCCTTCATCTATGCTAGTGAGCTTAGGGAATTGAGATGGATCTCCAGTCATATGCCTTAAGCGTCCACTATCAAGGTACCATCTCTTGCTCCTAGCTTGTGATGGTAAAAGTTTCTACAAAAAAGGATGATTTTTAGATACCCATTTGACCTTGGGTGCCTAAAAAATCGATTTTAATTGCTTATCGTGTTGTATTGAGTCATTTGAGGTTCTTTTAGGAACTCAAATCAATTTATGTGGACTACATTTCTTGAATGGATAATGATAAGCTACATGCCCAAATTTACAACAAAAGTTACATTTCTTTTGGAGTGAAACATGCAAGGTAGAGCCTTTAACAAAGGTGGTTGGATTATGGTGAGAGCTACTCACAAATCTAATCCTGTCTTTTCTATGAACATGACCCTTGTTTGCAAGGATCATGTTTAAGGACTTGCTACCAACCTCAAATTTCTTCAAGGTATCTTTGAGTAACAAGTTTTCCTTTTGAAGTATTTCTAAATCATGGCATTTCGTACGTGGAGCTAAACTATTATTATGCTCAATTTTTAATTTATCAAAATTACTAAGAAGAGAATCATGCTCCTTTTTTAATCATTTATATTTTTTACTAATTGATTTGCATTCATCAAATAAATCATGAAAAGCATTTAATAGTTCATCAAATGATAAATTTGAATCAATTGAACTTATTACCTCATCTCCAATGGCCATTAACGCATAGTGAGCAACTTCCTCGGTGCTGGTTGGCTTCTCTTCTTCGAATGCACTTGAGTCGTCCCATGTTGCTATGAGAGCCTTCTTCTTTGGTGTCCTCTTTTTGGCTCAAGGACATTCACTCTTGTAGTGTCCCGGCTTCTTGCATTCGTAGCATATTACTTGATTTTTCTTGGGTTCAAATTTATTTTTAGTATCATTTTTAAATTTGTTCCTTTTAATGAATTTTTTAAATTTCCTTATTAAAAGTGTCAAGTCATCATCAAAGTCCTCATCACTTGAGTTTTCTTTCAAGTAGTCTTCTTGTGTTCTTAGTGCTATATTCTTCTTGTTCTTTGAAAAGGTCTCCTCAAGCTCTTCATGAGCTTTGCATGTCATTTCATAGGTCATTAGTGACCCAATTAGTTCTTCAAGAGGAAAATTATTTAAATCTTTGGCCTCTTGAATGACCATGACTTTAGGGTCCCAACTATTTGAAAGGGATCTTAAAACTTTATTAACGAGCTCAAAATCCGAGAAACCTTTACCAAGTCCTTTTAGACCATTGACGACATCTGTAAAACAGGTGTACATGTCTCTAATGGTCTTACTTGGTTTCATTCGAAACAACTCATAAGAATGAACTAAAAGATTAATTTTTGATTCCTTCACTCTACTAGTGCCTTCATGAGTCATTTCGAGTGTGTGCCAAATATCAAAAGTCATTTCATAAATCGACACTCGATTAAACTCGTTTTTATCTAATACACAAAACAAAACATTCATAGCCTTGGCATTTAAAGTGAAAGTCTTCTTCTCCAACTCATTCCAATCGTTTATTGGAAGGGAAGACTTTTGAAAACCATTTTCGACAATGTTCGAAAGCTCAAAATCCATTAAAATTAGGAAGCTCCTCATTCTAGTCTTCCAATATGTGTCATCCATCCCATTGAACATGGACAGATGTATAATTGAATGACCCTCTTGGTTGCTAGCAAATGCCATCTCTCTTGGGTTTTAAACCAAACGAGAGTGAACCTTGCTCTGATACCAATTATTAGGATCAAGAGCGGCACTAAGGGGAAGGGGGGGGGGGTGAATTAGTGTAGTGGAAAACTTTCGCTATTTCAAAAAACTTATTTCGATTAAAACCAATTCTAATAACAATGGTTTCAAATCAATCTGTTTCGGAAGGAATTTGAACTTGGAACCTTTCGTGAAAGTGCAAGAGAAGACTAAGGTGATTTGCTGCAATGTAAATTGCAGAAATGAAAAGCATCGGTTTCATAAAGTCTTCGTACGATTAAAGCCGATCTCAGAAGATATTTACGTGAAAGCATATGTAGACATAGTTAAAGCACAGTAAGGAAGAGAGGCAGTTTGCTATAAAAGAAAGTTGCTCAAAGTAAATGCAAACCAAGTTTAAGAGTGGTTCGGTCAACGTGACCTACATCCACTTTCGGCTTCCTCCTCCGACGAGGTCACTGGAGTCCACTAGAGGCCTTCCTTTAATAGGCGAAGGCCAACCACCTTTTATAACTTTTTTCCTTTTACGGGGTTTAGGAGACAACCCTTATAAGTCTCACTCATCTTTCTTGGATGGTTACAAGGCTAAGAGATGAAGGAGGAGAATTCTAACTTTTACAACACTTTAAGGCTCTAGAACTCAAGATTATGCCAATAGGTTTTGTGCCCTTTCATGCAGGAAAGGGTGGGGTTTTTATAGGCCCCAATGGCTTCAAAAATAGAGCCTAAAAGTGTCTAATCCCAGATTTTCGGAGTCCTAGCGGTACCATCACCATTACAGGGCAGTACTACCGCCTAACATCTGACACTAGGCAGTACTACCGCTCAGTCTGGGCGGTACCATCGCTTGAAAGGGGCGGTACCACCATTGGCAGCAATAACTGCCGATGGTACTACCTCCTAACAGGGGCGGTACCACCGCCTAGAATTCTTGGGAGACCGAGTCTCCTAGGCGGTGCCACTGTCGGCCAGGAATTAAGGGGCTGAATGGGCTACTTCATTCGGCCCAATTCAGCCCTGTCAAGGGCCCAATTGGCCCCTAATTAAGTTAGTGGGATTACCTCCCATTCCTAACTTAATTTACACTCTAACTTCGACAATTAAGACATATTTACTGCACTTCTTGTTCCGATGCATCAATTGCTTTTCCGGTGAGCTTCCGACGTACTTCCAGGGAACATCTGATGAACTCTCGACAATGTTCCGGCGAACTCCCGACAAGCTCCTAGAATTTGCGATGATCTTCTTGGCGAGTTCCGATGAGCTTTAATGGCAAGCTTCTGGACTTCTCAGTTGGTTCTCGTAGAACTTTCGATGAACGTCCGGACTTCCGATGAACTCTCGAACTCCCAACGTGATCTCGATCTTGACTCTGGCACAATACCAATTTATGTCTTATTACCATCATAGTTAATCCTACACACTTTTCTCAACATATAGATTTGATCAAACAAATTATAATTGACTTCATCATCAAAATCTAAGATTCAACACATATCATATAGGCATGAAACATCAATCTCTTAATAGCCCTCAATCAACCAAAATCCTAGTTGGAATATCTCAATTAACTTAAACTAAACTCAATTTAATTATTATCTAATTGAACTAACTTTAAAACCTTAAAAAACTAGTCTAGAATCACCCTAGACCAGTCTAATTTAGATTTGATTGATCTTGATTAGGTCAAGTAGGTTTGAATTACTTAAGTTAGTTTGGAATCACTCAAAACTAGTTTTAACTGATCAAACCTATCTCATTTAGTCCATTAAAGAGATCAAACTAATAAAGAGAGAGGAAATTGGACTATGTTGTATAGTGTTAACTCAAATCAAACTAACCCAACTAAGTCTTGGATAGGTTACATGCGATGCATATGCCTATTCTAAGTAGGTTGAGTTAAGTACAATGGGCTAGATAGAAGAGCGACGATGTGTCTAATGCCAATCACATAGTTGGGTAGGCTTAACTTTATCGACTAGGCTAAGCCTCACTTATAAGTTGGGCTGAGCCTTATCATTGAACTATGTCATGCTTAGCTCACGAGTTGATCATTCCAGACATATGAATTGGAGTCGTATCTAGCCATATGGACTGAGTCGTACTTAGTCGTATGAACTAGCCTATGCTTGGCCACATGGTTAGGTCGTACCTTACCACATGGGTTGAGTTAAAAATGACCACATGAACTGGATCATACCTAGCCACATGGGTTAAGTCGTACCTTATATAACATCTCCCATTTTTAAAAATTTAGTAAATGCTTATTTATAAATATGAGGATTATTTAATAATTATTTTTATATTAAATAATATTATATTAAAAGTTTATAGTTAGGGACCTAAGAGTATATATTAGAAATTTGATATGATTTTTGAAAGATTCAAATTGAAGTTAAAGAAAAAAAAATGGTGGACATTTGTCACTAACTAACCTAAGGTTGGTGTCACTTACATTTGCTCTGAGGATGAAACCTAGCTCCTTTCATGCTTGCTTGCTACCTTACAACCCCTGTGTTAGCCAAAAGTAATTAAATGAGAGATTAAAGGAAACTTAACAAAAGAGGGATACTTGCTGCAGCGTGGGTTTGAGAAGAAGAAGAAGAAGCAAAAGCATTGTCTTGCTTGAGGTTTTGCATCAATTTTCTCACATTAAAAAATCAAACTTTTCTAAGGCAAGTGTTCTAACCCTATCCTGTTGAATCTTGGATTTTGATGATGAAACCAATTGATAGTGTTTATGATTTGATCTGTATTTTGAGTGACACAGGATGCTTCGATCAGGAAGAGACAACTAAAGCAGGAAGAATCATGTTGGGCCAGAGGAAAATATGTCAGAAGATTGGATGTCGAGCCGGAGGATCGATCGACATATCGATAGAAAGCTTCGGGCCAGGGATTCGGGCATCGGGCAAAGAAAGCGGATATTATGCTAAGGATATCGGAGTTGTAGAGGTCAACTGACCGATTAGACAATAGGCCATAAGAGAGTACGATGCGTCGAAGAATCGGACGAAGCATCGATGGACCAATGACATGCCAGACAACATGATTCATGCTTAGTAATAATTGTCTAGATCGAAGTGTGTTTTAATGTGTGCAGGATTAACTATGATAGCAAGGCATAAAGCAAAATGAAGTTCCGGAGTCAAGAACGTGATTTCATTGGGAGTTCAAGAGTTCGTCGGAAGTTCGGAAATTCGTCTGAAGTTCTACTGGAACCAACTAAGAAGTCCAAGAGCTTGCCAAAGAAGCTCATCGAAACTCACCAAGAAGATCATCGTGAAGTCCAGGAGCTTGCCGGGAGTCCGCCGGAACATTACCGAGAGATCATCGGAAGTTTATCCGAAGAAACTAGACTTATTTTGCTTATAATATATCTTAGGAATCGTAGTTATTACATAATTAGAGTTTGATTTGGGAGGTAATCCCATCAACACTATTAGGGGGCTAATTGGACCCGAAGTTGGACTGGTTTGGGCCGGATTCAAGGCCTAACCTGTAACATCACTCATTATCGAAATTTTCATATAAGTTTCTAGTTATAATGTAAGTATCTATTTTAAATTTGATAAAATAGCCAAAGTATGAATCTAAGAACTTATTCATAAGATTTGGGAGATTTGTTCAAAAAAAAAAAAAGTTTTGAGGACCTATATGTAAACCCTAAGGACCTAATCGTAAATATAATAATACAAGGACTAAACTACAAAATGCACAAAATTACAAATCCCACCGTTTAAGCCTCTCTGCCTCACAGGAGAAAGAAAGAAAGAAGAAGAGAAGAAAAAGGGGGAAGAAGAAGAAGAAAAAATTTGGGGCTTTGAGGTTTCTTGCTCAAATCTTCTCATTTAGGGTCAAAATTCTCAAAGGCAAGTGTTCTAACCCCATCCTATAGAAGTATTAGTCTATGTTCCTATATTGATTCAGAAAGATTTATCCATAGAACCTGATATTTCTCTCTTTGGACATAAAACCAATGATCTGAAATTTTTTCGGTAAACTGACCCCTACACACTTTTTCAGCTATAATTTTTAGCACCAAATGTGGATTAAGTCAGGACCAAGCTCTATGAAATTAGAATCTTATATCTTTCTTTTGACACTGAATTTGTGGATTTTGGACACCGAATACTTACCCAAATATCTGTTTCAAATGAGCCTATACATGCTGCAGAATAGGGATAAAAAATTTCTGACCTTTCGATACTAAAATACCTATAAGTCTCCCTGTTGGAAATTCTAATTTGTACCAAACTGATTTCGTTATAAACTAGACTTATAGACCTTTCTTTTGACATATAGATTGAAAAAATTGGAATTCAAATGCCTACCCTATTATCTGTTGAATCCGACCCTATGAATTCTACAAAACAGTGATTTTGTTTTTTACCTTGTGTTACCAAATCAAAGGTAACTCCTTGTTGGAAACCATGATTTGCACGAAACTTATTTCAACAGAAAATAGATTGATATATCTTTCTACAATAGCCTTCTTGAGGGTATTGGAGCTTAATTGACAATATGAAGTATTTATCCAATGAAGCTCTCGAATTCTGTCAAAAATCGAGCTTTGATCGATTTCGTATCTTCTGTTTTCGTTCGTTTGGAAATAGATTTTGTTAAGTTCCCTTCACTCAATTGTGGCTTATGTTAATGTTTGAATTCTCATTTGCTCTTATCTATAAATTAGTACCATTCCTAAACATATTGTGTAACGTTTATGCTATATCACATTGACTTATATAGGCACATGTATAACCCATTGTTCCGCATTTGCTTTCGATGTGTGCCTATTCTAGTTTCATTCCTTTGGATATCGAATTCATCTAACCTTCTTATTTGAATTGAGTTGTATGTGATTGCATGGATTTCATATGTGCCCTTGCTTTCAATTCCTTTCAAATCTGAATATAATTGTGAAAGATTATTGCTTACTTCGGATTGACTCGTAAAGGCACATGTACATTTTGTTGTTCCGCGTGTGCTTCCGATATATGCTATTCATTATTCATACTATCCTTTTGTACTCTGGTGTTTGTGGGATATTGTGAACCTTCGCCAGAAATGGTGAAGGGAGTTATGCATAGAGCTTGAGATGCTTTGTCGGCCTCTATGACTTCAATCAGACGTGGGTGGATGGTGCTCCCAGATGTGGGAGACTTATGTTTGGTGGTCATTCAGAAATGGATATACCATATTATGTTATAGTCCCACTTCACCTTCTGTATGTTTGATATGATATCCAGAGCATTGGTTTTGTGTTTCTGTACATGCTTTGGATATGAATGATATGAATGCAACATCAGAGACGATGTTTGAGCTTCTATTTGGTATTTGTTATTGATATGCTTCGAAATATTCCATACGCCGTTGATATGCTCCGGAACATTTCATACGCCACTAATAAGCTTCGAAACATTTCATTTGTTATTTATATGCTCCGAAATGTTTTATTCATTGTTGATATGCTTCAAAATGTTCCATATGCCGTTGATATGCTCCGAAACATTTCATACACCATTGATAAGCTCCGAAATGTTTCAATCATTGTTGATATGCTTCGAAATGTTCCATATGCCGTTGATATGCTCTGGAACAATTCATACGCCATTGATAAGCTCCGAAATGTTTCATTCATTGTTGATATGCTTCGAAATGTTCCATATGCCGTTGATATGCTCCGGAATATTTCATACGCCATTGATAAGCTCCGAAATATTTCATTTATTGTTGATATGCTTCGAAATGTTCCATACGCCGTGATATGCTCCGAAACATTTCATACATCATTGATAAGCTCCGAAATGTTTCATTTGTAATTGATATGCTCCGAAACGTTTCATTCATGGTTGATATGCTCCAATTACTCTATGCCCCATCTGTTATGAACCAAATAAGTATGATTGAAATAACAATTGTGATTCTGCACCTAATGATATTACATCTATGAATTCTTATATTGTGCCTTGCATTTTGAAACTTTACCTCTCATGTTTACGATTATGGAATGTTAAGTTTAATTCATGTAACGATATGAACTTATGGTAAACGTTGGTTTTATGATTGTACAAACTCCCACACTTGTGAATTTATGTTGTGGTTATTATTTTGGTGAGTTGGGTTCAAATTTTATGAATCATCGAGCGATGTGTTATATGTTTATGAACTGCACAGGGTTTATAAATTTGTGAATTTATGTTGTGATTATTATTTTGGTGAGTTGGGTTCAGATTTTATGAATCATCGAGTGATGTGTTATATGTTTATGAACTGCACAGGGTTTATAAATTTATAGATTATAGTGGTGAAATTTTAATCTGAATGTTTTCTTAGTGACCTCAAATGTTAGTTTGGATCCTAGATTGATCTGTTTTCTTGAATTTTAATATTATCGATATTTTGAGGGGCGTGACAGAGGCGGTATCAGAGCATGGTTTGAGGATTACTAAAATATTTGATACGTTGATGTGCAAAATATATTGAGGTCTAGTGAACTATAGTGATTGGTGGAAATTTTTTTTATGCATTTTAGGAATCAAGGATGATGAGGCAATTTAGTCCTCCTATTTCAATTGTTTCTGATTAATTAAATGGGATGAAAGGGTTGATCGGGGATATCAAATCAAAGTAGCATAATGAAAGCTTGGTGAACCTAATTTCATTGGTGGTAGAAAAACGGATGATGCAAACAAAGAAGATATTTGATGTACAAAATTGTTCTGATGATAAAAAATTTTCTTTTGCCACCTTATATTTGAAGTAGAGGCTGATCATTAATGGCAACAATGAAAAGAATTTTTGGAGATTAGTGACAATAATGATAAGGACAAGTTTACCAATAAGAATGTGATTGGAAATTAATCAGAAAGTGATAACAAGAGGGTCAAGATATTTGGATTTGAAAAGGGAAGTCACCATAAAAGACTCAATCATGTGTGAATTGCAAGTTAAATTATGAAACAAGTTTGTGTTTGTGGGTGGCTAGAGTCTATTTTGCGTGTAGAAAGTTGGATCATAAAATAAAAGACTACCCTTTGAATAATAAGAAAGAGTCACTGCCTCATAAATCATCTGCCCATATCAAAGTGTATGCTATCACTGAATATGATTATAAAACTTCTGAATTAGTGATCGAAGGTATTATGCATGCTTATGAAAGAATGTAAATATTTGTTTGACCATGGTGTTAGAACCCTTGCAGATTCTAAACTTGAGGTTGATCTCTTTAGGGGATCGGCCTCCTTGGAACTCTATAGGGGTTCCTCCCTCCAAGTTGCTGCTCAAAGGCTGCAGAAAAGATTCATCTATTGCTTATCAAAAGAGAAGGAATACATGGCTATTTATAGGGCTTCTAAACCCTAACTCGTAATAGGACTCCTACTTAAGACTCTTACTTCTAACCAACTCCTAATAAGACTCCTACTCAAGGCTCATATTCCCTTACAACTCCTATTTCTTCTCTAAGAAAAAACCTCCTATATGAATGCCCCTCTCAATTAGGACTCTCCTTGCTAGAGTCCTAATAGAATGTCCCTCTCAATTAGGACTCTCCTAGCTAGAGTCCTAACATTTTTACATGAATGTCCCTCTCAATTAGGACTCTTCAAATCAGCCTTGTCCTCGAGGTTGATGATTCATGAATTCTGGGAATTTGATCTTCAAGTCGTCATAGTTCTCCTAAGTGGCATCTTCTATTGGTAGGTTTGCCCACTGTATTAGCACTTCATTAGTGGGTCGTCGTCGTCGAGTCACGATCCGTCCATCAATAATGGCACTTGGCTGGGTCTGGAGTTCTTTTTGGGTAGTCATATTTGGTGGGTGGCTTTGGGCTGTCTCCAAGCACCTATTTAAAACTTCCGACTGGCTGTTGGTTTGTGGGTGATATGTCGTACTCCTTTTCAATTTAGTACCCTGCATATGGAATAACTTTGTCCAAAATCTGCTCTTGAAGATGCAAGTAGAATTTGTCACAAGCACAATACGTCCCTTATAGTGTAATTCTTTTGAGTCCCAATTGTAATGAGCCATGGGGCTTGGTGTTTCCTCCAATTTTTTTATAATCTTACTAGTATCTGAATCTTCCTGCCATTCCATCTTAATATCCTCAAGGAAGTCACTGGTCGGAAGTGAAACGGCCGAAACTTCAACTTGCTCGAGTAGTTGCGAAAGCGCATATGCAAGAACATTCTCTTTCCCCTTTTTGTAAGTTATTTCAAAATCAAATCCAAAAAGTTTTGTTACCCAATTTTGCAGCTCACGGGATGGTATCTTTCGCTCCAAAAAGTACTTGAGGCTTTTATGGTCAGTTTTATTTTGAAATCGTCGACCAATCAAGTACGGTCTCCACCTCGTTGCTGCGCGCACAATGGCGAGCATCTCCTTATCATATGTTGACTTATTTTGATGGGAGAGAGATAATGCCTTGCTAGCGTATGCGAGTGGTCGACCATCTTGCATGAGAATGGCTCCAATTCTGACTCCAGATGCGTCGGCCTCAATAATGAAGGGTCGGTTAAAATCTGGTAGTGTTAGCACCAGCGTCGTCGTCATGGCTGCCTTAAGTTTGTCAAAGGCAGCGGAGGCTCTGTCCGACCATTGGAAGACATCTTTTTTTAGTAAGGAAGTAAGTGGTGCACTGATCTCGCCATAGTTTTTCACGAACTTGCAATAGTAGCCTGTTAAACCCAGAAAGCCATGTAGCAATTTTACGTTCCTCGGGGTAGACCAGTTTTGCATTGCTTCAATTTTGAAGGAGTCCACTGTCACACCTTCCTCTGATATGATATGCCCAAGATATTCCACCTTTTGTTGAAGAAAGCAAAAATTCGTAATGGTTGTTGTGTGTTCAAAAGGTGGTTTTCGGTATGTCTTCTTCGCACACTCATATTTGATGATACCCGGATCAAAGGTCCAGCTTTGTAAAGATTTGTGCTCCTTTTCATCTAGTAATTCATCTGCTATTGGAATAAGGTATTTGTCCTTGATGGTTATGCCATTGAGAGCTCGGTAATCAACGCATATTCGCCATGTTGCGTCCTTCTTGCGTACAAGTAGCACCTGTAAAGAATAGAGGTTGCAACTTGGTCGAATAACTCCTATTTTGAGCATTTCTTTTATAATCCTTTCTATTTCATCCTTCTAAGATATAGATATTGATATGGCCGAGTATTTGCTGGAGGTTTGCCTGAAAGAATCATTATATAATGATCATGCCGACGGGTAAGAGGTAGGTTGTACGGTTCGTCAAATATATCTGAAAATTCAGCAAGCAAAGGAAGTAGGTTTGGATCTTCAAATTGTATTGGCTCTCCCTTAGTTTGCTGCTCAAGTTGTATAAAAAATCTGCTGCATGCTTTATGCAAAACCTTCTCCATTTGTTGTGTGCAAATCGTCGTTATGTCGCCCCCATGTTTCCCGTTCAATATCACCTGTTTCTCCTTACTATAAAATTTCATAATTAGTTGCATAAAATTCCAATAAATATCACCTAATGTCATCAACCATTTAATTATGAACATGGCCTTATGATCATCAGGAGGGAGAAGGAAGAAATCTGCAATTATCTCTTGGTCCTGCAGCCATAGTTTCTCCTGCGGGCGCCTACGATCACAATTCAAAATCCGTCCGTCGACGACCTTAACGTCAAACCTGCTGCAATTCTCAATAGGTAAGGCCATCTGGATAGTAACCTTACTGTTTATAAAGTTATTAGAACTGCTCGTGTCGATGAGAACAGTGATCGGTTGTTGTTTGAGAAGGCCTCCAACTTTCATCGTTTCCGGGTTTGAGTAGCCGGCTAGTGCATGTACCGTAAGTTCAGTCGGTTGTGGCTCTTCTTCTGCATCTTCTTCTTCATGTTCAAGGCTCTCTTCTGGATGTTCAATGACCTCTTCTTCTATTGGTTCAATCATAAGAAGTCTCCCTTTACTACAGCGATGATCACGGCTCCACGGCTCGTCACAATGACAACATAACCCCTTCGCATATCACTCCCGAAGCTCTTCTCTTATTAACCTCTTTGGTGTAGGGACTTGGTCAATAGTAGGGGGGGCTGAGGGCTTCAATATTACTGGTTGAGGAGCAACCCTAGTCCTCCGAGCTTCATGGTTCAATTGCTCCTCTTGATGTCGTGCGAAAGAGATGGCTGCCATAAGCGTATACGGTTGTCGCGCTTTAACTTCTCTTCGGATCTCCGGCTTCAAGCCCTCAATGAAGGTCCTCAATAGCTGTTTTTGAGACCAATCATGAGTTTGATTAGATAACCTTTCAAACCTGGTTTGGTACTCCTGAATGGTGGAAGTTTGTCGGATCTTTGCTAGTTGTCCATTAATATTCTCGTAATCGGTTGGTCTGAAGCGGATCAGCAGTCCTTCTTTGAATTGTTGCCATGAAAGGACTCCATAAGTATGTTCAAACTAGTCAAACCACTGTATAGCATCCCCTTCAAGATGTATAGCTGCAATTTTCACCATAGATGCATCCGCGGTTTTGTGGTAATGAAAATATCGCTGCGCGTGCGAGATCCAACCAATTGGGTCTCCTTCTTCCCATCTAGGGAAGTCCACTCTCATGCATGGATAGTTGGGTTTAGTCATAGAGCCTCCCCTCCCTTGGAACTCATCTCTTCGAGCCTGGTGCGATTGGGCAAAGCTCTCTCCGTGATATGATTTTTTCGGGCTTAGTGGTCGGCCCAATCTGAGTTCGGTAAAGAGCGTCCGAATCTTATCCTCCATTCGCACCTCCAAGGCTTCGAATTTAGCATTGATTACCTCTTTAGATACCATAGTATATGCCTCCAAATCTATGATATCAAGAACTCTCTTTTGTTGTCATGTTAAAGGCATGTATAGTTGAGAGAAGTGATGGTCGAAAGGATTGGTGGATCGATGGATGTAGGCTACGATTTAGGCTTGTTTTTTGGCTCTTTTGGGTGTAGTTTAAGGGTGTAGTTTAGTGGAGTTTTAGGGCTATGGATGAATGTTTTATATTTGTGGTAGATGGTAGCAAAGGTTTGATAGAAATCAGTGGAAGTTGCAGCAAGTATATGTTGTCTCGTAAGAGTAGAATTGTCGTCGAAGAAACAACAATTTCTCGACGTAATTTTCACCAAAAACATGAGATAATTGAGGAGGGAATTGATAGCAAAATCACAGTTTATATGACAGCAAGGATATCTAATTTAATCAAGAAAATTTTGGCAGTATAACAGCAAGGAAATCGGTGCAAGTTGAGATTGCAGAATTCTCGTCGAAAAATTTGAACGGGTTACGATGAAAATTTGCAGCAACATAAAATCAATTTTAGAGATGAATTTCTTAATAGATCAATCTTAGATGGAAGCCAAGATGATCTATGAAGTGTATAAGAAATTTCATTCAAAAAAGATTGCAAATAGATGGGTTAAGGAAACAATATGCGGCTGAAATTTTCTGCAGCACATATTTTTAGGTATAGTAGATTGGACGTAAAAGATCAGTGGTTTATATTGAGAATTTTTTGATGAAACTAAAGGGAAATCCACTGTTAGGAAGTGTTAAAGCTATCATAAAAATTTCGTAGAGATTTGGATAGAAACAATATAGTATCAAGATCAAACAAACAGTGTTATGCGGCTGAAATTTTACAGTGCAGATTTTCAAGTATAGCAGATTTGACGTAAAAGATCAATGGTTTATATTGAGAATTTTTTGAAAAAACCAAAGGGAAATCTGCTGTTAGGAAGTGTCAAATATGTCATAAAAATTTCATAGAAATTTTGATAGAAAAAGCATAGTAGCAAGATAAAAAAGATGGTACTATGCGGCTGGAATTCTGCAATGTATCTTTCGTCGTAGAGATGAAAACTTTGTGACGAAAGGTTTATGCAGCAATATAGGAACATTTTTTTTTTTTTGGATTTTCGAATAACGATAACTAAATTATAGCAGTAGTAAGGTAGGAAACCAGAACCTGTTGCAATTCACGGGGAGATCAAAGGATGATCCGCGGTGGCGGAGATGATGGCGGAATTCGGCGATGATCTTTTAAGCAATTGTGGGAATTGCTTTGGGCGGTTGTGGAGGGCTGATGGATGGCAATGGAAGGGCAGTGAGATGCCAAGAACGCTGCTCTGATACCAAGTGTTAGAACCCTTACAGATTCTAAACTTGGGGTTGATCTCTTTAGGGGATCGGCCTCCTTTGAACTCTATAGGGGTTCCTCCCTCCAAGTTGCTTCTCAAAGGCTGCAGAAAAGATTCATCTATTGCTTATCAAAAGAGAAGGAATACATGGTTATTTATAGGGCTTCTAAACCCTAACTCATAATAGGACTCCTACTTAAGACTCTTACTTCTAACCAACTCCTAATAAGACTCCTACTCAAGACTCCTATTCCCTTACAACTCCTATTTCTTCTCTAAGAAAAAACCTCCTACATGAATGCCCCTCTCAATTAGGACTCTCCTAGCTAGAATCCTAACATAATGTTCCTCTCAATTAGGACTCTCCTAGCTAGAGTCCTAACATTTTTACATGAATGTCCCTCTCAATTAGGACTCTCCAAGCTAGAGTCCTAACACATGGGTCCTATCTACGATTTGATTCGTAATATTTTGCTTATCACTTGGGTATGCAACCTAGACCATTGCATTGTGTTATATGTAAATATGATCATTGGAGATTCTTTGATAACGAACTTGAATCTGGTCCTCTTGTCTGATTTTATTGGAGAACTTAAACTTTTTGCTGATTTAGTTCTCCTAAAGATTTGGAGTTTGATATTATACTTGGCATGGATTGGTTATCTTCTCATCACGCTAGTATTGATTGTTACAAAAAAATAATTACTTTCTGCATACCAGATCAGCCTATATTTTACTTTGAGGGCATTAGGCATGATTTGCCTCCTTGCTTGATATCAGCACTTCAAGCTTATCGTCTTATGCAGAAGGGTTGTTTCTGTTATATGGTGTGTGTAAAGGAGCATTCAAATCAGGAAACCCATCTAGATGAAATTTCAGTGGTCAAAGAGTTCCCTAATGTATTCCTAGATGAGTTGCCTGGTTTACCTCTAGATAGATAGGGTGAAATTGCTATTGATCTGGTCCCTAGTACACCCCAATATGTAAGCCTCCCTATAGAATGGCACCACTCGAGCTAGAGGAATTAAAGAAGCAACTACAAGAATTATTAGATAAGGGTCTCATACGACCCAGCGTATCTCCATGGGGTGCTCCGGTACTATTAGTGAAGAAGAAGGATGGAACATTGAGGCTTTGTATTGATTATAGATAGTTGAATCAGGTGACCATCAAAAACAAGTATCCTATACCCAGAATTGATGATTTGTTTGATCAACTACAGGGTGCACAAGTATTCTCTAAGATTGACCTGAGGTAAGGTTACTATGAGTTGAAGATTAAGGAGGAGGATATTCCAAAAATAGTTTTCAAAACTCGATATGGTCACTATGAATTCTTGGTGATGCCTTTTGGTTTGACTAATGCCCCTGCAGCTTTTATGGAACTAATGAATAGGATATTTCAACCGCTCTTGGATGGCTATGTAATTGTATTTATTGATGACATATTGGTGTATTCAAGGAGTAATCAGGAGCACGAGGAACACTTGAGAAATGTATTGTCCATACTAAGAGAAAAGAAGTTGTAAGCAAAGTTCAGCAAATGTGAATTGTGGTTGAATGAAGTTGCTTTCTTAGGCCATGTGATTTCAGGGAAGGGTATATCTGTTGATCCAAAGAAAATAGAAGTTGTAGTTAGATGGGAAGTACCAACAAATATAATAGAAATTATAAGTTTCTTGGGCATGACAGGTTATTATAGGAGATTTGTGGAGGGATTTTCTTGAATCGCTCAACCTCTCACCAAACTCACTAAAAAGAATGTGAAATTTGTATGGGGTGATGATTGTGAGCAAAGTTTTCAAGAGTTAAAAAGAAGATTGACTAGTGCTCCTATTCTTACTATTCCAAGTGGTAGTGAGGGATTTGTAGTTTATACTGATGCTTCAAGAAAGGGCCTTAGATGTGTTTTGATGCAGGAAGGGAGAGTGATTGCTTATGCTTCTAGGCAACTAAAAGGTTATGAATTGAATTATCCAACTCATGATTTGGAATTGGCAGCAATTATTTTTGCTCTAAAGATTTGGAGACATTATTTGTATGGTCGACAATTTGAAATCTTTACTGATCACAAGAGTTTGAAATATATTTTCACTCAGAAAGACTTATACATGAGGCAACGAAGATGGATAGAACTTCTAAGGATTATGATTGTGCCATCCGTTATCACCCGGGCAAAGCCAATGTGGTAGCTGATACTCTTAGTAGAAAATCTACATGTTTTATGGCTATTCTGGTCATGAAGCAATGAAAGTTATTAGAAGAAAATTTTGATTTGAATGCTATGAGGAAAGAGAAAGACTCAATGATATTGATGGCCTTCATTCAGATGCAATCTGATCTTATTCAACAAATTAAGAAAGGACAATTACGAGATCCACGTTTAATCTACTTGAGGAATGAAGTAGAAAAGGAATTGAAGCCAAAATTTCAAGTTTCAAAAGATGGCCTATTGAGATTTAGGGATAGAGTATGTGTACCTAATGAACCAAATATCAAGAACCAAATCCTAAAGGAAAGTTAAGCCCAAGATTGGGTTGGTTCTATCGCTTACAAGATTGCTTTGCCACCATCATTGTGCCATATCCATAATATATTTCATGTTTCGATGATTAGAAAGTATATACCTGATCCTTCTCATATCATTCAGTATAAGCTGATGGAGATCGATAAAGATTTATCTTATGTGGAAGAGGCCACTCAATTGTTGATAAGAAGGAAAAGATCCTAATGAATCGGGTTATCCCTCTAGCTCAAGTAATTTGGAATCATCATTCTGGAGAGGAAACAACCTGAGAGCTAGAGGAGGAAATGAAAAAGGTTTATTCCCATCTTTTCATCGATAGAGGTATGATAAATTTAGAGGACTAAAATTTTCTTTTAAGGGGGGGAGAGTGTAACATCCCTCATTATCGAAATTTTCGTATAAATTTTTAGTTATAATGTAAGTATCTATTTTAAATTTGATAAAAGAGCCAAAGTATGAATCTGAGAACTTTTTCATAAGATTTGGGGGATTTGTTCAAAAAAAAAAAAAAAAAGTTTGAGGACCTATATGTAAACCCTAAGGACCAAATCGTAAATATAATAATACAAGGACTAAACTGTAAAATATACAAAATTACAAATCCCACCGTTTAAGCCTCTCTGCATTCATTCATAAGGAACCAGAGAAGGCAGCTATGTGGAAGCACAGGAGAAAGAAAGAAAGAAGATGAGAAGAAAAAGGGGGAAGAAGAAGAAGAAAAAAATTTGGGGCTTTGAGGTTTCTTGCTCAAATCTTCTCATTTAGGGTCAAAATTCTCAAAGGCAAGTATTCTAACCCCATCCTACAGAAGTATTAGTCTATGTTTCTATATTGATTCTGAAAGATTTATGCTTAGAACCTGATATTTCTCTCTTTGGACATAAAACCAATGATCTGAAATTTTTTCGGTAAACTGACCCCTATACATTGTTTCAGCAATAATTTTTAGCACCAAATGTGGATTTAGGCAGAAAATAGCTCGTTTAAAATTAGACTCTTATATCTTTCTTTTGACACTGATTTTGTAGATTTTGGACACCGAATACTTAATGAAACGTCTGTTTCAAATGAGCCTATAGATGCTGCAGAACAGGGATCAAAATTTCTGACCTTTCGATACTAAAATACCTATAAGTCCCTGTTAGAAATTCCGATTTATACCATATTGATTTCGTTAGAAACTAGACTTGTATACCTTTCTTTTGACATATAGATTGAAAAATTTGGAATTCAAATGCCTGCCCTACTATCTGTTGAATCCGATCCTATGAATTCTGCAAAAAAGTGATTTTGTTTTTGACCTTGTGTTACCAAATCAAAGGTAACTCCTTGTTGGAAACCATGATTCGTACGAAACTTGTTTCAACAGAAAATAGATTGATATATCTTTCGACAATAGCCTTCTTGAGGGTATTGGAGCATAATTGACAACCTAAAGTATTTATCCAATGAGCCTCTCAAATTCTGTCAGAAATCGAGCTTTGATCGATTTCGTATCTTCAGTTTTCGTTCGTTTGGAAATAGATTTTGTTCAATTCCCATCACTCCACTATGGCTTATATTAATGTTTGAATTCTCATTTTCTCTTGTCTATAAATTATTACCATTCCTGAATATATTGTGTAACGTTTATGCTATATCACATTGACTTATATAGGCACATGTATAACCCATTATTCCGCATTTGCTTTCGATGTGTGCCTATTCTAGTTTCATTCCTTTGGATATTGAATTCATCTAACCTTCTTATTTGAATTGAGTTGTATGTGATTGCTTGGATTCCATATGTGCCCTTGCTTTTAATTACTTTCAAATCTGAATATAATTGTGAATGATTATTGCTTACTTCGGATTGAGTCGTAAAGGCACATGTACGTTTTGTTATTCCGCGTGTGCTTCCGATTAGTGCTATTCATTATTCATACTATCCTTTTGTACTCTAGTGTTTGTGGGATATTGTGAACCTTTGCCAAAAATGGTGAAGGGAGTTATGCAAAGAGCCTGAGATGCTCTGCCGACTCCTATGACTTCACTCAGACGTGGGTGGATGGAGCTCCCAGACGTGGGAGACTTATGTTTGGCGGTCATTCAGAAATGGATGTACCATATTATGTTATGGTCCCACTTCACCTTCTGTATGTTTGATATGATATCCAGAGCTTTGGTTATGTGTTTCTGTACATGCTTTGGATAACAATGATATGAATGCAACGTCAAAAATGATGTTTGAGCTTCTGTTTGGTATTTATTATTAATATGCTCCGAAATGTTCCATACGTCGTTGATATGCTCCGGAACATTTCATACGCCACTGATAAGCTCCGAAACATTTCATTTGTTATTTATATGCTTCGAAATATTTCATTCATCGTTGATATGCTTCGAAATGTTCCATACACCATTGATATGCTCTGAAACATTTCATATGCCATTGATAAGCTTCGAAATGTTTCATTCATTGTTGATATGCTTCGAAATGTTCCATATTCCGTTCATATGCTCCAGAACATTTCATATGCCATTTATAAGCTCCGAAATGTTTCATTCATTGTTGATATGCTTCGAAATGTTCCATATGCCGTTGATATGCTCCGGAACATTTCAAACGCCATTGATAAGCACCGAAATGTTTCATTTATTGTTGATATGCTTCGAAATGTTCCGTACGCCGTTGATATACTCCGGAACATTTCATACGTCATTGATAAGCTTCGAAATGTTTCATTTGTTATTGATATGCTCCAATTACTCTATGCCCCATCTGTTATGAACCAAATATATATGATTGAAATGACAATTGTGATTCTGCACCTAATGATATTACGTCTATGAATTCATATATTCTTCCTTGCATTTTAAAACTTTATCTCTTTGGAAATTGTCCTCTTTTTACATAGATATGTTAGTCACTTGCTGAGCTTTATATGCTCACCCCGTTGTTGTATAAATTTTTCAAGATAGCTTGTCGCTTGCTTAAATGTTAAGATTGTGCTGAGGTAGTGGAAAGCTAAAAGATTTTGGACAGATCTTTATTAGTATATATGTTTTTGTTGGATAAGCACAAGCTGCATCTAATGAAATGTTGACGATGAATCTAAACTTGTGGATTTTGTAAAAGTTTAAAGGACCTCTCATGTTTACGATTATGGAATGTTAAGTTTAATTCGTGTAACGATATGAACTTATGGTAAACGTTGGTTTTATGATTGTACAAACTCCCACACTTGTGAATTTATGTTGTGGTTATTATTTTGGTGAGTTGGGTTCAGATTTTATGAATCATCGAGCGATGTGTTATATGTTTATGAACTGCACAGGGTTTATAAATTTGTGAATTTATGTTGTGGTTATTATTTTGGTGAGTTGGGTTCAGATTTTATGAATCATTGAGCGATGTGTTGTATGTTTATGAACTGCACAAGGTTTATAAATTTATAGATTACGGAGGTGAAATTTTAATCTGAATGTTTTCTTCGTGACCTCAAATGTTAGTTTGGATCCTGGATTGATTTGTTTTCTTGAATTTTAATATTATCGATATTTTGAGGGGCGTGACACTAGTCCTCCGAGCTCCATGGTTCAATTGCTCCTCTTGATGTCGTGCGAAAGAGATGGCTGCCATAAGCGTATACGGTTGTCGCGCTTTAACTTCTCCTCAGATCTCCAGCTTCAAGCCCTCAATGAAGGTCCTCAATAGCAATTTTTGAGACCAATCATGAGTTTGATTAGATAACCTTTCAAACCTGGTTTCGTACTCCTAAATGGTAGAGGTTTGTCGGATCTTTGCTAGTTGTCCGTCAATATTCTCGTAATCGGTTGGTCTGAAGCGGATCAGCAGTCCTTTGAATTGTCGCCATGAAAGGACTCCAGAAGTATGTTCAAACCAGTCAAACCACTGTATAGCATCCCCTTCAGGATGTATAGCTGTAATTTTCACTATAGATGCATCCGTAGTTTTATGGTACCGAAAATATCGCACCGCACGCGAGATCCAACCAATCGGGGCTCCTTCTTCCCATCTAGGGAAGTCCACTCTCATGCATGGATAGTTGGGGTTGGTCATAGAGCTTCCCCTCTCTTGGAAGTCATATCTTCGGGCATGTGCGATTGGGCAAAGCTTGCTCCTTGATGTGATTTCTTCGAGCTTAGTGGTTGGCACAATCTGTGTTCGGTAAAGAGCGTCCGAATCTTATCCTCCATTCACACCTCAAAGGCTTCAAATTTAGCATTGATTACGTCTTCAGATGCCATAGTATATGTCGCCAAATCTGTGATGTTAAGATCTCTATTTTGTTGTCGGGTTAAAGGCATGTATTAGTTGAGAGAGGTGATGGTCAAAAGGGTTGGTGGATTGGTGGATGTAGGCTACTGTTTAGGCTTATTTTGTGATTATTTTAGGTGCAGTTTAAGGGTATCTTTTGGTGGAGTTTTAGGGCTGTGGATGAAAGTTTTGGATCTGTGGTAGATGGTAGCAAAGGTTTGATAGAAATAAGTGAAAGTTGCAGCAAGTATGTGCTGTCTCGTAAGAGTAGAATTGTCGTCGAAGAAACAAAGGTTTCTCGACGTAATTTCCACCAAAAACGTGAGAGAATTGAGGAGGGAGTTGATAGAAAAATTATAGTTTCTATGACAGCAAGGATCCACCTTTAATCTACTTGAGGAATGAAGTAGAAAAGGAATTGAAGCCAAAATTTCAAGTTTCAAAGGATGGCCTATTGAGATTTGGGGATAGAGTATGTGTACCTAATGACAAATATCAAGAACCAAATCCTAAAGGAAAGTTAAGCCCAAGATTGGGTTGGTTCTGTCGCTTACAGGATTGCTTTGCCACCATCATTGTGTCATATCCATAATATATTTCATGTTTCGATGATTAGAAAGTATATACCTGATCCTTCTCATATCATTAAGTATAAGCTGATGGAGATCGATAAAGATTTATCTTATGTGGAAGAGGCCACTCAATTGTTGATACGAAGGAAAAGATCCTAAGGAATCGAGTTATCCCTCTGGTTCAAGTAATTTGGAATCATCATTCTGGAGAGGAAACAACTTGGGAGGAAATGAAAAAGGTTTATCCCCATCTTTTCATCGATAGAGGTATGATAAATTTAGAGGACTAAAATTTTCTTTTAAGGGGGGGAGAGTGTAACATCCCTCATTATCGAAATTTTCGTATAAATTTTTAGTTATAATGTAAGTATCTATTTTAAATTTGATAAAAGAGCCAAAGTATGAATCTGAGAACTTTTTCATAAGATTTGGGGGATTTGTTCAAAAAATAAAAAGTTTTGAGGACCTATATGTAAACCCTAAGGACCTAATCGTAAATATAATAATATAAGGACTAAACTGCAAAATGCATAAAATTACAAATAGCTGCCGTGGAAGCACTGGAGAAAGAATGAAAGAAGAAGAGAAGAAAAAGGGGGAAGAAGAAGAACAAAAAAATTTGGGGCTTTGAGGTTTCTTGCTCCAATCTTCTCATTTAGGGTCAAAATTCTCAAAGGCAAGTGTTCTAAACCCATCCTACAGAAGAATTAGTCTATGTTCCTATATTGATTCTGAAAGATTTATGCTTAGTACTTGATATTTCTATCTTTGGACATAAAACCAATGATCTAAAATTTTTTCAGTAAACTGACCCCTATACACTATTTCAGCTATAATTTTTAGCACAAAATGTGGATTCAGGCAGGACCAAGCTCGTATGAAGTTAGACTCTTATATCTTTCTTTTGACAATGATTTTGTGGATTTTGGACACTAATTACTTACCCAAACGTCTGTTTCAAATGAGCCTATACATGCTGCAGAATAGGGACAAAAACTTTCTGACCTTTCGATACTAAAATACTTATAAGTCCCTATTGGAAACTCTTATTTATACCAAACGGATTTCGTTATAAACTAGACTTGTAGACCTTTCTTTTGACATAGATATTGAAAAATTTGGAATTCAAATGCCTACCCTATGAATTCTGCAAAACAGTGATTTTGGTTTTGACCTTGTGTTACCAAATCAAAGGTAACTCTTTGTTGGAAACTAAGATTTGTACGAAACTTGTTTCAATAGAAAATAGATTAATATATCTTTCGAAAATAGCCTTATTGAGGGTATTGGAGCATAATTGATAATCTGAAGTATTTATCAAATGAGCCTCTCGAATTCTGTCCGAAATCGAGCTTTGATCGATTTCGTATCTTCTGTTTTCGTTCGTTTGGAAATAGATTTTGTTAAGTTCCCTTCACTCAATTGTGGCTTATATTAATATTTGAATTCTCATTTTCTCTTATCTATAAATTATTACCAATCCTAAACATATTGTGTAACGTTTATGCTATATCACATTTACTTATATAGGAACATGTATAACTCATTGTTCCGTATTTGCTTTCGATGTGTGCCTATTCTAGTTTCATTCCTTTGGATATTGAATTCAGCTAACCTTCTTATTTGAATTGAGTTTATGTGATTGCTTGGATTTCATATGTGCCCTTGCTTTCAATTCCTTTCAAATTTGAATATAATTGTCAAAGATTATTGCTTACTTCGGATTGACTCGTAAAGGCATATGTACATTTTGTTGTTCCGCGTGTGCTTCCGATATGTGATATTCATTGTTCATACTATCCTTTTGTACTCTGGTGTTTGTGGGATATTGTGAACCTTCACCAGAAATGGTGAAAGGAGTTATGCATAGAGCCTGAGATGCTTTGCCGGCCCCTATGACTTCACTCAGACGTGGGAGACTTATGTTTGGTGGACATTCAGAAATGGATGTACTATATTATGTTATGGTCCCACTTCACCTTCTGTATGTTTGATATGATATCCAGAGCTTTGGTTATGTGTTTCTGTACATGCTTTGGATAAGAATGATATGAATGCAACGTCAAAGAAGACGTTTGAGCTTCTGTTTGGTATTTGTTATTGATATGCTCCGAAATGTTCCAAACATCGTTGATATGCTCCGGAACATTTCATACGCCACTGATAAGCTCCGAAACATTTCATTTATTATTTATATGCTCCGAAATGTTTCATTCATTGTTGATATGCTTCAAAATGTTCCATATGCCGTTGATATGCTCCGAAACATTTCATACGCCATTGATAAGCTCCGAAATTTTTCATTCATTGTTGATATGCTTTGAAATGTTCCATATGCCGTTGATATGCTCCGGAACATTTCTTACGCCATTGATAAGCTCCGAAATGTTTCATTCATTATTGATATGCTTCGAAATGTTCCATATGCCGTTGATATGCTCCGGAACAATTCATACGCCATTGATAAGCTCTGAAATATTTCATTAATTGTTGATATGCTTCGAAATGTTCCATACGCCGTGATATACTCCGGAACATTTTATACGCCATTGATAAGCTCCGAAATGTTTCATTTGTTATTGATATGCTCCGAAACGTTTCATTCGTGGTTAATATGCTCCATTTAATCTATGCCCCATCTGTTATGAACCAAATAAGTATGATTGAAATGACAATTGTGATTCTGCACCTAATGATATTACGTCTATGAATTCTTATATTCTGCCTTGCATTTTGAAACTTTATCTCTTTGGAAATTGTCCTCTTTTGACATGGATATGTTAGTCACTTGCTGAGCTTTATATGCTCACCCCGTTGTTGTATAAAATTTTCAGGATAGCTTGTCGCTTGCTTAAATGTTAAGATTGTGCTGAGGTAGTGGAAAGCTAAAAGATTTTGGACAGATCTTTATTAGTATATATGTTTTTGTTGGATAAGCACAAGCTGCATCTAATGAAATGTTGACGAGGAATCTAAACTTGTGGATTTTGTAAAAGTTTAAAGGACCTCTCATGTTTACGATTATGGAATGTTAAGTTTAATTCGTGTAACGATATGAACTTATGGTAAACGTTGGTTTTATGATTGTACAAACTCCCACACTTGTGAATTTATGTTGTGGTTATTATTTTGGTGAGTTGGGTTCAGATTTTATGAATCATCGAGCGATGTGTTATATGTTTATGAACTGCACAGGGTTTATAAATTTGTGAATTTATGTTGTGGTTATTATTTTGGTGAGTTGGGTTCAGATTTTATGAATCATTGAGCGATGTGTTGTATGTTTATGAACTGCACAGGGTTTATAAATTTATAGATTATAGAGGTGAAATTTTAATCTGAATATTTTTTTAGTGACCTCAAATGTTAGTTTAGATCCTAGATTGATTTGTTTTCTTGAATTTTAATATTATTGATATTTTGAGGGGCGTGACATAACCAGGGTGCTGAAAGCGTGGCCAACGGTGGCACCGCTTGGGGAACAACACCCCAGGAATTCTGGGTGGTGGAACCATCCAAACTTGGTGGTGGTATTGCCAGTAGAGAATGCTACCAGTAGTGGTACCACCCCTGTCAGGCGGTGGTACCGCCTAGTGGCAAATCCTATAGTGGTGGTATCACTAATTGTTAGGATCAAGAGCATTAAGAGGGGGGGGGGGGGGGGGGGTGAATTAGTGCAGCGGAAATCTTTCAACGATAAAACACGTTCGAACGATAAAAACGATTTCGGTGTGAAAGCCGATTCTAAGATTACTTCAACTTAAGATCAAGCGAGATGACGTTAAAATCAATCTATGAAGGCAGTTTGTAGTTATGATGAAAACCATAATATAAGCGCAAACTGAAATACGACGTTCGTACGAAGAAGCTGATTTACGTCTAAATGCTGATTTGTAAATCACTTGATTAGGCGAGATGCAGTTTAATCAAGGATATAAAGGTAGTTTGCAGTTATGATTGAAATCAAAATATAAACGCAAACTGAAATATGATGATCGTACGAAAAAATAGATTTACGTCTAAACGCTGATTCGGAAAGTGCAAAGCTTAAACCCCGATTGTATAAGTGCAGAAAGCAGTAAGCTTTAGAGGAGGTTTGTAGTAAAGATAATATGCTCAAATTAAATGCAAACCAAGTTTTAGAGTCGTTCGGTCAATCTTGACCTACTCCACTTTTGGCTTACTCCACCGACGAGGTCACCGACGTCAACTAGAGGCCTTCCTTCAATAGGCGAAGGCCAACCACCCTTTTACAGTTTGCCTTCTTTTGACGGGCTTAGGAGACAACCCTTATAGAATTTTCTCTCCTCTCTTTACAGCTCAGAACTTGGAAGAAAAGAGGAAGAAGAACTTTTGGCCTTTACAATAATTTTGAGCTCTAAAAATCACAGAATAAGATCAAGATTTCGGTGTGTATTCTGTGCTTTTTCAATGCTGAATGGGTGGGGTATTTATAGGTCCCAACCCAGTTCAAATTTGGAGCTCAAAATTATCAATTCCGGAATTCCGGGATCAGGCGGTTGCACCTCCTGACTGGAGCGGTTGCACGGCCTGGCAGAGCTCGAGGCCTAAGCCTCTGGGCGGTGCCACCTCCTATCAGGGGCAGTTGCACCTCCTGCCAGAGGTCGAAGACCGAGCTCAGGCAGTGCAACCTCTTGACTGAGGTGGTTGGATCGCTCAGCCAATGCTCGGAGACCGAGCCCAAGCGGTGCCACCTCCTGTCAGGGGAGGTTGCACCGCCCAGTCTCGCTCGGAGACTGAGCCCAAGCGGTGCCACCGCCAGGCTAGAGCGGTTGCACCTCCCAGTCTCGCTCGCAGATTGAGCCCAGGCGGTGCAACCTCTTGCCTTGGGCGGTTCAATCGCTTGGCAGAAATCAGGGTTCGAATGGGTTGATCCATTCGGCCCTATTTGGGTTTTTCAAGGGCATAATTGCCCCAAGATTAAGTTAATGGGATCACCTCCCATTTCCAACTTAATCATTGTGCTAACTATGATATTCCCCAAGACATTTACTGCAACTTGCTCCGGTACGTCAATCGCTTCTTCCGGCGAGCTTCCGGCGAACTTCCGTCGATCATCCGATGAACCCTCGGTGATGCTCCTACGGACTTCTGGCAAACTCCTGGACTTGCGACGATCCACTTGGCGAGTTCCGACGAGCTTCTTTGGCAAGCTCATGGACTTCTCGGATTTGTTCCTATAGAACCTCCAACGACTATCCGAACGTCCGTCGAACTCTCGAACTCCCAACGTGATCATTATCTTGACTCCGGCGCAACTCCTGTTGCATGTCTTACTTTTATCGTAGTTAATCCTGCACACTTGTCTCAACATATGGATTAGATAACAAATGACAATTGACTTCATCATCAAAATCCGAGATTCAACAATCTCCCCCTTTTTGATGATGACAATCAATTGATAATGGAGTTAACCTTAACTCCCCCTATCTATATGCCATACTTGAGATAAGTCTTTCTTGAATTCAAAACTTTTGAATTCAAGAGACATATTGATAAGTTAAAATCATTTAAACTTATCACTACTCCCATCATGATTCTCATCATGATGTATCTCTCTGACGATGATATCAAGGCTTGACATTCATTTTCAAATTTTACATTACTAGTTTGAATGATGGTAATAGTAGCAATTTATCATATTGTAAGATATCAACATATAAATCTACGAAGTAAGATTTTGATATCATTACATGATGCACACGTTTCAAATGTTTTAGCAATTATTGCATTTCATCACATGGTAAGATATCAATACGTAAAATTACGATGCAAGTTTTTTGTTTGATATCTTGACCTGATACAAACAAGGCATAATGCAAATTATAACAATCATAGCATCTTTTGGTGATGCAAGCATGGCATTAATACTCATATATTTCTCCCCCTTTGTCATCAACAAAAAGCATAGTAATTGTGATACCAGGAGAACAATATAAGCAAATTTTAAGCATAAGTGTGATAATTGTTCATGCCTTTACTCGGTTCATGTTATTTTCCAATAGTAAGTGATAGGAAATCAATTATACAAGCATGATATGTAGAACACTTTGAATACTTCTTCCTTTTTATTTGTTATAATCTTTTTGCAAGAAGGAGGAAGGCCATTTTTTATACTAGCTATTTGTGAGTTTACACTGAGTGAAATTAAAACCAATGAGAGATTAAATCATGCTTCAGGTATCAAGATATGTATGTGAAGCAAATCATTGCAAGTAAAAAAAACACTATCATTCATATTTCAAGATGGAATTCATAAGCAGGAATCATTTCATCAAATCCATTTCAGAAAAATATTTTTCACATATAAGTGTATGAGAAAATCCGATTTTTAGGATACCAATTGTTAAGCAAATCCAAACATGAAATGAACACTTTCATGCATTCGGACAAGACTATGCTACAGATTTTCAAATACAATCATGAAGACAAAACATGCTTATTGTTATGAAAATTTTTATATTCAGCACATAATTTTCAACATGTTATTTTGGCAATCAAGTGATTTGATCATTTAATTAAGTCCGAAAGATAATTGTAACTAGTTTATGTACTCGGACACATCAACGTTCCTAATTCTCTTCTTATGAAATCAAATTGTTCTTCACTTAGAGGTTTTGTAAAAATATCAGCTAATTGATGTTTAATATAACATGACGCATCAACTGCATTGGTATATCATTTTCACAAATCATATTTATCATGGAAATCAAGACACAAGGTTTTTAAAAAACATTTAGTTTCGATGTAAAATCCGATAGTGAGTAACGAGATTAAACAATGAGTGATGTTTGTAACTCTGCTCACAAATAAATATATCAGGTAACCAGATCAAGGATCAAGGCACAAGGCATTGTGATCATAGTGAGTAACATAAAGAGTTTACAATACACATACAAGCTCATTCAGGAGGTGGAAAATTAAAATGCCTAAATAAAGTGTCAAATTGTCGATGAATTTGCTGTAGCTCAGATAGGATTTGATCTTGTTGATGTTCAATCCGTTCTTGTCTTTGTTCAAATCGGTCTATCTGAATCCCAATATCTTCGATAGATGATGTATGAGCTGGCTCAAATGAATGTGTTTCCTCAAAGGGACAGATCAGAGGAGATTGAGTACCCCTAAAGACTGGTGTTTCCGGTTCTAGTTCAGGTTGAGGGGGATCGGTTCTTCTAGGCATTCTAACCCAGTTACCATTTCTATAAACACATATTAATCGGTGAAGTAGATTTTTTTTTATTATGCTAAACCTATCTACTTTTATTACTTCTTCTTCCGGTGGTATTAGAATACCGTAGGCTTTCAGTATTTTAGTGATTATACCACCATATGGAAGCATCATGTCTTTGTTAGATAGTTCTAACATGTTTTGCTGAATAAGATAACCAAGATAGATGTCATGTCCTTTCATGATCAAATACATAGTTCCTAATTCTAATTGGCTTACTTCATCATGATGGTATTGTTTAGAGAGAATGATGCTAGTTAGGATATGATGAAGCGGACGATTAGTGCAGCGGAAATTTTTCAACGATAAAACACCTTCGAACGATAAAAACGATTTCGGTGTAAAAGCCAATTTTCAGATTACTTCAACTTAAGATCAAGCGAGATGACGTTAAAATCAATCTATGAAGGCAGTTTGCAGTTATGATGAAAACCAGAACATAAACGCAAATTGAAATACGATGTTCGTATGAAGAAGCTAATTTACGTCTAAATGCTGATTCATAAATCACTTGATTAGGCGAGATGCAGTTTAAGCAAGGATATAATGGCAGTTTGCAGTTATGATTGAAATCAAAACGTAAACGCAAACTGAAATATGATGATCGTACGAAAAAATAGATTTACGTCTAAATGCTAATTTGGAAAGTGCAAAGCTTAAAACCCGATTGTATATGCGCAGAAAGCAGTAAGCTTTAGAGGAGGTTTGCAGTAAAGATAATATGCTCAAAGTAAATGCAAACCGAGATTTAGAGTGGTTCGGTCAATCTTGACCTACTCCACTTTTAGCTTCCTCCACCGACGAGGTCACCGACGTCAACTAGAGGCCTTCCTTCAATAGGCGAAGGCCAACCACCCTTTTACAGTTTCACTCCTTTTGACGGGCTTAGGAGACAACCCTTATAGAATTTTCTCTCCTCTCTTTACAGCTCAGAACTTGGAAGAAAAGAGGAAGAAGAACTTTTGGCCTTTACAACAATTTTGAGCTCCAAAAATCACAGAACAATATCAAGATTTTGGTGTGTATTTTGTGCTTTTTCAGTGCTGAATGGGTGGGGTATTTATAGGCCCCAACCTAGTTCAAATTTAGAGCTCAAAATTGTCAATTCCCGGAATTCCGAGATGAGGCGGTTGCACCTCCTGACTGGAGCGGTTGCACCGCTTGGCAGAGCTCGAAGACTGAGCCTCTGGGCGGTGCCACCTCCTGTCAGGGGCGGTTGCACCTCCTGCTAGAGCTCGAAGACTGAGCTCAGGTAGTGCAACCTCCTGACTGAGGCGGCTGCACCGCTCAGCCAGTGCTCGGAGACCAAGCCCAAGCGGTGCCATCTCCTGTCAAGGGAGGTTGCACCGCCCAGTCTCGCTCGGAGACTTAGCCCAGGCGGTGCCACCGCCTAGTTGGAGCGGTTGCACCTCCTAGTCTCGCTCGGAGACTGAGCCCAGGCGGTTGCACCTCCTGCCCTGGGCAGTTCAACCGCCTGGCAGAAATCAGGGTCCGAATGGGTTGATTCATTCGGCCCAATTTGGGTTTTTCAGGGGCCCAATTTCCCCAAAATTAAGTTAATGGGATCACCTCCCATTTTCAACTTAATCATTGTGCTAACTACGATATTCCCTAAGACTTTTACTGCAACTTGCTCCGGTGCGTCAATCGCTTCTTCCGGCGAACTTCCGTCGATCATCCGATGAACCCTCGGTGATGCTCCTGCGGACTTCCAACAAACTCCTGGACTTGCGACGATCCACTTGGCGAGTTCCGATGTACTTCTTTGGCAAGCTCATGGACTTCTCGGATTTGTTCCTGCAGAACCTCCGACGATTGTCCGAACTTCCATCGAACTCTCGAACTCCCAACGTGATCATTGTCTTGACTCCGGCGCAACTCCTGCTGCATGTCTTACTTTTATCGTAGTTAATCCTACATACTTGTCTCAATATATGGATTAGATAACAAATGACAATTGACTTCATCATCAAAATCCGAGATTCAACACTAATACCCAAAAAACTTGTGATGAGACCTTTATAGGCTTTAAGTTTGAATCAACTTAAAGCCTATAAATACCCCTATCATCCCTGGTTAACTAAAGCAAGCACATAGAGTTTAAAAGTGAGAAAACGCTGTAGAAATCTCTTGAGAAATCCCCTCCTCTAGCTTAAACTTAGAATTTTGTTATAAAGGAGTGTGTGCTTGTAAAGGTTGTCTCCTAAACCTGTGAAAAGGAGGAGAGGGGTGTAAGAAGGAGGTTGATCTTTGCTTATTAAAAGAAGATCGATAGTGGATGCCGGTGGCCACGACGGAAAAGGAATCGGTAGAGTGGATGTAGGTCACGACGACCGAACCACTATAAAAATCTAGTTTGCATTTCCTTTGTGCACTTTACTTTAACTGCAAGCCTCCTTCTTATTGCTTTCAAAGTTAAGCATTTCCGAAATCGATTTTATCGAACGAAATGAAATTTCTTAAGCCGACAATTTTATCGTTGTTCTAATTCACCCCCCCCCCCCCCTCTTAGTGCCGACTCATTCATAACAGTTGGTATCAGAGCCTCGTATTTCTCATTTGGTTTATCACCTAAGAGAAATGGCTCATTTCGACTTTCACGAGGGTCACACTCTCATTCGTCCTTCCATTCAATGGGACGTACTACACATATTAGAAAACTTGAATGAGAGTTTTCTTGCTTTCATTGGATTTGAATTTGTGGAATATCATTGAAAACATATTTCAAAAGTCTTAAACTCTAATGAAAGAATGGAATGATTTGGAGAAGAAAATTTTTTCTTTAAATGCTAGAGATATGAATGCTCTATTTTGCACCTTAGGCAAAAATATGTTTAATCAGGATTCTAGTTGTGAAACGGCTTTCAACATTTGGCACATTCTTGAAACTACTCACGAAGGCACTAGTAGATTAAAAGTTTCGAAGGTTAATCTTTTAATGCATAATTTTGAACTTTTTCGAATAAAGCGGAGTGAAACCATTGTTGACATGTACACCCGTTTTACGGATGTCGTCAATGGTTTAAAAGCTCTTGGTAAAACTTTTTCGGATTTTGAACTTGTAAATAAAATTTTACGTTCTCTTAATAAGAGTTGGGATTCAAAAGTAATGGCTATTCAAAAATAAAAAAACTTGAACCATTTACCAATTGAAGAATTTGTAGGGTTTTTAATGACTTATGAAATGACGTGCTATGCACGTAAAGAACTTGAGAATCACCTTCCTGAGAACATGAAGGATTTCAGACTTAGAATAATTGAAGACTACTCAAGCATAAGCTCAAGTGATGGTAAACTTGAACTCCTAATGAGATTTTTAAAACAAGAATCGAAAATTAAAAATGAACTTAAAAAGAAGAAGAAGATGACTTTGGACGAATCGAGCTTATCCGAAGACAAGGAGAAAATCAACAAAGGCGAGATGGCAAACTACGCCTTAACGGCATTTGACAATTAGGTAAACAACTTCAACAAAACCCCTTTAATTTACTTCGAAATTACATGATGTTCTTCATGAGTTATTTTTAATTTAGTTTAAAAAATTATATAAATCTCTTTTTGAAAATTACATATTTAATGATGTAATGAAAATACAAAAATTAGGATCATGCTAGTAATTTTGAAAATGATCATGAAAATTATATGTTTTATGATAAAGGAATAAAATGTGAGATTTAAATCTAATGATAATCCTATGTATGCTTTTCAAGGAGAAATAATGTGTATCTTGATGATTTCCAATTTTGATTGAAACCATGCTTGATGCCTTAATGAAAATGATGATTTGAAAGCATGCTTAACGAGTTTATATTTCTAACTTATTCTCCGTGAAAAATTTCCCTACTTTATCGACTTTTCAAAAAGGAGAGACCAATGAACCCATATTTTTTTTGGAATCTCTTTCAAATGATTTTGATTTGACGATTTGAATTTGAATGAGCTTTATCTTGATTTCATGGAATTACTTAAGATTTTTTTTAATCAAGATCTCTTCTTTGTATTCCTATGATTTTTCTTGGTATTTACTAAAGAGGATATTTTCTATGTGAATCATAAGTTTTTATATGCATGAATTGAGATCTTGTTCTACTATAAGATTAAATAAATTTTATCTATATCATGATCTCCTAAAAATACTTTTTGTTAATGATTTAAGAGGATATTTGTTAAAATGGATCATGGTTTCTCTTGATTTCTCAAATTTTAGACTTGATCTTTCATTTTTTATGATTGAAATAATGATTGAAACATTGATAGTATGAATGCATGAAATACTCATGATATTGTTTTGATGCTCTAAAATGATATAAATTTGCTAGCTTTTGAGTATCATGTATGAAATGATAATTGATTTATTTTTAGTATCATGCATAGAGTAAGGATGATATATAAAGTTTTAAAATTATGTATGTTGTAAATTGAAACTATAATGATGCACAAACATATTGAAATAATGATTGAAACATTGATGTAATTATGAATGATGATTTGATATTATGCATGCAATACTTCAACTTATGATAATGATGCATGCAATACTTCAACTTATGATAATGATACATGCAATGATGAAATATTCATGATGAAATTTTTTTTTAATATTCATGACTTGATTTTTCATCTTTGTTATTTATCCTTTGTTATGATTTGAAAATTGTTGTAAATGGAAAAAGAGATACAAAACTGTATTCTTCCTTTCTTTTTTACAATGACAAAGGGGGAGATAGCTAGCTTGCTACCTAGCTTGCACAAGTCAAGAAGATGCAAAAACTTGCTTGCTTGCTTGCACATCTAAAGAGAAGACACAAACGTACTTAGTGTAGCTTGCTTCATGTAAAACATTGTATCTTGCTAGCTTGTTATCTTGCATTATTTTTCGAAAAAATTGCTAGCCTTCATACTTTAAAGAGAAGTAACATTTGCCAAATTGCTAGCTTGCGTATTGTAATATAATGTAAAATTTTGCTAGCTTGAACTTTGCAAAGGAAGCAAAAATGACACTCTCAAAAGAGAAGAAAGAGCTTGCTATCTTGAACATCACCAAAAAAATTGATAGATTGCCTATCTTACGAAGCAAAAATGCAAACTTGCATAATTTACAATCTTCCACATCGTTAAAATTAATGATGATTTGGTGATTATGCATGTTGTAAAGTGATAAAAAATTTACTAGCTTTCATGATGTAAAACTTGCTAAATTTTCTAGCTTATGAATTGCATGATGATAAAACTTGATATTATTTTTTTTTTTAAGCAATGATTTGAACTTATATGTATAAATACTTGATAGTGGCACTTTTCCTTTTTGTTGATGACAAAGGGGGAGAAGTATGATGTTACACATAAGTTTATGATAACATATTGCTTGGATCTTTTAATCCAAGTGTTCTATCAATATGCCATATTGATAGGGGAGTTTGTTTAAACTTTGGGAGTTAAGGTTAACTCCGTCATCAATTGGTTGTCATCATCAAAAAGGGAGAGATTATTGAATTTCGGATTTTGATTATGAAACCAATTGATAGTATTTATGATTTGATCTGCCCTTTGAGTGATGCAAGATGCTTCAATCGGGGAGAGATAATTAAAGCAGGAAGAATCATGTTGGGCAGGAGGAAAATATGTCAGAAGATTGGACATCGGGCCAAAGGATCGGTCGACATATCGATAAAAAGATTCGGGCCATGGATTCAAGCATCAAGCCAAGAAATTGGATATTGTGCCAAGGATATTAGAGTTACGGAGGTCAACTAGCCGATTAGGCAATAGGCCATAAGAGAGGACGTTGAGCCGAAGAATCAGACGAGGCATCAATGGACCAATGACATGCCGGACAACATGATTCATGCTTAGTAATAATTGTCTAGATCAAAGTGTGTTTTTATATGTGCAGGATTAACTACAATAGCAAGGCATAAAGCAAAATGAAGTTTCGGAGTCAAGAACGTTATTTCGTTGGGAGTTCTATAGTTCATCGAAAATCTGGACGTTTGTCAAAAGTTCTGCCGGAACCAACTGAGAAGTCTAGGAGCTTGCCAAAGAAGCTCGTCAGAACTCACTAAGAAGATCATCGTGAAGTCCAAGAGCTTGCCGGGAGTCCATTGGAACATTGCCGAGAGATCTTCGGATGTTCGCCGGAAAAAACCGGACTTATTTTGCTTAGAATATATCTTAGGAATTATAGTTAGTATATAATTAGAGTTTGATTTGGGAGGTAATCCCATCAACTCTATTAAGGGCCAACTGGACCCGAAGTTGGGCTGGTTTGGGCCGGATTCAAGGCCCAACTAGGGTGCTGAAAGCCTGGCCGACGGTGGCACCGCTTGGGGAACATCACCGCAAGAATTCTGGGTGGAGGTACCGCCCAAGCTAGGTAGTGGTACCATCGATAGTGAATGCTGCCAGTAGTGGTACCGCCCTTGTCATGCGATGGTACTACCCTATGGCAGATCATACGACGGTGGTACCGCCTAGGAACGACGGTGGTACCGCCCAGGAACGATGGTGGTACTACTAGTACCCAGGAAACCTAGGATGAGACCTTTTTAGGCTCAAAGCTTGTATCAACTTAAAGCCTATAAATACCTCTCTCATCCCTAGTTAACTAAAGCAAGCACAGATAGTTTAAAAGTGATAAAACGCTGTAGAAATCTCTTGAGAAATCCCCTCCTTTAGCTTAAACTTAGAATTCTGTTTAGAGAGGAGTATGTGCTTGTAAAGGTTGTCTCCTAAACCTGTGAAAAGGAGAAGAGGGGTGTAAGAAGGAGGTTGATCTTCACCTATTAAAGGAATATCGATAGTGGATGCTGGTGGCCTCGACAGAAGAGGAATCGATGGAGTGAATATACGTTACGACGATCTAACCACTATAAAAATATAGTTTGTATTTCCTTTATGCACTTTACTTTAACTACAAGCCTCATTATTGCTTTCAAATTTAAGCATTTCCGAAATTGGTTTTATCGTACGAAACGAAATTTCTTAAACCGACATTTTTACCGCTGCACTAATTCACCCCCCCTCTTAGTTCCGACTCATTCGTAACACATCCAATAGAAATCCTAATCTTTGTTTTCACCTTAATTTTTACATAATTCAAAAGATTTTAGCTTAGCACTAGACATTTCTTTCGTTTTAATACAAAGCCATGAATTTATAATTTTTTGGTAATCCGACCTCTATCTATTGTTTCAGACCTAACTTTTAGTAATAAATTCTGATTTAGGAAAAACCTAATCCATTTGAAAGTAGACTCAAAGATCTTTATTTTGATACCTATATTGATTGATTTGGTGTTTAAATGCCTACCAAGATTCTATTTCATTTAATCCTACAGATTCTACAAAATATGGACTGTAATTTCTAATCTATTATTGCTTAACTGCCTATAACTTTATGCTGGGAACTCAGATTCATGCAATGTATGATTTATTGGAAAATAGACTCAAAATTATTTTTCATCTTATCTGACTTGAAATTTTTAGAGTACAACTACAAACTGAAACATATGTTTTCATCGACCCTATGGATTCAGTAAAACAAAGCTGATGTTTTCAAACCTTTTGCTACAAAATTATTTGTAACTCTGTGTTGTAAACTCCAATTCATGGAAAACTAAATTTACCTAAAACTAAATTAACACATCTTTCGAATGACGCTATTTGTATAAATTGGAGCATAATTGGTTATCTAAATACTTCATACAATGTGCCTCTTAAATTCTACTAGAATTGAGCTTTGGTCGATTTCGCCTCTTCTTGTTTCTTCTCTTTGGAAATCAATTTCGAAAAAAAACCCTTTCTTTAGTTGAGCTTTACATTACTACTTTAAATTCCTATATACTCTTGTCCTTTAATTATTTATATACCTGATTTCATTATGTAAAGTTCATGTTTGTATCATAATGTTTCGTATAGGCACGTGCATTCCGTTGTTCCACATGTGTTTTCTGATATGTCCCAATTTTATTGTTCACTATCCTTTTGTACTATAGTGTTTGTTGGATAAATATGAACCTTTGCTAGAAATGATAAAGGGAGTTACGTTTAGAGCCCGTGATGCTCTACCGACCCCCTATGACTTCACTCAGATGTGGGTAGATGGATATCCCAAACGTGGGAGACTTATGTTTGGTGGTCATTCAAAAATGGATGGACCATATTATGTTATGATCTCACTTCACCTTCTATGTGTTTGACATGATATCCAAGGCTTTGGCTGTGTTTTTATGCATGCTTTGGATAAGAATAAAATGAATGCAACGTCATGTGACATTTGAGCTTCTGTTTATGTTTTGTTCTTTGATATATTCTGAAATGTTTATATGTCTTTGTTATACCTTAAAAAATATCATATGCTATGGATATGCTCCTTATGCCAATGATATGTTCTAATTACCTTTCCTTGATTATATGAACAAAACATGCTTCGAACGATACGACATTATAATTCTGCATTCAAACAAAACATGCTTCTGTTTCATCTTGTATCTCTGCTTTGTATTTTGATACCTTATTTGTTTAAAAATTATCCTCTTTACTATAGATATATTAGTCGCTTCATCCTGTTTCTATATAAATTTTTCAAGATAGCTTATCGCTCACTAAAATGTGTAAATTGGGTTGAAGTAGTGGAAAACTATAAGATTTTGGTGCAAATCTTTCATACTTCATAAGTTGATGTTGTATTAGTTCCTTTTGTGTGTATCAACAACAAATTTAGATTAATGTATCTTATAAATATTTGAAAAGTATCCCTCATATCGGGATTTTGGGAATGTTTAAGTTTAAACTGTGTAATGATATAAACATATAGTACATGTTAGTTTTGTGATTGTATCGATTCCCATGCTTATGTATTTATGATATGGTTAGGGTTTAGTTGAGTTTGCTTTGAATTTTGTGAATCATTAAGTGATTTATTGATATGATGATAAACTATACAGGATTTATAAATTATGGATTATAGAGATGAATTTTGACTTGAATGTATTCTTAGTGGCCTCAAATGTGCGTTTGGATCCTGGATTATTGTTGAATTATAATATTATTGATTTTGAGTTAGGTTCACACCTCCCGAATGAGGAGTAAATTCAGGGGGCATGATAGAGTTGGTATCAGAGTATGATTTGAGAATCACTAAATTTTTTATATGCTAGGTGAGCAATAAAATTTGAGGGGTTTAGTGACTTTTATTCAGAGATTGATAAAAAAATTTTCTTTTGTTGTTTTTAGAAAGCGAGGATGATGAGATCATCTGGTTCTCCTATTGCATCTACTACTGATCAATTGAGTGGAATTATGAGAACTCTAGAGACTATGACACAAGTGATGCAATAACAAGTCTGACAAGGAAGAAATGATGGAACGGGGACATCAAACCGGACTGGGTTGAGAATTGAACAATTTAAGAAGCTTAGTCCTCCCAATTTTAGTGGTGAGCCTGATCCAATGGTAGTAGAACGATGGACGATGCAGATAGAGAAAATATTTGATGTCTTAAATTGTCCTGATAATTAGAAGGTTTCTCTTGCAGCCTTTATGTTAGAAGAAGAGGCTGAGCAATGTTGGAGAATGATTAAAAAGATTTCTAAAATCAAACATGAGCCAATCACATAGAAGGTATTCATAGAAAATTTCAACAATAAATATTTTCCAAATTGCATTAGAGAGCAGAAAGAATTAGAGTTATTGGATCTCATCCAGAGAAATTTAATGGTTGCAAAGTATGAATCTAAATTCACTGAGCTCTCTAGATTTGTCACTCATATAATTGATTATGAAATTAAAAAAGTAAAAAAAATTGAAAGAGGCCTAAGGCCAGCTATAAGAAGTTGGATAATAGCATTAAAACTCCAAGCTTATGCCAATGTAGTCGAAAGGGCTTTGATAATTAAAAGAGACTTGGAGAGGATATTTAGGAAATCAGGGATAAGAAAGATAAGAAGTTTATTAGCAAAAATAAGAGAGGGAATGAATCTGAAACAAGTTATAAGAGGGTCAAGATGTCCATATTTAAGAATGGAAAACTACCATAGAGGACTCCATCATGTGCTAAATGCAAATTAAATCATTAAATGAATTAATGTTTTCGGACGACTAGAGCTTGTTTTGTTTGTGGGAAGTTAGATTATAAAGTAAGAGATTACCCACTGAACAAGAAGAAAGAGCCACTACCTCCTAAGTCAACAGCCCATGCTAGAGTATATGCTATTACTGAACAAGATTCTAGAGCCTCTAAATTAGTGGTTGAAGGTATTCTTCATGTTTCTAAAAGAAATGCAAAAGTTTTGTTTCATCCTGGTTCTTACTTATCTTTTGTTTCACAACACTTTGCTTGTTATTTGGGCATTCAACCTAGACCCTTGGATTATATGTTATATGTAACTACTGCTATTGGGGATTCTTTAACAACAAACTTGGTTTATCTATCTTGTTTGATTTTTATGGGAGAATATGAACTTCTTACTGATTTGATTCTCCTAGAGATCTAGGGTTTTGATATTATACTTGTCATGGATTAGCTATCTTCATATCATGCTAGTTTTGATTGCTATATAAAAATAATTACTTTCTGCATACTAGATCAACCTATATTTTACTTTGAGGGTATTAGGCATGATTTGCCTACTTGCTTGATATCAACACTTCAAGCTTATTGTCTTATGCATAAGGGTTGTTTTTATTATATTGTGTGTGTAAAGGAGCATTCAAATCAAGAACTTACCTAAATGAAATTTCAGTGGTCAAAGAGTTCCCTGATGTATTTTCAGATGAGTTGCTTGGTTTACCTCCAGACAGAGAGGGTAAATTTTCTATTGATTTGGTCCTTGGGACAACCCCAATATCTAAACCTCCCTATGGAATAGCACCACTCAAGCTAGAGGAATTGAAGAAGCAACTATTAAAACTATTAAATAAGGGTTTCATTCGACCTAGTGTTTCACCATAGGGTGCTCCGGTGCTATTAGTTAAAAAGAAAGATGGAATATTAAGGCTTTGTATTGATTATAAATAGTTGAATCAGGTTACCATAAAAAATAAGTATCCCCTACCGAGAATTGATGATTTGTTTAATTAATTGTAGGGTGCACAAGTATTCTCCAATATTAATCTGATGTCAGGTTACTATTAGTTGAAGATCAATAAGGAGGATATTCCAAAAATAGCTTTTAGAACTCGATATGGTCACTATGAATTCTTAATAATGCCTTTTGGTTTGACTAATGCCCCTATAGCTTTTATGGAACTGATGAATAGGATATTTCAGCTACTCTTAGATGACTGTGTAATTGTATTCATTTATGACATATTAGTGTTTGATCAACTGCAGGGTGCACAAGTATTCTCTAAGATTGACCTGAGGTAAGGTTACTATGAGTTGAAGATTAAGGAGGAGGATATTCCAAAAATAGTTTTCAAAACTCGATATGGTCACTATGAATTCTTGGTGATGCCTTTTGGTTTGACTAATGCCCCTATAGCTTTTATGGAACTAATGAATAGGATATTTCAACCGCTCTTGGATGGCTATGTAATTGTATTTATTGATGACATATTGGTGTATTCAAGGAGTAATCAGGAGCATGAGGAACACTTGAGAAATGTATTGTCCATACTAAGAGAAAAGAAGTTGCATGCAAAGTTCAGCAAATGTGAATTTTGGTTGAATGAAATTGCTTTCTTAGGCCATGTGATTTCAAGGAAGGGCATATCTGTTGATCCAAAGAAAGTGGAAGTTGTAGTTAAGTGAGAAGTACCAACAAATCTGACGGAAGTTAGAAGCTTTTTGGGCATAGCGGGTTATTATAGGAGATTTGTGGAGGGATTCTCGCGAGTTGCTCAACCTCTCACGAAACTCACTAAAAAGAATATGAAATTTGTATGGGGTGATGATTGTGAGCAAAGTTTTCAAGAGTTAAAAAGAAGATTGACTAGTGCCCTGATTCTCACTATTCTAAGTGTTAACGAGAGATTTATAGTTTATACCGATGCTTCAAGAAAGGGCCATGGGTGTGTTTTGATGCAAGAAGTGATTACTTATGCTTCTAGGCAACTAAAGAGCTATGAACTGAATTATCCAACTAATGATTTGGAATTGGCAACAATTGTTTTTGCTCTATATTGAATCTCGTATTTTGATGATGAAACCAATTTATAATTATTTATGATTTAAACTACATTTTGAGTGACACATGATGCTTCGATAAGGACGAGACAATTAAAGCAGGAAGAATCATGTTGGGCTGGAGGAACATGTCAGAAGATTAGACGTCGGGCCAAAGGATCGGTTGACATATCGACAGAAGGCTTTCAGCCATAGATTCAGGTATCAGGCCAAGAAGAGCCGATATTATGCCAAAGATATCGGAGTTGTGGAGTCAATTAGCCGATTGGGCAATAGGCAGCAAGAGAGGACGATGCGTTGAAGAATCGGACGAAGCGTCGAGGGACCAATGACATGTTGGACAATATGATTAATGCTTAGTATTAATTGTCTAGATCGAAATGTGTTTTTACATGTGTAGGATTAACTACAATAGCAAGGCATAAAGCAAAATGAAGTCCCGGAGTCAAGGACGCAATTTCGTTCGCAGTTCGAGAGTTCGTCGGAAGTTCGAACGTTCGTCCGAAGTTCTGGTGGAACCAGCTGAGAAGTCTTAGAGCTTACCAGAGAATCTTGTCGGAACTCGCTATGAAGATCATCGTGAAGTCCAGGAGCTTTCCGGGAGTCCACCGAAAAATTACCGGAAGATCGCTGGAAGCTCGCGGGAAGAATAGACTTACGGACTTGTTTAGCTCAGATTAAGCCTTATATTTCGTAGTTAGCACGTAATTGGGTTTGGATTTGGGCCAACCCAATTTAAGGCTAGCAAGGCCCATGTAAGGACTATGTTGGGCCTAATGAGAGGCCCAAACAATGCCCCAAGAAGTCTCACCGTCATGGCACAGTCTTCGAGACTATGTCAAGCGGTGGTACTGCTAGTTTGGGCAGTGGTATCGCCCAACACTGCCCCCCAAGGTGGTGGTACCACCAAACCTAGGCGGTGGTACCGCCCAAGGCACTGTCAGTGTCAGACTAACACTGGGCGGTGGTACCGCCCAGCACAGGTGGTGGTACCACCTATGCCCAAGGTGTTGGGAAATCATGGGGGGCGACATCATATGCGCAGCGGAAGAACAAGAAAACAAAAATCCCCGATTCCCAAAAAGATGTTCGTCGTCATGCGATGATTGGTGCGCAAAATCCGCAAAACAGAAAACTACGTATAGAGATTGTGTTACCTAGGGAGATCGTATATCCCTGTTTCCTTGCAGATCCTTAGGAGAGGGTGAAGGAGGTCAAGCGTCCTCCTCTCTAGCGGTGATCCACACAGCAGGGTTGCGACGACGCTCCTCAAAACTCCAGGCCTACTCTGAGGTGGAGAGGGAGAGGAGAATAGGAAGGGCAAGCAAAGACTCTAGCCTATGAGGCTGTGAATCCCTCCTATTTATAGAGATCCCGTGTCAAACCGTAATGGGTCCTTCCCTAGTGGGTATTGGATCTGTATCCAATAAGACAAGGGCTCCGTCGGATATCTCATATCCGAACCTCTACTCATCGCAATGCCTACCATATGTGTGTGACCCTCTAGGCCCAATATCGAGCTGGCCGTGAGTCATACCTGTCAGAACTCCTTCTAACTCAGTGAATTATTATCTCTGTAATAATTCACTCGACTTATCGACTACGGATGTACTAGGCCACTACGCCATAGTCCCCAGACGATACAGGGGAATCCAATCCATTGGACCTGTCTGTCCTCAGTTACCATGTACCTATAGCCCCTCATCCATCTAATATCCCAGCGACCGTATATCGAGCATGGTGTTGTCAGACCCATACGGTTTCTACTCAAGTCTCGCTCTAATCGGATTCACCCGGAGAACTCTTTCTCTCTCAACCCGAATGACCCTGGCCAGGGATTTATCTAAGCAAGAACACATGGGATATTCCTCTCATGATGCCGAGAGTGGATGATCCTCTATCGACACTCAATAGCCCTCGTAAGGTCGACTACCACTCCCAATGACCAGCTGTACTAGATCTGGGACAGCCAAACCTATAAGTCTGGTATCAAAGAGTGGAGCACTCATACAGGACATCCTTGGTGTCTCACGTCTAAGGACTAGATACACCACTCGGACTACGGAATCGCTGTCTGACAATAAGGCATCATCAACCATCCAGCATTCCGTAAGCGGATCAATCAGTGAACTCATTCTCCAATGAGCACCTATACTGTATCCCTAGTGTCCCTACACGAGCAGCTATGAGACTAGCTGCATCCATCATATGGACGGGTATACAGCACACCAGTCTATCCGGTTATCACGATGTCCCTCTCGAGTAACCTATGATCGGGATTATTTAGGATATGTGTTTGAAGGTGAATCGATCTTATTATCGTGATATCATCATGATCCGATTCCCATTGCACAAATCCAAGGACATCACAATATATGTATGCATTTATGCAATAGTTATAAAGTGATTTACGCCAAAATATAATAGGAAAAAAGATTCTGTATCAAGTCACATGTGCCATCACTCACGTGATTGACTTGCTGGGCACCTATGACTAACAATCTCCCACTTGACCTAAAGCCAGTCACCTATGTGTCTGATCCCCATCAGACCCCTATGACGCTCAAAGACAATCTGAGACAACAGCTTCGTCAGTGGATCTGCAATGTTATCTTCGAATGGAACTCTTTCCACTACTAAATCTCCTCGAGTTATGATCTCTCTTATAAGCTGGAACCTCCTCAGAACACTTCTGATGAGACTCGGGTTCCCTTATTTGAGTAATCACCCCATAGTTGTCGCAATATAAGGAAGTCGACTTGTCGCTATCTGTATCGACTCCCAAATCTGTGATGAACTTCTTCACCTAGACTCCCTCCTTTGCTGCATTTGATGCAGCAATGTACTCCGCCTCTGTGGTCGAGTCAGCAGTGGTATCTTGCTTGGAACTCTTCCAGCACACTGCTCCTCCATTCAAGGTGTACACATACCCTGAATTCGACATGCTATCATCGACATCAGACTGAAAACTTGAGTCAGTGAAGCCTTCAACCTTAAGGCTATTACCTCCATGTACTAGTAAAAGATCCTTAGTCCTTCTTAAGTACTTAAGGATACACTTTACTGCTTTCCAGTGCTCCAAGCCTAGATCCGCCTGATACCTACTCGTGACACTCATAGCATGCGCTATATCAGGCCTAGTACATAGCATGGCATACATGATAGACCCTATTGCTGAGGCATAAGGTATCATATCCATGTTCGCCCTTTCTTAGAATTTTCAATGCCAAACATTTTGACAATGGTTTCTATGTACTTGGACTGGGACAAGCCAAGCATCCTCTTGGATCTATCTCTAATCCCCAAGATATAGGATGCTTCCCCTAAGTCCTTTATGGAGAAGTGTCTAGATAACCAAGTCTTTACCGTGGATAGCATTCCTACGTCATTCCCAATAATGAGGATGCCATCCACATATAACACCAAAAAGGTGATAGAGCTCCCACTTACTTTTCTGTATACACAAGGCTCATCTTCGTTCTTAACGAAGTCATAAGATATGATTGCCTCATCAAATCTTATGTTCCAACTTCGGGAAGCTTGCTTTAGTCCATAAATGGATCTAAGCAACCTACACACCTTATCTGGGCAGTTCTTGGACACAAATCCCTCAAGTTGCATCATATACACCTCCTCCTCGAGGTTCCCGTTGAGGAATGTGGTTTTCACATCCATCTGCCAGATCTCATAATCATAGTGTGCTGCAATAGCCAATAGAATTCTGATGGATTTTATCATTGCTATGGGTGAGAAGGTTTCGTCGTAGTCAACACCTTGTCTTTGACGATACCCCTTAGCCACTAGCCTTGCTTTATAGGTCTCTACCTTTCCATCTACTCCAATCTTTTTCTTAAAGATCCACTTGCAACCGATGGGTACAATACCTTCGGGCGTATCAACTAGGTTCCAAACCTTATTGGAGTACATAGAATCCATCTCAGAATTCATGGCTTCTTTCCACTTCCCGGAGTCTATACTCATAATAGCCTCCTCGTAGGTTTGAGGATCAACATCCTCTACATCCTCTGCTCTAATATGTCCCACATATCTCTCAGGAGGATGGGATACTCTATCAGACCTGCGTAAAGTTGAAACTTGTGTATTAGGTACCTGAACAGACTCGGACTGTAGAGTGGTGCTTGAGCTTGGTTCTCCAACCTCGCTGAACTCTATCATTCTCCCACTGTCTCCGCCAAGAATGTGTTCCTTCTCAAGGAACACTACTCTATAAGCTACAAAGACCTTTTGGTCCTCGAGATGATAGAAATAATACCCACAAGTTTCCTTGGGGTGTCCCACAAATTTGCATCGCTCTGTCCTTGATTCTAACTTATCGGGGTTGTGTCTTTTAATGTGGGCAGGGTAGCCCCAAATCTTAACAACCTTAAGATCAGGCTTCTTCCCTTTCCATATCTCATATGGTGTAGACACTACCGACTTAGTTGGAACTCTGTTCAGAAGGTAAGCTGTGGTTTCTATGGCATATCCCCAGAATGAGATGGGTAGGTCAGCGAAACTCATCATGGACCGTACCATATCTAATAATGTACGATTTCTCCTTTTAGAGACACCATTGAGCTAAGGTGTATAAGGAGGTTTCCATTGGGATAATATCCCATGGTCCTTGAGGAACTGAGTAAACTCTGTACTTAAGTATTCACCTCCTCGATCTGATCGAAAAGTTTTGATACTCTTTCCAGTTTGGTTCTCCACCTCATTCCTATACTCTCTGAATTTCTCAAAGGCCTCGGACTTGTACTTCATTCAGTACACATATCCATACCTTAAGAAATCATCAGTAAATGTAATGAAGTGGGAGTAACCTCCAATGGCATGAGTTGACATGGGTCTACATACATCACTATGTATGAGTTCCAACAACTCAGTGGCTCTCTCTCCAGTTCCACTAAATGGAGAGTTGGTCAATTTTCCACGAATGCAAGGTTCACAAGTTGCATATGACACGTAGTCGAATGGATCTAGATATCCATCATTTAGCAACTTTTGAATCCTTCTTTCATGGATGTGACCTAGCCTACAATGCCATAGGTATGCACTATTCACCTCATCTTGTTTCCTCTTAGACACTTACATTCATGATATGTGGAGTAGTGTCTTGCATAAACAAACCTTTATGCAATATTCCTCTCGTCAATCTCCCCTTAGCTTTGCTAGAATTTACAATAAATTGTAGATGTGATAAGCAATATTGATATCCAATACCAATGCACTATCACAAAAATCTAACAATTAGAGATTGATCATGAATGTACTTGAAGCTTCACCAAGCTTCTTGTTTCGCCCTTTCTGCAAGGTACTTTTTGCAGTTCCTCTTCCAGTGCCCATCTTTACCACAGTGGAAGCACTGGCCTTTGTCCTTTGCTGGGTCTTTCTTAGCAACCTTTGCTTTACCTGGTCTGCCCTTGCCATTTCCCTTCTTAAGGGACCTTTCTGTTTTCCTTTTCTTTCTGGTCTCACCAGTATAGAGAACTGGCTTCTCTTTCTTAATAGTACTCTCTGCCTCCCTCAACATATTGAGGAGCTCTAGGAGAGTCACCTCAAGCTTGTTCATATTAAAATCCATTATGAACTATGAAAAGGAATCTAATAGGGACTGAAGTACAATGTCCACACACAAGTTATCCTCTAGGACCATTCCTAGACCTGTGAGTTTCTCTATCCACTCAACCATCTTTAGGACATGGTTCTGAACCGGTGTCCCCTCAGTCATCCAAACACGGAAGAGGCTTTTGGATATCTCATATCGCTGAGTCCTTTCCTATTCCTCAAACAATTTGCGGACATGAAACGGAAGTCTACGGCAGACTTCTAGTGGGGATCAGGATCCAATCAGCGTCTTAGTGTAACCTCGAGGGACTCGACCAATCACACTAAGCCTAAAAGGTAGGCAACTCTTGCCGATCACAACTCCTTGTGATTCCCGTCCTGTTCGGCCTCCGAATCACCATGGCCTCGAGGGACTCGACCAACCATGATGCTCGGTTAATTCAACACCTTCTTTACAAGATGAGTCTGATTTGATGATATACCTGTTAGGATCAAGAGCACTAAGAGGGGGGGGTGAATTAGTGCAGCGGAAATCTTATAATAATTTAAAAACAAAAAGCTGCGTTCGTTCAAAAACGATTATGATGCAAAAGCAAATTCTCAGTTTGTATCTAAGTGCAGTTTGCGTCTAAGCGCAGATTGCGTCTAAGCGCAGTTTTGCGTCTAAGCGCAGATTGCGTCTAAGCGCAGTTTTGCGTCTAAGCGCAGTTTTGCGTCTAAATACAGATTTACGTCTAAACGCAGATTTACGTCTAAACGTAGTTTTACGTCTAAACGTAGTTTTACGTCTAAACGCAGATTTACGTCTAAACGTAGTTTTACGTCTAAACGCAGTTTTACGTTTAAACGCAGATTTACGTCTAAACGCAGTTTTACGTCTAAACGCAGTTTTACGTCTAGACGCAGATTTACGTCTAAACTTTGAAACTCGTTTGTATATTCGCAGAAGGCAGTATGCAGTTGAAATCAAGACGTAAACGTAAATTGAAATCTGATGATTGAGCGAAGAAAGCCGATTTACGTCCGAATGCAGTTTTACGTCTAAATGTTGAAACTCGTTCGTAAAATCGTAGAGGACAGATTGCAGTTATTAATAGGATTAAAATGTAAGCGTAAACTGCAAGGAAGCTCGTTCGTAAAAGCGCGGAAAACAGTTCTGCAGAATCAAACGTAAACGTAAACTGTAATGTACGAAAATACAAGTTTACGTCTGAATGCAGATTTGGAAGAACAGCACTTAGAACTTGTTCGTGAAAGCGCAGAGAGCAGTAGTGATGAGGGAGGTTTGCAGTAATGATAAAGTGCTCGAAAATAAACGCAAACCAGAGATTTAGAGTGGTTCGGTCAACCTTGACCTACTCCACTTTTGGCTTCCTCCACCGATGAGGTTGCCGACGTCAACTAGCTGCCTTCCTTCAATGGGCGAAGGCCAAACTTCCCTCTTGCAGTTTCTCTCCTTTTGACAGGCTTAGGAGACAACCTTTACAGACCTTTCTCTCCTCACTTTACAGTTGAAAACTTGAAGAACAGAAGGAGGAGACTCAAGGCTTTACAACACTTTTGAGCTCTTTAGAATCACAGAAAAGATCACAATTTCGGTATGGGTCTGTATCTTTTCAGTGCTGAATGGGTGGGGTATTTATAGGCCCCAACCCAATTCAAAATTCGAGCTCAAAACGATGAAATCGATCTAATCCCAGAATTTCTGGGATCAGGCGGTTGCACCTCTCAACTGGAGAGGTGGCACCGCCTGGCAGAGCTCGAAGACTGAGCTCTGCCGATTGCTTCTTCTCTGCCAGAGCTCGAAGACTGAGCTCGATGGTTGCATCACCTGGCAGAGCTCGAAGACTGAGCTTGGTGGTTGCATCACCTGGCAGAGCTCGAAATCTGAGCTTGGTGGTTGCATCACTTGGCAGAGCTCTAAACTGAGCTCAAGCTGATGCACCATTCTGCCATAGCTCGAAGACTGAGCTTGGTGAATTCATCACCTGGCAAAGCTCGAGACTGAGCTCAGGCTGATGCACCACTCTGCCAAAGCTCGAAGACTGAGCTTGGTGGTTGCATCGCCTGGCAGAGCTCGGAACTTGAGCTCTGGCGGTGCAACCTCTTGGCTGGAGCGGTTGCACCTCCCAGCCTTGCAACCCTGGCGGTTGCACCTCCTGGCTGGGGCGGTTGCACCTCCCAGCCCCACAGCCCAGGCGGTTGCACCTCCTGGCTGGGGCGGTTGCACCTCCCAGCCCCACAGCCCAGGCGGTTGCACCTCCTGGCTGGGGCGGTTGCACCTCCTGGTGCAATCAGGGTCCGAATGGTTCACTCCATTCGACCCACTTTGAATCTTTTCAGGGGCCCAATTGCCCCAAGATTAAGCTAATGGGATCACCTCCCATTTTCATGCTTAATCATCGTGCTAACTACGATTATCTCTAAGACAACTTCTGCAGCTTGCTCCGATGCGTCAATCGCTTCTTCCGGCGAGTTTCCGGCCAACTTCCGTCGATCAACCGATAACCCTCGGTGATCCTTCTGCGGACATCCGGCATACTCCTGGACTTTGCGACGATCCACTTGGCGAGTTCCGACGAGCTTCGCTTGGCAAGCTTCTGGACTTCTCGGATCTGTTCTCTCTGAACCTCCGACGACCGTCCGAACTTCCGTCGAACTCTCGAACTCCCAACGTGATCATGATCTTGACTCCGGCGCAACTCCTGCTGCTTGTCTTAATCTCATCGTAGTTAATCCTGCACACTTATCTCAACACATAGATTAGATAACAAATGACAATTGACTTCATCATCAAAATCCGAGATTCAACAATCTCCCCCTTTTTTATGATGACAATCAATTGATAAAGGAGTTATCCTTAACTCCCCCTATCTATATGCCATAGTTGAGATAAGTCAACCTTGAATTCAAGACCTAAGAATTCAAGTGACGCATTGATAAGTTAGATCAGTTAAACTTATCAATGCTCCCATCATGATGCCTATCATGATGTATCTCTTCAAGAATTATGTCAAGGCATGACATACATCAACAAGTTTGTATGATAGTGTTTGTAACCATTCATCATGTAATCATATAAAGCAACGAAGGACTTCTTACATGATGCTTACATTTGAGATTTTCTAGCAAGTTTGCATTTTCTTCACAATATCAAATCAAGATATGATGCAAACTATAGTACATGTTCACATATCTCTTGGTGATGCAAGGATGGCATAACATTGTTTATAGCATCACTCAAGTATTTGTAACTATCTCATCGTAGTTAATCCTGCACACTTATCTCAACACATAGATTAGATAACAAATGACAATTGACTTCATCATCAAAATCCGAGATTCAACAATCTCCCCCTTTTTGATGATGACAATCAATTGATAAAGGAGTTATCCTTAACTCCCCCTATCTATATGCCATAGTTGAGATAAGTCAACCTTGAATTCAAGACCTAAGAATTCAAGTGACGCATTGATAAGTTAGATCAGTTAAACTTATCAATGCTCCCATCATGATGCCTATCATGATGTATCTCTTCAAGAATTATGTCAAGGCATGACATACATCAACAAGTTTGTATGATAGTGTTTGTAACCATTCATCATGTAATCATATAAAGCAACGAAGGACTTCTTACATGATGCTTACATTTGAGATTTTCTAGCAAGTTTGCATTTTCTTCACAATATCAAATCAAGATATGATGCAAACTATAGTACATGTTCACATATCTCTTGGTGATGCAAGGATGGCATAACATTGTTTATAGCATCACTCAAGTATTTGTAACTATGACATAGATATGATTATGGCAGTTCAGCTATGACATAGTGTTTATCAATTCATATTTTTCTCCCCCTTTGTCATCAACAAAAAGCATGATCAAGCATATAAAGGAAGTCATGACACATATATCACTTTATTGTTTTTGCTTGACGGAGGAAAGTCATTTTCCAAGGAGTTTTCATAAGAGTGTACGGGAACATCCCATTTTTAGCATACAACCCGAAAAATGAACTTCTTACATGCATTTGGTTAAGAATATTTGTCACATAATTTGCAACATGTTATTTGATCAAGCGTTTGTCAAGGCATGTAATAGTAATAACTCAAGTATTTGGACATATCAACATACCTAATTCTCTTCTTATGTAATCAAATTGTTCTTCACATAGGGGTTTTGTGAAGATATCAGCCAGTTGATGTTTGGTATCAATAAACTCTATGGTCACGTCATGATTAGTGACATGATCACGTATAAAGTGATGTCTAATATCAATGTGTTTTGTTCTTGAGTGTTGTATAGGATTTTTAGTTAAGCATATTGCACTCGTGTTATCACATTTAATGGGAATATCTTTAAGATTCACTTTGTAATCTTCTAAAGTGTTTTTCATCCATACAACTTGTGCACAGCATGCACTTGCTGCAATGTATTCAGCTTCGGTTGTTGATAGGGCAACCGAGTTTTGTTTCTTAGATGACCAGGATACAAGGGCATGTCCTAAAAATTGACATGATCCTGATGTGCTTTTTCTGTCTAGTTTACAGCCAGCGAAGTCCGCATCAGCATAGGCTGTTAATTCAAAATTTTCTGATTTTGGGTACCATAATCCTAGATTGGTAGTTCCATTAAGATATCTGAGTATTCTTTTGACAGCTTTGAGATGAGATATCTTAGGGTCTGATTGAAATCTAGCACAAAGTCCTACACTGAACATAATGTCTGGTCTGGTGGCAGTGAGGTAAAGTAAACTTCCTATCATACCCCTATAGGTTTTTTGATCGAAGCTTTCTCCATTCTCATCAATTTCTAACTTAGTGGAGGTGCTCATAGGAGTGTCAATGGCTTTTGAATTATTCATTTTGAACTTCTTTAGCAAACTTACAGCATATTTGGTTTGACTAATAAAGATGCCATTGCTAAGTTGTTTGATTTGTAGGCCTAAGAAGAATGTTAACTCTCCCATTAGACTCATTTCGAATTCATGACTCATAGTTTTCGAAAAGGATTCACAAAGAGATTCATTTGTAGAACCAAAGATAATGTCATCAACATAAATCTGAACAATGAGAAAATCATTTTCAAAATTCTTGATAAACAATGTAGTATCAACCTTGCCTTTTACGAAATTATTTTCAATGAGAAAAGAGCTAAGTCTCTCATACCAAGCCCTTGGGGCTTGCTTTAAACCATAGAGAGCTTTAGTTAATCTAAACACATGATTAGGGTAGCCATTATTTTCAAATCCAGGAGGTTGTTCAACATAAACTTCTTCGGAAATGAAACCATTTAGAAAAGCGCTTTTAACATCCATTTGAAACAACTTAAAATTATTGCAACTAGCATAGGCAAGGAGCATCCTTATGGCTTCCAATCGAGCCACGGGTGCGAAGGTTTCTTCGTAATCGATACCTTCTTCTTGGTTGAAACCTTTGGCCACTAATCTAGCCTTGTTTCTAACCACGATACCATTTTCATCTTGCTTGTTTCTAAAGACCCATTTAGTACCAATTACTAAATGGTCATTTGGCCTGGGAACAAGCGTCCACACCTCATTTCTCTCAAATTGATTTAATTCATCTTGCATTGCGATAATCCATGAATCATCTTTCATGGCTTCATCAACACATTTGGGTTCAATTTGGGAGAGAAAAGCGGCGTTGGCACAAAAGTTTTTAAAAGAAGATCGTGTTTGAACCCCCTTTGATGTGTCTCCTAGGATTAGCTCCTTAGGATGAGCATCTATATACTTCCAATCCTTGGGTAAGGATGTTTTGGAAGTGGATGCAACCAAGTTGCTAGTTGGAGACGGGGTTTCGTTTAAATTCAAGGAATCAAAATTAATATCATCATCAAGATCATTTTTCTTAATTTCTGAAATCTCATTGAAAACAACATGGATGGATTCTTCAATAATTAAGGTTCTTTTATTGAAGATGCGAAAGCTTTAGAAACCGAAGAATAACCAAGAAAAATTCCTTCATCAGATTTAGCATCGAATTTTCCTAAGTTATCCTTTTCATTCAAGATAAAACACTTACACCCAAAGACTTTAAAATATGAGACATTGGGTTTTTTGTTATTCCATAACTCATAAGGAGTTTTGGTGAGTAAGGGTCTTACTAGGACTCTATTTAAAATATAACATGCAGTGTTTACAGCTTCGGCCCAAAAATATTTGGGTAGGCTATGTTCATTCAACATGGTTCTAGCCATTTCTTGCAAATTTCGATTTTTTCTTTCTACTACCCCATTTTGTTGAGGATTTCTTGGAGTAGAGAAGTTATGGTTGTATCCGTTGAGTTCACAGAATTCTTGGAAGTCATGGTTTTGAAATTCTCCACCGTGATCACTTCTAATTGACGAAATCATAGATTCCTTCTCATTTTGAACAAGTTTACAAAACTTGGTAAAATGTCTAAAGCATTCATTTTTTTGTTTTAAGAAGTAGGTCCATGTATATCTGCTATAGTCATCAATAATGACAAAGGCGTATTTGCTACCTCCTAGACTCGATGTAGAGATTGGTCCGAACAAGTCCATATGGATCAATTGTAAGGGCCTAGAGGTGCTTATTTGATTCTTAGCTTTGAAGCTACCCCTAATTTGCTTACCTAATTGGCAAGCATCACATACATTATCTTTGATGAACTTGATATGAGGAATTCCTCTTACAAGTTCTCTAGATGATACTTGATTGATTAGTTTCATGCTAGCATGACCTAATCTTCTATGCCATAGCCAAGCATCCTCATTCATAACGGCAAAGCACATTTCATCACATAAGTCATTGATGTCAATAGTGTATACGTTGTTTTGTTTTAATGCAATCATAGATATATTTTTGTGTGGTTTTTCAATGATGCAGGCATTAGATTCAAATCTTATAATATATCCTTTATCACATAATTGACTAATGCTCAAGAGGTTATGTTTTAAACCATCAACTAGTAAAACATCTTCAATAGAGAGGTTGGATTTGTTACCTATGGTTCCTTTGCCAATGATTTTACCCTTGTTGTTGTCTCCGAAGGTGACATATCCTTCGTCTATGCTAGAGAGCTTAGAGAATTGAGATGGATCTCCGGTCATATGCCTTGAGCATCCACTATCAAGGTACCATTTCTTGCTCCTAGCTTGCGATTGTTTAGTTTTCTACAAGAAAGGATGACGTTTAGGTACCCATTTGCTTTTGGGTGCCTCATAAATAGATCTACATTTTCTATCATGTTGCATAGAGTTTATCATGGTTCCTTTAGGAACCCAAATTAATTTGTTTGGACTTATTTTCTTGAATGGACAACAATGTGTCTTGTGTCCAGATTTGCAACAAAAGTTGCACTTGGTTTGGTTTTGAACATGTAAGATGGGGCCTTTTACAAAGGTAGTTGGATTTCGGTGAGGACTCCTCACAAATCCAATCCCACTTCTTTTGGGAGCATGACCCTTGTTTGTATGGATCATGTTTAATGACTTGCTACCAACCTCGAATTTCTTCAAGGTGTCCTTAAGCAGCAAGTTTTCATTTTGTATAGTTTCTAAATCATGACATTTGATACATGAGTTTAAACTATCATGATGTTTGACTTTTAACTTATCAAACTCACAAGTAAGATTATCATGTACCCTTTTTAGCAACTTATATTTTCTATTTATAACTTTGCATTCATCAAATAAATCATGGAAGGCATTTAATAATTCATCGAAAGATAAATCAGCATCTAATAAATCCGTTACCTCCCCTTCGATGGCCATAAAGGCGTAATGAGCAACTTGCTCGGTGTTGGATTCTTCTTCCTCGGATGCGCTCGAATCATCCCATGTTGCTTGGAGCGCCTTCTTCTTTGTTGTTCTTTTCTTGACTTGGGGACAATCACTTTTGTAGTGTCCCGGCCTTTTACATTCATAGCAGATCACTTGGTCCTTCTTAGGTTCAAGTTTATTTTTCACATCGTTTTTAAACTTGTTTCTTTTGAAGAATTTTTTAAACTTTCTTGTCAACAGTGCCAAGTCATCGTCACAATCCTCATCACTTGAGTTTTCTCTCAAGTGGCATTCAGAAGTTTTAAGTGTCATATCCTTCCTGTTCTTTGGAAGGATGTCTTCTTGCTCTTCATGAGCTTTGCAGGTCATTTCGTAGGTCATTAATGACCCGATTAGTTCTTCAAGAGGGAAATTTTGCAGATCTTTTGCCTCTTGAATGGCGGTGACTTTAGGATCCCAACTCTTAGGAAGGGATCTTAGTATCTTATTAACAAGCTCAAAATCCGAAAAGCTCTTTCCGAGACCTTTTAAACCGTTGACGACATCCGTGAAACGGGTAAACATGTCGCCAATGGTTTCACTCGGTTTCATTCGAAAAAGTTCAAAAGAATGCAGCAACAGATTGATTTTTGACTCTTTCACTCTACTTGTGCCCTCGTGGGTCACTTCAAGTGTGTGCCAAATATCAAAAGCAGTTTCGCAAGTTGAAACACGATTAAATTCGTTTTTATCTAGTGCGCAAAATAAGGCATTCATAGCCTTTGCATTAAGAGCGAAAGCCTTCTTTTCCAAATCGTTCCAATCGATCATTGGAAGAGAAGATTTTGAAAATCCATTTTCAACAAGGTTCCATAGTTCAAAATCCATAGAAATAAGAAAGATCCTCATTCGGGTCTTCCAGTAAGTGTAGTCCGTTCCACTGAACATGGGTGGACGTGTAATCGAATGCCCCTCTTGGTTTCCGGCGTATGCCATCTCTCTTGGGTTTTAATCCTTTTAGAGAGTTAACCGAGCTCTGATACCAATTGTTAGGATCAAGAGCACTAAGAGGGGGGGGGTGAATTAGTGCAGCGGAAATCTTATAATAATTTAAAAACAAAAAGCTACGTTCGTTCAAAAACGATTATGATGCAAAAGCAAATTCTCAGTTTGTATCTAAGTGCAGTTTGCGTCTAAGCGCAGATTGCGTCTAAGCGCAGTTTTGCGTCTAAGCGCAGATTGCGTCTAAGCGCAGTTTTGCGTCTAAGCGCAATTTTGCGTCTAAATGCAGATTTACGTCTAAACGCAGATTTACGTCTAAACGCAGTTTTACGTCTAAACGTAGTTTTACGTCTAAACGCAGATTTACGTCTAAACGCAGTTTTACGTCTAAACGCAGTTTTACGTTTAAACGCAGTTTTACGTCTAAACGCAGTTTTACGTCTAGACGCAGATTTACGTCTAAACTTTGAAACTCGTTTGTATATTCGCAGAAGGCAGTATGCAGTTGAAATCAAGACGTAAACGTAAACTGAAATCTGATGATTGAGCGAAGAAAGCCGATTTACGTCCGAATGCAGTTTTACGTCTAAATGTTGAAACTCGTTCGTAAAATCGTAGAGGACAGATTGCAGTTATTAATAGGATTAAAATGTAAGCGTAAACTGCAAGGAAGCTCGTTCGTAAAAGCGCGGAAAACAGTTCTGCAGAATCAAACGTAAACGTAAACTGTAATGTACGAAAATACAAGTTTACGTCTGAATGCAGATTTGGAAGAACAGCACTTAGAACTTGTTCGTGAAAGCGCAGAGAGCAGTAGTGATGAGGGAGGTTTGCAGTAATGATAAAGTGCTCGAAAATAAACGCAAACCAGAGATTTAGAGTGGTTCGGTCAACCTTGACCTACTCCACTTTTGGCTTCCTCCACCGATGAGGTTGCCGACGTCAACTAGCTGCCTTCCTTCAATGGGCGAAGGCCAAACTTCCCTCTTACAGTTTCTCTCCTTTTGACAGGCTTAGGAGACAACCTTTACAGACCTTTCTCTCCTCACTTTACAGTTGAAAACTTGAAGAACAGAAGGAGGAGACTCAAGGCTTTACAACACTTTTGAGCTCTTTAGAATCACAGAAAAGATCACAATTTCGGTATGGGTCTGTATCTTTTCAGTGCTGAATGGGTGGGGTATTTATAGGCCCCAACCCAATTCAAAATTCGAGCTCAAAACGATCAAATCGATCTAATCCCAGAATTTCTGGGATCAGGCGGTTGCACCTCTCAACTGGAGAGGTGGCACCGCCTGGCAGAGCTCGAAGACTGAGCTCTGCCGATTGCTTCTTCTCTGCCAGAGCTCGAAGACTGAGCTCGATGGTTGCATCACCTGGCAGAGCTCGAAGACTGAGCTTGGTGGTTGCATCACCTGGCAGAGCTCGAAATCTGAGCTTGGTGGTTGCATCACTTGGCAGAGCTCCAAACTGAGCTCAAGCTGATGCACCATTCTGCCATAGCTCGAAGACTGAGCTTGGTGAATTCATCACCTGGCAAAGCTCGAGACTGAGCTCAGGCTGATTCACCACTCTGCCAAAGCTCGAAGACTTAGCTTGGTGGTTGCATCGCCTGGCAGAGCTCGGAACTTGAGCTCTGGCGGTGCAACCTCTTGGCTGGAGCGGTTGCACCTCCCAGCCTTGCAACCCTGGCGGTTGCACCTCCTGGCTGGGGCGGTTGCACCTCCCAGCCCCACAGCCCAGGCGGTTGCACCTCCTGGCTGGGGCGGTTGCACCTCCCAGCCCCACAGCCCAGGCGGTTGCACCTCCTGGCTGGGGCGGTTGCACCTCCTGGTGCAATCAGGGTCCGAATGGTTCACTCCATTCGACCCACTTTGAATCTTTTCAGGGGCCCAATTGCCCCAAGATTAAGCTAATGGGATCACCTCCCATTTTCATGCTTAATCATCGTGCTAACTACGATTATCTCTAAGACAACTTCTGCAGCTTGCTCCGATGCGTCAATCGCTTCTTCCGGCGAGTTTCCGGCCAACTTCCGTCGATCAACCGATAACCCTCGGTGATCCTTCTGCGGACATCCGGCATACTCCTGGACTTTGCGACGATCCACTTGGCGAGTTCCGACGAGCTTCGCTTGGCAAGCTTCTGGACTTCTCGGATCTGTTCTCTCTGAACCTCCGACGACCGTCCGAACTTCCGTCGAACTCTCGAACTCCCAACGTGATCATGATCTTGACTCCGGCGCAACTCCTGCTGCTTGTCTTAATCTCATCGTAGTTAATCCTGCACACTTATCTCAACACATAGATTAGATAACAAATGACAATTGACTTCATCATCAAAATCCGAGATTCAACAATACCCTCGAGGGACTCGACCAAGCATACCATGCCCTCAGGTCACCGGTGACATCTCTATGTCGTAAGCAAGATAGCGAATCGCGATATAGGTGAGTCTCGAGGAACTCGACCAACTCAACCTACACCGGGAATCGGTTCCTACTTATAACGATGGAAGGCCACGTGGGTCAATCTAATTGCCTCACGTTTACCGACTTAATATTATCGAGAGATGTTTCTAAGATTTGGGTCAATCTAATTGCCTCATCATGTAGGACTACTAGATAATAATAAAAATAATAATCAACTAAACCTTTTAATTAATTAACATTTTCTGAAATCAAGGACATGTAGGGAATTTATGAATTTATAGGGGTATTTTCGTAATTTGGACAAAAGACAGAAACTGGAATTTCTTAAATTCCGAGGGGTAAAACTGTCTTTTTCCCAAAAAACCCTAATGCCCTACTATCCTTTGCTGCTGCTGCCGCCGCCGCCACCATGCTGGAGGCGGCCTGTGCGGCGGGGCGAGGGCACTACCCTCGCCTGTAGGCGGCACGCCCGCTGTCGGTGCTGCCGCTGCAGGTGGGCTCCCCCGCGGGCGTAGCTGCCTCCCCAGGCGGTGCTGTCCCGCCGGGTGGGGTTTCGCCCGCTGGAGCAGCGGCAGCAGGCGCCGCTTCCTTGCAGCGGCAGGCACCACTACCCTGCGGTGCCTTTACCCGTCGGCTGCCAGCCCCGCCGGCAGCAAGTCTGCTGCAAGCAGGCCGCCGGCCGGCTATTGCAAACGCAGCCCCTATGCTGCCCGCCTTCGGCTGCACTTCACGCACGTAAATCGAGGGTAGCAACTATTGCTGCCCTTTCTCGCTTTTACGTCAACGATTTTGACGTCAAAATTCTTCCTAAACACAACACACGCAGTTCAAAACCAATCATTCGCATGAACAACCTGGCTCTGATACCATTGTTGGGAAATCATGGGGGGCGACATCATATGCGCAGCGGAAGAACAAGAAAACAAAAATCCCCGATTCCCAAAAAGATGTTCGTCGTCGTGCGAAGATTGGTGCGCAAAATTCACAAAACACAAAACTGCGTATAGAGATTGTGTTACCTAGGGAGATCGTATATCCCTGTTTCCTTGCAGATCCTTAGGAGAGGGTGAAGGAGGTCAAGCGTCCTCCTCTCTAGCGGTGATCCACACAGCAGGGTTGCGACGACGCTCCTCAAAACTCCAGGCCTACTCTAAGGTGGAGAGGGTGAGGAGAATAGGAAGGGCAAGCAAAGACTCTAGCCTATGAGGTTGTGAATCCCTCCTATTTATAGAGATCCCGTGTCAAACCCTAATGGGTCCTTCCCTAGTGGGTATTGGATATGCATCCAATAAGACAAGGGCTCCGTCGGATATCTCATATCCGAACCTCTACTCATCGCAATGTCTACCATATGTGTGTGACCCTCTAGGCCCAATATCGAGCTGGTTGTGAGTCATACCTGTCATAACTCCTTCTAACTCAGTGAATTATTATCTCTGTAATAATTCACTCGACTCATCGACTACGGACGTACTAGGCCACAACGCCGTAGTCCCCAGACGATACAGGGGAATCCAATCCATTGGACCTGTCTGTCCTCAGTTACCATGTACCTATAGTCCCTCATCCATCTAATATCCCAAAGACCATATATCGAGCATGGTGCTGTCAGACCCATACGGTTTCTACTCAAGTCTCGCTCTAATCGGATTCTCCCGGATAACTCTTTCTCTCTCAACCTGAATGACCCTGGCTAGGGATTTGTCTGAGCAAGAACACATGGGATATTCCTCTCATGACGCCGAGAGTGGATGATCCTCTATCGACACTCAATAGCCCTCGTAAGGTCGACTACCACTCCCAATGACCAGTTGTACTAGATCTGGGACAGCCAAACCTATAAGTCTAGTATCAAAGAGTGGAGCACTCATACAAGACATCCTTGGTGTCTCATGTCTATGGACTAGATACACAACTAGGACTACGGAATCGCTGTCTGACAATAAGGCATCATCAACCATCCAGCATTCCGTAAGCGGATCAATCAGTGAACTCATTCTCCAATGAGCACCTGTACTGTATCCCTAGTGTCCCTACACGAGCAGCTATTAGACCAACTGCATCCATCATATGGACGGGTATACAGCACACCAGTCTATCCGGTTATCACGATGTCCCTCTCGAGTAACCTATGACCGGGATTATTTATGATATGTGTTTGAAGGTGAATCGATCTCATTATCGTGATCTTATCACGATCCGATTCCTATTGCACAAATCCAAGGACATCACAATATATGTATGCATTTATGCAATAGTTATAAAGTGATATACGCCAAAATATAATAGGGAAAAAGATTCTGTATCAAGTCACATGTGCCATCACTCACGGGATTGGCTTGCTGGGCACCTATGACTAACACAAGGAACCCGGGATGGGAAAGTTTTAGGCTCCAAGTTTGAATCAACTTAAAGTCTATAAATACCCCTCTCATCCTTGGTTAACACACACAAGTATTGAGAGTAAAAAAGTAGAGAAACGCTGCTACAATCTTGTGTGAGCTCCTCTCAAAGTTCTAAGTGTTAGAATAGTATTAGGACTCTAGCTAGGAGAGTCCTAATTGAGAGGGACATTCATGTAAAATCTACCTAAGCCGACCCTAATTAAAGAGATGAAGAGGCCGGCTAGGGTTAGGAGGTTTTTTCTTAGAGAAGAATTAGAAGTTGTAAGGGAATAGGAGTCTTGAGTAGGAGTCCTATTAGGAGTTGGTTAGAAGTAAGAGTCTTAAGTAGGAGTCCTATTAGGAGTTAGGGTTTAGAAGCCCTATAAATAGCCATGTATTCCTCCTCTTTTCTTAAGCAATAGATGAATCTTTTATGTAGCCTTTGAGCAGCAACTTGGAGGGAGGAACCCCTAGAGAGTTCCAAGGAGGTCGATCCCCTAAAGAGATCAACCCCAAGTTTAGAATCTGCAAGGGTTCTAACACTTGGTATAAGAGCAGCATTTTTGGTATCTCGCTGCCCTTTCATAGCCATCCATCAGCCCTCCACAGCCGCCCAAAGCAATTCCCACAATTGCTTAAAAGATCATCGCCAAATTCCGCCATCATCTCCACCACCGCGGATCATCCTTTGATCTCCCCGTGAATTACAACAGGTTTTGGTTTCCTACCTTACAGCTGCTGTAATTTAGTTATCCCTATCCGAAAATCCAAAAAAAAAAAATTTATTCCTATATTGCTGCATAAACTTTTCGTCCCAAAGTTTTCATCTCTACAACGAAAGATACATTGCAGAATTTCAACCGCATAGCACTGTTTATTTGATCTTGATACTATATTTTCTCTGTCCAAACCTCTACAAAATTTTCTTGATTAAATTGGACATCATTACTGTCATATCAACTAAGATATTACTGTCAATTCCCTCCTCAAATCTCTCAAATTTTTTGTGGAGATTTTGTCGAGAAACCGCTGTTTCTTCGACGATAATTCTACTCTTACAAGACAACACAATTCTGCAGCAAACTTTCACTGATTTCTATCAAACTTTTGCTGCCATCCATCACAGATCGAAAACTTTCATCCACAGCCCTAAAACTCCACTAAACCAAACCATCAAACTGCACCCAAAAAAGCCACAAAACAAACCTAAACCGCAGCCTACATCTACCAATCCACCAACCCTTTCAACTATCACTTCTTTCAACCTATACATGCCATTAACCCGTCAACAAAAGCGAGATCTTAACATCACAAATTTGGAGTCATATACTATGGCATTTGAGGAGGCAATCAATGCTAAATTTGAGGCCTTCGAGGCACGAATGAAGGATAAGATTTGGACTCTCCTTACCGAATTTAGTTTGGGCCGACCACCAAGCCCAAAGAAATCACATCAAGGAGAGAGCTCTAACCAATCACATCATACCCAAAGAGATGACTTCCAAGAGAGGGGAGGCTCTATGACTGGCCCTAACTATTCGCACATGAGAGTGGATTCCCTAGATGGGAAGAAGGAGACCCAATTGGTTCGATCTCGCACGCGGAGCGATATTTACGGTACCATAAAATTGCGGATGCATCCATGGTAGAAATTGTAGCTATACATCTTGAAGGGGATGCCATACAGTGGTTTGACTAGTTTGAACACACTTATGGAGTCCTTTCATGGGGACAATTCAAAGAAGGATTATCTGCTTTGGACCAACTTATTACGAGAACATTGATGGACAACTACCAAAGATCCGACAATCCTCCACCATTCAGGAGTACCAAACCAGGTTTAAAATGTTATCTAATCAAACTCATGATTGGTTTGAAAAACAGCTATTGGGGACCTTTATTGAGGGCTTAAAGCCAGAGATCCGGGGAGAAGTTAAGGCATGACAACCATACACGCTTATGGCAGCCATCTCTTTCGCACGATTTCAAGAGGAACGATTGAACCATGAAGCCTGGAGGACTAGGATCACTCCTCGACCTACAATACTAAAGCCCTTAGCCCCCCCTTCTATCAACCGAGTCCCTGCACCGAAAAGGTTAACAAGAGAAGAACTTCGGGAGCGATCTGCGAAGGGGTTATGTTGGCATTGCGATGAGCCATGGAGCCACGAGCATCGTTGTAGAAAAGGGAGACTTTTTATGATTGAACCAATAGAAGAAGAGGTCATTGAACATCCAGAAGAGAGCCTTGAATATAAAATAGAAGATATGGAAGAAGAGCCACAACCGACCGACATTATGGTACACGCACTAGCCGGCTACTCAAACCCGCAAACGATAAAAGTTGGAGGCCTTCTCAAACAACAGCCGATTACTGTTCTCATCGACACAGGCAGCACTAATAACTTCTTGAATAGTAAGGTTGTTGCTCGGATGGCACTGCATATTGAAGGTTGCAGTAAGTTCGATGTAAAGGTGGCTGACGGCAGAATCCTAAAGTGTGACCAAAGATGCCCGCAGGTGAAACTATTACTGCAAGACCAAGAAATTATCACCGATTTCTTCCTCCTGCCACTTGATGACTATGAGGCAGTGCTTGGTATAGAATGGCTAACTACACTAGGTGATGTCTCTTGGAACTTTTCTAAATTAATTATGAAATTCTATTGTAAGGGCAAACAGATCATCCTACGTGGGAAGCGCGGAATCGACGTTACCACTGTTTCGACCCAACGAATGGAGAAAGTTTTACTCAAAGTAAATGGTGGCTTTTTGATGCACCTCCAGCAGCAACCAGAGGGGCAAAAAATAGAAATTAAAGATCAAAATCTTGCCCAATTGCTTATTGAATTTGCCGACATTTTTGCTGAACCATGCGGTCTTCCTCCTTCTCGACAACATGACCATCGAATTCCAATCCTTCCCGGCAAGCCACCAGTGAACACTCGATCGTACCGATATCCTCACCTCCAAAAAGATGAAATTGAAAAGATCATAAAGGAGATGCTTGAAACAGGGGTGAGTCGGCCAAGTTGCAGCCCCTATTCCTCACTAGTGCTACTTGTACGCAAGAAGGATAGAACTTGGCGGATGTGCATCGACTACCGAGATTTAAATGGCATCACCGTCAAGGACAAGTACCCAATACTAGTGGTGGATGAACTTCTTGATGAATTAAAAGGAGCTCGAGTCTTCAAGAAGTTGGACCTCCGATCCGGTTACCACCAAATTCGGGTATGTGAAGATGACATTCCAAAAACTGCATTCCGCACACATGATGGTCATTATAAATTCTTGGTAATGCCTTTTGGACTCACTAATGCTCCTTCAACCTTTCAAAGTCTAATGAACGATATTTTTCGGAGCTTTCTTCGTAAATTTGTGCTGGTATTTTTTGATGATATTCTCGTTTACAGCCCTTCTTTTGAGACTCACTTTCAGCATTTACGGATTGTTCTGACGATCCTTCGGGAGAATACTCTTTTTGTTAAGTAACCAAAGTGTAGCTTTCTCCAGCAAAAAGTAGAGTACCTTGGACACATAATATCAGAAGAAGGAGTGGCGGTAGACCCAACAAAAATTACGACAATGCAAGGCTGGCCGAAACCTACAAACGTGAAATTACTACGCGGGTTCCTTGGACTAACAGGCTACTACCAAAAATTTGTTAAGGATTATGGGAAGATCAGTGCACCACTCACTTCTCTACTGAAAAAAGATGCTTTCCAATGGTTGGACAAAGCCTCTACTGCCTTCGACAAACTTAAGGTAGCCATGACAACGACGCCGGTGCTAGCGCACCTGATTTCAATCGACCCTTCATCATTGAGACCGACGCATCTAGAGTCAGAATTGGAGCCGTTCAAATGCAAGATGGTCGACCACTTATATACACTAGCAAGGCATTATCTCCCTCCCATCAAAACATGTCAGTATATGATAAGGAGATGCTCGCCATTGGACACACAATAATGAGGTGGAGACCCTACCTGATCGGCCGGCGATTTCAAATTAAAACCGACCATAGAAGCCTCAAGTATTTTTTGGAGCAAAAGATATCATCTCCTGAGCAACAAAAATGGGTAACCAAACTTCTTGGATTTGATTATGAAATTATTTACAAAAAGGGGAAAGAAAACGTTGTTGCAGATGGACTCTCACGACTACCAGAGCAAGCTAAGGTTTCAGCCATCTCCCTTCCTACCACTAGTCTCCTCATGGACATTAGGGAAGAATGGAAGAAGGATCCAGAGATCAGCAACATTATAAAAAAATTAGAGGAGGATCCAAGTGCAATAGCCCACTACATTTGGGATTCGAGAGATCTACGCTACAAAGGTCATATTGTGCTTATACTTGACTCCCCTTGTATCACAATCATCCTGCATGAAATGCACTCCATACCTTCAGCAGGGCACTCTGGATTCCTAAGAACCTACAAAAGAGTGAAGCAAAATTTTTATTGAAGAGGGATGAAAAAAATTATTGCTGAATATGTGGCACAATGTGATGTATGTCAATAGCACAAGGGTGAAACTGTGGCAAATCTAGGGAAACTACAACCACTACCTATACCGGACTCGGTGTGGACTGACATCTCCATGGACTTCATTGAAGGGCTGCCACCTGCCAAAGGTAAAAGCATAATTCTCATGGTGGTTGATCGACTTACGAAATATGCTCATTTTTGTGCTGTGAGAAGTCCCTACACTACTGCTAGTATTGCCCAAGTTTTCATAGAAAATATTGTTAAACTGCATGGGATGCCAAGGTCCATTGTAAGTGATCGTGATAGGATCTTCACTAGTAAATTTTGGACTGAGTTATTCCAGTTACAAGGCACCAAACTCAAGATGAGCACAACGTATCATCCACAAACTGACGGCCAAACAGAGGTGGTAAACAGGTGTTTAGAGACGTACCTTCGGTGTTTCGCTAGCGACCGACCAAAAGAGTGCCCCTTATGAAGCATTGTATGGTGGTATAATACTACATATCATTTATCTACAAAATGTGCCCCTTATGAAGCATTGTATGGTTGACCGGCCCCTGTGATTCCAAAGTATGTAATTGGCACAGCCAAGGTAGATCAGGTTGAACAAGAATTGATTGAGAGGGACAAACTCCTACAATTGTTAAAAGATAATCTCTCTACAACTCAAGCCAGAATGAGGCAGCAAGCCGACACACGACGAAGCGAAAGAGAATTTTCAGTAGGAGATTGGGTTTATCTTCGCCTACAACCATACAAGCAACTCTCCATCAACACTCGAGCCTCCATGAAGCTATCTCCACGATTTTTTGGGCCCTATAAGATCACAGACTGTATTGGAGCAGTGGCGTATAGACTTAAATTACCTGAGGATGTCAAAATTCACTCTATCTTCCACATGTCATGCTTGAAGCCCAAGTTGGGAGAACACGAGTCACCCCAGATCCAACTGCCCAACACCATTGAGGATGGAGTTATTCAAGCTCAACCACAAGCCATCCTCGATCGCAGGATCGTGATGCGTTGCCGACTTCCCTTTACTGAAGTTCTAGTGCATTGGAATAATTTACCACTTGAAGACACCACATGGGAACCATATGAGGAGCTGAAGACCCGGTTCCCTGAGTTCATAGAATCTCAACCGTGAGGACATGGCTGATTTGAAGAGGGCAGGTATGTTAGGACTCTAGCTAGGAGAGTCCTAATTGAGAGGGACATTCATGTAAAACCTACCTAAGCCGACCCCTATTAAAAAGATGAAGAGGTCGGCTAGGGTTAGGAGTTTTTTTCTTAGAGAAGAATTAGGAGTTGTAAGGGAATAGGAGATTTGAGTAGGAGTCCTATTAGGAGTTGGTTAGAAGTAAGTGTCTTAAGTAGGAGTCCTATTAGGAGATAGGGTTTAGAAGCCCTATAAATAGCCATGTATTCCTCCTCTTTTCTTAAACAATAGATGAATCTTTTCTGCAGCCTTTGAGCAGCAACTTGGAGGGAGGAACCCCTATAGAGTTCCAAGGAGGTCGATCCCCTAAAGAGATCAACCCCAAGTTTAGAATCTGTAAGGGTTCTAACAAATAGTTTGAGAGAGGAGTGAGTGGGGGTGTAAGGGTTATCTCCTAAACCCGGTAAAAGGAGAATTGAGTTGTAAAAGGTGGTTGGTCTTCGTCTATTGAAGGAAGACCGATAATGGATGTTGTTGGCCTCGACGGAAGAGGAATCGGTGAAGTGGACGTAGGTCACATTGACCGAACCATTGTTTATGTTTTATTCTTGCTATTTACCTTACTATAAACTACCTTCAATACATTTATAAACACGCTTTAAAGATAAGTTTCCGAGTTCGGTTTTCAACGTACGAAATGAAATTTCTTAAACCGACATTTTCTCTACTACACTAATTCACCCCCCCCTCTTAGGGCCGACCCCGATCCTAACAATTGGTATCAGAGCCTTGTTATTTCTTATTTGGTTTAACACCCTAGAGAAATGGCTATTTTCGGCTTTTAAGAGGGTCACTCTCTCATTTGTCCTCCATTTTTCAATGGGATAGACTACACTTATTGGAAAACTCGAACGAGAGTTTTCTTGCTTTCATTGAATCTCGATTTATGGCACATAATCGAATTTGGTTTTCAAAAGTCTTTTCTTCCAATGAACCATTGGAATGATTTGGAGAAGAAGGTTTTTTCTCTAAATGCATAGGCTATGAATGTCTTATTTTATGCTTTAGGCAAAAACGAGTTTAATCGGGTTTCTATGGTTGAAACAGCTTTCGATATTTGGTGCATTCTTGAAATCACATATAAAGGGACTAGCAAAGTTAAAGATTCAAAAATTAACTTTTTGATGCATGATTTTGAACTTTTTCGAATGAAACCAATTGAGACTTTTGGAGACAACTACACTAATTTTACGGATGTTGTCAATAGTCTAAAAGGACTTGGTAAAATATTTCTCGGATTTTGAACTTATTAATAAGATTTTAAGATACCATCCAAAGAGTTGGGATCTAAAAGAAATGGTAATACTGTTAGGATCAAGAGCACTAAGAGGGGGGGGGGGGGGGGGGGGGTGAATTAGTGCAGCGGAAAACCTTCTGCGATTAAAATCGAAAATAGCTTTCGTTCGATAGAAGTGATTTTGGTAAGAAAGCCGATTCGTAAATCATTTCAACTTCTGACTAGGAGAGATGCAGAAAAGATATGAATGCAGTTTGCAGTTATGATGGAAATCAGAATATAAGCGCAAACTGAAATACGACGTTCGTACGATAAAAGCGATTTCGGTATAAAAGCTGATTCATAAACCACTTTAACTTGAGATAAGGCGAGATGCAGTTAAAGCAAAGATATAAAGTCAGTTTGTAGTTATAATGGAAATCAGAACATAAGCGCAAACGGAAATACGACGTTCATACGATAAAACTGATTTACGTCTTAAACCTCGATTCGGAAAGCACTGAACATTGAAACACGTTCGTAAAAACACAGAAGGCAGTAAGCTATTGAGGAGGTTTGTAGTAAAGATATGATGCTTAAAGTAAATACAAACTATGATTTAGAGTGGTTCGGTCAATCTTGACCTACTCCACTTTTGGCTTCCTACACCGACGAGGTCACCGATGTCAACTAGAGGCCTTCCTTCAATAGACGAAGGCCAACCACCCTTTTACAGTTTCACTCCTTTTGACGGGCTTAGGAGACAACTCTTACAGAATTTTCTCTCCTCTGTTTACAACTCAGAACTTGGTAGAACAGAGGGAGAAGAACTTTTGGCCTTTACAACAATTTTGAGCTCTAAGAATCATAGAAAAAGATTAAGATTTCGGTGTAAGTTGATACCCTTTTAGTGCTGAATGGGTGGGGTATTTATGGGCCCCAACCCAGTTCAAATTTGGAGCTCAAAACTGTCAATTCCCGGAATTCCGGGATCAGGCGGTTGCACCTCCTGATTGGAGCGGTTGCACCGCCTGGCAGAGCTCGAAGACTGAGCCTCTAGGCGGTGCTACCTCCTGTCAGGGGCGGTTGCACCTCCTGACAGAGCTCGAAGACCGAGCTCCGGCGGTTGCACCTCCTGACTGAGGCGGTTGCACCGCCCGGCAGAGTTCGAAGACCGAGCTCAAGCGATGCCACCTCCTGTCAGGGGAGGTTGCACCGCCCAGTCTCGCTCGGAGACTGAGCCCCAAGCGGTGCCACCGCCTGGCTGGAGTGGTTGCACCTCCCAGTCTCACTCGGAGACTGAGCCCAGGCGATGCAACCTCCTGCCTTGGGTGGTTCAACCGCCTGGCAGAAATCAGGGTCCGAATGGGTTGATCCATTCGGTCCAATTTGGGTTTTTCAGGGGCTCAATTGCCCCAAGATTAAGTTAATGGGATCACCTCCCATTTCCAACTAAATCAATGTGCTAACTATGATTTTTCCTAAGACATTTACTGCAACTTGCTCTAGTGCGTCAATCGCTTCTTCCGGCGAGCTTCCAGCGAACTTCCGTCGATCATCCGATGAACCCTCGGTGATGCTCCTGCAGACTTCCGGCAAACTCCTGGACTTGCGACGATTCACTTGGCGAGTTCCAATGAGCTTCTTTGGCAAGCTTATGGACTTCTCGGATTTGTTCTCGCAGAACTTCCGACGATTGTCCGAACTTCCGTCGAACTCTCGAACTCCCAAAGTGATCATTGTCTTGACTCCGGCGCAACTCCTGCTTCATGTCTCACTTTCATCGTAGTTAATCCTGCACACTTATCTCAACATATAGATTAGATAACAAATGACAATTGACTTCATCATCAAAATCCGAGATTCAACAATCTCCCCCTTTTTGATGATGACAATCAATTGATAATGGAGTTAACCTTAACTCCCCCTGTCTATATGCCATACTTGAGATAAGTCATTCTTGAATTCAAAACCTAAGAATTCAAGAGACATATTGATAAGTTAAAATCATTTGAACTTATCAATACTCCCATCATGATTCCCATCATGATGTATCTCTCTGAAGATGATGTCAAGGCTCGACATTCATTTTCAAATATACCAAGTTTGAATGATGGTAATAGTAGCAATTCATCATATAGTAAGACATCAACATGTAAAGCTGTGAAGTAAGATTTTGATATCATTACATGATGTACACATTTCAAATATTTTAGCAAGTATTGCTTTTCTTCACATGGTAAGATATCAACTCAAGGCATAATGCAAATTAATGCATGGCATCTGTTCATATATCTCTTGGTGATGCAAGCATGGCATAATCATAGCATCAGTGTTTATAGCATCAATTCATATATTTCTCCCCCTTTGTCATCAACAAAAGCATGGTAGTTGTGATACCAGCAAATTATCAAGCATATAAAGGAAGGCATGATACGTAGATTGTGTTGAATATTTCTTCCTCTTTTTTGTTATAATCCTTTTTAGATGAAGGAGGAAAGCCATTTGTGAAACCAGCTATTTGTGAGTTTACTTTGAGTCAAGATATGTGTGTGAAACATCTTTTTGTAAGTAAAAATACTGTCATCCATATTTCAAGATGGAATTCATAAGCAGGAATCATTTCATCAAATCCATTTCAGAAAAAATATTTTTCATAAGAGTGTATGAGAGAATTCGATTTTTAGCATTCCAATTGTTAAGCGAATCCGAAAAATGAAATGAACTCTTTCATGCATTCGGACAAGACTATGCTATAGATTTACGGATACAATACAAAACATTTTTGTATTCAACACATAATTTCCAACATGTTATTTAGGCATGTAATGGTAATCAAGTGATTTGAGCATTTAATAAAGTTCAAAAAATAATTTTAACTAATTTATGTATTCGGACACATCAACATTCCTAATTCTCTTCTTATGAAATCAAATTGCTCCTCACTCAGAGGTTTTGTAAAAATATCAGCTAGTTGATGTTTAGTGTTAATGTCATGACTTATCAACTGCATTGGTATATCACTTTCTCAAATTATATTTATCATGGAAATCAAGGCACAAGGTTTTCAAAACATTTAGGTTTTAATGTAAAATCCGAGATAAACAATGAGAGATGTTTGTAACTCTGCATATGCTCAAAAAATATATATATCAGGTAACCATATCAAGGATCAAGGCAAAGCCCATCATGGTGAGTAGCATAAGGAATTTACAATAACAACATATGATTGTGTTCATACAAGCTCATTCATGAGGTGGAAAATTAAAGTGCCTAAACAAAGAATCAAATTGTCGATGAATTTGCTGCAGCTCAGATAGGATTTGATCTTGTCGATGTTCAAGCCATTCTTGTCTTTGTTCGAATCGGTCCATCCGAATCCCAATATCTTCGACAGATGATGTATGAGTTTGCTCAAATGGATGTGTTTCCTCAAAGGGATAGATCGGAGGAAGATTGGGTACCCCTAAAGATTGGTGTTTCCGGTTCTGGTTCTGGTTGAGGGGGATCGGTTCTTCTTGGCATTCTAACCCAGTTACCATTTCTATAAAAACATCTCGATCGGTGAAGTAGATTTTTATTTATTATGCTAAACCTATCTACTTTTATTACTTCTTCTTCCGGTAGTATTAGAATATCGTAGGCTTTCATTATTCTAGTGATTATACCACCATATGGGAGCATCATGTCTTTCTTAGATAGTTCTAACATGTTTTGTTGGATAAGATAACCAAGACAGATGTCATGTCCTTTCATGATCAAATACATAGTTCCTAAATTCTAATTAGCTTACTTCATCAAGATGTTATTGTTTAGGGAGAATGATGCTAGTTAGGATATGATGAAGTACCTTAGTGTTTAGAGGCAGTAGATGTTCACAACTTTTAGGAACAAATGCTCAGTTGGGATTGGCAAAAATTGTTCCTAAGGCTTCAACATATGTTGTTCCAACAGTTTCATCATCCCATGATCCTGTAAAGTAAAGTCCTCTACTTTTTATAGGAATGTCTATCATGTCGCAAATGAATTTATCTGTAATGGAGATGTGTTGTCCTAAAAGATAGGTAGACATTCTTTCTTCTTCATCTATTTGTATGTTGTTGTAAAACAATCTAACATGTCTTGGATAGATGGGTTCATTAATTTGTAAAATGGGGAGTAGATCTAAGTTTGCTAACCATTGGATTGTCTCTAAGTCTCTTAGTTCATTTAAATCTACATATTTTCCCTTATTGACACTAGGAAAACTTTTCAGCATGGTATTTTGAATCGAAAATGGTGAGATCAAAATCTTCCACTAATCTCCTCTTCCTTTTGTCCCTTGAAGATCTTCTAGATCCCATAACAACTATTATTTAGAAGAATAGTGATGAGCAAGAGTAAATGAATCAAAAACAGAATTTAAGGGCTTCTTAGAGAATACCTTAGTGAGATCTTCAAGAGAGGGAAGGATTGTTGATGTTTTGCTCCAAAATGAGGGGTATTCGGGATGCTATGAGGGGAGAAATGGGGATGGAGGAGCCTTGGAAGAGTAGAGAGGAGAAGGGAGTGAGTTGGGGTCGGTTTCACCCCCGGCCTTAGCTTGGGTTAAAAAGGGCAAAGTTGCGGGCGGTTGCACCTCTAGCTGGGGCGGTGCAACCGCTTGCAACACGTGATAGCCAGAGGTGCTACCTCCAACTGGGGCGGTGCCACCGCCTGCAAGCGGTGAGCACTTGTTCTGATCGCAGTGTGATCTGATTTGAGAGTTTTTATCTTGAGAAGAATTTTCATTCAGAGTAATCAACTTTACTTACGTAATTACGTAAGAGTTTTCATTTTAAGACAAGAACTTTTGCACGATCAAGATAGATCTTTTAACGTGCATACTCTTAATGTCATACACATGTTTGTGACAGTTTGTTCAAGTTGGCAAGCCTTGCAAGTTCATGACAGACTTAGTCAGTTCATGATACAGAGTTGGATTCGAAAGTTAAGAACGGATGAAATTGATGGGTTCGAAAATCTAGAGGATATGTGAATTGAGAATCATGCGTTTCTAATTCTGAAAAATCAAATAGGATTGTATCTAAATCGCATTTGTGATTTTAAATTTCTAATCTCCATATGTTATTTAGGCTAGAGAGCATTGCGAGTTCTTTTTGGATCTTAGGTCATGAATATCGAGAATCCAAGGAGCAGAATATTATTTCTTACTCCAGCTTATAAATTTTTATGGTTTTACAAGAAAGGATGATTTTTAGGTACCCATTTGCTTTTGGGTGCCTCAAAAATAGATCTACATTGTTTGTCATGTTGCATAGAATTTATTATGGTTCCTTTAGGAACCCAAATTAATTTGTTTAGACTAATTTTCTTGAATGGACAATAATACGTTTTGTGTCCAAATTTGCAACAAAAGTTGCATTTGCTTTGGTGTCGAACATGTAAGATGGGGCCTTTTATGAAGGTGGTTGGATTTTGGTGAGGAATTCTCACAAATCCAATTCCACTTCTTTTGGGAACGTGACCCTTGTTTGCAAGGATCATGTTTAGTGACTTGCTACCAACCTCGAATTTCTTCAAGGTGTCCTTAAGTAGCAAGTTTTCCTTTTGGAGAGTTTCTAGATCATTGCATTTTGTGCATGAACTTAAACTATCATAATATTCAGTTTTTAACTTATCAAAATTACAAGTAAGACTATCATGCTCCTTTTTTAGCAATTTATATTTTCTACTAATAGTCTTGCATTCATCAAATAAGTCATGGAAGGCATTTAATAATTCATTAAATGATAAATCTGCATCTATTAAATTTGTTACCTCCTCTCCGATGGCCATTAAGGCGTAATGAGCAACTTGCTCGGTGTTGGATTCCTCTTCTTCGGATACGCTCGAGTCATTCAATGTTGCTTTGAGCGCCTTCTTCTTTGATGTTCTCTTCTTGACTTGGGGACAATCACTCTTGTAGTGTCCCGGCTTCTTGCACTCATAGCAAATAACTTCGTCCTTCTTGGGTTCAAATTTATTTTTTGTTTCATTCTTAAACTTGTTTCTTTTAATGAATTTTTTAAATTTTCTTGTTAGAAGTGCCAAGTCATCGTCACAGTCCTCATCACTTGAGTTTTCTCTCAAGCGACCTTCTGAAGTTTTAAGTGCCATATCCTTCCTGTTCTTTGGAAGGATGTCTTCTTGCTCTTCATGAGCTTTGCGAGTCATCTCGTAGGTCATTAATGACCCGATTAGTTCTTCAATAGGGAATTTGCTTAGATCTTTCGCCTTTTGAATAGCAGTGACTTTAGGATCCCAACTCTTAGGAATGGATCTTAGAATCTTATTTACGAGCTCAAAATCCGAAAAACTTTTTCAGAGTCCTTTTAGACCGTTGACGACATCCGTGAAACGGGTAAACATGTCGCCAATGGTTTTACTCGGTTTCATCTGGAAAAGTTCGAAAGAATGTAACAGAAGATTGATTATTGACTCTTTCACTCTACTTGTGCCTTCGTGAGTCACTTCGAGTGTGTGCCAAATATCAAATGCGGTTTCACAAGTAGAAACACGGTTAAACTCGTTTTTATCAAGTGCACAAAATAAGGCATTCATAGCCTTTGCATTAAGAGCGAAAGCCTTCTTCTCCAATTCACTCCAATCGATCACTGGAAGAGAAGGCTTCGAAAATCCGTTTTCGACAAGATTCCAAAGTTCAAAATCCATAGAAATAAGAAAGATCATCATTCGGGTCTTCCAATAGGTGTAGTCCGTCCCACTGAATATGGGTGGACGTGTAATAGAATGGCCATCTTGGTTTCCGGCGTATGCCATCTCTCTTGGGTTTTAATCCGTTAGAGAGTTAACCCCGCACTGATACCAATTGTTAGGATCAAGAGCACTAAGAGGGGGGGTGAATTAGTGCAGCGGAAAACCTTCTGCGATTAAAATCGAAAACAACTTTCGTTCGATAGAAGTGATTTTGGTAAGAAAGCCGATTCGTAAATCACATCAACTTTTGACTAGGAGAGATGCAGCAAAGATATGAATGCAGTTTGCAGTTGTGATGGAAATCAGAATATAAGCGCAAACTGAAATACGACGTTCGTACGATAAAAGCGATTTCAGTATAAAAGCTGATTCGTAAACCACTTTAACTTAAGATAAGGTGAGATGCAGTTAAAGCAAAGAAATAAAGTTAGTTTGCAGTTATAATGGAAATCAGAATGTAAGCGCAAACTAAAATACGACGTTCGTACGATAAAACTGATTTGCTTCTTAAACCTCGATTCGGAAAGCACTGAACTTTAAAACACATTCGTAAAAACACAGAAGACAGTAAGCTATAGAGGAGGTTTGCAGTAAAGATAAGATGCTCAAAATAAATGCAAACCAAGATTTAGGGTGGTTCGGTCAATCTTGACCTACTCCACTTTTGGCTTCCTCCACCGACGAGGTCACCGACGTCAACTAGAGGCCTTCCTTCAATAGGCGAAGGCCAACCACCCTTTTACAGTTTCACTCCTTTTGATGGGCTTAGGAGACAACCCTTACAGAATTTTCTCTCCTCTCTTTACAACTCAGAACTTGGAAGAACAGAGGGAGAAGAACTTTTGGCCTTTACAACAATTTTGAGCTCTAAGAATCACAGAAAAGGATCAAGATTTAGGTGTAAGTTGATACCCTTTTAGTGTTGAATGGGTGGGGTATTTATAGGCCCCAACCCAGTTCAAATTTGGAGCTCAAAACTGTCAATTCTCGGAATTCCGGAATCAGGCGGTTGCACCTCCTGATTGGAGCGGTTGCACAGCTTGGCAGAGCTCGAACACTGAGCCTCTGGGCGGTGCTACCTCCTGTCAGGGGCGGTTGCACCTCCTGACAGAGCTCGAAGACCGAGCTTAGGCAGTTGCACCTACTGACTGAGGCGGTTGCTCTGCCCGGCAGAGCTCAAAGACCGAGCTCAGGCGGTGCCACCTCCTGTTAGGGGAGGTTGCACCGCCCAGTCTCACGAGGAGACTGAGCCCCAGGCGGTGCCACCGCCTAGCTGGAGCGGTTGCACCTCCCAGTCTCGATCGGAGACTAAGCCCAGGCAATGCAACCTCCTGCCTTGGGCGGTTCATGCTAGTCATAAGTGCCCAGCAAGCCAATCACGTGAGTGATGGCACGTGTGACTTGATACAGAATCTTTTTGCTTATTATATTTTGGCGTATATCACTTTATAACTATTGCATAAATGCATATATATTGTGATGTCCTTGGATTTGTGCAATGGGAATCGGATCGTGATGAGATCACGATAATGAGATCGATTCACCTTTAAACACATATCCTAAATAATCCCGGTCATAGGTTACTCGAGAGGGACATCGTGATAACCGGATAGACTGGTGTGCTGTATACCCGTCCATATGATGGATGCAGCTGGTCTCATAGCTGCTCGTGTAGGGACACTAGGGATACAGTATAGGTGCTCATTGGAGAATGAGTTCACTGATTGATCCGCTTACGGAATGCTGGATGGTTGATGATGCCTTATTGTCAGACAATAATTCCGTAGTCCTAGTGGTGTATCTGGTTCTTAGACTTGAGACACTAAGGATGTCCTGTATGAGTGCTCCACTCTTTGATACCAGACTTATAGGTTTGGCTGTTCCCAGATCTAGTACAGCTGGTCATTGGGAGTGGTAGTCGACCTTACGAGGGCTATTGAGTGTCGATAGAGGATCATCCACTCTCGGTATCATGAGAGGAATATCCCATGTGTTCTTGCTCAGACAAATCCCTGGCCAGGGTCATTCGGGTTGAGAGAGAAAGAGTTCTTCGGGAGAATCCGATTAGAGCGAGACTCGAGTAGAAACCGTATGGGTCTGACAGCACCATGCTCGATATACGGTCTCTGGGATATTAGATGGATGAGGGACTATAGGTACATGGTAACTGAGGACAGACAGGTCCAATGGATTGGATTCCCCTGTATCGTCTGGGGACTACGGCGTAGTGGCCTAGTACTTCCGTAGTCGATGAGTCGAGTGAATTATTACAGAGATAATAATTCACTGAGTTAGAAGGAGTTCTGACAGGTATGACTCACGGCCAGCTCGATATTGGGCCTAGAGGGTCACAGACATATGGTAGGCATTGCGATGAGTAGAGGTTCGGATATGAGATATCCGACGGAGCCCTTGTCTTATTGGATGCAGATCCAATACCCACTAGGGAAAGGACCCATTAGGGTTTTGACACGGGATCTCTATAAATAGGAGGGATTCACAGCCTCATAGGCTAGAGTCTTTGCTTGCCCTTCCTATTCTCCTCTCCCTCTCCCCCTCAGAGTAGGCCTGGAGTTTTGTGGAGCGTCGTCGCAACCCTGCTGTGTGGATCACCGCTAGAGAGGAGGACGCTTGACCTCCTTCACCCTCTCCTAAGGATCTGCAAGGAAACAGGGATATACGATCTCCCTAGGTAACACAATCTCTATACGCAGTTTTGTGTTTTTGCGGATTTTGCGCACCAATCTTCGCACGACGATGAACATCTTTTTGGGAATCGGGGATTTTTGTTTTCTTGTTCTTCCGCTGCGCATATGATGTCGCCCCCTATGATTTCCCAACAGTGGTATCAGAGCCAGGTTGTTCGTGCGAATGATTGGTTTTTGAACTGCGTGTGTTGTGTTTAGGAAGAATATTGACGTCAAAATCGTTGACGCAAAAGCAAGGAAGGGCAGCAACAGTTGCTGCCCTCGATCTGCATGCCTGCAGCCAGCCGCAGCCGCAGCCAGGCAGCACAGCGCCGGCGCATGCGCAAGCGCTGTGCCTGCAGCAGCCGGCCGGCGGTCTGCTTGCAGCAGGCTTGCGGCCGGCGGGGCTGGCAGCCCGCGGGTAGAGGCGCCTGCGGCCGCTGAGCCCGCGGGTAGAGGCGCCGCGGGGCAGCAGCGCGGGCTGAGGCACCGCAGGGCAGCGGCGCCTGTGGCCGCTGCTCCCACGGGCAAAAACCCCGCAGGGGCGGCCGCCAGCGAGACAGCACCACCTGCGGGCACTGACTCGCGGGCAGAACCGCCCGCGAAGGCGGCAGCGCCCGCGGGGGCGCCCACCTGCAGCGGCAGCGACCCCAGCGGGCGTGCCGCCCGTAGGCGAGGGCAGCGCCCCGCCCCTCGCCGCACAGGCCGCCGCCGGCAGGGTGGCGGCGGCGGCAGCAGCGAAAAGGGGAAAGGGCATTAGGGTTTTCTGGGAAAAAGACAGTTTTGCCCCTCGGAATTTGAGAAATTCCAGTTTCTGTCTTTTGTCCAAATTACGAAAATACCCTTAGGAATTGAGAAATTCCCTACATGTCCCTGATTTCAGAAAAATATTAATTAATTAAAAGGTTTAGTTGATTATTATTTTTATTATTATCTAGTAGTCCTACATGATGATGATTATTTATACATGTGATGTATGATGTGTGGACGGATGATCATGGACCGTGTGATGTGTGTACTTGTGATTATTATTATTGAGGTCTGCGAACCTCCATTATATTTCTCGTTTATTGTCGGGCCTGCGTGCCTATGATTAAGTTGTAATCACATCAGAGGCGCAGCGGGAGCGTGGATGCCATAGCGGGACCCACGAGACGGACGATCGTGATGCATGGAGATGCATCAAGATGTCGACGGAACCGACGAGGACGAGATGGACGATCACAAGGCATGGAGATGCACCGTTGCACACATAGATCTTGATGTGAGTGATTAGGCCTACTGGCTCGGGCCTAATCATATTAGGTTGTGGTCCATGATCATCTGGTGTGATTGCTTATACACCTACTAGATATGTATATATATTTGCATGCGATGTAGATATATATTAAATATGCATATGTGTGACATGTCATATTATGAGACCTAATCATAGAAACATCTCTCGATAATATTAAGTCGGTAAACGTGAGGCAATTAGATTGACCCACGTGGCCTTCCATCGTTATGAGTAGGAACCGAATCCCGGTGTAGGTTGAGTTGGTCGAGTCCCTCGAGACTCACCTATATCGCGATTCGCTATCTTGCTTACGACATAGAGATGTCACCGGTGACCTGAGGGCATGATATGCTTGGTCGAGTCCCTCGAGGGTATATCATCAAATCAGACTCATCTTGTAACGAAGGTGTTGACTTAACCGAGCATCATGGTTGGTCGAGTCCCTCGAGGCCATGGTGATTCGGAGGCCGAACAGGACGGGAATCACAAGGAGTTGTGATCGGCAAGAGTTGTCTACCTTTTAGGCTTAGTGTGATTGGTCGAGTCCCTCGAGGTTACACTAAGACGCTGATTGGATCCTGATCCCCACTAGAAGTCTGCCGGAGACTTCCGTTTCACGTGCTGAGGGTGTCGCGTGACTCGTTAGTAAAATAGTGGGAGCATATTAAGATAGAAGTCCATATCTTGATAGTTTATTTCTTGCAAAATCTGCATGTTATTCATTTTTGCTACATCTTTATTTTCAGAAAATGTCGCTTTCAAATCCCTTACGTGGCATACTTGATGTCAACCGCCTCACTGGTCCAAATTATACGGATTGGCTCCGTAACTTGAGAATTGTTCTCACAGCGGAGAAAATCGTGTACGTCCTTGATACAGTGATGCCTACGCCCGAAGAAGGGGCAAGCGAGGATGAGATCGCTCGCTACGTGAAGTACATTGATGACTCCACTCTTGCTCAGTGCTATATGTTGGGCTCTATGACTCCAGAGTTACAGAGACAACATGAAAAGATGGATGCCAGATCCATTCTCCTACATGTCCGTAAATTGTTTGAGGAACAGGGAAGGACTCAACGATATGAGATATCCAAGAGCCTTTTCCGCGCTAGGATGACTGAGGGGACACCGGTTCAGAACCATGTCCTAAAGATGATTGAGTGGATAGAGAAACTCACAGGTCTAGGAATGGTCCTAGAGGATAACTTGTGTGTGAACATTGTGCTTCAGTCCCTACGAGATTCCTTTTCACAGTTCATAATGAATTTTAATATGAACAAGCTTGAGGTGACTCTCACAGAGCTCCTCAATATGTTGAGGGAGGCAGAGAGTACTATTAAGAAAGAGAAGCCAGTTCTCTACACTGGTGAGACCAGAAAGAAAAGGAAAGCAGAAAGGTCCCTTAAGAAGGGAAAGGGCAAGGGCAAACAAGGTAAAGCAAAGGTTGCTAAGAAAGACCCAACAAAGGACAAAGGCCAGTGCTTCCACTGTGGTAAAGATGGGCACTGGAAGAGAAACTGCAAAGAGTACCTTGCAGAAAGGGCGAAACAAAAGCTTGATGAAGCTTCAGGTACATTCATGATCAGTCTCCATTTGTCAGACTCTTATGATAACACATGGGTATTAGATACCGGTAGTGCTTATCATATATGCAATTCGTTGCAGGTTCTGGCAAGGCCTAGGAGACTAGAGAGAGGCGAGATGGACCTCAAGATGGGTAATGGAGCAAAAGTTGCTGTATTAGCTGTTGGCGAGGTCGCCCTACATCTGCCTAGTGGAGCTTTTATTGCATTAGATGCATGTTATTTTGTTCCTTCTATTATCAAAAACATTATCTCCATTTCATGTTTAACAGTTAGTGGATATAAATTTGTTTTTGAGAACAATGGTTGTTTGATATTATTAGATGATAAGATCATCACGAAAGGAACATTGCATAATGGTTTATTTATGTTAGACACCACTCCACATATCATGAATATAAATGTGTCCAAAAGGAAACGAGATGAGTTGAACAGTGCATACCTGTGGCATTGTAGGCTAGGTCACATCCATGAAAGAAGGATTCAAAAGTTGCTAAATGATGGATATCTAGATCCATTCGACTATGTGTCATATGCAACTTGTGAGCCTTGCATTCGTGGAAAACTGACCAACTCTCCATTTAGTGGAACTGGAGAGAGAGCCACTGAGTTGTTGGAACTCATACATAGAGATGTATGTGGACCCATGTCAACTCATGCCATTGGAGGTTACTCCTACTTCATTACATTTACTGATGATTTCTCAAGGTATGGATATATGTACTTAATGAAGTACAAGTCCGAGGCTTTTGAGAAATTCAGAGAGTATAAGAATGAGGTGGAGAACCAGACTGGAAAGAGTATCAAAACTATTCGATCAGATCGAGGAGGTGAGTACTTAAGTACAGAGTTTACTCACTTCCTCAAGGACCATGGGATATTATCCCAATGGACACCTCCTTATACACCTCAGCTCAATGGTGTCTCTGAAAGGAGAAATCGTACATTATTAGATATGGTACGGTCCATGATGAGTTTCGCTGACCTACCCATCTCATTCTGGGGATATGCCCTAGAAACCGCAGCTTACCTTCTGAACAGAGTTCCAACTAAGTCGGTGGTGTCTACACCATATGAGATATGGAAAGGGAAGAAGCCTGATCTTAAGGTTGTTAAGATTTGGGGCTGCTCTGCCCATGTTAAAAGACACAACCCCGATAAGTTAGAATCAAGGCTAAGGGCGATGTAAATTTGTGGGATACCCCAAGGAAACTTGTGGGTATTACTTCTATCATCTCGAGGACCAAAAGGTCTTTGTAGCTAAGAGAGCAGTGTTCCTTGAAAAGGAACACATTCTTGACGGAGACAGTGGGAGAATGATAGAATTGAGCGAGGTTGAAGAACCAAGCTCAAGTACCACTCTACAGCCCGAGTCTGTTCAGGTATCTAATACACAAGTTTCAACTTTACGCAGGTCTGATAGAGTATCCCATCCTCCTGAGAGATATGTGGGACATATTAGAGCAGAGGATGTAGAGGATATTGATCCTCAGACCTACGAGGAGGCTATTATGAGTATAGACTCCGGGAAGTGGCAAGAAGCCATGAATTCTGAGATGGATTCTATGTACTCCAATAAGGTTTGGAACCTAGTTGATGCGCCCGAAGGTATTGTACCCATCGGTTGCAAGTGGATCTTTAAGAAAAAGATCGGAGTAGATGGAAAGGTAGAGACCTATAAAGCAAGGCTAGTGGCTAAGGGGTATCGTCAAAGGCAAGGTGTTGACTACGACGAAACTTTCTCACCCGTAGCAATGCTAAAATCCATCAGAATTCTATTGGCTATTGCAGCATACTATGAATATGAGATCTGGCAGATGGATGTGAAAACCGCATTCCTCAATGGGAACCTCGAGGAGGAGGTGTATATGATGCAACCTGAGGGATTCGTGTCCAAGAACTACCTAGATAAGGTGTGTAGGTTGCTTAGATCCATTTATGGACTAAAGCAAGCTTCCCGAAGTTGGAACATAAGATTTGATGAGGCAATCAGATCTTATGACTTCGTTAAGAACGAAGATGAGCCTTGTGTATACAGAAAGGTAAGTGGGAGCGCTATCACCTTTTTGGTGTTATATGTGGATGACATCCTCATCATTGGGAATGACGTAGGAATGCTATCCACAGTAAAGACTTGGTTATCTAGACACTTCTCCATAAAGGACTTAGGGGAAGCATCCTATATCTTGGGGATTAGAATCTATAGAGATAGATCTAAGAGGATGCTTGGCTTGTCCCAGTCCAGGTACATAGAAACCATTGTCAAAAGTTTTGGCATGAAAAATTCCAAGAAAGGGCGAACATGGATATGATACCTTATGCCTTAGCAATAGGGTCTATCATGTATGCCATGCTATGTACTAGGCCTGATATAGCGCATGCTCTGAGTGTCACGAGCAGGTATCAGGCGGATCCAGGCTTGGAGCATTGGAAAGCAGTAAAGTGTATCCTTAAGTACTTGAGAAGGACTAAGGATCTTTTACTAATATATGGAGGTAATAGCCTTAAGGTTGAAGGCTTCACTGACTCAAGTTTTCAGTCTGATGTCGATGATAGCAAGTTGAATTCAAGGTATGTGTACACCTTGAATGGAGGAGCAGTGTGCTGGAAGTGTTCCAGCAAGATACCACTGCTGACTCAACCACAGAGGCGGAGTACATTGCTGCATCAGATGCAGCAAAGGAGGGAGTCTGGTTGAAGAAGTTCATCACAGATTTGGGAGTCGTGCCGGATAGTGAGGAGCCGATCTCCCTATATTGCGACAACAACGGGGCAATTGCTCAAGCGAAGGAACCTAGGTCTCATCAGAAATCTAAGCATGTTCTGAGGAGGTTCCACCTTATCAGAGAGATCGTGACCCGAGGAGATGTAGCAGTGGAAAGAGTTCCATTCGAAGATAACATTGCAGATCCACTAACAAAGCCATTGTCTCAGATTGTCTTTGAGCGTCACAGGGGTCTGATGGGGATCAGACACATAGGTGATTGGCTTTAGGTCAAGTGGGAGATTGCTAGTCATAAGTGCCCAGCAAGCCAATCACGTGAGTGATGGCACGTGTGACTTGATACAGAATCTTTTTGCTTATTATATTTTGGCGTATATCACTTTATAACTATTGCATAAATGCATATATATTGTGATGTCCTTGGATTTGTGCAATGGGAATCGGATCGTGATGAGATCACGATAATGAGATCGATTCACCTTTAAACACATATCCTAAATAATCCCGGTCATAGGTTACTCGAGAGGGACATCGTGATAACCGGATAGACTGGTGTGCTGTATACCCGTCCATATGATGGATGCAGCTGGTCTCATAGCTGCTCGTGTAGGGACACTAGGGATACAGTATAGGTGCTCATTGGAGAATGAGTTCACTGATTGATCCGCTTACGGAATGCTGGATGGTTGATGATGCCTTATTGTCAGACAATAATTCCGTAGTCCTAGTGGTGTATCTGGTTCTTAGACTTGAGACACTAAGGATGTCCTGTATGAGTGCTCCACTCTTTGATACCAGACTTATAGGTTTGGCTATTCCCAGATCTAGTACAGCTGGTCATTGGGAGTGGTAGTCGACCTTACGAGGGCTATTGAGTGTCGATAGAGGATCATCCACTCTCGGTATCATGAGAGGAATATCCCATGTGTTCTTGCTCAGACAAATCCCTGGCCAGGGTCATTCGGGTTGAGAGAGAAAGAGTTCTTCGGGAGAATCCGATTAGAGCGAGACTCGAGTAGAAACCGTATGGGTCTGACAGCACCATGCTCGATATACGGTCTCTGGGATATTAGATGGATGAGGGACTATAGGTACATGGTAACTGAGGACAGACAGGTCCAATGGATTGGATTCCCCTGTATCGTCTGGGGACTACGGCGTAGTGGCCTAGTACTTCCGTAGTCGATGAGTCAAGTGAATTATTACAGAGATAATAATTCACTGAGTTAGAAGGAGTTCTGACAGGTATGACTCACGGCCAGCTCGATATTGGGCCTAGAGGGTCACACACATATGGTAGGCATTGCGATGAGTAGAGGTTCGGATATGAGATATCCGACGGAGCCCTTGTCTTATTGGATGCAGATCCAATACCCACTAGGGAAAGGACCCATTAGGGTTTTGACACGGGATCTCTATAAATAGGAGGGATTCACAGCCTCATAGGCTAGAGTCTTTGCTTGCCCTTCCTATTCTCCTCTCCCTCTCCCCCTCAGAGTAGGCCTGGAGTTTTGTGGAGCGTCGTCGCAACCCTGCTGTGTGGATCACCGCTAGAGAGGAGGACGATTGACCTCCTTCACCCTCTCCTAAGGATCTGCAAGGAAACAGGGATATACGATCTCCCTAGGTAACACAATCTCTATACGCAGTTTTGTGTTTTTGCGGATTTTGCGCACCAATCTTCGCACGACGATGAACATCTTTTTGGGAATCGGGGATTTTTGTTTTCTTGTTCTTCCGCTGCGCATATGATGTCACCCCCTATGATTTCCCAACAGTTCAACCGTCTGGCAGAAATCAGGGTCCGAATGGGTTGATCCATTCGGCCCAATTTGGGTTTTTCAGGGGCCCAATTGCCCCAAGATTAAGTTAATGGGATCACCTCCCATTTCCAACTTAATCAATGTGCTAACTACGATTTTTCCTAAGACATTTACTGTAACTTGCTCCGGTGCGTCAATCGCTTCTTCCGACGAACTTTCGTCGATCATCCGATGAACCCTCGGTGATGCTCCTGTTAGGATCGGAGCGGCACTAAGAGGGGGGGGGGGTGAATTAGTGCAGCGGATTAAAACTTTGGTTTTAGAAAATCTTTCGTACGATAAAAATAATGTTGCTAGTCATAGGTGCCCAGCAAGCCAATCACGTGAGTGATGGCACGTGTGACTTGATACAGAATCTTTTTGCTTATTATATTTTGGCGTATATCACTTTATAACTATTGCATAAATGCATATATATATTGTGATGTCCTTGGATTTGTGCAATGGGAATCGGATCATGATGAGATCACGATAATGAGATAAATTCACCTTTAAACACATCCTAAATAATCCTGGTCATAGGTTACTCAAGAGGGACATCGTGATAACCGGATAGACTGGTGTGCTGTATACCCGTCCATATGATGGATGTAGCTGGTCTCATAGCTGCTCGTGTAGAGACACTAAGGATACAGTACAGGTGCTCATTGGAGAATGAGTTCACTGATTGATCCGCTTACGGAATGCTGGATGGTTGATGATGCCTTATTGTCAGACAGTGATTCTGTAGTCCTAGTGGTGTATCTAGTCCTTAGACTTGAGACACCAAGGATGTCCTGTATGAGTGCTCCACTCTTTGATACCAGACTTATAGGTTTGGCTGTCCCAGATCTAGTACAGCTGGTCATTGGGAGTGGTAGTCGACCTTACGAGGGCTATTGAGTGTCGACAGAGGGTCATCCACTCTCGGCGTCATGAGAGGAATATCCCATGTGTTATTGCTCAGACAAATCCCTGGCCAGGGTCATTCGGGTTGAGAGAGAAAGAGTTCTCCGGGAGAATCCGATTAGAGCGAGACTCAAGTAGAAACCGTATGGGTCTGACAGCACCATGCTCGATATCCGGTCTTTGGGATATTAGATGGATGAGGGACTATAGGTACAAGGTAACTGAGGACAGATAGGTCCAATGGATTGGATTCCCCTGTATCGTCTGGGGAATACGGCATAGTGGCCTAGTACGTCCGTAGTCGATGAGTCGAGTGAATTATTACAGAAATAATAATTCACTGAGTTAGAAGGAGTTCTGATAGGTATGACTCACGGCCAGCTCGATATTGGGCCTAGAGGGTCACACACATATGGTAGGCATTGCGATGAGTAGGGGTTCGGATATGAGATATACGACGGAGCCCTTGTCTTATTGGATGCAGATCCAATACCCACTAGGGAAGGACCCATTAGGGTTTGACACGGGATCTCTATAAATAGGAGGGATTCACAGCCTCACAGGCTAGAGTCTTTGCTTGCCTTTCCTATTCTCCTCTCCCTCTCCACCTCAGAGTAAGTAGGCCTGGAGTTTTGAGAAGCATCGTCGCAACCCTGTTGTGTGGATCACCGCTAGAGAGGAGGACGCTTGACCTCCTTCACCCTCTCCTAAGGATCTGCAAGGAAACAGGGATATACGATCTCCCTAGGTAACACAATCTCTATACGCAGTTTTGTGTTTTGCGGATTTTTGCGCACCAATCTTCGCACGACGACGAACATCTTTTTGGGAATCGAGGATTTTTGTTTTCTTGTTCTTCCGCTGCGCATATGATGTCGCCCCCCATGATTTCCCAACAATGGTATCAGAGCCAGGTTGTTCGTGCGATGATTGGTTTTGAATTGCGTGTGTTGTGTTTAGGAAGAATTTTGACGTCAAAATCGTTGATGCAAAAGCGAGAAAGGGCAGTAATAGTTGCTGCCCTCGATCTGCGTGCGTGAAGCGCAACCGAAGGCGGGCTGCACAGGGGCTGCGTCTGCAGTAGCCGGCGGCGGCCTGCTTGTAGCAGCCTGGCTGCCGGCGGGGCTGGCAGCCCACGTGCAGAGGCGCTGTAGGGCAGCGGCACCTGCCGTCGCAAGGAAGCGGCGCCTACCGCCGTAGGGCAGCGGCGTCTGCCGCCGCAAGGAAGCGGCGCTTGCTGCCGAAGGGCAATGTCGTCTGCCGCCGTAGGGCAGCGACGCCTGCCGCCGCTGCTCCCGCGGGCGAAACCGCCCCCCCTACAGGCGCGGCCGCCAGGCGGGACAGCACCGCCTGCGGCGGCAGCGACGCCCGAAGGGGGAGCCCACCTGCAGCAACAGCGCCGCCAGCGAGCGTGTCGCCTGCAGGCGAGGGGAACGCCCTCGCAGCAGCGAAAAGGGGAAAGGGTATTAGGGTTTTTTGGGCAAAATATAGTTTTGCCCCTCGGAATTTGAGAAATTCCAGTTTCTGTCTTTTGTCCAAATTATGAAAAGACCCTTAGGAATTGAGAAATTCCCTATATGTCCCTGATTTCAGAAAAATATTAATTAATTAAAAGATTTAGTTGATTATTATTTTTATTATTATCTAGTAGTCCTACATGATGATGATTATTTATACATGTGATGTATGATGTGTGGACGGATGATCATGGACCGTGTGATGTGTGTACTTGTGATTATTATTATTGAGGTCTGCGAACCTCCATTATATTTCTCGTTTATTATCGGGCCTGCGTGCCTATGATTAAGTTGTAATCACATAAGGAGGCGCAGCGGGAGCGTGAATGCGATAGCGGGAACCACGAGACGAACGATCGTGATGCATGGAGATGCATCAAGATGTCGATGGAACCGACGAGGACGAGATGGACGATCACAGGGCATGGAGATGCACCGTTGCACACATAGATCTTGATGTGAGTGATTAGGCCTACTGGCTCGGGCCTAATCATATTAGGTTGTGGTCCATGATCATCTGATGTGATTGCTTATACACATACTAGATATGTATATATATTTGCATGCGATGTAGATATATATTAAATATGTATATGCGTGACATGTCATATTAGGAGACCAAATTATAGAAACATCTCTCGATAATATTAAGTCGGTAAACGTGAGGCAATTAGATTGACCCACGTGGCCTTCCATCGTTATGAGTAGGAACCGATTCCCGGTGTAGGTTGAGTTGGTCGAGTCCCTCGAGACTCACCTATATCACGATTCGCTATCTTGCTTATGATATAGAGATGTCACCGGTGACCTGAGGGCATGGTATACTTGGTCGAGTCCCTCGAGGGTATATCATCAAATCAGACTCATCTTGTAAAGAAGGTGTTGAATTAACCGAGCATCATGGTTGGTCGAGTCCCTCGAGGCCATGGTGATTCGGAGGCCGAACAGGACGGGAATCACAAGGAGTTGTGATCGGCAAGAGTTGCCTACCTTTTAGGCTTAGTGTGATTGGTCGAGTCCCTCGAGGTTACACTAAGACGCTGATTGGATCCTGATCCCCACTAGAAGTCTGTCGTAGACTTCCGTTTCATGTGCTGAGGGTGTCGCGTGACTCGTTAGTAAAATAGTGGGAGCATATTAAGATAGAAGTCCATATCTTGATAGTTTATTTCTTGCAAAATCTGCATGTTATTCATTTCTGCTACATCTTTATTTTTAGAAAATGTCGCTTTCAAATCCCTTACGTGGCATACTTGATGTCAACCGCCTCACTGGTCCAAATTATACGGATTGGCTCCATAACTTGAGAATTGTTCTCACAGCGGAGAAAATCGGTTACGTCCTTGATACAGTGATGCTTACGCCCAAAGAAGGGGCAAGCGAGGATGAGATCGCTCGCTACGTGAAGTACATTGATGACTCCACTCTTGCTCAGTGCTATATGTTGGGCTCTATGACTCCAGAGTTATAAAGACAACATGAAAAGATGGATGCCAGATCCATTCTCCTACATGTCCGCAAATTGTTTGAGGAACAGGGAAGGACTCAACGATATGAGATATCCAAGAGCCTTTTCCGCGCTAGGATGACTGAGGGGATACCGGTTCAGAACCATATCCTAAAGATGATTGAGTGGACAGAGAAACTCATAGGTCTAGGAATGGTCCTAGAGGATAACTTGTGTGTGGACATTGTGCTTCAGTCCCTACCAGATTCTTTTTCATAGTTCATAATGGATTTTAATATGAACAAGCTTGAGGTGACTCTCCCAGAGCTCCTCAATATGTTGAGAGAGGCAGAGAGTACTATTAAGAAAGAGAAGCCAGTTCTCTATACTGGTGAGACCAGAAAGAAAAGGAAAGCAGAAAGGTCCCTTAAGAAGGGAAAGGGCAAGGGCAGACCAGGTAAAGCAAAGGTTGCTAAGAAAGACCCAGCAAAGGACAAAGGCCAGTGCTTCCACAGTGGTAAAGATGGGCACTGGAAGAGGAACTGCAAAGAGTACCTTGCAGAAAGGGCGAAACAAAAAGCTTGGTGAAGCTTCAAGTACATTCATGATCAATCTTCAATTGTTAGATTTTTGTGATAGTGCATTGGTATTGGATACCAATATTGCTTATCACATCTACAATTTATTGTAAATTCTAGCAAAGCTAAGGAGAGATTGACGAGAGGAATATTGCATAAAGGTTTGTTTATGCAAGACACTACTCCACATATCATGAATGTAAGTGTCTAAGAGGAAACGAGATGAGGTGAATAGTGCATACCTATGGCATTGTAGGCTAGGTCACATCCATGAAAGAAGGATTCAAAAGTTGCTAAATGATGCATATCTAGATCCATTCGACTACGTGTCATATGCAACTTGTGAACCTTGCATTCGTGGAAAATTGACCAACTCTCCATTTAGTGGAACTGGAGAGAGAGCCACTGAGTTGTTGGAACTCATACATAGTGATGTATGTGGACCCATGTCAACTCATGTCATTGGAGGTTACTTCTACTTCATTACATTTACTAATGATTTCTCAAGGTATGGATATGTGTACTTAATGAAGTACAAGTCCGAGGCCTTTGAGAAATTCAGAGAGTATAGGAATGAGGTGGAGAACCAAACTAGAAAAAGTATCAAAACTTTTCGATCAGATTGAGGAGGTGAGTACTTAAGTACAGAGTTTACTCAGTTCCTCAAGGACCATGGGATATTATCCCAATGGACACCTCCTTATACACCCCAGCTCAATGGTGTCTTTGGAAGGAGAAATTGTACGTTATTAGATATGGTACGGTCCATGATGAGTTTCGCTGACCTACCCATCTCATTCTGGGGATATGCCCTAGAAACCGCAGCTTACCTTCTAAACAGAGTTCCAACTAAGTCGGTAGTGTCTACACCATATGAGATATGGAAAGGGAAGAAGCATGATCTTAAGGTTGTTAAAATTTGGGGCTGCCCTACCCATGTTAAAAGACACAACCCCGATAAGTTAGAATCAAGGATAGAGCGATGTAAATTTGTGGGATACCCCAAGGAAACATGTGGGTATTATTTCTATCATCTCGAGGACCAAAAGGTCTTTGTAGCTAAGAGAGCAGTGTTCCTTGAGAAGGAACACATTCTTGACGGAGACAGTGGGAGAATGATAGAATTGAGCGAGGTTGGAGAACCAAGCTCAAGCATCACTCTACAGCCCGAGTCTGTTCAGGTACCTAATACACAAGTATCAACTTTACGTAGGTCTGATAGAGTATCCCATCCTCCTGAGAGATATGTGGGACATATTAGAGTAGAGGATGTAGAGGATATTGATCCTCAGACCTACGAGGAGGCTATTATGAGTATAGACTCCGGGAAGTGGAAAGAAGCCATGAATTCTGAGATGGATTCTATTTACTCCAATAAGGTTTGGAACCTAGTTGATGCGCCCGAAGGTATTGTACCCATCGGTTGCAAGTGGATCTTTAAGAAAAAGATCGGAGTAGATGGAAAGGTAGAGACCTATAAAGCAAGACTAGTGGCTAAGGGGTATCATCAAAGGCAAGGTGTTGACTACGACGAAACTTTCTCACCCGTAGCAATGCTAAAATCCATCAGAATTTTATTGGCTATTGCAGCACACTATGATTATGAGATCTGGCAGATGGATGTGAAAACCGCATTCCTCAACGGGAACCTCGAGCAGGAGGTGTATATGATGCAACCTATGGGATTCGTGTCCAAGAACTGCCCAGATAAGGTGTGTAGGTTGCTTAGATCCATTTATGGACTAAAGCAAGCTTCCCGAAGTTGGAACATAAGATTTGATGAGGCAATCAGATCTTATGACTTCGTTAAGAACGAAGATGAGCCTTGTGTATACAAAAAGGTAAGTGGGAGCGCTATCATTTTTTTTTTGGTGTTATATGTGGATGACATCCTCATCATTGGGAATGACATAGGAATGCTATCCACAGTAAAGGCTTGGTTATCTAGACACTTCTCCATGAAGGACTTAGGGGAAGCATCTTATATCTTGGGGATTAGAATCTATAGAGATAGATCCAAGAGGATGCTTGGCTTGTCCCAGTCCAGGTACATGAAAACTATTGCCAAAAGGTTTGGCATGGAAAATTCCAAGAGAGGTCTCATACCGATGAGACATGGGATATCGCTTTCTACGAGTATGTCCCCAAAGACTCTAGAAGAAAGGGCGAACATGGATATGATACCTTATGCCTCAGCAATAGGGTCTATCATGTATGCCATACTATGTACTCGGCCTGATATAGCGCATACTCTGAGTGTCACGAGTAGGTATCAGGCGGATCCAGGCTTGGAGCACTGGAAAGCAGTAAAGTGTATCCTTAAATACTTGAGAAGGACTAAGGATCTTTTACTAGTATATGGAGGTAATAGCCTTAAGGTTGAAGGCTACACTGACTCAAGTTTTCAGTCTGATGTCGATGATAGCAAGTCGAATTCAGGGTATGTGTACACCTTGAATGGAGGAGCAGTGTGCTGGAAGAGTTCCAAGCAAGATACCACTGCTAACTCGACCACAGAGGCGGAGTACATTACTGCATCAGATGCAGCAAAGGAGGGAGTCTGGGTGAAGATGTTCATCACAGATTTGGGAGTCGTTCCGAATAGCGAGAAGTCGACTTCCTTATATTGCGACAACTATGGGGCGATTACTCAAATAAGGGAACCCGAGTCTCATCAGAAGTGTTCTAAGGAGGTTTCAGCTTATCAGAGAGATCGTAACCCGAGGAGATGTAGTAGTGGAAAGAGTTCCATCTGAAGATAACATTGCAGATCCACTGACAAAGCCGTTGTCTCATATTGTCTTTGAGCATCACAGGAGTCTGATGGGGATCAGACACATAGGTAATTGGCTTTAGGTCAAGTGGGAGATTGCTAGTCATAGGTGCCCAGCAAGCCAATCATGTGAGTGATGGCACGTGTGACTTGATACAGAATCTTTTTGCTTATTATATTTTGGCGTATATCACTTTATAACTATTGCATAAATGCATATATATATTGTGATGTCCTTGGATTTGTGCAATGGGAATCGGATCGTGATGAGATCACGATAATGAGATCGATTCACCTTTAAACACATATCCTAAATAATCCCGGTCATAGGTTACTCGAGAGGGACATCGTGATAACCGGATAGACTGGTGTGCTGTATACCCGTCCATATGATGGATGCAACTGGTCTCATAGCTGCTCGTGTAGGGAAACTAGGGATACAGTACAGGTGCTCATTGGAGAATGAGTTCACTGATTGATCCGCTTACGGAATGCTGGATGGTTGATTATGCCTTATTGTCAGACAGCGATTCCGTAGTCCTAGTGGTGTATCTGGTCCTTAGACTTGAGACACCACGGATGTCCTGTATGAGTGCTCCACTCTTTGATACCAGACTTATAGGTTTGGCTGTCCCAGATCTAGTACAGCTAGTCATTGGGAGTGGTAGTGGACCTTACGAGGGCTATTGAGTGTCGACAGAGGATCACCCACTCTCGGCGTCATGAGAGGAATATCCCATGTATTCTTGCTCAGACAAATCCCTGGCCAGGGTCATTCGGGTTGAGAGAGAAAGAGTTCTCCGGGAGAATCCGATTAGAGCGAGACTCGAGTAGAAACCGTATGGGTCTAACAGCACCATGCTCGATATACGGTCTCTGGGATATTAGATGGATGAGGGACTATAGGTATATGGTAATTGAGGACAGACAGGTCCAATGGATTGGATTCTCCTGTAACGTTTGGGGACTACGGCATAGTGGCCTAGTACGTCCGTAGACGATGAGTCGAGTGAATTATTACAGAGAAAATAATTCACTGAGTTAGAAGGAGTTCTGACAGGTATGACTCACGGCCAGCTCGATATTGGGCCTAGAGGGTCACACACATATGGTAGGCATTGCGATGAGTAGAGGTTCGGATATGAGATATCCGACGGAGCCCTTGTCTTATTGGATGCAGATCCAATACCCACTAGGGAAGGACCCATTAGGGTTTGACACGGGATCTCTATAAATAGGAGGGATTCACAGCCTCATAGGCTAGAGTCTTTGCTTGCCTTTCCTATTCTCCTCTCCCTCTCCACCTCAGAGTAGGCCTGTAGTTTTGAGGAGCGTCGTCGCAACCCTGTTGTGTGGATCACCGCTAGGGAGGAGGACGCTTGACCTCCTTCACCCTCTCCTAAGGATCTTCAATGAAACAGGGATATACAATCTCCCTAGGTAACACAATCTCTATACGCAGTTTTGTGTTTTGCGGATTTTTGCGCACCAATCTTCGCACGACGATGAACATCTTTTTGGGAATCGGGGATTTTTTGTTTTCTTGTTCTTCCGCTGCGCATATGATGTCGCCCCCCATGATTTCCCAACAAATGTTTCGTATGAAATTATCTTAATTGCGTTGAAAGCGTACGTAATAAGATGAGGGCAGTGAACTTAGCAAAGTAATGGTTTGCAGAATGATAAATGCAGTAATGAAATGCAAACCAGAGATCACGCCGATTTTAGAGTGGTTCGGTCAAATGACCTACTCCACTTGCGAGGCCCCTCTTCGATGAGGCTCCCACCTTCCACTAGCAACTCTCTTAAAATGGAAGGGCAAATACCCCTCTTACAACTCTTTACAAGCGGTTCACTCTCTTACAGATTTTCGAGAAGGAATGAGGTGAACACTAGCAAATTGAAAACTAGACTTTCTAAGACCTTTTCTAAGAGCTTTCTCTCAATCAATTGCTGCTCAAAAGTTGTAATCTCAGTTGAGATTTGAGGGGTATTTATAGGCCTCAAGAGGATTCAAATTTGGGCTCCAAAATTTGAATTCTCTTTGGGTTCCCGATGCTGGCGGTGCCACCGCCTAGCCAAGCGGTGCCACCGCCCAGCGCTCGGGTGCTGGACGGTGCAACCACCCAGCCCAGGAGGTGTCACCGCCCAGCCCTCGGGTGCTGGGCGGTGCCACCGCCTAGCTTCCGATTTCACTAGTTTGGCTTAATTTTAGCCCAAACCATATCTGATTTTGGGCCCAGTTGGCCCCTAACCAGGATATAGGATTATCTCTTAATCCTAATCCTAATTACAAGTGAACTACATAACAAAAAAAAAACACATCCTAAGCATGCTTTCAACCGCGAATGTCGAGTCTTGTTCCGGCGAGCTTTCCGACGAACTTTCTTCCGACGGACTCCCATCAAGCTTCCGAACTTGTGATGACTTTAACGAATAGCCGAGCCTTCTCAGTGATCTCCGTGAATCTCCGACAATCTCTTCGGCGAACTTTCAAAAATTCCGACAAGTTCCCGATTTCTTCTCGGTTGGTTCCGGCAGCATTTTCGACGATTCTTCGGACTCTTAAACGTCAATCTAACTTGACTCCGGTATCCTTGCTTTGTGTTTTCTGGTTATCGTAGTTAATCCTGCATACTTAACTCAATAATATGGATTAGATCAAATAACCCATCAATTGATTTTATCATCAAAATCCGAGATTCAACAATCTCCCCCTTTTTGATGATGACAATCAATTGATGACGGAGTTAAACATAACTCCCCCTATCTATATGCCATATTATGAGAAGATAAAGCACTTGAATTCCATCCCATTGAATTCAAGCATAAACCGATAAGTTCTAACCGTAGAACTTATAGTTGTTCTCATTAAGTATAATGTAAATGCAAAACTTCGATGAAAATCTTTTTCAAGTCGAAAGATAAAAGACAAATTTTACTATGACAAAAGATTTTCAACATGAATTTCATGATTATACATTTTAGACATGCATTCAATATGATCAATCAATCTTACGATATTTTCAAGGATTTTGCAAGGCATATAAGACAATCATCGATCGATCACTTTTCTCAAAGATTTTGCAATTCATATTTTGTCATGCTATTAAGAATGATATAAGTCATCACTTTTCTCCCCCTTTGTCATCAACAAAAAGGGAAATGAGACTTGAAGCACATATTTTGTCATACAACAATTTTATCATTGAAAATTAAGTATGCAAAAATATTTACACAGAGTTCATTTTAGAGGAAAATTCAGCATGCATTCATATTATCTAATCTCTTCTTTCTATAAATAATAGAAATTGTAGATGTACAAGAGAGAGATTGGGATAAAAAAAATTCAAGTAGTAATTTCACGAAGTCAAGATCATAATTCGAATACAAACTCATTCAAATCGTTAAATTCATTAAAATCTCAACATTACTTTTCAATCATCATATAAGGAATTTCAAGAATTTTGAAACATAGGAGAATAATTAATTTAAGCATACAATGTTTCAATCAAATTCAAGTCATGAATGCCGAAATATATTATTTGTGATTCCAATTTTGCAAGATCAAGATTATGATTTAGATGAAACTTATTTAAATCAAATCAGTAACTTGAAATTCATAATTAAGTCATCAAAATCGATTTCGAGATTTCACAACATCTCATATGGAATTTGAAGGAGAATGATTAGATTCACCGAGAGATGGAAAGAAGATGAAAAACTTTACGAAAAATCCAATCAAACAAGTTTATTGTTTAGGGACAATTTAACATACCTAATTTCCTTCTAATGAATTCAAATTGGTTTTCGTTCAAGGCTTTTGTGAATATATCTACTAATTGATGCTTTGTGTCAATGAATTCTAGAACAACATTATTGTTAAGGACATGATCACGTATGAAATGATGCCTAACGTCGATGTGCTTAGTTCTAGAATGCTGAATCGGATTTTTAGTAAGACATATGGCACTAGTATTATCACATTTTATGGGAATATTTTTAAAGTGAATTCCATAGTCTTCTAATGTGTTTTTCATCCAAACAACTTGTGCACAGCATGCACTTGCAGCAATGTACTCAGCTTCCGCCGTAGATAGTGCAACTGAATTTTGTTTCTTGGAAGTCCAAGAAACAAGTGCATATCCTAAAAATTGGCATGTTGCGGATGTACTTTTTCTATCTATCCTACATCCGCCAAAATCGGCATCCGCATAAGCCATTAAATCAAAATTTTCGGATTTTGGATACCATAAACCTAAATTTGGAGTTCCTTTAAGATACCTAAAAATTCTTTTAACACTTTTAAGATGAGATAATTTCGGATTTGATTGAAACCTAGCACAAAGTCCTACACTAAACATGATATCTGGTCTAGTCGCGGTAAGGTAGAGTAGACTACCTATCATACCCCTATATATTTTTTGATCGAAATTTTCACTATTTTCATCCATATCTAACTTAGTCGCAGTACTCATAGGGGTGTTTATTGCTTTTGAATTATCCATGTTAAATCGTTTTAACAATTCAAACGTATATTTAGATTGGTTAAGAAATATACCATCCTTAAGTTGTTTGATTTGTAATCCTAAAAAGAAAGTTAATTCCCCCATTAAACTCATTTCGAATTCATGACTCATAGATTTGGCAAATGATTCACATAGTGATTCATCCGAAGAGCCAAAAATAATATCGTCAACATAAATTTGCACAATAAGAAAATTATTTTCAAAATGTTTAATAAACAATGTAGTATCAACCTTGCCTTTGGTAAAATTATTTAAAATAAGAAATGAACTAAGCCTTTCATACCAAGCTCTAGGAGCTTGTTTCAAGCCATAGAGAGCCTTAGTCAATTTGAATACATGATTAGGAAAAAGAGTATTTTCAAATCCGGGAGGTTGTTCGACATATACTTCTTCGGAAATAAAACCATTCAAGAAGGCACTTTTGACATCCATTTGAAATAGTTTAAAATTATAACTACTAGCATAGGCAAGGAGCATCCTTATGGCTTCTAATCGAGCCACGGGAGCGAAGGTTTCTTCGTAATCGATACCTTCTTCTTGGTTGAAACCTTTGGCCACTAATCTAGCCTTGTTTCTAACCACGATACCATTTTCGTCTTGCTTGTTTCTAAAGACCCACTTAGTACCAATGACTAAATGGTCACTAGGTCTAGGAACAAGCTCCCACACCTTATTCCTCTCAAATTGATTCAATTCCTCTTGCATTGCAATAACCCAAAAATCATCTTTTATGGCCTCATCAATGCACTTAGGTTCGATTTGAGAGAGGAAGGCGGCATTAGCACAAAAATTCTTGAAAGAGGAACGAGTTTGAACCCCTTTAGATGTATTCCCTATAATTAGCTCCTTTGGATGAGCATCTATATAATTCCATTCCTTAGGCAAGGAAATTTCGGAAGAAGGTGCATCCAAGTTGCTATTTTGAGGAGGGGGTTCATTTAAATTCAAATGATCAAAACCAAGATCATCATCAAAATCATTTTTCTTAAAATTTGAGACTTCATTAAAAACTACATGAATAGACTCTTCAATTACTAAGGTTCTTTTATTAAAAACCCGAAAAGCTTTCGAAACGGAAGAGTAACCAAGAAAGATGCCTTCATCGGATTTTGCATCAAATTTTCCTAAGGCATGCCTTTCATTTAAAATAAAGCATTTACAACCGAAAACTTTAAAATAGGAAATATTTGGTTTTTTGTTATTCCATAATTCATAGGGAGTTTTTTATAAGGAAGGTCTTATTAGGACTCTATTCATGATGTAGCAAGCCATATTTACGGCTTCGGCCCAAAAATAATTAGGTAAACTATGTTCATTTAACATAGTTCTTGCCATTTCTTGTAGGTTTCTATTTTTTCTTTCAACTACTCCATTTTGTTGGGGATTTCTCGGAGTGGAGAAGTTATGATTGTATCCATTAACTTCACAAAAATTTTGAAAGTCATGGTTTTGAAATTCGCCACCATGATCACTTCGTATTGATGAAATCATGAAACCTTTTTCGTTTTGAGTGAGTTTACAAAATTTAGAGAAACACTTGAAACAATCACTTTTGTGAGTTAAGAAATAGGCCCAAGTGTATCTAGAATAGTCATCCACAATCACAAAAGCATATTTGCTTCCACCTAGACTTGTTGTATCAATTGGTCCAAATAAGTCCAAATGGATCAATTGTAACGGTCTAGTGGTGCTAATTTGATTTTTTGGTTTGAAGCTTGTTTTTATTTGTTTCCCTAGTTAACATGCATCACATACCTTATCCTTAATAAACTTCATATTAGGAATCCCTCGTACTAGTTCTTGAGATGAGATTTTAGATATTGTTTTCATGCTTGCATGGCCTAATCTCCTATGCCAAAGCCAAGCATCATCATTTATGGCGGAGAAACACATTTCATTACTTAGTTCATCAAGATTGATGGTGTAGACATTATTTTGTTTTAAAGCAATCATAGTCATGTTATGATTTGGTTTTTCAATAATGCACATATTTGATTCAAATCTAACGATATAACCTTTATCGCATAATTGACTAATGCTCAATAGATTATGTTTTAATCCATCAACTAGTAACACATCATCAATGGAAAAACTTGATTTGTTACCTATGGTTCCCTTGCCAATGATTTTGCCTTTGTTGTTGTCTCCGAAGGTGACATAGCCTTCGTCCATGCTAGTGAGCTTGGTGAATTGGGATGGATCTCCGGTCATATGCCTTGAGCATCCACTATCAAGATACCATCTCTTGCTCCTAGCATGTGATGGTGTATGTTTCTACAAGAAGGAATTATTTTTAGGTACACATTTGTTTTTGGGTGCCTCAAAAACTAATCTAACTTGTTTACCATGTTGCATAGACTTGATTATGGTTCCTTTAGGAACCCAAATCAATTTGTTCGGACTAATTTTCTTGAATGGACATTGGTAAGTTATATGTCCATATTTGCAACAAAAGTTGCAATTGCTTTGGTGTTGAACATGTAAGATAGGACCTTTAATGAAGGTGGTTGGATTTTGGTGAGTACTTCTCACAAATCCGATTCCACTCCTTTTAGGAACGTGACCCTTATTTGTAAGGATCATGTTTAAGGACTTGCTACCGACCTCGAATTTCTTCAAGGTGTCCTTAAGTACTAAATTCTCATTTTAGAGAGTTTCTAAATCATGGCATTTAGCACATGGAGCTAGACTATCATGATATTCAGTTTTTAATTTATCAAAAGCACACGTAAAACTATCATGCTCCTTTTTTATCAATTTGTATTTTCTACTAATTGTCTTACATTCATCAAATAACTCATGAAAGGCATTTAATAAATCATGATAAGGTAAATCTGTATTAATTAAATCCGTTACCTCTTATTCGAAGGCCATTAGGGCGTAGTGAGCAACTTGCTCGGTGTTGGACTCCTCTTCTTCGGACGTGCTTGAATCATCCCATGTTGCCTTGAGCGCCTTCTTCTTTGGTGTTCTCTTTTTGGCTTGAGGGCAATCGTTCTTGTAGTGTCCCGGTATTTTGCATTCATAGCAAATCACTTGGTCCTTCTTTTGTTCAAATTTATTTTTTGTATTATTTTTAAATTTGTTCTTCCTTAAATATTTTTTGAATTTTTGAGTCAAAAGTGCAATGTCATTGTCACTATCCTCATCACTTGATGTTCCTTTCAAGTGGTCTTCTTGTGATTGGTGTGCTATATCCTTCCTGTTCTTTGGAAGGGGGTTCTCGAGCTCGTCATGAGCTTGACATGTCATTTCGTAGGTCATTAGAGAACCAATGAGTTCTTCAAGAGAGAATGTTTTAAGGTCTTTGGCCTCTTGAATGGTCGTAACTTTTGGATCCTAACTTTTAGGGAGGAATCTTAAGATTTTAGTTACTAGTTCAAAGTTAGTAAAATCTTTACCAAGAGCTTTGAGTCCATTGATGACATCCGTAAACCGAGTGTACATGTCTCCGATGGACTCACTTGGTTTCATTCGGAAAAGTTTGTAAGAGTGCACAAGAATGTTGATTTTGGACTCTTTCACTCGGCTAGTGCCTTCATGAGTGACCTCAAGAGTTCTCCAAATATCAAAAGCCGAATCACAAATTGAAATACGATTAAATTCATTTTTGTCTAGTGCACAAAACAAGGCATTCATAGCCTTTGCATTTAAACCAAAAAGCTTCTTCTCCGATTCATTCCATTCACTCATCGGAAGAGAAGATTGTTGAAATCCGTTTTCAACAATAGTCCAAAGCTCGAAATCCATAGAAATGAGGAAGATCCTCATCCGAGTCTTCCAATACATGTAATCCGACCCATTAAACATAGGTGGACGTGTGATAGAATGACCCTCTTGCATACCGGAGTAAGCCATCTCTCTTGGGTGTTAAACCAAATATGAGAGAGAACCTTGCTCTGATACCAATTGTTAGGATCAGAGCGGCACTAAGAGGGGGGGGGGGGTGAATTAGTGCAGCGGATTAAAACTTCGGTTTTAGAAAATCTTTCGTACGATAAAAATAATGTTTCATATGAAATCGTCTTAATTGCGTTGAAAGTGTACGTAATAAGATGAGGGCAGTGAACTTAGCAAAGTAAAGGTTTGCAGAAAGATAAATGCAGTAATGAAATGCAAACCAGAGATCACGCCGATTTTAGAGTGGTTCGGTCAAATGACCTACTCCACTTGCGAGGCCCCTCTTCGATGAGGCTCTCACCTTCCACTAGCAACTCTCTTGAAATGGAAGGGCAAATACCCCTCTTACAACTCTTTACAAGCGGTTCACTCTCTTATAGATTTTCGAGAAGGAATGAGGTGAACACTAGCAAATTGAAAACTAGACTTTCTAAGACCTTTTCTAAGAGCTTTCTCTCAATCAATTGCTGCTCAAAAGTTGTAATCTCAGCTGAGATTTGAGGGGTATTTATAGGCCTCAAGAGGATTCAAATTTGGGTTCCAAAATTTGGGCTCCAAAATTTGAATTCTCTTTGGGTTCCCGATGCTGGCGGTGCCACCGCCTAGCGCTCGGGTGCTGGACGGTGCAACCGCCCAGCCCAGGAGGTGTCACCGCCCAACTCTCGGGTGCTGGGTGGTGCCACCGCCCAGCCAGGTGGTGCCACCGCCTGGCTTCCGATTTCACTGGTTTGGCTTAATTTTAGCCCAAACCATATCTGATTTTGGGCCCATTGGCTCCTAACCAGGATATAGGATTATCTCTTAATCCTAATCCTAATTACAAGTGAACTACATAACAAAAAAAAAACACATCCTAAGCAAGCTTTCAACCGCGAATGTCGAGTCTTGTTCCGGCGAGCTTTCCGACGAACTTTCTTCCGACGGACTCCCATCAAGCTTCCGAACTTGTGATGACTTTAACAAGTATCCGAGCCTTCTCGGTGATCTCCGTGAACCTCCGACAATCTCTTCGGCGAACTTTCGAAAATTCCGACAAGTTCCCGATTTCTTCTCGGTTGGTTCCGGCAGCATTTCCGACGATTCTTCGGACTCTTAAATGTCCATCTAACTTGACTCCGGTATCCTTGCTTTGTGTTTTCTGGTTATCGTAGTTAATCCTGCATACTTAACTCAATAATATGGATTAGATCAAATAACCCATCAATTGATTTTATCATCAAAATCCGAGATTCAACATCTCCTGTGGACTTTCGGCAAACTCCTGGACTTGCGACGATTCACTTGGCGAGTTCCGACGAGCTTCTTTGGCAAGCTTATGGACTTGTCGGATTTGTTCCCGCAGAACTTTCGACAACTATCCGAATTTCCGTCGAACTCTCGAACTCCCAACGTGATCATTGTCTTGACTCCGGCGTAACTCCTGCTGCATGTCTCACTTTCATCGTAGTTAATCCTACACACTTATCTCAACATATAATTAGATAACAAATGACAATTGACTTCATCATCAAAATCCGAGATTCAACAAATACAAGAGGCTAAAAACCTAAACAACCTACCACTTGAAAAACTTATAGGGTCTTTAATGACCTATGAAATGATGTGCAATGCACATAAAGAACTTGAGAACCACCTTCTGAAGAACATGAGGGATTTCAAACTTAGTACATTTGAAGACCACTCGAGCATAAGCTCAAGTGATGGTGAACATGAACTCCTCACTAAGAAATTTAAAAAGTTCATGAGACAAAAATTAAAGAACAAAAAGAATGAAACTTCTTGGTTTGAACGCAAGAAGAATAATATAAATTAGGATGAATCGAGCTCCTTCGAAGACGAGGAGAAAATCAACAAAGACGAGGTGGCAAACTATGCCTTAACAACTTTCAACGATGAGGTAATCGAAATCTCCCTAATTTAATTTGAAATTACTTGATGCTTTTCATAATGCATTTAATTTTTTTTTAGAATAATTATTTTTCTTAAAAATTACATGTTTAAATATAAAAATGTAAAAATTATGATCATGCTAGTAATTTTGAAAATGATAATGAAAATTGAATGTTTTATGTTAATGGAATAAAATGTTATATTTAAATCTAATGATGTTCCTATGAATGTTTTTCAAGAAGAAATAAAATGTATTTGATTGAAACCATGCTTAACGTCTTAATGAAAATATTAAGAAGTCTGATATCATGCTTAATGATGGCTTTTGTATGGAAAACTAAGCATGAAAAGTTGATTCACCTAAAAAGAAAAATGCTTTATGAAATCAATTTTGATGATGCATAATGATGTAATTATGTAATGAAAATATTAAATATTTTGAAACCATGTTTTGATGTCATGCATAATGATCATGCTTAATAAAATTTGAAATTATGAGTGATGATTTTCAAGTAATTTATGATTTATTGATCTTGATGTTTTTTATGATGAAATTTATTTTTCGATCCTAAACGATTGATGATATATATATTTTTTGGCATAAAAAGGATAAAGGCATGCTTGTATGAAACAAACTAAAAAGAGGAAAGCCTTCTCTTAAAAAAATTTCTCTACTTTATCGATTTTTCCAAAAAGGAGATTAATAAATCTATTTGTATCACTTTTGTGAATCTCTTGAAAATGATTTTAAAAATATTTTTGATGATTTAGATGATTTGAATTTGAATGAGCTATATCTTGATTTTTTGAGATTTATAACTAGAGATTTCTTATACTTTAATCTAGATTTTATATTATTCTTTCTCCTATGTTTCTTTTTGCCAATTGCTAAAGAGAAAATAAATGATCAAAATGTTGATTTAATGATGAATGTTTGGTACCAACAATCATGAAGTGATAAATACTTAAAAATATTGATTTAATGTTTGGTATCATGAATACTTTATTATCATACATGAAAACAATGATGAATATTTCGAAAATAAATGTTTGTATCATGTTAGATGATTTTACATTTTGTGCATGATGAATTATAGTGATGATTGAAATAATATGAATGATGATTTGGAATCATGCATATAATGATGAGATTATATATTTTGAAAATATATATGATGATTTGGTATGATGCAAGCAATACTTATGCTTTTTATTATGATGATATGATGCGTATCATGAATGCTTTAAATGATGAATGTTTGGTATCATGATCAAAATATTGATAAATACTTAAAAAATTTAATATTTTAGTATCATATATGATATGCTCATAATGATAATTGATTTATATTTTGGTATCATGTATGAAAAATAAAATGTAAAGTTTTAAAATTGTGCATGTTTTAATTTGAAAATATAATGATGCACAAATAAGATTGATAATTACCTTTGTCATAATTTGAAAATTGATGTAAAGGGTCTTCCCATCTTTTTGACAATGACAAAGGGGGAGATAAAGGATGCTAGCTTGCACAATTCAAGAAGAAAACAAAAATTACACTTCTAAAAAGAGAAGAAAGAACTTGCTTCTTGAACATATCAAATTGTTAACTTCCATGATGTAAAATAATGTAACATTTTGTTAGCTTGTGTTTTTGCAAAGTAAGCAAAAATAATCGCACTTCTCAAAAGAGAAGAAATTGCTATTATGAACATCACTAAGAATTGCTAACATGAAATTTTAAGAAAATACAAAAATAAGCTATTATGCATATCGCAAAGAAAAGCAAATATGCCAACTTGCACATATTTAAATTTGCTAGCTTGTATTTTGTAAAACTTGCATATCTACAACTTGATAGCTTGAATGTTCTAAGCATGATGTAACACTTGCTAAATTTTATAGCTTCAAATTGCATGATGATAAAACTTGATATTATGTTTTTCATGCAATGATTTGAATTTATATCTCAAACACATAATAGTTGGAACTTCTCCTTTTTGTTGACGACAAAGGGGGAGAAGTATGTTGATGTCATGCATGATTTGATCATGACATGTCGCTTGGATTTTTGAATCCAAGAGTTTCTATCAATATGGCATATTGATAGGGGAAGTTTGTTTAAACTTTGGGAGTTAAGGTTAACTCCGTCATCAATTGGTTGTCATCATAAAAAAGGGGGAGATTATTGAATCTCATATTTTTATGATGAAACCAATTGATAATTATTTATGATTTAATCTATATTTTAAGTGACACAGGATGCTTCGATCAGGATGAGACAATTAAAGCAGGAAGAATCATGTTGGGCCGGAGGAACATGTCAGAAGATTGGACGTCTAGCTAGAGGATCGGTCGACGTATCGAAGAAGGCTTCGGGCCATGGATTCGGGCATCAGGTCAAGAAGAGTGGATATGGTGCCAAGGATATCAGAGTTGCGGAGTTCACTAGCCGATTGGGCAATAGGCCGCAAGAGAGGACAATGCATCGAAGAATCGGATGAAGCGTCGAGGGACCAATGACATGCCGGACAACATGATTAATGCTTAGTATTAATTATCTAGATCGAAGTGTGTTTTTACATGTGCAGGATTAACTACGTTAGCAAAGCATGAAGCAAAATGAAGCCCCGAAGTCAAGGACGCGATTTCGTTGGGAGTTCGAGAGTTCATCGGAAGTCCAGACGTTCGTCGGAAGTTCTGGTGGAACTAGCCGAGAAGTCTTAAAGCTTGCTAAAGAAGCTCATCGGGACTCGCCAAGAAGATCGTCATGAAGTCCAGGAGCTTTCCGGGAGTCCGTCGAAAAATTACCAGAAGATCGCTAGAAGATCGCCGGAAGCTCACTGGAAGAATAGACGTACGGACTTGTTTAGCTTAGATTATGTCTTAGATTTTATAGTTAGCACGTAATTGAGTTTAGATTTGGGACAACCCAATTAGGGGCCAGCAAGGCCCATGTAAGGACTATGTTAGGCCTAATGATAGGACCAAACAATCTTTGAGACTATGCCAGGTGGTGGTACCGCCAGTCTGGGCAGTTGTACCACCCCTGGCAAGGTGCCAGGTAGTAGTACCGCCCAGGACAGTGTTAGTGTCAGACTAACACTAGGCGGTGGTACCGCCCATGCCCGGGGAACCCGATATGGGAAAGTTTTAGGCTTCAAGTTTGAATCAACTTGAAGCCTATAAATACCCCTCTCATCCCTGGTTAACAAACACAAGTATTGAGAGTAAAAAAGTATAGAAACACTGCTACAATCTTATGTAAGCTCCTCTCAAAGTTCTAAGTATTAGAATAGTTTGAGAGAGGAGTGAGTGGGGATGTAAGGGTTATCTCCTAAACCCTATAAAAGGAGAATTGAGTTGTAAAAGGTAGTTAGTCTTCACCTATTAAAGGAAGACTGATAATGGATGCCGGTGGCCTCGATAGAAGAGGAATCGATGAAGTGGATATAGGTCACGACGATCGAACCACTCTAAAATATTGTTTGCATTTTATTCTTGCTATTTACCTTGCTATAAACTGCCTTCAATATTTTTACGAACACGCTTTCAAGTTAAGTTTCCGAGTTTGGTTTTCAATGTATGAAACGAAAATTCTTAAATTGACATTTTTTTCGCTGCACTAATTCAACCACCCCTCTTAGTGCCGACCCCGATCCTAACACTCTAAAGATTTAGAGGCATTACTTGTTAGGATCAAGAGTGGTAGTAAGAGGGGGGGTGAATTAGTATAGCGGAAAACTTTCACAATTTCAGAAAAATATTCGTTTCGATTAAAATTGATTCTGACGAAAATGGTTTTGATTTAATATGTTTCGTAGAGAAGTTGAACTTGAAAGCTTTCATAAAAGTGCAAGAGAAGATTAAGGAGGTTTGCAGCAATATAAATTGCATAAATGAAAAGCAAACCAAAATTTAGAGTGGTTCGGTCAATGTGACCTATATCCACTTTCGGATTCCTCCTCTGATGAAGTCACCAGTGTCCACTAAAGACCTTTCTTCAATAGGTGAAGACCGAACACCTCTTTATGTTAGGATCGAGAGCACTAAGAGGGGGGGGGGGGGGGGGGGTGAATTAGTGCAGCGGAAATCTTTCAGCGATTTATAAAACGAAAGCTGCGTTCATGCGATAAAAACCGATTTCGATATAAAAGCAGAATCATAGTGCAGTTTGCGTCTAAGCGCAGTTTGCGTCTAAGCGCAGTTTGCGTCTAAACACAGTTTACGTCTAAGCACAATTTGCGTCTAAGCGCAGTTTGCGTCTAAGCGCAGTTTGCGTCTAAACTCAGTTTTACGTCCAAACGCAATTTTACGTCTAAACGCAGTTTTACGTCTAAACGCAGTTTTGCGTCTAAACGCAGTTTTACGTCTAAACGTAATTTTACGTCTAAATGTAGTTTTGCGTCTAAAAGCAGTTTTGAACCTTGAAAAGCGTTTTACGTAGAAAGCAATTTGCAGTTATAAATGGAATCCGAATGTAAGCGTAAACTGCAGTGTGAAGATCGTACGAAAACACGATTTACGTTTGAATGCAGATTCTGAAAGATCAGAGCTTAGAAACTCGTTCGTAAAGGCGCAGAGGGCAGTAGCAATGTAGGAGGTTTGCAGTAATGATAAAGTGCTCAAGGTAAAAGCAAACCAGAGATTTAGAGTGGTTCGGTCAGTCTTGACCTACTCCACTTTTGGCTTCCTCCTCCGACGAGGTCACCGACGTCAACTAGCTGCCTTCCTTCAATGGGCGAAGGCTAACTGCCCTTTTACAGTTTCTCTCCTTTTGACAGGCTCAGGAGACAACCTTTACAGATCCTTTCTCTCCTCTCTTTACAACTCAAGACTTGAAGAACAGAAGGAGGAGAACTTTAGGACTTTACACAAATTTGAGCTCTTAGAATCACTAAAAAGATCAAGAATTCGGTGTGGATCTGTATCTTTTCAGTGCTGAATGGGTGGGGTATTTATAGGCCCCAACCCAGTTCAAATTTGGAGCTCAAAACGATTAAATCGATCAAATCCCAGAATTCTGGGATCAGGCGGTTGCACCTCTTGACTGGAGAGGTGGCACCGCCTGGCAGAGCTCGAAGACTGAGCTCAGGCGATTGCACCTCTCTGCCAGAGCTTGAAGACTGAGCTCGATGGTTGCACCGCCTGGCAGAGCTCGAAGACTGAGCTCAGTGGTTGCACCGCCTGGCAGAGCTCGAAGTCTGAGCTCGGTGGTTGCATCACCTGGCAGAGCTCGAAACTGAGCTCAGGCTGATACACCTCTCTGCCAGAGCTCGAAGACTGAGCTTGGTGGTTGCATCACCTGGCAGAGCTCGAAATTGAGCTCAAGCTGATGCACCTCTCTGCCAGAGCTCGAAGACTGAGCTCGGTGGTTGCACCGCCTGGCATAGCTCGAAACTTGAGCTCTGGCGGTGCTACCTCTTGACAGAGGAGGTTGCACCGCCCAGTCTAGCTCGAAGACTGAGCTCTGGGCGGTTGCACCTCCTGGCTGGGGCGGTTGCACCGCCCAGTCTAGCTGGGAGACGCAGCCCTGGCGGTTGCACCTCCTGGCCTGGGCGGTTGCACCGCCCAATCTCGCTGGGAGACATAGCCTGGGCGGTTGCACCTCTTGGCTGGGGCGGTTGCACCTCTTTCACTATTCCAGCTCACTTGGTTTGGCTCCAAACTTGGTCCAAACCAGTCCGAACTTGGGCCTAATTGGCCCCTACTTGGGTTATAGGATTAACACCTAATCCTAACCCTAATTAACGTGCTAACTATGAATTTAAAGCTATTTTCTAAGCTATTACAAAGTCCGCAAGTCAAGACTTCTTCTGGCGAGCTTCCGGCAAACTTCCGGCGGTCTTCCGATGAACTCTCGGAAACCATTCTGCGGACTCCCGGCAAGCTCCTAGACTTCACGATTTGATCATAGCGAGTTCCAACGAGCTTCGTCGGCAAGCTCCGATCTTTCTCGGTGAGCTCCGCGAACTTCCAACGAACCTTCCGGCGAGCTTCCGAAAAACCCTTCGGCAAGCTCCCAACTCATTCTCGGCTAGTTCCGGTAGCATTCCCGACGAACCTTCGGACTTCCGTCGAACTCTCGAACTCGCAACAAATCCTTCGCGCTTGACTCCGACACTTTGTTTCGCTTTATGTCTTCATCGTTATCATAGTTAATCCTGCACAACAAAACAAAACTTTGATCGAGACAATTAATCCTAAGCAATTAACCAAGTTGTCCGACATGTCATTGGTCCCTCGACGCTTCGTCCGATTCTTCGGCGCATCGTCCTCTCCTGCAGCCTATTGCCCAATCGGCCAGTTGACTCCGCAACTCCGATATCCTTGGCACAATACCCGCTCTTCTTGGCCCGATGCCCGAGTCCACGGCCCGAAGCCTTCTGTCGATACGTCGACCGATCCACCGGCCCGACCTCCAATCTTCTGACATGTTCCTTCGGCACAACATGATTTTCCTGCTTTAATTGTCTCATCCTGATCGAAGCATCCTGCGTCACTCAAAACGCAGATTAATCATAAACATATATCAAGTAGTTTCATCATCAAAATACGAGATTCAACAATCTCCCCCTTTTTGATGATGACAACCACTTGATGACGGAGTTAAACTTAACTCCCAGAGTTTAAATAAACTCCCCCTATCAATATGCCATATTGATAGAACCTTGAATTCAAACTGAATTCAAGTCATTGCAATATTCATCATGAATACTTGCAACACGTCAACATGAACATATGCATCACATGTCATGTCATCAACATACTTCTCCCCCTTTGTCATCAACAAAAAGGAGAAGTATCACAATTAATCGTTTGTGTGTGATATTGGTTCAACTCATTGCATGAAAATCATAATATCAAGTTTTATCATCATGCAATCTTGTAGCTAGAAGATTTAGCAAGTGTTACATCATGCTTAGAACATTCATGCTATCAAGTTTTAGATATGCATGTTTTATAGCATATAAGATAGCACTTTTGGTAATGTTCAAGATAGCAAGTTCTACATCATGCAAGCTAGCAAATTAGAGATGTTCAAGAAGGCAACTCTTGCTTCTTAAAAATTTTGCTCACTTTGCTAGATGCGCAAGTTAGCATTTTTGCCTCTTGAGATAGGCAAGATAGCACATTTGCTTCTTTTGAGATAGCAACTTTTTGCTTCTCTTTAGACCAACAAGCTAGCAATTTTTACGATATACAAGTTTCACAATATATAAGCTAGCAAAAATTTCGAAAGCAAATGCAAGATAGCTTTCTTGTGTAAGCTCATGATTCTTGCTTCCTATTGCAATGTGCAAATTGCAAGTTTTGCTTCTTGAGATATTCAAGATAGTGATGTTCAAGAAGACAATTTTTCTTCTTGAAATAAGCAAGTTAGCAATCTTTGCTACTTAAAATAGGCAAGCTAGCAATCAAGTTTTTGCATCTTCTTGACTTGTACAAGCTAGCTATCTCCCCCTTTGTCATTGTAAAAAAAAGAAAGAGAGAATACAGTTTTGTAGTTCTCTTTTCCTTTTACAACGATTTCAAAATCATGACAAATGATGAATAATCAAGTTATGAATGTCAAGATAATTTTTCATCATGAATATTTTATCATTGCATGCATCATTATCATAAATTGAAGTATTACATGCATGATATCATATCACCATTCATAATTACATTAATATTTCAATATAACAATTTCTTCTCAAAATGTGTAACTTGGCACTCATAGCATTTTAAATCATGATTTACATCATATGCAATACATCACATCATAATTAGAAAGCACAAGTATTGCATGCATAATTGTACATCATAAATGTTTCATATCATGATGGTATCAATTTTGTCAAATTATATCCTACCATGCATGATCAAAACTTCTCCCCATTTTATCATTGAAAACAAGAAGAAAGTAGGGGGATAGAGCATAAAAGTGTTAAATATTTCAATCATTTCAAGGCATTTATATCATAGATCAAGTCATGATTCGTAATTCATCATAAAGCAGATTAGTTTTCAATCATCACATAAGGCATTTAAGGAATTTTTGAAACATAGGAGAATGATTAAATTAAGCATACAATGTTTCAATCCACTTCATGTCATGAATATCAATGCTTTCATATTGTGAGTATCAATTCATGAATACCACAAGATATTATTTGTGACTTCAATTTTGCAAGATCAAGATTATGATTTAGATAAAACTTATTCAAATCAAATTATTAATTTGAAATTCATAATCTAGTCATTAAAATTAATTTCGAGATTCACAAAATATCATGAAATCATTAATCTCGATCAAATGGGAAAAGCATTTTTTAAGAGATTCCTTTTCATCTAAGCATGCCTTAGTCTTTATATGCCAAATTAAGATAAGCATGAAAGTTCAAGACATAAGGCAAAGAAATCTTGTATTATGAAATATATGATATCAAGGCTCATGATTCATTCGAAAAGATATAGTACAAAGAGCAACTTGAAACATTCTTATCAAGATCACATTTTAAAATATTCCAAGTTTCAAGATATCAATATGACACTTCATTGAATTGCATTTCATTTGAAGAACTCCTTTTTGATAAATGTAGGGAGCATAATGAACGATCTTGATTTATAAAGAGCTTCATGTTATCAAGATCATGATTTTAATAATTATTCTCTTTAGCAAAGAATCACAAAGGAACTTTATTTTTGCATAAGAAATCACATTGTGTTATGATTTATAAATTCTTTTTCTGCACACGAATCATAGGAGATATGAATGTGAAACAAATCTTTGCAAGCAAAAACACTATCATTCATATTTCAAGATGGAGTTTATAAGCATGAATCGTTTCATCAAATCCATTTTAGAAAAATATTTTTCATAAGTGTATGAGAAAATCCGATTGTTAGAATACCAATTGTTAAGTGAATCCGAAAATGAAATTAACACTTTCAAACATGATTTTTGCTATAGATCTTGAAATTAAGTCAAGAAGATCAAACAAGCTCATGATCATGGATAACTTAAAATCACATGCATAAAATTGTTAATAACCATTTCATATTACATCTTTATGCATTACTTTAAATCAAACGTGATTTCATTCAACAATGTTATGATACACATTATTACTTCTTAACCATGATCAAAATCATTTTGTTTGTTTATCATAAAATATGCAATATTATTTTCGAAATGATCATAATTTTTGTATTTTTATTTTTAAACATGTAATTTTCAAGAAAATTAATTCTAAACTAAAAGAGAAAATATATCATGAAAGCATCAAGTAATTTCAAAATAAACCAAAGGCATTTTAATTACCTCAATGTCGTAGGCTAGTAAGGCGTAGTTTGCCGCCTTGCTTTTGTTGACTTTCTCTTCTTCGGAGGAGCTCGATTCATCCCAATTTTTGTTCTTCTTCTTGTGTTTAAAGCAAGTAGTTCGATTGCTTTTTAATTTTCGTTTCATTTGTAGTTTAAGTTCACCATCACTTGAGCTTATGCTCGAGTGGTCTTCAAATGTTCTATGTCCCAAATCCTTCCTGTTCTTTGGAAGGTTGGTTTGTTCATCATTGTCCTCATCACTTGAGTCATCGCTCAAGTGGCATTCATTTGTCCAGAGTTCCAAATCCTTCCTGTTCTTTGGAAGGTGATTGTGTTCAACATGTTCATCATGTGCATTGTGCACCATTTCATATGTCATCAATGAACCAATTAGTTCTTTAAGTGGTAAGTTGTTTAGGTTTTTTGATTCTTGAATAGCAGTTACTTTTGAATCCCAAGTTTTAGAAAGTGAGCGCAAAACTTTGTTAACGAGTTCAAAATCCGAAAAGCTTTTACCAAGTGATTTTAAACCATTGACGACATCCGTAAAACGGGTGAACATGTCGACAACGGTTTCGCTTGGTTTCATATGAAAAAGCTCGAAATCATGCAGTAAAATATTAACTTTCGAGTCTTTGACTCTACTAGTTCCCTCGTGTGTGATTTCAAGAGTGCGCCAAATATCGAAAGCCGTTTCGCACAAAGAAACCCGATTGAACTCATTTTTGTCCAAAGCGCAAAATAAGGCATTCATAGCCTTTGCGTTTAAAGAAAAATACTTCTTCTCTAAAACCGACCATTCGTTCATCGGTTTAGAGGGAAATTGAAAACCATTTTCAACTATATTCCATAAATCCAGATTTAGAGAAATTAAGAAAACTCTCATTCGAGTTTTCCAATAAGTGTAGTCCAATCCGTTAAAGAACGGTGGACGAAAGACCGAACAGCCCTCTTGAAAAGTCATTTCTCTCGGGTGTAAATCCAAAATGAGAAATACCCCGCTCTGATACCAATTGTTAGGATCGAGAGCACTAAGAGGGGGGGGGGGTGAATTAGTGCAGCGGAAATCTTTCAGCGATTTATAAAACGAAAGCTGCGTTCGTGCGATAAAAAACGATTTCGATATAAAAGCAGAATCACAGTGCAGTTTGCGTCTAAGCGCAGTTTGCGTCTAAGCGCAGTTTGCGTCTAAACACAGTTTGCGTCTAAGCGCAGTTTGCGTCTAAGCACAGTTTGCGTCTAAGCGCAGTTTGCGTCTAAGCGCAGTTTGCGTCTAAACTCAGTTTTATGTCCAAACGCAATTTTACGTCTAAACGCAGTTTTACGTCTAAACGCAGTTTTACGTCTAAACGCAGTTTTGCGTCTAAACGTAGTTTTACGTCTAAACGCAGTTTTACGTCTAAACGCAGTTTTGCGTCTAAACGCAGTTTTACGTCTAAACGTAATTTTACGTCTAAATGTAGTTTTGCGTCTAAAAGCAGTTTTGAACCTTGAAAAGCGTTTTACGTAGAAAGCAATTTGTAGTTATAAATGGAATCCGAATGTAAGCGTAAACTACAGTGTGAAGATCGTACGAAAACACGATTTACGTTTGAATGCAGATTCTGAAAGATCAGAGCTTAGAAACTCGTTCGTAAAGGCGCAGAGGGCAGTAGCAATGTAGGAGGTTTGCAGTAATGATAAAGTGCTCAAGGTAAAAGCAAACCAGAGATTTAGAGTGGTTCGGTCAGTCTTAACCTACTCCACTTTTGGCTTCCTCCTCCGACGAGGTCACCGACGTCAACTAGCTGCCTTCCTTCAATGGGCGAAGGCTAACTGCCCTTTTACAGTTTCTCTCCTTTTGACAGGCTCAGGAGACAACCTTTACAGATCCTTTCTCTCCTCTCTTTACAAATCAAGACTTGAAGAACAGAAGGAGGAGAACTTTAGGACTTTACACAAATTTGAGCTCTTAGAATCACTAAAAAGATCAAGAATTCGGTGTGGATCTGTATCTTTTCAGTGCTGAATGGGTGGGGTATTTATAGGCCCCAACCCAGTTCAAATTTGGAGCTCAAAACGATTAAATCGATCAAATCCCAGAATTCTGGGATCAGGCGGTTGCACCTCTTGACTGGAGAGGTGGCACCGCCTGGCAGAGCTCGAAGACTGAGCTCAGGCGATTGCACCTCTCTGCCAGAGCTTGAAGACTGAGCTCGATGGTTGCACCGCCTGGCAGAGCTCGAAGACTGAGCTCAGTGGTTGCACCGCTTGGCAGAGCTCGAAGTCTGAGCTCGGTGGTTGCATCACCTAGCAGAGCTCGAAACTGAGCTCAGGCTGATGCACCTCTCTGCCAGAGCTCGAAGACTGAGCTCGGTGGTTGCATCACCTGGCAGAGCTCGAAATTGAGCTCAGGCTGATGCACCTCTCTGCCAGAGCTCGAAGACTGAGCTCGGTGGTTGCACCGCCTGGCAGAGCTCGAAACTTGAGCTCTGGCGGTGCTACCTCTTGACAGAGGAGGTTGCACCGCCCAGTCTAGCTCGAAGACTGAGCTCTGGGCGGTTGCACCTCCTGGCTGGGGCGGTTGCACCGCCCAGTCTAGCTGGGAGATGCAGCCCTGGCGGTTGCACCTCTTGGCCTGGGCGGTTGCACCGCCCAATCTCGCTGGGAGACATAGCCTGGGCGGTTGCACCTCTTGGCTGGGGCGGTTGCACCTCTTTCACTATTCCAGCTCACTTGGTTTGGCTCCAAACTTGGTCCAAACCAGTCCGAACTTGGGCCTAATTGGCCCCTACTTGGGTTATAGGATTAACACCTAATCCTAACCCTAATTAACGTGCTAACTATGAATTTAAAGCTATTTTCTAAGCTATTACAAAGTCCGCAAGTCAAGACTTCTTCTGGCGAGCTTCCGGCAAACTTCCGGCGGTCTTCCGATGAACTCTCGGAAACCATTCTACGGACTCCCGGCAAGCTCCTAGACTTCACGATTTGATCATAGCGAGTTCCAACGAGCTTCGTCGGCAAGCTCCGATCTTTCTCGGTGAGCTCCGCGAACTTCCAACGAACCTTCCGGCGAGCTTCCGAAAAACCCTTCGGCAAGCTCCCAACTCATTCTCGGCTAGTTCCGGTAGCATTCCCGACGAACCTTCGGACTTCCGTCGAACTCTCGAACTCGCAACAAATCCTTCGCGCTTGACTCCGACACTTTGTTTCGCTTTATGTCTTCATCGTTATCATAGTTAATTCTGCACAACAAAACAAAACTTTGATCGAGACAATTAATCCTAAGCAATTAACCAAGTTGTCCGACATGTCATTGGTCCCTCGACGCTTCGTCCGATTCTTCGGCGCATCGTCCTCTCCTGCAGCCTATTGCCCAATCGGCCAGTTGACTCCGCAACTCCGATATCCTTGGCACAATACCCGCTCTTCTTGGCCCGATGCCCGAGTCCACGGCCCGAAGCCTTCTGTCGATACGTCGACCGATCCACCTGCCCGACGTCCAATCTTCTGACATGTTCCTTCGGCACAACATGATTTTCCTGCTTTAATTGTCTCATCCTGATCGAAGCATCCTGCGCCACTCAAAATGCAGATTAAATCATAAACATATATCAAGTAGTTTCATCATCAAAATACGAGATTCAACACTTTATAGCACTTTCTCTTTTTCCCGGGTTTAGGAGATAACCTTACAAGTCTAACTCCTCTTTCTTGGATGGTTACAAGGCTAAGAGATGAAAGAGGAGAACTCTAAATTTTACAATACTTTTATGACTCAAAAATTCAAGATTAAGCCAATACTTTCGTGCCCTTTCATGCAGAAAAGGGTGGAGTTTTTATAGACCCCAATGACTTTAAAATTGGAGCCAAAACTCGGAATCCAAGGTATTGGCGGTACCACTGCCGTTATTGGCTGGTACTATCGCCGCTGATCTGACATTGGGTAGTACCACCGTCGGATAGGGGCAATACTACCATTGGCAACATTACTTCCAGTGGCACCACCACCTAGTCTGGGAGGTACCGCTGCCTAGATATCCTAGGGGCACTGCTTTATAGGCAGTGCCATTGCCGGCCATGTTTTCAGGGGTTGAATTCGCTAATCAATTCGGGCCAATTTAGCCCTGTTAAGGGCCCAGTTGACCCTTAATTAAGTTAGTGGGATTACCTCCTAATCCTAACTTAATTTACACTATAACTATGATAACTAAGACATAATTATATCGCTTCTTGTTCCGTTGCATTAATTGCTCTTTCGGCAAGCTTCCGACATACATCTAGCGAACATCTAACGAACTCTGGATAATGTTCCGGCGGACTCCTGGCAAGCTCCTGGACTGTATGACGATCTTCTTGGCCGGTTCCGATGAGCTTCTTTGGCAAGCTCCTGGACTTCTCGGTTGGTTCCGGAAGAACTTTCGACGAACATCCGAACTTCCAACAAACTCTCGAACTCCTAAGGAGATCTCAATTTTGACTGCGGCACAACACCTGCTTTTTGTCTTACTACTATTGTAGTTAATCCTGTACACTTTTCTCAACATATAGAATAGATCAAACAAATTACAATTGACTTCATCATCAAAATCTGAGATTCAATAATCTCCCCCTTTATGATGATGACAATCAATTAATGACGGAGTTAATCTTAACTCCCCCTATCGATATGCCATACTGAGAAAAGACATTCTTGAATTCAAGGCCTTTGAATTCAAGAAACAAATTGAAAAGACAAGTTCATTAAACTTATCAACATGCATATCATGATTCCTATCATGATCTAACATTTTCAAAATACGATGCCAAGTATTTCTCAAAATGATGTAAAGTCATGACATCCATTTTCAAGTATGATATTTCAAATATGAAAGATGACAAAGATAGCAATTCATCATTCTATGGCAAGATATCAATTGTAAAATAGCAAGTTAAGCTCTAGATATCTTATCATAATAAAAGAAATTTATCAAGCAAACATTTCAAGTATATATGATGAAATACATTGCATACATTTGTCAACAATTTATCACATTTTGGTATTATTTCTCCCCCTTTGTCATCAACAAAAAGGAGAACAATTCAACAATGCAAGTGTGGTAAATAAAATCAAGCACGTTTCACACTCAAAAGTTCTCATCATTAAATGTTATCAACAACAGTAAAGTGATAGATTCCATCAACTTCTCTCCCTATGTCATCATAATTTTTTATGAAGAAGAAGAAAGAAGGCAAGGAGGGAATCCATTAAGAACTAAATTTCTGAAATGATTTGAATCAAGTAAAAAATGATAAATAAGTTTTGGTTAAAACATGCTTTCATTTTGACAAAAAGAAGGGATTCATGAAAAGGATCGAGATATCCATATGAAATCAAATCCCCAATCTTGTAAATAATTATAACACACGAAAATTCATCTTTCAAGGATTAAGATATACATTGGAATTCATAAAATTTATCTTTCATGAGAAGAATAAGGAAGATCCATGGGAGAGGAGTATCACATGAAGGAGAAATTCACAAATAAAACTTTATAGTCAGAAGAGTATTACATCAAATCCATTTTTCATTAAAAATTCATGAGAGTGAAATCTATGAGAGATGCATTTGTCAATGACTTCCATGTATCAAACATCAAGATATGTATAAACACTTCATGCATTTATAAAATATTTCATTATAGCCTTTCATCACTACTTGTATGAGGTAATATCATTAGTGCTTGTAGCACTCCAAAGCTAAGAATCCGATGTATGATTAAAATTTCTCAATATTCAATAGAAATCATAATTATCATAGAAATTTTCAGCATCAACATAAACACGATATTGCATCTTTGTATGATAATATGCTCATCATTTAAAGAGATCACAACATCATAGAAACTTTCAGCAACAAAGCACATAATTCCAACATCAATGTAAATAGCATTTTATGTTTACAATATCAAGATAAACAATTTTCAGCATCAAAGCATAGAATTCCAACATCAAAGTAAACAACATTTTAAGTTTACAACATCAAGATAAGCAATTTTCAGCATCAAAGCACAAAATTCCAACATCAAAGTAAACATTTTATTGTCGTGAATGTTGAATCTCAGATTTTGATGATGAAGCCAATTGATGGATTAATTGATCTAATCTATATTATTGAGTTAAGTGTGCATAATTAACTATGATAGTTTGAAGACATAAAGCAAGTTTACTGGAGTCAAGTTCGATGGGTGTTCGAGAGTCCGCCGAAAGTCTAAAGAATCATCGGAAGTACTGCCGGAACCAACCGAGAAAGAATCGGGGACTTGCCGAAGTTTTCGAAAGTCCACCAAAAAGATCGTCGGAGGTTTGCGGAGATCACCGAGAAGGTTCAGATACTTGCCAAAGACTCGTTGAACTCGCCATAAGATCGAGAGCCTGTTAGGAGCCCGTCGGAAGAAATTCGAGGGTGTATCGGAAGTCCGTTGGAAATTCGCCAGAAAGCATGCTGGAAGGAAACTTGATGTTGTCGGTTAAAATCTGCTTAGGGCTATGTCTTAATTTCATAGTTTGCATATAATTTAGATAAGGATTAAGGGTTAATCCTATAACCCGGTTAAGGGCCAATTGGGCCCGAGTTTGGACTGGTTTGGGCCAAGTTTGGAGCCCAACCAGTGAGCTAGAACAGTTCAGGCGGTGGCACCGCCCAGAACCCGAGAGGTCCAACGATGGCACCGCTAGTACACTGCCGGACTAGGCGGTGGCACCGCGCAGAACCCGAGAGGTCCGGCAATGGCACCGCCAGTACACTGCTGGACTGGGCAGTGACACCGCCTATAACCCGAGAGGTCTGGCGGTGTCACTGCCCATACACTGTCAGTGTCAGACACTGATAGGCGGTGGCACCGCTAGTGATAGGCGGTGTCATCGCCAACACCGGGAAACCCAAAATCAATTCAAATTTGAAGCCTAAATTGGAATCCTCTTGGGGCTTATAAATACCCCTCAATTCTCAACAGAGATAACACATTTTTGAGAAGTTAGAAATTGAGAAAAAGCTTTAGCAAAGTCTTGTTTTTAATAGCTTAAGTGTTCACCTCCCTCTTTCTCTTTGAAAATTCTGTAAGAGTGTGAACCACTTGTAAAAAGGTTATAAGAGGGGTATGTGGTCCTTCTCCTTCAAAGTGATTTGCTAGTTGAAGTTGGGAGCCTCATCGAAGATGACTTCGCATGTGGATGTAGGTCATTTGACTGAACCACTTTACATTGTGGTGTTCCTTGAATGTGTGAGTGTTTAATTTTCTGAACCACTTATCTTCTTAGCAACAAACTATTCGGTTTTCTTCTCCCTACTCTTGACTTCCTTTACTCGAGTTATTTTAGCTAAGTCATCCTTCATCAAATCGAAATCTCTACACATTTATGAAATCGATTTCAAACTTATGAGTTTTAATCCGCTGCACTAATTCACCTCCCCCCCCTCTTAGTGTCGCTCCGATCCTAACAATTTGTATCAGAGCGAGGCTCACTCTCATATTTGGTTTAATACCCAAGAGAGATGGCTTACTCCGGTATGCAAGAGGGTCACTCTATTACACATCCACCTATGTTTAATGGGTTGGATTACAGGTATTGGAAGACTCATATAAGGATCTTCCTTATTTCCATGGATTTTGAGTTTTAGAATATTATCGAAAATGGATTTCAAAAATCTTCTCTTTCGATGAGCGAATGGGATGAATCAGAGAAGAAGGTTTTTTCTTTAAACGCAAAGGCTATGAATGCCTTGTTTTGTGCACTTGACAAAAATGAATTTAATCGCGTTTCGATTTACGATTCGGCTTTTTATATTTGGAGAACTCTTGAGGTCACTCATGAAGGTAGTAGCCAAGTGAAAGAGTCCAAAATCGACATTCTTGTGCATTCTTATGCACCTTTCTGGATGAAACCAAGTGAGTCCATCGGAGACATGTACACTCGTTTCACGGATGTCATCAATGGACTCAAAGCTCTTGGTAAAGATTTTTCTAACTTTGAACTAGTAACTAAAATTTTAAGATCCCTTCCAAAGAGTTGGGATCCAAAAGTTATGACCATTCAAGAGGCCTAGGACCTTAAAACATTTCCTCTCGAAGAACTTATTGGGTCTCTAATGACCTACGAAATGACATGTCATGCTCATGAAGAGCTCGAGAACCTCCTTCCAAAGAACAGGAAGGATATGACACTTAGAACACAAGAAGACCACTTGAAAGGAATATCAAGTGATAAGGATAGTGATTATGACATTGCACTGTTAACTCAAAAATTTTAAAAAATTATAAGAAAGAATAAATTTGAAAATAACACCAAAAACAAACTTGAACATAAAAAGGACCAAGTAATATGCTACGAATGCAAGAAGCTGGTGCACTTCAAAAATGAATGCCCCCTTACCAAGAAGAAGCAACCGAAGAAGAAGAAAGCTTTAAAAGCAACTTGGGACGACTCAAGTGATTCTGAGAATGAAGAAGCTAGCAACAAAGAGGAGGCAAACTTCGCGCTAATGGCTTTAGGAGGAGAGGTATGTGATTTAATTAATGAAGATTTATCTTTCGATGAACTTTCTATCGCTTGCATGAATTATTTGATAAGTATAGAATTATTAGTAAGAAGTTCAATCTATTAAAGAAAGAGCATGTCTTACTACAAAATAAGCTTAATAGTCTTCAAACTCATCCATGATCTAATTGTGAACACTTAGAAGCAATAAAAAATGAGAACTTGCTACTTAAAGAGAACTTAAACAAGTTTAAGGTCGGTAGCAAAGGCTTGGATATGATCCTTGCAAACAAGGGTCATGTCACAAATAGAAGTGGAATTGGTTTTGTGAGAGGATCTTACCAAAATCCTACCACCTTCATTAAAGGTCCCACGTTACATGTTTCACCTCATTTGAAATGCAACTTTTGTTGTAAATCCAGACATGTTGTTTACAAATGTCCATTTAAGAAAATTACTCCACATAAGTTGATATGGGTTCCTAAAGGAACAATAAATAATTCAATGATAAATGACAAAATTAGTAATGGAACCATAGGTAACAAAATATGTTTTTTAATTGATGATGTATTGCTAGTTGATGGATTAAAACATAATCTCTTAAGTATTAGTTAATTATGTGATAAAGGTTACATCATTAGATTTGAATCTAATGTGTGCATTATTGAAAAACCAAACAATAACATATCAATGATTGCCTTAAAACAAAATAATACCTACACCATCAACCTTGATGAACTTAGTAATGAAATGTGCTTTTCCGTTTTAAATGATATTGCTTGGCTTTGGCATAGGAGAAGAGGCCATGCAAGTAGGAAACAAATATCTAAGATTTCATCTAGAGAGTTAGTACGAGAGATTCCCAATATGAAGTTTGTTAAGGACAAAGTGTGTGATACTTGTCAACTAGGGAAATAAATAAAAACTAGCTTCGAACCAAAAAATCAAATTAGAACCACTAGACCATTGTAATTGATCCAATTGGACTTATTTGGATCAATTGACACAACGAGTCTAGGAGGAAGTAAATATGCTTATGTAATTATAGATGACTATAGTAGATACACTTGGACCTATTTCTTGGCTCACAAAAGTGATTTTTTCATATGTTTCTCTAAATTTTGTAAACTTACTCAAAACAAAAAAGGCTTCATGATTTCATCAATTTGGCATAATCATGGTAACAAATTTCAAAACTATGACTTCCAAAGTTTTTGTGAATCCAATGGATATAATCACAACTTCTCCACTCCGAGAAATCCTCAACAAAATGGGGTAGTTGAAAGAAAAAATAAAAATTTACAAGAAATGACAAGAACCATGTTAAATGAATATAGTCTACCTAAGTATTTTTGGGCCAAAGCCGTTAATACGGCTTGCTATGTCATGAATAGGGTTCTAATAAGACCATCTATATCAAAAACTCCCTATAAATTATGGAATAACAAAAAATCAAATTTTTCTTATTTTAAAGTTTTTGGTTGTAAATGCTTTATTTTGAATGAAAAAGAGGCCTTAGAAAAATTTGATGATAAATCCGATGAAATTTCTTGGTTACTCTTCCGTTTCTAAGGCTTTTCGTGTTTTTAACAAAAGAACCTTAATTATAGAAAAGTCTATTCATATAGTTTTTAATGAAATTTCTAAGTTAAAGAAAAATGATTTTGATGATGATCTTGGTTTTGATAATTTGAATTTAAATGAACCCACTCCTCAAAATAGCAACTTGAATGCATTTCTTCCAAAATTTCCTTACCCAAGGAATGGAAATACGTAGATGCTCATCTAATGGAGCTAATTATAGGAGATACATCAAAAGGAGTTCAAACTCATTCTTCTTTCACGAATTTTTATGCTAACACTGCCTTCCTTTCTCAAATTGAACCTAAATGCATTGACGAAGCCATGAAAGAAGATTCATGGGTTATTGTAATGCAAGAGGAATTAAACCAATTTAAGAGGAATAAGGTATGGAAGCTTGTTTCTAAACTTAGTGACCATATAGTCATTGGTACTAAATGAGTCTTTAGAAACAAGCAAGATGAATGTAGTATCGTGGTTAGCAACAAGGCTAGACTAGTGGCCAAAGATTTCACCCAAGAAGAAGGTATTGATTATGAAGAGACCTTCGCTCCTATGGCAAGATTACAAGCCATTAAGATGCTCCTTGCCTATGCTAGTAGTAATGATTTTAAACTATTTCAAATGGATATCAAAAGTGCTTTCTAGAATGGTTTTATTTCCGAAGAAGTGTATATTGAACAATCTCCCGAATTTGAAAATTCTCTTCTTCCTAATCATGTATTTAAATTGACTAAGGCTCTCTATGGCTTAAAATAAGCTCCTAAAGCTTGGTATGAAAGGCTTAGTTCCTTTCTTATTTTAAATAACTTTACGAAAGGCAAGGTTGATACTATATTGTTTATCAAATATTTTAAAAATAATTTTCTTATTGTTCAAATTTATGTTGATGATATTATTTTTGGTTCTTCGGATGAATCATTATGTGAATCATTTGCCAAATGTATGAGTCATGAATTTGAAATGTGCCTAATGGGAGAATTAACCTTCTTTTTAGGATTGTAAATTAAATAACTTAGTAATGATATATTTCTTAATCAATTTAAATATACATTAGAATTGTTAAAACAATTTAACATGGATGGTTCAAAAGCTATAAACACTCCTATGAGTACTTCAACTAAGTTAGACATAGATGAAAGTGGTGAAAGCTTTGATCAAAAACTATATAGGGGAAAGATTGGTAGTTTATTTTACCTCACCACAACTAGACCGGATATCATGTTTAGTGTAAGACTTTGTGCTAGGTTTCAAGCTAATCCTAAATTGTCTCATCTTAAAAGTGTTAAAAGAATCCTTATATATCTTAAAGGAACTCCTAATTTAGGATTATGATATCCAAAATCTGATAATTTTGATTTAATAACTTACGCAGATGCCGATTTTTGCGGATGTAGGATAGATAGAAAAAGCACATCCGGAACATGTCAATTTTTAGGACATGCACTTGTTTCTTGGACTTCCAAGAAACAAAATTCGGTTGCATTATCTATAGCGGAAGCTGAATACATAGCTGCAAGTGCATGCTGTGCACAAGTTGTTTGGATAAAAAATACGTTGGAAGACTATGGAATTTACTTAAAGAACATTCCCATAAAATGTGATAATACAAGTGCTATTTGTCTAACCAAAAATCCAATTCAACCCTTTAGAACTAAGCATATTGACATTAGGCATCACTTTATACGAGATCATATCAATAATAATAATGTCACTCTAGAATTTATTGATACAAAGCATCAATTAGCGGATATTTTCATAAAAGCCTTAAATGAAGATCAATTTAATTTTATTACAAGGGAATTAGGAATTTTAAATTGTCCTTGTGAATGAGCTTGATTGTATATATTTTCTAAAAAATTTTCATCCTTTTTTTGGTTTTCATGGATTTGACTTCTTTCTTATTATTGTAAACCTCTATGCTACCTTGATAAGCGTTTGACATTATCCTAGTATATGATGTTGGATATTTCTTTCCAAAATTTTGTCAACATTTTAATGGCACCTTCATGTTATTTTGGATGATTTGATGTCTTCCTTTAATGATCGATCTTAATGCTAAGTTGAAGCTTTGACAATTTTAACATCTCCTTTTAAGATTTTTTTTATGAGATGATTTTATGAATGGCTTCAACGATCATGAGTTTTATGCTTGAAAACTCATCTCCTTTTTGTTGATAACAAAGGGAGAGAAGAATGTGCAAAAGATTGATGACTTGTGCAAATATGAAATTAGCATATGTATCAAAATGCAATAGCTTATATGTTGTATAATGCAATGAAAAATGTCTTATATGTGTTATATTCCTTAAAAGCATCGTAAAACTTTTTGAGCATATCGAATATGAAAGTATTTAGATTGGTTGTCATATCATATTTATCATTTTTTTATATATATGATAAGCAATTATCTCATGATCATATAAAATCATGCCTTGCATTTATATCATGAGATCCATGTTGAAATTTCATATTATTATTATTTCTTGTCGAAATGATAATTGTCTTTTATCATTCGGCTTGAAAATAATTTTCAGGCCTTGAAATTATGAGAAATACGAAGTTTCGTATTTGCTCATTCTTATTAAGAATAACGATAAGTTTAACGGATAGAACTTATCGGTTTAGGCTTGAATTCAAAGAGATTGAATTCAAGTGTTTTTATCTTCTCATAATATGGCATATAGATAGGCGGAGTTATGATTAACTCCATCATCAATTGATTGTCATCATCAAAAAGGGGGAGATTGTTGAATCTCGGATTTTTATGATGAAGTCAATTGATGGATTAATTGATCTGATCCATATTATTGAGTTAAGTGTGCAGGATTAACTACGATAGCTTGAATACATAAAGCAAGTTTACCGGAGTCAAGTTCAATGGGCATTCGAGAGTCTGCTGAAAGTTCGAAGAATCGTCGGAAGTGTTGTCGGAACGAACCGAGAGAATCGGGGACTTGCCGAAGTTTTCGAAAGTCCGCCGGAAAGATCGTCGAAGGTTCGCGGAGATCATCGAGAAGGTTCAGATACTTGCCAAAGACTCGTTGAACTAGCCACAAGACCGAGAGCCTACTGGGAGTCCGCCGGAAGAAATCCGAGGGTGTATCGGAAGTCCGCTGGAAGTTCGCTGGAAAGCTCGCCGGAAGGAAATTCAACGTTTCCAGTTAAAATTTACTTAGGGCTATGTCTTAATTTCGTAGTTTGCATATAATTTAGGTTAGAATTAAGGATTAATCCTATAACCAGGTTAGGGGCCAATTGGGCTCGAGTTTGGACTAGTTTGGGCCAAGTTTGGAGCCCAACTAGTGAGTTGGAACAATCCAAGCGGTGGCACCATTGGATTGGGCGGTGGCACCATCGAACTGGGTGGTGGCACCGCCCAGAACCCGAGAGGTCCGATAGTGGCACCGCTAGTACCCTACCGGACAGGGCGATGGCACCACCCAGAACCTGAGAGGTCTAGTGGTGGCACCGCTAGTACACTATCAGTGTCAGACACTGATAGGCGGTGGCACCGCCACTAACAGGCGGTGGCACCTCCAACATTGGGAAACCCAAAAGCAATTCAAATTTGGAGCCCAAATTTGAATCCTCTTGGGGCCTATAAATACCCCTCTTCTTAGCAGAGATAACAACTTTTTGAGAAGTTGAAAATTGAAAAAAAGCTTTAGCAAAGTCTTGTTTTCAATAGCTTAAGTGTTTGCCTCCCTCTTTCTCTTTGAAAAATCTATAAGAGTATGAACCACTTGTAAAAAGGTTATAAGAGGGGTATTTGGTCCTTCCCCTTCAGTGTGATTTGCTAGTGAAAGTTGGGAGCCTCATCGAAGAAGGCTTTGCAAGTGGATGTAGGTCAATTGACCGAACCACTTTACATTGTGGTATTCCTTGAATATGTGAGTGTTTAATTTTTTGAACCACTTATCTTCTTAGCAGCAAACTGTTCGGTTTTCTTCTCCCTACTATTGACTTCCTTTACTCGAGCTATTTTAGCTAAGTCATCCTTCATCGAATTGAAATCTCTACACATTTATGAAATCGATTTCAAACTTACGAGTTTTAATCCGCTGCACTAATTTACCCCCCCTCTTAGTGCCGCTTCGATCCTAACAGTGAAGAACACAACCTTATTTACATCATCATATAAAATTTGCATCATAAGAGGAGAAGATTTAAGTGATTGATACAAAGAATCAAGAAAGTCCGAAAACGAAATATAACAAATTCATACATTCGGACAAATTAAACATTCCTAATTCTCTTATAATAAAATCAAATTATTCTTCACTTAAATGATTTGTAAAATTATCGACTAATTGATGTTTTGTATCAATAAACTCTAAGATTATATCATGATTATTAACATAATCTCATATAAAGTGATGCCTAATATCAATATGTTAAGTTCTAGAGTGTTGAATGAGATTTTTTGTTAAACATATTACACTTGTGTTATCACATTTTATGGAAATATTTTTAAGATGAATCTTATAATCCTCTAAAGTATTTTTCATCCACACAACTTATGCACAACATGCACTAGCTACAATGTACATAGCTTCGGTTGTAGATAGTGCAACTGAGTTTTGTTTCTTGGAAGACCAAGAAACAAGTGTTTGTCCTAAAATTTAATATGTTCTGAATGTGCTTTCTCTATCTAATCTACATCGAGCAAAATCCGCATCAGCATAAGCAATTAGCTTAAAGTTCTCGAATTTTTGATATCATAATCCTAGATTATGGTTCCTTTAGTATATCTAAGTATTCTCTGAACTGCTTTAAGATGAGATATCTTAGGATTAGATTGAAACCTAGCATATAGTCCTGCATTAAACATGATATCCGGTCTAGTTAGGTGAGGTATAGTAAACTTCCTATCATACCCCTATAAGCTTGATCAAAGCTTTCTCCACTTTCATCAATATCTAACTTAGTGGAGGTGCTCATAGGAGTGTTGATAGCCTTTGAGCTATCAATATTAAACCTTTTTAGCAAATATAAAGCATATTTTGTTTGACTAAGAAAAATACCATTACTTTGTTGTTTGATTTGTAAGCCTAAAAAGAAAGTTAATTCCCCCATCAACATCATTTCAAATTTAAGACTCATACTTTTTGCAAATGACTCACATAAAGATTCATTCATAGAACCAAAAATAATATCATCAACATAAATTTGAATAATAAAAAAATTATTTTCAAAATTTTTGATAAACAATGTAGTATTGACCTTGCCTTTAGAAAAATTATTTTCGATAAGAAATGAGCTAAGTCTCTCATACCAAGCCCTTGGGGCTTGTTTCAATCCATAAAGAGCTTTAGTCAATTTAAACACATGATTAGGGAGATTATAATTCTCAAATTCGGGAGGTTCTTCAATATAAACTTCTTCAGAAATAAAGCTATTAAGAAAAGCACCTTTAACATCCATTTGAAATAACTTAAAATTGTTACTACTAGCATAGGCAAGGAACATCCTTATAGCTTCTAATTGTGCCACAAGAGTAAAGGTTTCTTCATAATCGATACCTTCTTTTTGGTTGAAACCCTTGGCCACTAATCTAGCCTTGTTTCAAGCCACAATACTAAATTCATCTTGCTTATTTCTAAAGATCCATTTAGTACTAATAATTAAATGGTCATTTGGCCTAGGAACAAGCTTCCACACCTTATTTCTCTCAAATTGATTCAACTCTTCTTGTATTGTGATAACCCATGAATTATCTTTCAATGCCTCATCAATACATTTTGGTTCAATTTGGGAGAGAAAAGCGGCATTGGCACAAAAATTCTTAAGAGAAGAATGAGTTTGAACCCCTTTTGATATGTCTCCAATAATTAGCTCCTTAGGATGAGTATCTACATACTTCCATTCCTTGGGTAAGGATGTTTCGAAAGAAGATGCATCCAAGTTGCTAGATGGAGAAAGGGTTTCATTTAAATTCAAAGCATCAAAATTAAGATCATCATCAAACTCATTTTTCTTAACTTCATAAATTTCATTGAAACCAATATGAATAGACTTCTATAATTAAGGTTCTTTTGTTAAAGATATGAAATACTTTAGAAATAGAAGAATAGCCAAGAAAAATTCCTTCATCGGATTTAGCATCAAACTTTCCTAATGCATCTTTTTCATTCAAGATAAACACTTACACCCAAAAACTTTAAAATATGAAATATTAGGTTTTTTGTTGTTTCACAACTCATAAGAAGTTTTGGTGAGTAAAAGTCTTACTAGAACTCTATTCATGACATAGCATGTCGTGTTTATGGCTTCAGCCCAAAAATATTTGGGTAGGCTATGTTCATTCAACATGGTTCTTGCCAATGATTTTACCCTTGTTGTTGTCTCCGAATGTGACGTATCCTTCGTCTATGCTAGTGAGCTTAGAGAATTGAGATGGATCTCTGGTCATATACCTTAAGCATCTACTATTAAGGTACCATCTCTTGCTCCTAGCTTGTGATGGTAAACATTTCTACAAAAAGGATGATTATTAGGTACCCATTTGACCTTAGGTGCCTCCAAAATTGATCTACATAGCTTATCATATTACATTGAGTCATTTGAGGTTCTTTTAGAAACCCAAATCAATTTGTGTGGACTATATTTCTTAAATGGACAATGATAAGCTACATGCCCAAATTTACAACAAAAGTTGCATTTCTTTCGGGGCGAAATATGCAAAGTAGGGCCTTTAATAAAGGTGGTTGGATTTTGGTAAGAGCTACTCATAAATCTGATTCTGCCTTTTCCATGAACGTGACCCCTGTTAGCAAGGATCATGTTCAAGGATTTGCTACCAACCTCAAACTTTTCTAAGGTTTTCTTAAGTAGTAGGTTTTCCTTTTGAAATAATTCTAGTTCATCACATTTCGTACATGAAGCTAAACTATTATTGTGCTCAACTTTTAATCTATCATAATTACTAACAAGAGAATCATGCTCCTTTTTTAACAATTTATATTTTTTACTAATTGATTTATATTATTCAAATAAATCATGAAAAAGTATTTAAAAGTTCATCAAATGATAAATTTGCATCAAATGAACTTGTTACCTCATCTCCAATGGCCATTAGTGCATAGTGAGCAACTTGCTCGGGGTTGGCTGGCTCCTCTTTTTCGGATGAACTTGAGTCGTCCCATATTGCTTTAAGAGCTTTCTTCTTCTTTGGTTGTTTCTTCTTTGATTGGAGACATTCACTCTTGTAATGTCCCGACTTCTTGCATTTATAACATATCACTTATTCTTTTTTAGGATTAATTTTATTTTTAGTATTATTTCTAAATTTATTTATTTTTATAAATTTTTTGAATCTTTTTGTTAATAGTGCCAAGTCTTCATCAAAGTCCTCATCACATAAATTTTTTTTTAAATGGTCTTCTTGAGTTCTTAGAGTCATATCTTTCTTGTTCTTTGGAAGGTTGTTTTCTAGCTCTTCATGAGCATTATAAGTCATCTTATAGGTCATTAGTGACCCGATTACTTCTTCAAGAGGAAAGTTATTTAAATCTTTGGCCTCTTAAATGGCCGTGACTTTAGGGTCCCAATTATTGGGAAGGGATCTTAAAATTTTATTAACAAGCTCAAAATTCGAGAAAATTTTACCAAGTCCTTTTAAACCATTGACGACATCCGTAAATCGGGTGTACATATCTCCAATGGTCTCACTTGGTTTAATTCGAAACAACTCATAAGTATGCATTAAAAGATTGATTTTTGACTCCTTCACTCTACTAGTGCTTTCATGAGTCACTTCGAGTATATGCCAAATATCAAATGTCGTTTCACAATTGGACACACGATTAAACTCGTTTTTATCTAAGGCACAAAACAAGGCATTCATAGCCTTTGCGTTTAAAGCGAAAGTCTTCTTTTCCAATTCATTCCAATTGTTCATTAGAAGAGAAGACTTTTGAAATCCATTGAAATTAAGAAGATCCTCATTCTAGTCTTCCAATATATATAATTCGTCCTATTGAACATGGGTGGATGTGTAATTGAATGACCCTCTAAGTTGCCGGCAAATACTAACTCTCTTGGGTTTAAAACCAAATGAGAGTGAACCTTACTCTGATACCAACTGTTAGGATTAAGAGCGGCACTAAAAGGGGGGGGCGGGGGGTGAATTAGTGTAGCGGAAAACTTTTACGATTTCAGAAAAATATTCGTTTCGATTAAAATTGATTCCGACGAAAATGGTTTCGATTCAATCTGTTTCAGAGAGAAGTTGAACTTGAAAGCTTTCTTAAAAGCGAAAGAGAAGATTAAGGAGGTTTGCAGTAATGTAAATTGCACAAATAAAAAGAAAACCAAAATTTAGAGTGGTTCAGTCAATGTGACCTACATCCACTTTCGGATTCCTCCTCCGATGAAGTCACCGGCGTCCACTAAAGGCCTTCCTTTAATAGGTGTAGACCGAACACCTCTTTACAGTGCTTTCTCCTTTTCCCAGGTTTAGGAGATAACCCCTACAAGTCTCACTCCTCTTTCTTGGATGGTTATAAGGCTAAGAGATGGAGGAGGAGAACTCTAACTTTTACAACACTTTTATGACTCAAGAATTCAAGATTAAGTAAATACTTTCGTTCTCTTTCATGCAAAAAAGGGTGGGGTTTTTATAGACCCCAATGACTTCAAAATTGGAGCAAAAAAGTATCACATCCCCAGAATCCACTGCCGATACCACTGCCGTTACTGGGCAGTACTACCACAGATGATTTGACACTAGGCGGTACTACCTCCGGACAGGGGCGGTACCACCGCTGGCAGCATTACTTCCGATGGTGCCACTGCTGATAGCATTATTGCCGACGGTACCACCGCCCAGATATCCTGGGGGCACTACTTTCCAAGCGGTGCCACCGCCGGCCCTATTTTTAGTGGTTGAATTGGCTAATCAATTCGGCCCAATTTAGTGCTTTTAAGGGCCCAATTGGCCCCTAATTAAGTTAGTGGGATTACCTCCAAATCATAACTTAATTTATGCTCTAACTACAATAACTAAGACATAATTATAACGCTTCTTATTTTGGTGCGTCAATTGCTCTTCCGGCGAGCTTCCGGCGTACTTCCAGTGAACATATAACGAACTCTTGGTAATGTTCCGATGGACTCCCAGCAAGCTGCTGGACTTTACGACGATCTTCTTGGCGAGTTCCGACGAGCTTCTTTGGCAAGCTCTTGGACTTCTCGGTTGGTTCTGGCAGAACTTCCGACGAATGTTCAGACTTCCGACGAACTCTCGAACTCCAAATGAGATCTCGATTTTAACTCCGGAACAACACCTGCTTTATGTCTTACTGCTATTGTAGTTAATCCTACACACTTTTTTCAACATATAGATTAGATCAAATAAATTATAATTGACTTCATCATCAAAATCCGAGATTCAACATTACTTGTATAGGCAAACATTTGAAATCTTTATTGATCACAAGAGTTTAAAGTATATTTTTACTCCGAAAGAGTTAAACATGAGGTAGTGGAGATGGATAGAACTTCTAAAGGATTATGATTGTACCATTCATTATCACTTAGGTAAAGCTAATGTTGTAGCTGATGCACTTAGTAGAAAATCTATAAGTTTTATGCCGACTATGGTTATGAAGCAATGGAAGTTATTAGAAGAAAAATATGATTTAAATGTTATGAGAAAAGGGCTAAACTCAATAATATTAATAGCCTCCATCCAAGTGCAATCTGATCTCATTCAATAAATTAAAGAATGACAACTATGAGATCAATGCTTAATCTACTTAAGGAATAAACTAGAAAAGGGATTGAAACTAAATTTTCAAGTTTCAAAGGATGGTCTATTGAGATTTGGGGATAGAATATGTGTTCCAAATGACCCAGATATCATAAATTAAATCTTGAGGGAAGGTCATAATTTAGAGTACACCATGCATCCTGGTAGCGTTGAATATGTGTTCCAAATGTGTTCCAAATGACTAAGATGTACAAAGATCCCTAAAGTCAATATTGGTGGGAAGGCATGAAGAAGGAGATTACAATATATGTTTCAAAGTGTTTGACTTGTCAACAAATCAAAGCAGAACACCAAAGACTTGGAGGTTTGTTGCAACCTTTAGATATTCCTGAATGGAAATGAGAATGTGTTACTATGGACTTTATTTCAGGACTACCCCGAGCTTCTGGAAAGAATGATGCTATTTGGGTTATCATTGATAGGTTAACGAAATCTGCACATTTCCTACCAATCAATCTGACTTATTCTCTTAATAGGCTTGTAGATTTATATATCAATGAAATAGTAAGACTTCATGGCATTCCGAAGGAGATCATCTCTAACCGAGACTCCAGATTTTTATCTAGATTCTGGAGAAGGTTACAGGAATCTATGGGTACTAAAGTTAAGTTTAGCACTGCTTATCACTCTCAAACTAATGATCAATCAGAAAGAACCATTCAAACACTTGAGGATTTGCTTAGAGCTATGGATTGGAAAGGTGAAATACCACTTCGTAAAGAACCATTCAAACACTTGAGCTCTAATACCACTGTTGGGAAATCTTGGGGGTGACATTGTTGAATCTTGGATTTTGATGATGAAGTCAATTGTCATTTGTTGTCTAATGTATGTGTTGAGATAAGTGTGCAGGATTAACTACGATGAAAGTAAGACATGCAGCAGGAGTTGCGCCAGAGTCATGACAATGATCACGTTGGGAGTTCGAGAGCTCGACGGAAGTTCGGACAATCGTCGGAGGTTCTGCGGGAACAAATCCGAGAAGTCCAGAAGCTTGCCAAAGGAGCTCGTCGGAACTTGCCAAGTGGATCGTCGCAGTCCAGGAGTTTGCCGGAAGTCCGTAGGAGCATCACCGAGGGTTCATCGGATGATCGACGGAAGTTCGCCGGAAACTCGCCGGAAGAAGCGAGTGACGCACCGAAGCAAGCTGCAGAATATGTCTTAGGAAATAATCGTAGTTAGCACTTTGATTAAGTTAGAAATGGGAGGTGATCCCATTAGCTTAATCCTGGGGCAATTGGGCCCCTGAAGAACTCAAATTGGGTCGAATTGTTCAACCCATTCGGACCTAGGTTGCTGTGGGAGGTGCAACCGCCCAGGCAGGGAGGTAGCACCGCCCAGGCTATGTCTCCCAGCGAGACTGGGCGGTGCAACCGCCCTAGCCAAGAGGTGTAACTACCCATGGCTCAGTCTCCGAGCGAGACTGGGCGGTGCAACCTCCTCTGTCAGGAGGTAGCACCGCCAGAGCTCAAGTTTCGAGCTCTGCCAAGCGGTGCAACCTCTCCAGTCAAGCGGTGCAACCGCCTGAGCTCGGTCTTCGAGCTCTGGTAGAGAGGTGCAACCGCCCCAGTCAGGAGGTGCAACCGCCTGATCCCGGAATTCCGGGATTTGATCGTTTTGAGCTCCAAATTTGAACTAGGTTGGGGCCTATAAATACCCCACCCATTCAGCACTGAAAAGATACAGACCTACACCGAATTCTTGATCTTTTCTGTGATTCTAAGAGCTCAAATTTGTATAAAGTCCAAAAGTTCTCCTCTTTCTGTTCTTCAAGTCTTGAGTTGTAAAGAGAGGAGAGAAAGGTTCTGTAAGGGTTGTCTCCTGAGCCCGTCAAAAGGAGTGAAACTATAAAAGGGCAGTTGGCCTTCGCCTATTGAAGGAAGGCCTCTAGTTGACGTCGGTGACCTCGTCGGTGGAGGAAGCCAAAAGTGGAGTAGGTCAAGACTGACCGAACCACTCTAAATCTCTGGTTTAGAGCACTTTATCATTACTGCAAACCTCCTACATAGCTACTGCCCTCTGCGCTTTTATGAACGAGTCTCTAAGTTCTGTTCTTTCCGAATCTGCATTCAGACCTAAATCGGTGTTTTCGTAAGATCTCTACATTGCAGTTTACGTTTACGTCTTGATTCTGTTTATAACTGCAAACTTATTTATGCGCTTTTACGAACGAGTTTCTCTGCAGTTTACGTTTACGTCTTGATTCTGTTTATAACTGCAAACTGATTTATGCGCTTTTACAAATGAGTTTCTCTGCAGTTTACGTTTACATTCCATTTATAACTGCAAACTGACTTCTGCGCTTTTACGAACGAGTGTCTAAGTTCAAATCTTTCCGAATATATGTTTTGACGTAAAACTGTGTTTAGATGCAAACTGCGCTTAGACGCAATCTACGCTTAAGACGCAAACTGCGCTTTAACGCAAACTGCGCTTAGACGTAATCTGAGCTTCGACGCAATCTGCGCTTAAGACGCAAACTGCGCTTAAACGCAAACTACGCTTAGACGCAATCTGAGCTTCGACGCAATCTGCGCTTAGACGCAAACTGCGCAAACTGCGCTTAGACGCAATCTGAGCCTAAGACGCAAACTGCACTTAGATGCAAACTATGCTTAGTCGCAATCTGCATTTAGACGCAAACCGCATTTAGACACAAACTGCATTCAGACGTAAATTGCGTAAACTGCGCTTAGACGCAAACTGTGTTTAGACGTAAACTGTACTTAATCATAAGTAATCTTAGAATCGGCTTTTGCATCAAAATAGTTTTTTATCGAACGAACGCAGCTTTCATTTTTAATCGCTGAAAGATTTCCGCTGCACTAATTCACCCCGCCCCTCTTAGTGCTCTCGATCCTAACAATTGGTATCAGAGCCCGGTTAACTCTCAAACGGATTAAAACCCAAGAGAGATGGCTTATGCCGGAAACCAAGAGGGCCATTCCATTACACATCCACCCATGTTTAATGGGACGGACTACACCTATTGCAAGACCCGAATGAGGATCTTTCTTATTTCTATGGACGTTGAACTCTGGAATCTTGTCGAGAATGGTTTTTCAAAGTCTTCTCTTCCAATGATCGATTGGAACGATTCGGAGAAGAAGGCTGTCGCTCTTAATGCAAAGGCTATGAATGCCTTATTTTGCGCACTTGATAAAAACGAGTTTAATCGTGTTTCGATTTGTGAAACTGCATTTGATATTTGGCACACACTCGAAGTGACTCATGAAGGCACAAGTAGAGTGAAAGAGTCAAAAATCAATCTTTTGTTACACTCTTTCGAACTTTTTCGGATGAAACCGTGTGAGACTATTGGCAACATGTTTACCCGTTTCACGGATGTTGTCAACGGTCTTAAAGGACTCGGAAAATTTTTTTCGGATTTTGAGCTCGTAAATAAGATTCTAAGATCCCTTCCTAAGAGTTGGGATCCTAAAGTCACTGCTATTCAAGAGGCAAAAGATCTAAACAACTTCCCTCTTGAAGAACTAATTGGGTCATTAATGACCTACGAGATGACTTGCAAAGCTCATGAAGAGCAAGAAGACATCATTCCAAAGAACAGGAAGGATATGGCACTTAGAACTTTGGAAGATCACTTGAAAGAAAACTCAAGTGATGAGGACTGTGATGATAACTTGGCACTTCTAACAAGAAAATTTTAAAAATTCATTAAAAGAAACAAGTTTAAGAATGGCACTAAAAGTAAACTTGAACCCAAGAAAGACCAAGTTATTTGCTATGAGTGCAAAAAGCCGGGACACTACAAGAGTGATTGTCCCCAAGCCAAAAAGAGAACAACAAAAAAGAAGGCGCTAAAAGCAACATGGGATGATTCGAGCGCATCTGAAGAAGAGGAGTCTAACACCGAGCAAGTTGCTCATTACGCCTTAATGGCCATCGGAGAGGAGGTAACAAATTTATTAGATGCTGGTTTATCTTTCGATGAATTATTAAATGCCTTCCATGACTTATTTGATGAATGAAAGATTATCAATAGAAAATACAAATTGCTGAAAAAGGAGCATGATAGTCTTACTTGTGATTTTGATAAGTTAAAAATTGAATATCTTGATAGTTATATTCATGTATCAAATGTCATGATCTAGAAACTCTCCAAAAAGAAAACTCGCTACTTAAGGACACCTTGAAGAAATTCGAGGTTGGTAGCAAGTCATTGAACATGATCCTTGCAAACAAGGGTCACGTTCCAAAAAGAAGTGGAATTGGATTTGTGAGAAGTCCTCACCTAAATCCAACCACCTTTATAAAAGGTCCCATCTTACATGTTCAACACCAAGCAAAATGTAACTTTTCTTGCAAAATTGGACACAAGACGCATTATTGTCCATTCAAGAAAATTAGTCCAAACAAATTGATTTGGGTTCCTAATGGAACCATGATAAACTCTATGCAACATGATAAACAATGTAAATCTATCTTTGAGGCACCCAAAAGCAAATGGGTACCTAAAAATCATCCTTTCTTGTAGAAACCCACACCATCGCAAGCTAGGAGCAAGAGATGGTACCTTGATAGTGGATGCTCAAGGCATATGACCGGAGATCCATCTCAATTCTCTAAGCTCACTAGGATAGACGAAGGCTGTGTCACCTTCGGAGACAACAACAAGGGTAAAATCATTGGCAAAGGAACCATAGGTAACAAATCCAACTTCTTTATTGAAGATGTTTTGTTAGTTGATGGTTTAAAACATAACCTCTTGAGCATTAGTCAATTATGTGATAAAGGATATGTTGTCAAATTCAAATCTAATGCTTGCATCATTGAAAAACCACATAAGAACATGTCTATGATTGCATTAAAACAAAATAACGTATACACTATTGACATCAATGATTTATGTGATGAAATGTGTTTTGCGGTTATGAATGAGGATGCTTGGCTATGGCATAGAAGATTAGGTCATGCTAGCATGAAACTGATCACTCAAATATCATCTAGAGAACTTGTAAGAGGAATTCCTCATATCAAGTTCATCAAAGATAATGTATGTGATGCTTGCCAATTAGGTAAACAAATTAAGGGTAGTTTCAAAGCTAAGAATCAAATAAGCACCTCTAGACCCTTACAATTGATCCATATGGACTTATTCGGATCAATCTCTACATCGAGTCTTGGAGGTTGCAAGTACGCCTTTGTCATTGTTGATGACTATAGCAGATATACATGGACCTACTTCTTAAAACAAAAAAATGAATGCTTTAAATATTTTACCAACTTTTGTAAACTTGTTCAAAATCAGAAGGGTTCTATGATTTCGTCAATTAGAAGTGATCATGGTGGAGAATTTCAAAACTATGACTTCCAAGAATTCTGTGAACTCTATGGATACAACCATAACTTCTCTACTCCAAGAAATCCTCAACAAAATGGGGTAGTAGAAAGAAAAAATCGAAATCTACAAGAAATGGCAAGAACCATGTTGAATGAACATAGCCTACCCAAATATTTTTGGGCCGAAGCCGTAAACACTGCATGCTATATTTTGAATAGAGTTCTAGTAAGACCCTTACTCACCAAAACTCCTTATGAGTTATGGAATAACAAAAAACCCAATGTCTCATATTTTAAAGTCTTTGGGTGTAAATGTTTTATCTTGAATGAAAAGGATAACTTAGGAAAATTCGATGCTAAATCTGATGAAGCAATCTTTCTTAGTTATTCTTCGGTTTCTAAAGCTTTTCGTATTTTCAATAAAAGAACTTTAATTATTGAAGAATCCATCCATGTTGTTTTCAATGAGATTTCCGAAATTAGGAAAAATGATCTTGACGATGATGTTAATTTTGATTCTTTGAATTTAAACGAAACCCCGTCTCCAACTAGCAACTTGGATGCATCCACTTCTCAGATTTCCTTACCCAAGGATTGGAAGTATGTAGATGCTCATCCTAAGGAGCTAATCTTAGGAGACACATCAAAGGGGGTTCAAACACGATCTTCTTTTAAAAATTTTTGTGCCAACGCCGCCTTTCTCTCCCAAATTGAACCCAAATGTGTTGATGAAGCCATGAAAGATGATTCATGGATTATCGCAATGCAAGATGAATTGAATCAATTTGAGAGAAATGAGGTGTAGACGCTTGTTCCTAGGCCAAATGACCATTTAGTTATTGGTACTAAATGGGTCTTTAGAAACAAGCAAGATGAAAATGGTATCGTGGTTAGAAACAAGGCTAGATTAGTGGCCAAAGGTTTCAACCAAGAAGAATGTATCGACTATGAAGAAACCTTTGCTCCTGTGGCTCGATTAGAAGCCATAAGAATGCTCCTTGCCTACGCTAGCAATATTAATTTTAAATTATTTCAAATGGACGTTAAAAGCGCTTTTCTTGATGGCTTTATTTCCAAAGAAGTCTATGTTGAACAACCTCCTGGATTTGAAAATAATAGTCTCCCTAATCATGTGTTTAGATTAACTAAAGCTCTCTATGGTTTAAAACAAGCTCCAAGGTCTTGGTATGAGAGACTTAGTTCTTTTCTTATTGAAAATAATTTCATAAAAGGCAAGGTTGATACTACATTATTCATCAAGAACTTTGAAAATAATTTTCTCATTGTTCAAATTTATGTTGATGATATTATCTTTGGTTCTACGAATGAATCTCTTTGTGAATCCTTTGCTAAAACTATGAGTCTTGAATTCGAAATGAGTCTAATGGGAGAGTTAACATTCTTCTTAGGTCTATAAATCAAACAACTAAGCAATGGCATCTTTATTAGTCAAACTAAATATGCTATGAGTTTACAAAAGAAGCTTAATATGAATAATTCAAAAGCTATTAACACTCCTATGAGCACCTCCACTAAGTTAGAAATTGATGAAAGTGGAGAAAGCTTCGATCAAAAAACTTATAGGGGTATGATAGGAAGTTTACTTTACCTCACTGCAACTAGACCAGACATAATGTTCAGTGTAGGACTTTGTGCTAGATTTCAATCAAACCCTAAGATATCTCATCTCAAAGCAGTTAAAAGAATACTCATATATCTTAATGGTACCACAAATCTAAGATTATGGTACCCAAAATCAGAGAAGCTTGAGTTAATTACTTATGCTGATGCGGACTTCGCTGGCTGTAGATTAGATAGAAAAAGCACATCAGGAACATGTCAATTCTTAGGACATGCCCTTGTTTCCTAGTCATCTAAGAAACAAAACTCGGTTGCACTATCAACAACCGAAGCTGAATATATTGCAGCAAGTGCATGCTGTGCACAAGTTGTTTGGATGAAAAATACCTTAGAAGATTATAAAGTTCATCTTAAAAATATTCCCATTAAATGTGATAACACAAGTGCAATATGCCTAACAAAAAACCCTATACAACACTCAAGAACAAAACATATTGACATTAGACATCACTTTATACGAGATCATGTTACGAATCATGATGTAATCATAGAATTCATTGATACGAAACATCAACTAGCTGATATCTTTACAAAACCTCTAAGTGAAGAACAATTTGATTTCATAAGAAGAGAATTAGGAATGTTGATGTGTCTGAATACTCAAACTAGTTAAAATTATTTTTCGGATGTTATTGATTATTATTACATGCCTTGGTATCACTTGATCAAATAACATGTTGGAAATTATTTGACAAATGTTTTTGAAAATCAGTAGCTTACTCATATCCGAATGCATGTAAGAAGTTCATCTTATTTTCGGTTTGAATGCTAAAAATAGGATTTTCCTGTACACTCTTATGAAAACTTTTTGACAAATGAGTTTCCTCCTTTAAGCAATGAACTATAACATAACAAGGAGAAGAGATATCAAAGTATTATATGTGTCATGCCTTCCTTTATGTGCTTGATAACCTGCTAGAATCATATCTACCATGCTTTTTGATAATGCTACCATGCTTTTTGTTGATGACAAATGGGGAGAAAAATATGAATTGATATGGTTGCTATTACTAATGTTATGATTAGGCCATACCTGCTATCACTGATAATGATATGGTTGCTATTACTAATGTTGATATGGTTGCTATCACTGATACTATGATTAGGCCATACTTGCATCACCAAGAAATATATGATTGCCATATGCCCTATATCAAGATATCAAACAAAAATTTGTATCGTACGAACTGATATCTTACCATGTGATGCAATGCTACACTTGCTAAAATATTCGAAATGTGTACATCATATGATATCAAAATCTTGCTTCACAGCTTTACATGTCGATATCTTACAATATGATGAATTGCTACAATAACCATCATTCAAATTTGTTAAATTTGAAAATGTATGTCAAGCCTTGACATCATCTTCAAAGAGATACATTATGATAGGAATCATGATGGGAATATGTCTCTTGAATTTATAAAGTTTTTAAATTCGAGAAGTATGGCATATAGACAGGGGGAGTTAAGGTTAACTCCATTATCAATTGATTGTCATCATAAAAAAGGGGGAGATTGTTGAATCTCGGATTTTGATGATGAAGTCAATTGTCATTTATTGTCTAATGTATGTGTTGAGATAAGTGTGCAGGATTAACTACGATGAAAGTAAGACATGCAGCAGGAGTTGCGCCGGAGTCATGACAATGATCACGTTGGGAGTTCGAGAGCTCGACGGAAGTTCGGACAATCGTCGGAGGTTCTGCGGGAACAAATCCAAGAAGTCCAGAAGCTTGCCAAAGGAGCTCGTCGGAACTTGCCAAGTGGATCATCGCAGTCCAGGAGTTTGCCGGAAGTCCGCAGGAGCATCACCGAGGGTTCATCGGATGATCGACGGAAGTTCGCCGGAAACTCGCCGGAAGAAACGAGTGACGCACCGAAGCAAGCTGCAGAATATGTCTTAGGAAATAATCGTAGTTAGCACTTTGATTAAGTTAGAAATGGGAGGTGATCCCATTAGCTTAATCCTGGGGCAATTGGGCCCCTGAAGAACTCAAATTTGGTCGAATGGTTCAACCCATTCGGACCCAGGTTGCTGTGGGAGGTGCAACCGCCCAAGTAGGGAGGTAGCACCGCCTAGGCTATGTCTCCCAGCGAGACTGGGCGGTGCAACCGCCCCAGCCAAGAGGTGCAACCGCCCAGGGCTCAGTCTCCGAGCGAGACTGGGCGGTGCAACCTCCTCTGTCAGGAGGTAGCACCGCCAGAGCTCAAGTTTCGAGCTCTACCAGGCGGTGCAACCTCTCCAGTCAAGCGATGCAACCGCCTGAGCTCGGTCTTCGAGCTCTGGCAGAGAGGTGCAACCACCCCTGACAGAAGTAGCACCGCCCAGAGGCTCAGTCTTCGAGCTTTGCCAAGCGGTGCAACCGCCCCAGTCAGGAGGTGCAACCGCCTGATCCCGGAATTCCGGGATTTGATCATTTTGAGCTCCAAATTTGAACTGGGTTGGGGCCTATAAATACCCCACCCATTCAGCACTGAAAATATACAGACCTACACCGAATTCTTGATCTTTTCTGTGATTCTAAGAGCTCAAATTTGTGTAAAGTCTAAAAGTTCTCCTCTTTCTGTTCTTCAAGTCTTGAGTTGTAAAGAGAGGAGAGAAAGATTCTGTAAGGGTTGTCTCCTGAGCCCGTCAAAAGGAGTGAAACTGTAAAAGGGCAGTTGGCCTTCGCCTATTGAAGGAATGCCTCTAGTTGACGTCGGTGACCTTGTCGGTGGAGGAAGCCAAAAGTGGAGTAGGTCAAGACTGACCGAATCACTCTAAATCTCTGGTTTGCTTTTACTTTGAGCACTTTATCATTACTGCAAACCTCCTACATAGCTATTGCCCTCTGCGCTTTTACGAACGAGTCTCTAAGTTCTGATCTTTTCGAATATGCATTCAAACGTAAATTGGTGTTTTCGTACGATCTCTACATTGCAGTTTACGTTTACGTCTTGATTCTGTTTATAACTGCAAACTGATTTCTGTGCTTTTACGAACGAGTTTCTCTGTAGTTTACATTTACGTATTGATTCTGTTTATAACTGCAAACTGATTTCTGTGCTTTTATAAACGAGTTTCTCTGCAGTTTATGTTTACATTCCATTTATAACTGCAAACTGACTTCTGCGCTTTTACGAACGAGTGTCTAAGTTCAAATCTTTCTGAATCTATGTTTTGACATAAAACTGTGTTTAGACGCAAACTGCGCTTAGACGCAATATGCGCTTAAGACATAAACTACGCTTAATCGCAAACTGCGCTTAGACGCAATTTGAGCTTCGACGCAATCTGCGCTTAAGACGCAAACTGCGCTTAAACGCAAACTGTGTTTAGACGCAATCTGAGCTTCGACGCAATCTGCGCTTAGACGCAAACTGTGCAAACTGCGCTTAGACACAATCTGAGCCTAAGATGCAAAATGTACTTAGATGCAAACTGTGCTTAGTCGCAATCTGCATTTAGACGCAAACCGCATTTAGACACAAACTGCATTCAGACGCAAACTGCGTAAACTGCGCTTAGACGCAAATTGTGTCTAGACGTAAACTGTACTTAATCATAAGTAATCTTAGAATCGGCTTTTGCATCAAAAAAGTTTTTTATCAAACGAACGCAGCTTTCGTTTTTAATCGCTGAAAGATTTCCGCTGCACTAATTCACCCCCCCCCCCTCTTAGTTCTCTCGATCCTAACAACATCCTGTTGAATCTCGTATTTTGATGATGAAACCACTTGATATATGTTTATAATTTAATCTGCGTTTTGAGTGACATAGGAAGCTTCGATTAGGATGAGACAATTAAAGCAAGAAAAATCATGTTGTGCCGGAGGAACGTGTCAGAAGATTGGACGTCGGGTTAGTGGATCGGTCGATGTATCGATAGAAGGCTTCGGGTCGTGGACTCGGGCATTGGGCCAAGAAGAGCGGGTATTGCACCAAGGATATCGGAGTTGCGGAGTCAACTTGCCGATTGGGCAATAGGCCGTAGGAGAGGATGATGCGCCGAAGAATCGGACGAAGCGTCGAGGGACCAATGACATGTCGGACAACTTGGTTAATTGCTTAGGAATAATTGTATCGATCAAATTTTTGTTTTACATGTGCAGGATTAACTATGATGGAAGTAAGACATGCAGCAGGAGTTGCTCCGGAGTAAAGACTATGATCACGTTGGGAGTTTGAGAGTTTGACGGAAGTTCGGACGGTCGTCGGAGTTTCTTTGGGAACAAATCCGAGAAGTCCAAGAGCTTGCCAAAAGAAGCTCATCGGAACTCGCCAAGTGGATCGTCGCAAGTCCAGGAGTTTTCCGGAAGTCCGCAGGAGCATCATTGAGGGTTCATCAGATGATCGACGGAAGTTCGCCGGAAGCTCGCCGAAAGAAGCGATTGACACACCGGAGCAAGTTGCAATAAATGTCTTAAGAAATATCATAGTTAGCACGATAATTAACTTAGAAATAGGAGGTGATCCCATTAACTTAATCTTGGGGCAATTGTGCCCTTAACAGACCCAAATTGGGCCGAATGGATTAGCCCATTCGGACCCAAATTTCTTAGCCAGCGGTGACACCGCCTAGGGCTCAGTCTCCGAGCTAGGCTGGGCAGTGCAACCGCCCCTGACAAGCGGTGGAACCGCTTGAGCTTAGCCTTCGAGCTCTACCAAGCGGTGCAACCGCCCTAGTCAGGCAATGGCACTGCCTGGGCTCAGTCTCCGAGAGAGATTGGGCGGTGCAACCGCCCCTGATAGGAGGTGGCACCGCCGAGAGGCTCAGTCTCTGAGCTCTACCAGGCGGTGCAACCGCTTGACCTTGAAATTCCAGGAGATGATAGTTTTGAGCTCGGAATTCAAACAGGTTTGGGGCCTATAAATACTCCACCCTTTCAGCAATAAAAGGGCAACCCAAATGTGTTTGGGGCCTATAAACTCATTTACGAATGTGTTTCTTAGTTAAGTATTTTCTGAATCGGCATTAAGACGGAAATCGATTTTATCGTACGAACATCATATTTCAGTTTGCGCTTCCATTCTGATTTCTATCTTAACTGCAAACTGCCTTCCTTACTTTACTTCAAATACGTTTTCGTAAGCTTTTAAAGTTATTATCTGCTTGAAACTACTTTTACGTCGGAATCGAATTTCAACGTACGAACGTAGTTTCAATCGTCGAAAGTTTTCCGCTGTACTAATTCACACACCCCCCCCCTCTTAGTGCTCTTGATCCTAACAATTGGTATCAGAGCCTGGTATTTCTCATTTCGGATTTACACCCGTGAGAAATGGCTCTTCATGGCTTTCAAGAGGGCTTATCGGTTATTCGTCCACCGTTGTTTAACGGATTGGACTACACTTATTGGAAAACTCGAATAAGAGTTTTCTTGATTTCTATGAATTTGGATCTATAGAATATTGTTGAAAATAGTTTTCAACTTCCCTCTAAACCGATGAACGAATGGTTGGATTTGGAGAAAAAGTATTTTTCTTTAAACGTATCGGTTATGAATGCCTTATTTTGTGCTTTGGACAAAAATGAGTTCGATCGGATTTCTATGTGCGAAATGGCTTTTGATATTTGGCGCACTCTTGAAATCACACACGAAGGGACAAGTAGTGTAAAAGATTCTAAAGTAAATTTTTTGATGCATGATTTCAAGCTTTTTCGAATGAAGCCGAGCGAAACCATTGTTGACATATACACCCATTTCACGGATGTCGTCAATGGTTTAAAAGCTCTTGGTAAATGTTTCTTGAATTTTGAACTTGTTAGTAAAGTTTTACGATCACTTTCTAAAGTTTGGGAATCAAAAGTAACGGCAATACAAGAAACAAAAGATTTAAATATTTTTCCAATTGAAGAACATCTCGGTTCGTTGATGACATATGAAATGGTGCATAATGCACATGATGAACAGAACAACCTTCCAAAGAACAGGAAGGATTTGGGACATAGAACATTTAAAGACTACTCGAGCATAAGCTCAAGTGATAGTGAAGTTAAACTACAAATGAAACAAAAATTAAAAAGCAAAAAGAACAAAACTACTTGCTTTAAACGCAAGAAGAAGAACAAAAATTGGGATGAATCGAGCTCCTTCGAAGATGAGGAGAAAATCAAGAAAGGTGAGGTAGCAAACTACGCCTTAACGACATTCAATGATGAGGTAATCGAAACCCCCTTAATTTATTTTGAAATTACTTGATGTTTTCCATGATGTATTTTCTTTTTCAAAATAATTATTTTTCTTAAAAATTACATATTAAAAAAAATTAAAAATGCAATAATATGATCATGCTCATAATTTTGAAAATAATAATGAAAATTACATTTTTTTGTTAATGGAAAAAAATGTTATATTTAAATCTAATGATCATATGTATGTTTTTCTTAAGAAGAAAAAGTGTGTATCTTGATTATTTCCGATTTTGATTAAAACCATGCTTGATGTCTTAATGAAAATATTAAGAAGTTTAATATCATGCTATATGTGGTTAAGAAGTAATAATGTGTATCATGTTGATTTCCATTGTTATTTCTCGATTTTGATTAAATAAAATCATGTTTGAAGAAATGCATAATGATGTAATATTAAACATTTTGATATCATGATTGACAATTTTATACATGAGATTTTAAGTTATACATGATGATAAGCATGTGTTATTTTCATGAGTGTATTTGAAAAACATATAGCAAAACCATGTCCGAATGCAAGAAAGTGTTAAATTTTATTTTTGGATTTTCTTGATCATAACAATTCATTTTTGAGAATCTTTGATCTAGATGACAAAATTCATTTTTCGATCCTAAACGTTGATGCATGTTTTTATTTAACATAAATGAAAAGGCATGCTAACATGAAATCAATCACTTAAAATGAAATATTAAAAAAAAAGGAAAATATATTATCAATGAAATCATGAATCTACCTATGTTATGAATTTTGTGAACCATAAAAGTGATTTTGATTATTTGAATTTGAAATGAGTTTTATCAAAATCATGTATTGATTTCTTGGATTAACATGAGATTACCTTTGATGATCATTTTGATTCATGGAATTTTAGATTCATGACTTGGTCTTACATTTGTTTATGAGATGGTTGAAATCTTTGTACCTTTGAATTATTCCCTTCTCCTTTCAATTTTTGAATTTATGCATGTTATATGTCAAACATTTGAAACCATATTTTGGTATCATGCATATCTAAGAAATGTTGATTTGACAAATTGAATGAATTGAAAATGAATGATGATTTTTCTCTTGAATATAACTTGTGATATTTTTTATATAAATCATCATTTTGATTTCTCGACATTCGATACATGAGATTTTATTATGAATTAAAATTTCTCATTAATCGATCTCCTATGATTCTACTTGATATTTTCATAAGAGGAGATTTTCTAAATGAATCATGATTTTTCCTTGTGAGTTCTTGGATTTATTACTTGATTTTCTTTTAAAACAAGATCTCTTCTTTGTACTCCTATGATTTTTCTTGATATTTTATTTAAAGAAGATATTTACTATATGAATCATGTCTTTTGGTATTCAAATGATTTTATCCTTCATGACATGATTTCTTTGTATTTATGGCTTGCATGGCTTGAAATGTTTTGGAATGATGCATGCAACACTATGATTTTTCCCTTAGATAAAAATGCATGCAACACTTTGATTTTTCCCTTAGATAAAAAGGCATGCAACACTTTGATTTTTTTTAATGTGAAAATCCATAATTATCATTTTCTAATAGAATGATAATTTGGAATCATGCATGTAATGATGATGTTATATTTTATATACATTATGATTTGGCATTATGCATGCAATACTTATGCCTTTTATTATGATGTATGTGATGTATTGCATATGATGTGAATCATGATTAAAATTGCCTTAATTTGAATTCAAGGTTTATCTCAATTATGGAATTTTGAAATAAGAATGATTACTCACCTTTGTCATGATCTGAAAATTGATATAAGGGTCTTCTCTTCTTTTTGACAATGACAAAGGGGGAGTAAGAATTTCTAGCGTGGACATCATGAAAAGAGGCAAACTAGCTAGCTTGCACAATTTAAGACGAAAGCAAAAATTGCACTTCTCAAAAGAGAAGAAATTGCTATATTGAACATCACCGATAATTGCTAGTTTGAAATCTCAAGAAGAAGCAAAACATGCTAACGTGCACATCTAGCAAACTTGCATATTTCAAGAAGTAAGAGTTGCTTTCTTGAACATCTCTAAATTGCTAGCTTGCATGTTCTAAAATGTTGTAACATTGCTAGCTTGCAAGATGTAGAGCTTGCTATCTTGAACATCTTAAGAAACAAAAATTATAAAAGTGCTATCTTGCCTATCTCAAGAAGCAAAACATGCTAACTTGCGCATCTAGCAAAGTTGACAAAATTTACATATTTCAAGAAGCAAGAGCTACATTCTTAAACATCTCTAATTTGCTAGCTTGCATGATGTAGAAGTTGCTATCTCAAAAGAAGCAAAAGTGCTATCTTGTAAAACTTGCATATCTAAAACTTGATAGCTTGAATGTTCTAAGCATGATGTAACACTTGCTCTTTTTTCTAGCTTCAAAACTACATGATGATAAAACTTGATATTATGTTTTTCATGCAATAAGTTGAATTAATACTATAAACACATTAGAGTTGAAACTTCTCCTTTTTGTTGATGACAAAGGGGGAGAAGTATGATGTTATGCATAAGTTTATACATAAGTTCACGATGATGTGTTGCAAGTATTCATGATGAATATTGCAATGACTTGAATTCAGTTTGAATTCAAAGTTCTGTCAATATGGCATATTGATAGGGGGAGTTTGTTTAAACTCTGGGAGTTAAGGTTAACTCCATCATCAAGTTGTTGTCATCATCAAAAAGGGGGAGATTGTTGAATCTCGTATTTTGATGATGAAACCACTTGATATATGTTTATGATTTAATATGTGTTTTGAGAGATGTAGGATGCTTCGATCAGGATGAGACAATTAAAGCAGGAAAAATCTTGTTGTGCCGGGGAACATTTTAGAAGATTGGACGTCAAGCCAATGGATTAGTCGACATATCGACAGAAGGCTTTGGGCCGTGGACTCGGGCATCGGGCCAAGAAGAGCAGGTATTGCACCAAGGATATCGAAGTTACGGAGTCAACTGGCCGATGGGGCAATAGGCCATAGGAGAGGACGATGCGTCGAAGAATCGGACGAAACGTCGAGGGACAAATGACATGTCGGACAACTTGGTTAATTGCTTAGGATTAATTTTCTCGATCGAAGTTTCGTTTCACATGTGTAGGATTAACTATGATGGAAGTAAGACATACAGCAGGAGTTGCACCAGAGTCAAGACTATGATCACGTTGGGAGTTCGAGAATTTGACGGAAGCCCGGATGGTCGTCGGAGGTTCTACGGGAACAAATCCGAGAAGTCTGGGAGCTTGCCAAAAGAAGCTCATCGGAACTCGCCAAGTGGATCATCGCAAGTCTAGGAGTTTGCCGGAAGTCCACAGGAGCATCACCGAGGGTTCATCAGATGATCGACGAAAGTTTACCGGAAGCTCGTCGGAAGAAGCAATTGACGCACCGGAGCAAGTTGCAGTAAATGTCTTAAGAAATATCGTAGTTAGCACGATGATTAAGTTAGAAATGGGAGGTGATCTCATCAACTTAATCTTGGGGCAATTGGGCCCTTGACTGACCCAAATTGGGCCGAATGGATCAGCCCATTCGGACCCAGATTTCTTGGCCAGCGGTGGCACCGCTTGGGTCGGTGGTGGCACCGCCTAGGGCTCATTCTCCGAGCTAGGCTGGGTGGTGCAACCGCCCTTGACAGGTGGTGGAACCGCCTAAGCTCAATCTCCGAGCTCTACCAAGCGATGCAACCGCCCCAGTCAGGAGTTGGCACCGCCTGGGCTTAGTCTCCGAGCGAGACTGGGCGGTGCAACCACCCTTGTCAAGCGATGGCACCTCCCAGAGGCTTAGTCTCAGAGCTCTGCTAAGCGGTGCAACTGCCCCTGATAGGAGGTGGCACAGCCTAGAGGCTCAATCTCCGAGCTCTGCCAAGTGGTGCAACCACCCCTGACAGGAGGTGGCACTGCCCAGTCTCCGAGCTCTGCTAGGCGGTGCAACCGCCAGACCCCGGAATTCCGGGAGATGACAGTTTTGAGCTCGGAATTCAAACTGGTTTGGGGCCTATAAATACCCCACCCTTTCAACAATGAAAGAGCAACCCAAAAGCACCGAAAGATTGATCTTACTCTTTGATTTTAGAGCTCAAAAGTGTTGTAAAGTTTAGAATTTCTCCTCCCTCTTTTCTTCCAAGTTTTGATCTTTCAAGAGAGGAGAGAAAATTTTGTAAAGGTTGTCTCCTAAGCCTGTCAAAAGGAGTGAAACTGTAAAAGGGTGGTTGGCCTTCGCCTATTGAAGGAAGGCCTCTAGTGGACGTTGGTGACCTCGTTGGTGGAGGAAGCCAACAGTGGATGTAGGTCAAAACTGACCGAACCACTCTAAATCTCGGTTTGCATTTACTTTAAGCATCTTATTTTTACTGCAAACCTCCTCAATAGCTTATTGCCTTTTGCTTATTTACGAACGTGTTTCTTAGTTAAGTATTTTCCGAACCGGCATTAAGACGGAAATCGGTTTTATCGTACGAACATCATATTTCAGTTTGTGCTTACATTCTGATTTCTATCTTAATTGCAAATTGCCTTCCTCACTTTACTTCAAATACGTTTCCGTAAGCTTTTAAAGTTATTATCTGCACGAAACGACTTTTATGTCGGAATCGAATTTCAACGTACGAATGTAGTTTTAATCGTCGAAAGTTTTCCGCTGTACTAATTCACACCCCCCCCCCTCTTAGTGCTCTTGATCCTAACACATCCCCTATTTTAAAATTTAATAAATACTTGTTTGGAAATATGAGGATTATTTAATAATTTTTTATATTAAATGATATTATATTAAAAGTTTATGGCTAGGGACCTAAGAGTAAATATTAAAAATTTGATATGATTTATGAAAGATTCATATTTAAGTTAAAGAAAAAAAATGATGGACATGTGTCATTAGCTAACTTAAGGTTGGTGCCACTTATGTTTGCTTGCCGCCTTGCAATGTTGCAACCCTTGTGTTAGCCAAAAGTAATTAAATGAGAGATTAAAGGAAACTTAACAAAAGAGGGATACTTGCTGTAGAGTAGGTTTGAGAAGAAGAAGAAGAAGAAAAACCTTTGTCATGCTTGAGGTATTGCATTAATTTCCCCACATTTGGAAATCAAACTTTTCTAAGGCAAGTATTCTAACCACATCCCATAGAAATCCTAATCTCTGTTTTCATCTTAATTTTTTTATAATTCGAAAGATTTCAGCTAAGCACCAGTCATTTCTTTCGTTTTGATACAATGCTATGAATTTGTAATTTTTTGGTAATCTAACCTCTATGCATTGTTTCGAACATAACTTTTAGTACTAAACTCTGATTTAGGAAAAACCTAATCCATTTAAAATAGACTCAAAGATCTTTATTTTAATACCTAGATTAAATGATTTGTAGTTTAAATACCTACTAATACTTCTATTTCAATTAACCCTATAGATTCTACAAAATAGGGATTATAATTTTGGACCTCTTGTTGCTTAACTACTTATAACTTTCTGCTCGGAACTCATATTCATGTAAAGTATGATTTATTGGATACTAGACTCAAAATTATTTCTTTTCTTGACTAACTTGAAATTTTTGGAATAAAATTTAAAACTGAAACATATGTTTTCATCGACCCTGTAGATTTAGTAAAATAGAGTTGATGTTTTCAGACCTTTCGCTACAAAATTATTTGTAACTCCCTATTGTAAACTCCAATTTATGCAAAACTTAATTTACCTAAAACTAGATTGATACATCTTTTGAGTGACACCTATTTTATATAAATTGGAGTATAAATGATTTTTTAAATAATTATACATTGTGCCTCTTAAATTCTATAAGAATCGAGCTTTAGTCAATTTCGCCTCTTCTTGTTTCTTCTCTTTCGAAATCAATTTACATAAAAACCCATACTTTAGTTGAGCTTTACATTACTACTTTAAATTCCTGTATACTCTTTGTTAGGATCGGAGTGGCACTAAGAGGGGGGGGAGGTGAATTAGTGTAGTGGATTAAAACGTTGGTTTCGACAACTCTTTCGTACGATAAAAATCGAACTTGAAAAAGCTTAACTTGAATGTGTGTTTGTAAAGGTGTGCAGCAAAGGTAATGAGGAAATAAAGAACGTAAGAAGGTTTGCAATAATGTAAATAGCAATAAGAAAATGCAAACCAGAGATCACGCCGATTTTAAAGTGGTTCGGTCAAATGACCAACATCCACTTGCGAGGCCCTCTTCGATGAGGCTCCCACCTTCCACTAGCAAATATCTTAAAGAGGAAGGACAAATACCCCTCTTACAACCTTTTACAAGCAGTTCACACACTTACAAATTTTCGGCAAAAAAGAAGGAGGTGAACACTCTAGCAAATTGAAAACAAGACTTGCTAAGACTTTTCTAAGACCTTTTTCTCAATCTTTGCTTCTCAAAAAAGTTAAAATCTCAACTGAGAATTAAGGGGTATTTATAGGCCTCAAGAGGATTCAAATTTGGGCTCCAAAATTTGACTTCTCTTTGGTTCCCAATGCTGGCGGTGCCACCGCCTGTCAATGGCGGTGCTGTTAGGATCGGAGCGGCACTAAGAGGGGGGGGGGGTGAATTAGTGCAGCGGATTAAAACTTCGATTTTAATCAAAATCTTTCGTACGTTAAGAACGAAACATGAGAAATTTAACTTGAAGGCGTATTCTTAAAGTTGCGCAGCAAGAGTAATACAAACTAAAGCAGTAAGAAGATTTGCAGTAATGTAAATGACAACAATAAAAAGCAAACCAGAGATTACGCCGATTTTTAGAGTGGTTCGGTCAAATGACCTACTCCACTTGCGAGGCCCCTCTTCGATGAGGCTCCCACCTTCCACTAGCAAGTCTCTTGAAATGGAAGGGTAAACACCCCTCTTACAACCTTTTACAAGCAGCTCAACCTCTTACAAATTTTCAATAAGAAAGAAGGAGGATAACTCTCTAGCAAATTGAAAACAAGACTTGCTAAGACTTTCTAAGACTTTTTTCTCAATCAAAATGCTTCTCAAAAGTTGTAACCTCAGTTGAGATTTGAGGGGTATTTATAGGCCTCAAGAGGATTCAAATTTTGGGCTCCAAAATTTGAATTTTCTTAGGGTTTCCGGTGCTGGAGGTGCCACCGCCCAGCCAGGCGGTGCCACCGCCCAACACTCGGGTACTGGACGATGCAACCGCCCAGCCAAGGAGGTGTCACCGCCCAGCACTCGGGTGCTGGGCGGTTCCACCGCCCAACTAGGCGGTGCCACCGCCTACAGTGTTTTCAGCCCAACTACAGTGTTTTCAGCCACTAGTTGGGCTTTAATCTTGGCTCTCTAGTTCGCTGGTTTAGCTTAATTTTTAGCCTAAACCAACTGTGACTTTGGGCCCAGTTGGCCCCTAACCAGGATATAGGATTATCTCTTAATCCTAATCCTAATTACAAGTGGACTACATAACCAAAACACATCCTAAGAAAATTTTCAACCGCGAACGTCGAGTCTTGTTCCGGCGAGCTTTCCGACGAACTTCTTCCGACGGACTCCCTGCAAGCTCCCAATCTTTGTGATGACTTTAACGAGTAGCCGAGCCTTCTCGGTGATCTCCGCGAGCCTCCGACGATTCCTTCGGCGAACTTCCGACACGTTCCCGATTTCTTCTCGGATGGTTCCGGCAGCATCTCCGATGATTCTTCGGTCTCTTAAACGTCCATCGAGCTCGACTCCGGTATCCTTGCTTTATGTTTTCTGGTTATCGTAGTTAATCCTGCGCACTTAACTCAATAATATGGATTAGATCAATTAACCCACCAATTGATTATATCATCAAAATCCAAGATTCAACAGGTGCCACCGCCCAGTCTGGCGGTGCCACCACCAGACCCTTCGGTTCATTGGTTGGGCTTTAAATTTAGCCCAAACCAAGTCTAATTTTTGGCCCAATTGACCCCTAATTGGGTTATAGGATTAACACCTAATTCTATCCCTAATTAACGTGCTAACTATGAATTTACAGACATTTCTTAAGCTATTACAAAGTCTGCAAGTCAAGACTATTTCCTGCAAGCTTCCGGTGAACTTCCAGCGGTCTTCCGACGAACTCTCGGAAACCATTCTGTGGACTCCCGGCAAGCTCCTAGACTTCACGATTTGATCTTGGCGAGATCCAACGAGCTTCTTCAGCAAGCTCCGATCTTTCTCGGCGAGCTCTGCGAACTTCCAACGAACCTTCCAGCGAGCTTCCGAAAAACCCTTCGGCAAGCTCCCTACTCATTCTCGGCTAGTTCCGGCAGCATTCCCGACGAACCTTCGGACTTCCGTCGAACTCTCAAACTCGCAACAAATCCTTTGTGCTTGACTCCGATACTTTGTTTCGCTTTATGTCTTCGTCATTATTGTAGTTAATCCTACACACTCAAGCCAAAACTCTACTCCGATCTAGACAATTATTACAACGTGAATTGACATTCTGTTGCCCGGCACGTCATTGGTTGGCGCTTCGTCCGTTTCTTCAGCGCATCATCCTCTCTTGCGGCTTGTTGCCCAATCGGCGGTTGACCTCCGCAACCCCGATATCCTTGGAGCAATTCCGCTCTTGGCCCGATGCCCGACGTCCGAAGCTTTCTGCCATCCAATATCCTAACGTGATCTCCTCTAGCACAATGTCAATTCCTCCTGCCTTAATGGTCTAATCCTGATCGAGTAGACTGCATCACTCAAAATGCAGTTAAACATATAAATACAATCAATTAGTTTCATCGTCAAAATTCGAGATTCAACAATCTCTCCCTTTTTTATGATGACAACTAATTGATGACTAATAGAGTTAACCTTAACTCCCCGGAGTTTAACCAAACTTCCCCTATCAATATGCCATTGATAGAACACTTGGATTATCCCAAATGCAAGTAACATTCATCACATGTTATGAAAAACATTTAAACCATCATGCAAATATATATATAATATTCAAATTAATGCATGAAGTCATCAATATACTTCTCCCCCTATGTCATCAACAAAAAGGAGAAGTTCCAACTCTTATGTGTTTAGAGATAAAAAGTTTCATACACATGAAAAACATAGTATCAATTTTTATCATCATGCAATCTAGCAATTAAATATGTGTAAGTTTAGCATGTTTGCTTTTCTTGAGATAACAACTAATTGCTTCTCATTATACTACAAGCTAGCAATTTTGCTTTCGTAACAAGTTAGCATGTTTTGTATTTTGAGATAGGCAAGATAGCACATTTGCTTTTTTGAGATAACAACTCTTTTGAGATAGTGATCTTAGCAAATTTTACATCATGCAAGGTAGCAAATTTTTGTGATGTTCAAGATAGTAAGTTCTTTCTTCTCTTTTGAGAAGTGCTATTTTTTCTTCCTTTACAAAGTGCAAGCTAGCAAAGTGTTTGAAAAAGTGATCAAGTTTTGCAACATACAAGCTGGCAAAAATTTCGAAAGCAAATACAAGATAGCTTTCTTGTTGAAGTGTATAAGCTATCGATTCTTGCTGCCTATTGTAATGTGCAGGTTGCAAATCTTGCTTCTTGAGATAGGCAAGATAGTGATGTTCAAGAAGACAACTTTTGTTTCTTGAAATAAGCAAGTTAGCAATCTTTGCTACTTAAGATAGGCAAGCTAGCAATCAAGTTTTTATATCTTCTTGACTTGTGCAAGCGAGCTATCTCCCCCTTTGTCATTGTCCAAAAGAAGGGAAGACCCTTTACATCAATTATGACAAAGGCAAGTATCAATCTTATTTGTGCATCATCATATTTTCAAATTAGAATATGCACATTTTCAAAAACCATATATTCATTCATGCACGATATTGAATAAATCGATCATCATTATGAGGATATCATACATGATACTAAAATTTTTAACTATTTGTCAACATTTTGATCATGATACCAAACATTCATCATTTAGAGTATTCATGAAACAAAACATTAAATCAATATTTATAATACATCATTTTAGCAACAACTCATAGTATTTTAAATCATGATTTACATCATATATAATACATCACATCAAAATTAGAAAGCACAAGTATTGCATACATCATTGCAAATCATAAATGTTTCATATCATGATGGTATCAATTTGTAAAATTATATCCTACCATGCATGATCAAAACTTCTCCCCATTTGTATTTCATGCATAATTTCACTTCATCACATTAGGAGTATCAAGAGGAATTAATTGGGTGATGAGATAAATATTTCATGAATACATGGAATTGTATAAAAAATCATATCATAAGTGTTTCATACATTCATATCATCACATGAAGGAATATAAACAAAAATTAATGATGAGATATTACTTCATACATACAATAAAATTCATATAGCATATCATGGTTTATTAGAATTAGTCTTCCTTTTGGTGAATAGCAAAAAGAATAGTAGGAGAGCAAGATCTAAATTCATGCACATTAAATATTCAATCATCAAAATCATGATTCATTTAGAAAATTCTCCTCTTTAAATATTCAAAGAGTGAATCATGATGAACATTCTTGGTTTACATAAAGTTTCAAAACATAATTATCAAGATCATGAATACTAAAAGACTATGAAAGATTTCGACAAATTTCATTTTAAATAGAAAACAATCTTGATTCATAAAGGATTTCATGTTATAAATTTCAAGAGATCAAGATCGTGATTTCGATAAAAATTTATTCAAATTTAAATCATCAAAATCATTATCAAAATCCAAGAGATTCACAAAGATGATACAAATGGATTCATCAAAATCAATAAGATTGAGCAAAATAATTTTCAAGAATGTTTTCCTCTTTTCGATTGTTTCAAAACATATGATTTTGTTTAATTTATGCCAAATAAAAACATGTATCATGTTTAAAACCGAAAGAGTAAGATTTATTACAACAAAGATCAATAAGGTACTTTCATTATAGTAAAAATCAATAATCCATAAATCGTAAGATTCATCATGCATAATTTCGAGATTTATTAAGCATGATCAATATACATGATACTAAAACATGGTTTCAAAATGTTTAATATGTTTATTACACAATTTCATCATTATGCATCATTATATATAACTTTACAATGTCATGCATAAAATCATCAAATCATAGTATTAAAATATTAATATTTTCATTACAACTTTATGCATCATTAAGTGTATAATTGTCAAGCATGACACTTCACTATTTCATATAAGCATGCCTATTTCATTTATGTCAAATCAAAACATACATCATTTTTTTTTTAAAGCCACTTTTATGTCAAATCAAAAAATGCATCATTAAGCATGATCATTATGCATTACTTCAAATCAAACATGATTTCATTTAATTTCAAAATATTTATCATGATAGAGCATATAAGCCAAAGAAACTATTAAACATAAATCATATTCATCAATGATGGTTTCATTGAGTATAAAGTTTTTTCAACCAAAATCATTTATTTTTTGTTGCAGTCATACATTTTTCCTTTTAGGTGAATCTATCTTTTCATACTTAGTTTGCATACAAAAGTTGTGCATCATTTTCGAAAGCAACTTTCATCATGGTATAAATCGATAATCCATAAATCGTAAAAGATCATTATGGAAATCATCAATAATCAATAAACTATAAATTACCCAAAACTCATCATCATCATGCATAGCTTCAAAAAATAAATTTATTAGGCATGATATCATATTTCATAAGGTATTTTTAATCAAATTCATTTTGTTTATCATAAACATACAATTTTCATGATTATTTTCAAAATTACTAGAATGATAAGCATGATTTCTAATTTTTTTTTATTTTCATGTAATTAATCCTAAACTAAATTAAAAATAACTAATGAAAAGTATTATGTAATTTCAAAATAATTCAAGAGAGTTGAGTTACTTACCTTGTAGTCGAAGCTCATCAAAGCCCAATTCGTCGTTTCACCTTGGGAAGTTTTTGATTCATCCTTGGTTGCCTTCCTCTTCTTTGGCCTCTTCCTCCGTTCAAGTTCATTGTTTATTTTAGATTTTTGTGTAATAAACTTATTAAGATTTAGTGTTCGAAGTTCAAGTTCATCATTGTCCTCATCACTTGAGTCATCGCTCAAGTGGTATTCATTTGTCCGGAGTTCCAAATCCTTCCTGTTCTTTGGAAGGTGATTTTATTCATCATGTTCATCATGTGCATTGTGCACCGTTTCATATGTCTTCAACGAACCAATTAGTTCTTCAAGTGGAAAAATATTTAAATCTTTTGTTTCTTGTATTGTGGTTATTTTAGGATCCCACCTTTTTGGAAGGGATCTTAAGATCTTGCTTACGAGATCAAAATTCGAAAAAGATTTACCAAGAACTCTTCGATTATTTACGACATCCATGAAACGGGTGTACATGTCACCTATAGTCTCGCTTGGTTGCATTCAAAAAAGCTCAAAATCATGCAATAAAATGTTAACTTTCGAGTCTTTGACTCTACTAGTTCCCTCGTGCACGATTTCAAGTGTTCGCCAAATATCAAAAGCCGTTTCGCACGTAGAAATCCGATTGAACTCATTTTTGTCCAAAGCGCAAAATAAGGCATTCATAGCCTTTGCGTTTAAAGAAAAATATTTCTTCTCCAAATCCGACCATTCGTTCATCGATTTAGAGGGAAGTTGAAAACTATTTTCCACGATATTCCATAAATCCAAATTCATAGAAATCAAAAAAACTCTCATTCAAGTTATCCAATAAGTGTAGTCCAATCCGTTAAACAACGGTGGACGAACAACCGATAAGCCCTCTTGAAAGCCATGAAGAGCTATTTCTCTTGGGTGTAAATCCAAAATGAGAAATACCGGGCTCTGATACCAACTGTTAGGATCGGAGCGGCACTAAGAGGGGGGGGTGAATTAGTGCAGTGGATTAAAACGTTGGTTTCGACAACTCTTTCGTACGATAAAAACCGAACTTGAAAAGCTTAACTTGAATGTGTGTTCGTAAAGGTATGCAACAAAGGTAATGAGGAAATAAAGCACGTAAGAAGGTTTGCAGTAATGTAAATAGCAATAAGAAAATACAAACCAGAGATCACATCGATTTTAAAGTTGTTCGGTCAAATGACCTACATCCACTTGCGAGGCCCTCTTCGATGAGGCTCCCACCTTCCACTAGCAAATCTCTTAAAGGGGAAGGGAAAATACCCCTCTTACAACTTTTTAACAAGCGGTTCACTCTCTTACAGATTTTTAGCAAGAAAGAAGGAGGTGAACACTAGCAAATTGAAAACAAGACTTGTTAAGACTTTTCTAAGACCTTTCTCTCAATCAATTGCTTCTCAAAAAGTTATAATCTCAGCTGAGATTTGAGGGGTATTTATAGGCCTCAAGAGGATTCAAATTTGGGCTCCAAAATTTGAATTCTCTTTGGTTCCCGATGCTGGCGGTGCCACTGCCTGTTAGTGGCGGTGCCACCGCCTGTCAGTGTCTGACACTAACAGTGGACTGGCGGTGCCACCGCCCAGCCAAGCGGTGCCACTGCCTGGCTCTCGGGTGCTGGCGGTGGTGTCACACCCCTCAAAATAATATCCATGATATTAAAATTTTTCATCATCACAAACCAATCCAGGATCCAAACACACATTTGAGGAAACTGAAAAACATTCTATCAAATTCACATATATAAAACCTGTGCAGTTTATAATCATATATCACATCACTCGATAATTCACATTTATGGCAATCCAAGCCAACTTAACAAACATGAACAACATTTATAAATCCACAAGCTATGTAATTTATACAATCAAAACTCCAACCATTTACCACAAGTTCATATCATCGTAAACTAGACTTAACATTCCGAAATTTCAAATAAGAGAGATCTTCTAACACTTTTACACAGTATATCCATTTCGATTCATCGACAACATTTCATCACATACAAAATATGCTTATACAACAATAACATAATAACCAACAAGACTTGCCCATAATTCAGAATAGCTCTCCACTGCCTCAACCCAATTCAAACATCTCAAAGAGTGACAAGCTGACCTGAAAGATTTATATAACAACGGAGTGAGCTAAAAATAGCTCAGCAAGTAACAAAGCATATATAGCATGAAAAGGGACAGTTTCAAACAAACAAGATATCACAATGCAAAACAAAATCCAAGAGATTCAAGGATATCATCTCATTAGATACAGAATCGCAAATGTCATTTCATTTATAACATATTTGGTTCATAACAAATGGAGCATAGAGTAATTGGAGCCTATCAATAGCGTACGAGATGATCCAGAGCATATTAATGGCAAATAGGACATTTCAGAATATATCAGTTCATAACAAATGGAGCACAGAGTAATTGGAGCATATAAATAGCGTATGAAATGTTCCAGAGCATATAAATGACATATGGAACATTTTGAAGCGTAACAATAACAAATGAAACATTTCAAAGCATAAAAAAGGCGTATAAAATGTTTCGGAGCATATCAATGACAAATGAAATATTTCGGAACATATCAATGGTATACGAAGCATTTTGATGTATATCAATGACATAGGAAACATTTTGGAGCATATCAATACAAAATACGAAACAGAAGCTCAGACGTCGTACCCTAGCATAGTGCATGTGAGGTTTAACTCAATGGTGGCTCCACGCCGTGATGAGTTCTCGACTCCATCCACGGGTAGCCCTTTCCTACTCGAGCCCTCTCACCCTGCCCAAGTGCTAGGTCGGCTCTGAATTTCATATCAAACAGATAGAAGGTGAAGTGGGATTCCAAACATAATATGGTCTATCCATTTCTGAATAACCACCAAACATAATCTAGAGCATCGCTGGCTCTAAGCACATACCCTTTACCATTTCTGGCAAAAGTCCAAATAATCCCACAAACACCAAAGTACAAAAGGGTATTGTGAACAATAAATTGAGACATATCGGAAGCACATGCGGAACAACGAAATGTACATGTGCCTTTATGAAACATTACGATACAAACATGAAGTTTACATAACAGATTTAGGTATCCAAAAACATGTAGGACAAGAGCATACAAGAATTCAAAGCAGTAATATAAAGCTCAATTGAATAAGAAAGCTAAAGGATATCAATTTTCAAATAAATGAAACCAGAATATGAGAAATCGACCAAAGCTCGATTTCTGGCTGAATACAAGAGGCACATTGAACAAATGAATCAAACTATCAATCGTGCTCCAATTTTACTCAGAAAAGCTATCAAAATAAAGGTTTATGAGTCTATATTCTGATCAAATAATTTTTGTCCAAATCAGAGGTCAATACATGAAGTTATAATCATAACAAGGTAGAAAGGTCAGAATCTCAGAAGTTGCACAGATTCGAATCATTACGTCTAAATAGGAGATATATCAAATACAAGGCTAGAACAATTCAATGTTCCTCATATTCAAAGCAAATGTAGAGATAAAATTACAGTAAGAAAAGATCAGGACACTTGCAATAGGAAATATTAGAACAATAACAGGAGAAATGATCGGGAAACTTGCCTTTCGAATGTTTTGATCCAAAGATTCGAAGAAGGTGTACGCTCGAATCATTTTTCTACTTTTCCTCCATCTCCTCTCCCTGTTTCGTTTTCTACACTCGTTTTCTTTCTTTCTCCGCAACTACAACTCGTGCCGAACATCGAGGCACAATCACCTGCTCTCTCTTACTCTCATTCCTTCTTTTTCTTTCCCAAACGCAGCTGCCACAACCACCGCCGCTACCGCTGCCGCTGCCACAGTAAGCAGCCCTTTCCATCGCACTGCCTTCTTCCTCCCCTTCTTTCGCAGACACAACTGCTGCGTATGCAGTCTCTACCGCTGCGGTCGCAATCCTATCCGCAGCCCCTTTTTTTTTCCCTTTCCTTTCCTTTCTCTTTCCCAAAAGCAGCTACTGCAGCCACCACCGCTGCCGCAGCTACCCCAGCCAACGTCGTAGCCATAGCCGCAGTCGCAGCCACGGCCGTAGCCACCACACCCGCAGCCTCTTCTTCCTCCCCTGCTCTGTTTCCTCTCCTTCTCTTCCAGCTGCAGCTGCCACTGCCGCAGCTGCCTCCCCTTCTCCTCTTCCTCTCTTCTTCCCTTTTCCTTTCTCTTCTTCTTCCTTTCCTTCTCTTCTTTCCCAGCAGCACTGCTGCAGTCGCAGCCTCAGCCACGGCTGCAACCTCTTCTTCCTCCCCTGCTCATCTTCCTCTCCTTCTTCTCTTCCAACTGCAGCTGCCATCGCCGCAGCCGCAGCCCCTTCTCTTCTTCCTCTCCTTCCCTTCTTCCTTTCTCTTCTTCTTCCTTTCCTTCTCTTCTTTCCCAGCTGCACTGCTGCAGTCGCAGCCTCAGCCACGGCCACAGCCTCTTCTTCCTCCCCTACTCATCTTCCTCTCCTTCTTCTCTTCCAACTGCAGCTGCCATCGCAGCAGCCGCAGCCCCTTCATCCCCTTCTCTTCTTCCTCTCCTTCCCTTCTTCCTTCCTCTTCCTCTTTCCCTGCCACAGCTGTAGTTGCCATAGCCGCAGCCGTAGCTACTTCTTTCCCTTCTCCTCTTCCTTCTCCTTCCTTTCTTCTTCTTCTCTTCTTCTCCTTCCTCCCCTTCTTCTCCCTGACGAACAACACCTCCTTTCCTCTGTTTCCTCCTGCAGGAAACAGAGGTGCCGCCTCTTCACCCACTTCTACTTCTTCTCTTCTTCCACACCATCTCTTCCTCTCCTTCTCTTCCAGCTGCAGCTTCCACCGCCACAGCCGCAGCTCCTCCTTTCCCTTCTCTTCTTCTTCTCCTCTTCTTCTTCCCTCCTCCTCCCCGGCATCACACACACCCTCTCCTCTATTTCCTCTGCAGGAAACAGAGGTATCATAACCTCTTCTCCTGCTTCCTCTTCCTCTTCTCTTCCTCTTCTTCTTCTTCTCCTCTTCGAACGCCCCACACCTCTCCTCTGTTTCCATCTGTAGGAAACAGAGGTGCTGCAGCCCTAGCTGCTGCCACCTCTCGCTCCTCTCCCTCTTCCCTCTCTTTTCCCTCTTCTTCTCCTTCTCTTCTTCTCCTCTTCCCTTTTCCTCCCCAACGCCACACACCTCCTCGCTGCAGCCTTGCCACAGCTATCCTCCTCTCTTCTTCTTCTTCTTCTTCTTCTTCTTCTTCCCTTCTCCTCCCCAACGCCCCACACATCCTTTCCTCTGTTTCCACCTGCGGGAAACAGAGGTGCTGTAGCCCTAGCTGCAGCTGCTGCCTCTCTCTCTCTCCTCTCCATCTTCCCTCTATTCTTCTTCTTCTTCTTCTTCTTCTTCTTCTTTTCTTCTCTTCTCCCTCTTCTTCCTCCTCTCTTCTTTTCCCTCTTCTTCTTCTTTTCTTCTCTTCTCCCTCAACTTCTCTTCTTCTTCTCCCCATGCCCCACCGCTCCTCTCTAGAAACAGAGAGAGCGTGGGAGGCGGTGGGATAAAACCAAAATTTTCGGTTTTCTTTATTTTTTTTTCTTTTTACAACTTAATAGTTTAGTCCTTGAAATTTCTATATTTACATATAGGTCCTCAAATTTACATATAAATCCTTATTAATAAATTTTCAAAAGTGATGGATATTACAGGTGGCACCGCCAAACCCTTCAGGTCACTAATTGAGCTTTAAATTTAGCCCAAACTAAGTCTAATTTTGAGCCCAGTTGGCTCCTAACCAGGATATACGATTATCTCTTAATCTTAATCCTAATTATATGTGAACTACATAACTAAAAACATCCTAAGCAAGTTTTCAACCGCGAACATCGAGTCTTGTTCTAGCTAGCTTTCCGACGAACTTCTTCCGACGGATTCCCAGCAAGCTCCCGATCTTGTGACGACTTCAACGAGTAGCCAATCCTTCTCGGTGATCTCCGCGAACCTCCGACGATCTCTTCAGCGAACTGTTAGGAACGGAGCGGCACTAAGAGGGGGGGGTGAATTAGTGCAGCAGATTAAAACTTTGGTTTTAGAAAAACTTTCGTACGATAAGAACGGAACTTGAAAAGCTTAATCTTGAAAACGTATTCTTAAATATGTGCAGCAAAAGTAATAAGGAACTGAAAGCATATAAGAAGGTTTGCAATAATGTAAATAGCAATAATGAAATGCAAACCAAGAATCACGCCGATTTTCGAGTGGTTCGGTCAAATGACCTACTCCACTTGCGAGGCCCCTCTTCGATGAGGCTCCCACCTTCCACTAGCAAGTCTCTTGAAATGGAAGGGTAAATACCCCTCTTACAACTCTTTACAAGCGGTTCACTCTCTTACAGATTTTCGAGAAGAGATAAGGTGAACACTAGCAAATTGAAAAGAAGACAAGCTAACACTTTTCTAAGACCTTTCTCTCAAACTTTTGCTACACAAAAAGTTATTTTCTCAGTTGAGTTTTGAGGGGTATTTATAGGCCTCAAGAGGATTCAAATTTGGGCTCCAAATTTGAATTCTCTTTGGTTTCCCGATGCTGGCGGTGCCACCGCCCAGCCAAGCGGTGCCACCGCCCAGCGCTCGGGTGCTGGGCGGTGCAACCGCCCAGCCCAGGAGGTGTCACCGCCCAGCTCTTGGGTGCTGGGCGGTGCCACCGCCTACAGTGTTTTCAGCCCGACTACAGTGTTTTCAGCCACTAGTTGGGCTTCAATCTTGGCCTAAACTAGTCCGAACTCGGGCCCAATTGGCCCCTAACCAGGATATAGGATTATCTTCTTAATCCTAATCCTAATTACAAGTGAACTACATAACAAAACACATCCTAAACAATTTTATCAACCGCGAACGTCAAGTCTTGTTCCGGTGAGCTTTCCGACGAACTTCTTCTGACGGGGTCCAAGCACGCTCCTGAACTTGTGATGACTTTAATGAGTAGCCGAGACTTCTCGGTGATCTCTGCGAACCTCCAACGATCTCTTCGGCGAACTTCCAACAGGTTCCCGATTTCTTCTCGGTTGGTTCCATCAGCATCTCCGACGATTCTTCGGACTCTTAAACGTTCATCGAACTTGACTCCGGTATTCTTGCTTTGTGTTTTCTGTTTATCGTAGTTAATCCTGCACACTTAACTCAATAATATGGATTAGATTAAATAACCCATCAATTGATTTTATCATCAAAATCCGAGATTCAACAATCTCCCCCTTTTTGATGATGACAATCAATTGATGACGGAGTTAAACATAACTCCCCCTATCTATATTCCATATTATGAGAAGATAAACAATACTTGAATTCCATCCCATTGGATTCAAGCATAACCCGATAAGTTCTAACCATAGAGCTTTTCGTGATCCTTAATAAACAATAGTAAGTACGAAACTTCTATTAAAATCATAAGTTAAATGAAGAGGGACGAATTTTACTACGACAGAAGATAAAGATTTTCAATATAAATTTTATGATGTAGATGTAAGGTATGCTTTCAATATGATCAATCATTCTTGTGATATTTTCAAGGATTTTGCAAGGCATATAAGTCATTCATATCACATAAGTTTTTGTGATCCATATAAGTCATGCTATCATTATGCTATCATTATGGTGTAGGTGATCACTTAGTCATCACTTCTCCCCCTTTGTCATCAACAAAAAGAGACAAGCCAGCGAATTTATGATCATAAAAAAAATTAGCATTTAACAGTAAACAAGGTTCATCATTCAAATTTGCTAGAAATAGTTTATCCAAGGGAAATCATGTAGATCAAAACAGTAGTTATCTAAAAGGAAGGATCAGGTATCGTTTAATAGATGACAAACTTGTTGTAGGTAATCCATAGTGCTGATATCTAAAAGTAAACAGAACAGAATAAAAAGATACATCAATTTAATCCTTAGGAGGTAATCCACAGTGCTGATACATGATATCTATTTTTTCATTCATTTGTCGTAGTGTCTTCAAAATTTCAACTTGTTGATTTTGAATTTGTTCTTGCTGTGATTTGATCTGAGACAGTTCCGCCATTATGCGATCTTCAGAGAAGGAAATAGGAGCTGAAGGTGCTGCGCCAAAAGGACTAGGAGGAGGAGATTCATTTCCCACAAGAATTGGTGTTTCGGGGTGTTCTATTTGTGGAGGAATTGGATCCATCGTTCTAGGCTGCCTAACCCATATGCCATTGCTAAAGGTGCACCTAAGTCTTTTCAGCAGGTTTTTATTTATTATGTTATATCTATCATTTTGAATAGATTCTTCATCAGGTGGGATGCAAATGTCATAGGCATGAAGAAATCTAGTGATTAACCTCCCATATGGCAACATAGTATCCTTGCCCATAATATCCTGCATGTGTTGCCGAATTGAGTACCCAAAACAATTATGCTGACCGATCATTATCCAATACATGGTACTCAGCTCTATTTGACTTATTTCGTCAAGATGAAATTGTTTGGGGAATATGATGCTTGTGATAATGTGATGAAGAATTTTAGAGTTGAAAGGCAGTAAGTGTTCACAACTCTTGGGTAGGAAGTCAAGGTTTGGATTTTCAAAAATTGTTTCTACGGCTTCGGTATAGGTTGCTCCTATTGAGTTGATGTCCCATTTACCTTTAAAATAGCATCCTCTATTTTTTTCAGTTATGCCAATTAGCTCACAAATGGTGCTGTCAAATATTCTAATGGGTGTTCCTAGAAGGTAAGAGCTTAGGCTATCATCGTCCTCATATAGGTTGGCATAGAACAATCTAACTAATCGCGGATAGATTGGTTCATCTAGTTGTAGTAGAGGTAGAGCTTCTAGGTGTGCAAACCACCTAATGGGATCTAAGTCTTCTAGTTCATCCAAATCAACATATTTTCCCTTATGGATAACTCGTTTTTCAAATTTTGGAAAACTAAGGGCTATCTCTTTTGATCTAAAAAGATCATGGTCAAATGAATCTCCTTCAATCCTTTTTCCTTTTGATCTCTTAGGAGCCATTATCTAGACAAGATGATGATGAAATTGTGAAAAATAAGCAAGGGAAAGAGAAAGGAAAAGAGGGAATGAGATACCAAAAAGAGGGATTTCAAGTGTTACCTTATGGAGATTATGTTGAGAGATGGAAGGCTTGGACCACCAAGAATCCTTCTCCAATGCTTCTAAGAGGTAAAATGAGGGTTAGAGGAAATGGGAGTAGGTTTTGAGAACTCTCTCTTCGGGTTGGGGGCGGTGTCACCGCCGGCCCTAACCCCTCGGGTTAATAAGGGTCGCTCGGTCGGTGCCACCGCCAAACCGAGCGGTGTCATCGCCTGGCGCCCGAGCGCTCAGGCGGTGCAACCGCCAAATCTGGCGGTGCCACCGCTGGCATCCCGTGGAGGAAAGAAAAAACATTTTCTTCCTCCCCCTCCCCCCTTTTTTTTTTTTTGTTTGCTTCCCTCAAGATAATAAGTTATACTTTAATGGATCATTTTGAATTAAAGAAGAAATCAAATCCACAAAAGAAAGGAAAAGGACGAGTCATTTTTCGTGAAGCTCATTTTAGGGACAATTTAACATGCCTAATTCCCTTCTAATGAATTCAAATTGATCTTCATTCAGAGCTTTTGTGAATATATCTGCTAATTGATGCTTTGTGTCAATGAATTCTAGAACAACATTATTGTTAAGGACATGATCGCGTATGAAATGATGCCTAACGTCGATGTGCTTAGTTCTAGAATGCTGAATTGGATTTTTAGTAAGACATATGGCACTAGTAGTATCACATTTTATGAGAATATTTCTAAAGTGAATTCCATAGTCTTCTAATGTATTTTTCATCCATACAACTTGTGCACAGCATGCACTCGCAGCAATATATTCGGCTTCCGCCGTAGATAGTGTAACTGAATTTTGTTTCTTGGAAGTCCAAGAAACAAGTGCATGTCCTAAAAATTGGCATGTTCCGGATGTACTTTTTCTATCTATTCTGCATCCGCCAAAATCGGCATCCGCATAGGCTATTAAATCAAAATTTTCAGATTTTTGATACCATAATCCTAAATTTGGAGTTCCTTTAAGATACCTAAATATTCTTTTAACACTTTTAAGATGAGATAATTTAGGATTTGATTGAAACCTAGCACAAAGTCCTACACTAAACATGATATCTGGTCTAGTCGCAGTAAGGTAGAGTAGACTACCTATCATACCCCTATATGTTTTTTGATCGAAATTTTCACTAATTTCATCCATATCTAACTTAGTCGCAGTACTCATAGGGGTGTTTATTGCTTTTGAATTATCCATGTTAAATCGTTTTAACAATTCTAACGTATATTTAGATTGGTTAAGAAATATACCATCCTTAAGTTGTTTGATTTAAATCCTAAAAAGAAAGTTAATTCCCCCATTAAACTCATTTCGAATTCATGACTCATAGATTTGGCAAACGATTCACATAGTGATTCATCCGAAGAGCCAAAAATAATATCGTCAACATAAATTTGCAGAATAAGAAAATTATTTTCAAAATGTTTAATAAACAATGTAGTATCAACCTTGCCTTTGGTAAAATTATTTAAAATAAGAAAGGAACTAAGCCTTTCATACCAAGCTCTAGGAGCTTGTTTCAAGCCATAAAGAGCCTTAGTCAATTTGAATACATGATTAGGAAAAAGAGTATTTTCAAATCTGGGAGGTTGTTCGACATATACTTCTTCGGAAATAAAACCATTCAAGAAGGCACTTTTGACATCCATTTGAAATAGTTTAAAATTATAACTACTAGCATAGGCAAGGAGCATCCTTATGGCTTCTAATCGAGCCACGGGAGCGAAGGTTTCTTCGTAATCGATACCTTCCTCGTGGTTGAAACCTTTGGCCACTAGTCTAGCCTTGTTTCTAACCACGATACCATTTTCGTCTTGCTTGTTTCTAAAGACCCACTTAGTACTAATGACTAAATGGTCACTAGGTCTAGGAACAAGCTCCCACACCTTATTTCTCTCAAATTGATTTAATTCCTCTTGCATTGCAATAACCCAAAAATCATCTTTTATGGCCTCGTCAATGCACTTAGGTTCGATTTGAGAGAGGAAGGCGACATTAGCACAAAAATTCTTGAAAGAGGAACGAGTTTGAATCCCTTTAGATGTATCCCCTATAATTAGCTCCTTTGGATGAGCATCTATATACTTCCATTCCTTAGGTAAGGAAATTTCGGAAGAAGGTGCATCCAAGTTGCTATTTTGAGGAAGGGGTTCATTTAAATTCAAATTATCAAAACCAAGATCATCGTCAAAATCATTTTTCTTAAAATTTGAGACTTCATTAAAGACTACATGAATAGACTCTTCAATTACTAAGGTTCTTTTATTAAAAACCCGAAAAGCTTTCGAAACGGAAGAGTAACCAAGAAAGATGCCTTCATCGGATTTAGCATCAAATTTTCCTAAGGCATCCCTTTCATTTAAAATAAAGCATTTACATCCGAAAACTTTAAAATAGGAAATATTTGGTTTTTTGTTATTCCATAATTCATAGGGAGTTTTTGATATGGAAGGTCTTATCAGGACTCTATTCATGATGTAGCAAGCCGTATTTACGGCTTCGGCCCAAAAATACTTAGGTAAACTATGTTCATTTAACATAGTTCTTGCCATTTCTTGTAGGTTTCTATTTTTTCTTTCAACTACTCCATTTTGTTGGGGATTTCTCGGAGTGGAGAAGTTATGATTGTATCCATTAACTTCACAAAAATTTTGAAAGTCATGGTTTTGAAATTCGCCACCATGATCACTTCGTATTGATGAAATCATGAAACCTTTTTCGTTTTGAGTGAGTTTACAAAATTTAGAGAAACAATTGAAACAATCACTTTTGTGAGTTAAGAAATAGGTCCAAGTGTATCTAGAGTAGTCATCCACAATCACAAAAGCATATTTGCTTCCACCTAGACTTGTTGTATCAATTGGTCCAAATAAGTCCAAATGGATCAATTGTAACGGTCTAATGGTGCTAATTTGATTTTTTGGTTTGAAGCTTGTTTTTATTTGTTTCCCTAGTTGACATACATCGCATACCTTATCCTTAATAAACTTCATATTCGGAATCCCTCGTACTAGTTTTTGAGATGAGATTTTAGATATTGTTTTCATGCTTGCATGACCTAATCTCCTATGCCAAAGCCAAGCATCATCATTTACGGCGGAGAAACACATTTCATTACTTAGTTCATCAAGATTGATGGTATAGACATTATTTTGTTTTAACGCAATCATAGTCATGTTATGATTTGGTTTTTCAACAATGCACATATTTGATTCAAACCTAACGATATAACCTTTATCGCCTAGTTGACTTATACTTAAGAGATTTTGTTTCAATCCATCAACTAGTAAAACATCATCAATGGAAAAACTAAATTTGTTACCAATAGTTCCCTTGCCAATGATTTTGCCTTTGTTGTTGTCTCCGAAGCTGACGTACCCTTCTTCTTTGCTAGTGAGCATAGAGAAATGAGATGGATCTCCAGTCATATGTCTTGAGCATCCACTATCGAGATACCATCTCTTGCTCCTAGCTTGTGGGTTTTTCTACAAAAGAGGATGATTTTTAGGTACCCATTTGATTTTGGGTGCCTCAAAAATTGACCCACTAACTTTGTTATTTATTATCGAATCCTTTATAGTTCCTTTAGGAACCCATATTAATTTTTGTGAACTCATTTTCCTAAAAGGACATTTGTAGGCAATATGTCCGGATTTGCAACAGAAGTTGCATTGCATATAAGAGGAAACATGTAATGTAGGTCCTTTTATGAAAGTGGTAGGATTTTGATGTAATCCTTTTACAAATCCAATTCCATTTCTATTTGCGATGTGACCCTTGTGTGCAAGGATCATATCTAATCCTTTGCTACCAACCTTAAACTTGTTTAAGGTTTCTTTAAGAAGCAAATTTTCATTTTTTATTGCTTCTAAATGCTCACACTTAGAGCATGGAGGAGTTTGAATATTATCAAACTTATCTTGTAGCAAAGCATGTTCTTTCTTTAAGATACTTAACTTCTTGCTAACAGTTCTACATTCATCAAATAATTCATGAAAAGCGATAGAGAGTTCTTCAAAAGATAAATCTTCATTAAGTAAATCACATACCTCTTCTCCTAAAGCCATTAGCGCGTAATGAGCAACTTGCTCGGTGTTGGACTCCTCTTCTTCGGATGCACTTGAATCATCCCACGTTGCCTTTAGCGCCTTCTTCTTTGATGTTCTCTTTTTGGCTTGAGGGCAATCGTTCTTGTAGTGTTCCGGTTTTTTGCATTCATAGCAAATCACTTGGTCCTTCTTTTGTTCAAATTTATTTTTTGTATTATTTTTAAATTTATTCTTCCTTAAATATTTTTTGAATTTTTGAGTCAAAAGTGCAATGTCATTGTCACTGTCCTCATCACTTGATGTTCCTTTCAAGTGGTCTTCTTGTGATTTGAGTGCTATATCCTTCCTGTTCTTTGGAAGGGGGTTCTCGAGCTCGTCATGAGCTTGACATGTCATTTCGTAGGTCATTAGAGACCCAATGAGTTCTTCAAGAGGGAATACTTTAAGGTCTTTGGCCTCTTGAATGGCCGTGACTTTTGGATCCTAACTTTTAGGGAGGGATCTTAAGATTTTAGTTACTAGTTCAAAGTTAGTAAAATCTTTACCAAGAGCTTTGAGTCCATTGATGACATCCGTAAACCGGGTGTACATGTCTCCGATGGACTCACTTGGTTTCATTCGGAAAAGTTCGTAAGAGTGCACAAGGATGTTGATTTTGGACTCTTTCACTCGGCTAGTGCCTTCATGAGTGACCTCAAGAGTTCTCCAAATATCAAAAGCCGAATCACAAATTGAGATACGATTAAATTCGTTTTTGTCTAGTGCACAAAACAAGGCATTCATAGCCTTTGCATTTAAAGCAAAAACCTTCTTCTCCGATTCATTCCATTCGCTCATCGGAAGAGAAGATTTTTGAAATCCATTCTCGACAATAGACCAAAGCTCAAAGTCCATAGAAATGAGGAAGATCCTCATGCGAGTCTTCCAATATGTGTAATCCGACCCATTAAAGAAATGTGATCATGCAATAGAATGGCCCTCTTGTATGCCGGAGTAAGCCATCTCTCTTAGGTATTAAACCAAATATGAGAGATAACCTTGCTCTGATACCAATTGTTAGGATCGGAGCGGCACTAAGAGGGGGGGGTGAATTAGTGCAGCGGATTAAAACTTTGGTTTTAGAAAAACTTTCGTACGATAAGAACGGAACTTGAAAAGCTTAATCTTGAAAACGTATTCTTAAATATGTGCAGCAAAAGTAATAAGGAACTTAAAGCATATAAGAAGGTTTGCAATAATGTAAATAGCAATAATGATATGCAAACCAAGAATCACGCCGATTTTAGAGTGGTTCGTTCAAATGACCTACTCCACTTGCGAGGCCCCTCTTCGATGAGGCTCCCACCTTCCACTGGCAAGTCTCTTGAAATGGAAGGGTAAATACCCCTCTTACAACTCTTTACAAGCGGTTCACTCTCTTACAGATTTTCGAGAAGAGATGAGGTGAACACTAGCAAATTGAAAAGAAGACAAGCTAACACTTTTCTAAGACCTTTCTCTCAAACTTTTGCTACACAAAAAGTTATTTTCTCAGCTGAGTTTTAAGGGGTATTTATAGGCCTCAAGAGGATTCAAATTTGGGCTCCAAATTTGAATTCTCTTTGGTTTCCCGATGCTGGCGGTGCCACCGCCCAGCCAAGCGGTGCCACCGCCCAGCGCTCGGGTGCTGGGCGGTGCAACCGCCCTGCCCAGGAGGTGTCACCGCCCAGCTCTCGGGTGCTGGGCGGTGCCACCGCCTACAGTGTTTTCAGCCCGACTACAGTGTTTTCAGCCACTAGTTGGGCTTTAATCTTGGCCTAAACTAGTCCGAACTCGGGCCCAATTGGCCCCTAACTAGGATATAGGATTATCTTCTTAATCCTAATCCTAATTACAAGTGAACTACATAACAAAACACATCCTAAGCAATTTTATCAACCGCGAACGTCAAGTCTTGTTCCGGCGAGCTTTCCGACGAACTTCTTCCGACGGGGTCCAAGCACGCTCCTGAACTTGTAATGACTTTAATGAGTAGCCGAGACTTCTCGGTGATCTCTGCGAACCTCCGACGATCTCTTAGGCGAACTTCCAACAGGTTCCCGATTTCTTCTCGGTTGGTTCCATCAGCATCTCCGACGATTCTTCGGACTCTTAAACGTTCATCGAACTTGACTCCGGTATTCTTGCTTTGTGTTTTCTGTTTATCGTAGTTAATCCTGCACACTTAACTCAATAATATGGATTAGATTAAATAACCCATCAATTGATTTTATCATCAAAATCCGAGATTCAACACGAACTTCCAAAAATTCCAACAAGTTCCTGAATTCTTCTCGGTTGGTTCCGGCAGCATCTCCGACGATTCTTCGGACTCTTAAATGTCCATCGAACTTGACTCCGGTATTCTTGCTTTGTGTTTTCTAGTTATCATAGTTAATCCTACAAACTTAACTCAATAATATGGATTAGATCAATTAACCCATCAATTGATTTTATCATCAAAATTCGAGATTCAACAGAGAAGAGGGGTGTAAGAAGGAGGTTGATCTTTGCCCATTAAAGGAAGATCAATAGTGGATACCGGTGGCCTCAATGGAGGAGGAATCGGTGGAGTGAATGTAGGTCATGACGATCGAACCACTATAAAATTGGCGTGTTCTCTGGTTTGCATTTACTTCCTGCCATTTACATACTGCAAACTGAATCTTTACTTGCCTACTACATTCACTTCATAAATGTATACTTTCAAAGTTAAGTTTTCAAAATCGATTTTCATCGGAATCGGTTTTAACCAAAACGAAAAGTTTTGAAGACGTGATTTTATCACTGCACTAATTCACCCCCCCCCCCTCTTAGTGCTGACCTCTTGATCCTAAAAAAATCAAATATTGTTCAACATGTCATTGGTTCATCGATGCCTCATCCGATTCTTTGACGCATCGTTCTATCTTGCGGCCACTCTGATTTCCTTAGCGCAATTTCCGCTCTTCTTGGTCTGATGCTCGAACCCATGTCTCGAAGCGTTCTATTGATACATTGACCGATCCTTTGGCTCGACGTCCAATCTTTTGGCATGTTCCTCTCTGGCCCATCATGATTCTTCCTGCTTTATTTATCTCTCCCTAATCGAAGCTTCCTATGTCACTCAAAGCGTAAATCAAATAAACACTATCAATTGGTTTCATCATTAAAATCCGAGATTCAATAATTTTCTCCTCTTTGATGATGACAACCAATTTATGACGGAGTTAACTTTAACTCCCCCTATCAATATGTCATATTGATAGAACTCTTGTATTAAAAAATCCAAGTAATATTTCGTCATCAATATTTGCAACACATTATATGCATATCATTGCATTGCATGCATTATCATAAATATTTCAAATCATCATGTATCAAAATATCAAAGTATATTACATCCTACCATGTATGATTCTCATATCATCATATCTTCTCCCCCTTTGTCATCAACAAAAAGGAGTAGTGCAACTATCATGTTTTAGAGATATGAAAGCTTAGCTATTTAGCAAATTTTTCATCACTTTAAAATATTCAAGCTAGTAAGTTTCTTTCTTCTCTTTTGAGAAGTGCAAGATAGCTTGTTTTTGCATTTTCTTGAAATGTACAAGCTAGCAAGTTTTTTTTTCCTTTCGCAATGTGCAAGTTTCTAAATTTTATATTTTGAGCTAGCAATTTTTTAAATGTACAAGATACCATGTTTTTGCATCTTCTTAAAATGTGTAACTTAGTAAACATTGCTTCTCTTTAGATTTGTAAGATAGCACTTCTTGCTTCTCTTTTGAGATGAACAAGCTAACAAGTTTGCCTCTCTTTGTGATGCACGCTAGCATTATTTGCTTCTTCTTGAATTGTGTTAGCTAGCAAATTTAGGTTCTCTTTTGTGATGTGCACGTTAACAATTCTTTCTCCCCCTTTATCATTGGCAAAAAGAGGGGAATAACAATACAATAGTACAATTCATTTCCCTTTACATCAATTTTCAGATCAAAACAAATGAGGTATCTAGAACAATTTAGTTTTAAACAATAAGACAAATGAGGGGAATAACAAAACAATCATATCATGAGATATATAAATCATAAACACAAAGAAGTATCGAAACTATTAGGATCAAGAGTGGCACTAAGAGGGGGGGGGGTGAATTAGTGTAGCAGAAAACTTTCCCGATTTCAAAAGTCTTTGTTTTGATTAAAAACAATTCCGATGAAAATCATTTCGATTCAATCTATTTCGAAGAGAAATAGAACTTGAAAGATTTCATAAAAGTGCAAGAGAAGGTTAAGGAGATTTGCAGTAATGTAAAATTTTACAAATGAAAAGAAAACTAGAATTTAGAGTGGTTCGGTCGATGTGATCTACTTCCACTTTCGGATTCCTCTTCCGTCGAGGTCACCGGCGTCTACTAAAGGCCTTCCTTCAATAGGTGAAGACCAAAACACCTCTTTACAGTGCTTTCTCCTTTTCCCAGGTTTAGGAGGTAACCCTTACAAGCCTCACTCCTCTTTTTTGGATGTTTATGAAGCTAAGAGAGGGAGGGGAGGACTCTTTCTAACTTTTACAAAACTTAACACCCTTGAGATTCAAGAAGATGTTTAACACTTTTGTGCCCTTTCATGCAGAAAAGGATGAGGTTTTTATAGTCCCTAATGGCTTCAAAATTAGAGCCAAAATGTGTCACATCCCCGGATTTCGGGGTACTGGCGGTGGTACCATCGCCGTTGGTCTGACATTGGGCGGTACCTTCACCTGACAGGGGTGATACCACCGCTGGCAGCATTCACTACTGGCGGTACCATTGCCCAGATATCTTGGGACACTGTTTCCCAAGCAGTGCCACCGTCGGCCAAGAATTTAGGTGCTGAATGGCCAGCTCAATTCAACCCTGTTAAGGGCCTAGTTGGTCTTTAATTAAGTTAGTAGGATTACCTCCTAATTCTAACTTAATTTATGATCTAACTAAGATAATTAAGATATAATCATAGCACTTTTTATTCCGGTGCATCAATTGCTCTTCTGGCAAGCTTCCGGTGAACTTCCTGCGAACATTCGATGAACTCTCGGTAATGCTCCGACGGACTCCTAGCAAGCTCCTGAACTTTAGGATGATCTTCTTGGCGAGTTCCGATGAGCTCTATTGGCAAGCTCCTAGACTTCTCGGTTGGTTCTGGAAGAACTTTCGACGAACGTCTTGACTTCTAACGAACTCTTGAACTCCCAATGAGATCTTGATCATAACTCTGGCATAATGCCTACTTTATGTCTTATTGCTATCATAATTAATCCTACACACTTTTTTCAGCATATAAATTAGATCAAACAATTTACAATTTACTTCATCATCAAAATCCGAGATTCAATAGAAACATAAGAGAAAAAATCAATTTATGTATACAATATTCCAAGCATCGAAGCACATTTTCTCAAGTTGTGGGTATCAAAAAATCAAGAGAAAACAACTTATGATTCATTTTGATAAATATTCTCTTTAATAAAACCAAAGAATCATGATGAACGATCTTGATTTACATAAAGTTTCAAAATATAATTATCAACATCATGATTAGTTTCATAGATTTCCTCTTTAGTAAATGAAAAAAAGAAACATAGGAGATATAAGATTTTGATTCATAAATCTAAAAAAATATGTAAAAGATTTGGATAAAATCCATTCAAATTTAAATCATCAAAATCATTTTGATAGTCCAAGAGATTCATAAAGATGATACAAATAGATTCATCAATCTTCTTTTTTTGAAAACTCGATGTTAGGACTTTTTTTCTGAGCTTTTGAATAATATTTATTGAGTCTATTTAGTCTAGTTGTTTATTGAGTCGGTTTGGTTTAGTTAGAGTCAAGTAGAGGTTTATTTAATATTTATTTATTATTAGAGTTCAAGTCCTGATGGATTTTGGGTGGAACTCTATAAAAAGGGATGTAACTGCTTCTTTTCAGTTATCTATGAAAAATATTATTCTATTTTTTGACAAACCCTAGGAGGTCGATCCCCTCGAAGCGATCAAGGAGGGCCGATCCCCTCGAAGCGATCAAGGAGGTCGATCCCCTCGAAGTGATTATCCCCTTTCTCTTCTTCTTTTTTACGATAAGACTTTAGGGTCTTATCATTTGGTATCAGAGCGATGATAAGACTTTATGGTCTTATCAATTGGTATCACAGCGGCAATCCTTAGCGTTCTCGCTGTGTTGCCATAGCTATCATTAAAATAAAAAAAATTGTGAGAAAGGGTGAAGCCAGCAGCCCCGCACGCTGTTCCTTCTCAACCGAGAAGGAACCTTTGCTTCCCTACGCCGACCACCACTGCTTCTTCTCCACCACTAGCGCTGCTTCCCGGCCGACGACCATCGCCGCTGCTGCTCCCTGCCCAGCGCCCACCGCCGCGGTTGCACCCCAGCTAGCAACCTCCTCTCCTCGCTTCCCCATCTCACCCTAGCAAGAAGGCCGCGGCCGCTGTTTCCTAGCCAGTGGACCACTCCTCGTAGCCGTCCATAGGCGACGTTGCCCTAGCCGGACCGCCGCTCGCCTCCCAGCTGCCGCTCCCCCTTGCTCTGCATCTTTTGTAACCGAAACAGGGCAATCACGGGCAACTCACATCTGCTGCCCTTGTTTCCAGCCGTCGCCGTCGCCTCGAGCGCCATCGCCGTCGCCTTCCAAACGTTGCTCCCTCGCGCGACGACTGCCGCTCGCCTCCCAGCTGCTGCTCCTGCTCACTTCCCAGCCACTGCTCCCCCTTGCTCTGCATCTATGGTGATCGAAATAGGGCAGTTACCACCATCGCAGTCGCGGGTCCCCTTGCTACCGCAGTCGCGGATCCCGTTACTGTTGTGAATGCCGATTGCCACCACCGTCGCCACTACCGCCCAGCCAGTGACGACGCCGCTCACTGCCCAGCCTGCCACGACCCTCGCTGCCTCCTTCTCCACCGCCGCCACTGTGCTCCGGCCAGCAACGACTACTGCTGCCAGCCACCGTAGCCTTCACCTCAACCCCCTCTATCTGCACCATTGCTGTAGTCCCCTTGCTCTGCATCTTTGCCACAGCCGTCGGTTGCCACCACTACAGCCTCAACCCCGGCCGCTTCAACGCCACCTCCCTCTTGTTCTGCCTCCGCTGCTGTAGTTGTTGGTTGCCATCACTGCAGCCTCAACCCGACTGCTCGGCGATTGCTTCCTTGGGTCATAGCAGTCACAACTGTCGCCTTTCAGCCTCGGCGCTCTCATCTCACACAGTGACAAAAACACAGGGCAGCAACTCTTCCTCCATCACAGCCACCGCAGCGGCGAGTCCTTGCCGGTGCTGCCCCCAACCACACCACCATCGCTGCCTCCCAGCCCTCAGCAGCAGCGATCTCTCCACGCAGCGACTGCAACAATCATCGTTGCCTCTCACCAGTGCCTCCTTCCATAGTGTGACAGAAACATAGCAATGCTGCCTTCCATCCGCGCCGTCGCAGTAGTGAGCCCTTGGCGGTGCTGCCCTAGCTGCACCACCATCGCTGCCTCCAAGCCCTCAGCAACAGCGATCCCTCTACGCAGCGACTGCAACAAGCATCGCTGCCTCCCATACGGCGACCGCAGCTACATCCCCGCATCCTCGCATCAACCCTTCATTCCCATAGTGTTGCCACCGATTGCGTCACAACAGCAGCACCGAATAGGGCAGTGATTGATGCCCTTGACCAACACCAAAAATAGGAGTTGAGATTACATATTTGCAGTCTTACGAAATGGCCACCGATAACTTAGTGAAAGCACAAATGAAAGCATTGGAAATTAGAATTGAGAACTGGTTACAAGAAGTACTTAATGATTTCAAAAAGGACTTATTGGGGAGCCTTAGTAAATTTCAACAAGGTGGGAGCTCAAGTTCTACATTGCACAGATCTAGAAATACTAGAAAAGGGCTCCAAGATTGTGACACAATCTACTCGTACATTAAGGTGGATGGATAGCTCATCAAAATTTGTCAGACTTCTACAGTGTTGGAATATCATAGTAGGCTTGAAAGATTGTCAAATCAAGCTAGAGATTGGTTGGAATGACAACTTCTGGATACATTTATTGAAGGGCTTATTCCAGAGATTCGGTGTGAAGTTAAGGCTCGTCAACCCCGCACTATGATAGCTGCGATCTCATTCGCACATCTACATGAGAAAAAAATCAACAGGGAAAATCATGGAAATTGAAGTGACAACAACCAGATGATTAGTAAGCCACTGGCCCCATCTATTCCCAACCAAAGCCTTGACACCCGAAGACTAACCCAAGAATAACTCAATGAAAGATCAGCAAAGGGTTTGCACTATGATGAAAAGTGGAGTATGATGCACCAATGTAAACAAGGGCAACATATGATGATTGAGCCAATTGGAGAGGAACCGAAAGCAGAAGAGTTGGACTCCGATTATGAAGGTGTGGAAACTGATGAAGATATTAAAGCCATCACACATATAGTGGATGCATTGGCTAGCTATGCTAACCCACAAACTATGAAAATCAGAGAAATTTAAAGCATCAGCCTATTACTATGTTGATTGATACATACAGCACTAATAATTTTATGGACAGGAAAGTTGCAGCCTAATTAGCTTACTGCATTGAAGGCTGTGACAAAATCGAAGTAAATATTACTGATGGACGGATTTTAACTTATGATAGCAAAGGCCAGGAGTTTCTTGCAATGATTACTACACTAAAAGATCGACCTATTGCTTACACTGTCAAAAATTGGAGGCCATACTTACTTGATCAACGGGTTGTGATGCATTGCAGATAGCCTATGATTGAAGTGCTAAAAGAGAACCTCCCCGAGATTGATGTTGCTCAGCCTTGAGGACAAGGCTGATTTGAAGAGGGAGGAATTATTAGGACCCTTTTTCTGAGCTTTTGAATAATGTTTATTGAGTCTATTTAGTCCAGTTGTTTATTGAGTCGGTTTGGTTTAGTTAAAGTCAAGTAGAGGTTTATTTAATATTTATTTATTATTAGAGTTCAAGTCCTTATGGATTCTAGGTAGAACTCTATAAATAGGGATGTAACTACTTCTTTTCAATTATCTATGAAAAATATTATTCTATCTTTTGACAAACCCTAGGAGGTCGATCCTCTTGAAGCGATCAAGGAGGCCGATCCTCTCAAAGTGATCATCCCCTTTCTCTTCTTCTTTTTTACGATAAGACTTTAGGGTCTTATCATTTGGTATCAGAGCGACGATAAGACTTTAGGGTCTTATCACTCGATAAGGTAGGGATTGAGAAATTTAAAAAAAAAATGCTTTCCTCTTTTTTGTTTCAACTTATGTGATTGATTTCATACCTGCATGCCCTCTTTTTTTAATGCCAAATCCATGCAACATTGATTAAAACCGAAAAATAAATTTCATCATCAAAATCATCATGACCACAAATATAACGCATTAAACATAACGCTTCTTTAAACAAGTGATTTGATTTATCATTTTGATTCCAATGATAATACATTTTTCTTTTTATGTGTTTCATTTTTTGCAATTGATTTCATATAAGTATCTCATGTTTTTTGTATGGAAACCATACATCATGTTTAAAACCTAAAAGCAATACAAAATTATCTAGATACACATAATTGTTTCTTATAACATACATCGAATTAATCTTGCTACGTGTACGAGCATTAGATTTAAATCTAATATTTTGTTCCTTCATTATAAAGAGATACAATTGTCATGATCAATTTTTTTAATTTTTTAAAATCACTAGAAAGAAAAGTATAATCCCCTTTTATTTATTTTTTTACAATTATTTATTTATTTATTTACTAACTAATTTAAAAACAACTCATGGAAAGGTATTAAGTAATTTCAAAATAAAGTAAAGGGGCTTTGGTTACCTCGTCATCGAAAATCATGAAGGCATAGTTCGCCACCTTGTCTTTGTTTGTTTGCTTTTCATCATCGAATGAGCTCGATTCGTCCCAAGCCGCCTTGAATACTTTCTTCTTCTTTGGCAACTTCATTTTTAAGTTTATTTTTATTCTTTAATTCTTATTTCATGAACTTTTTAAATTTTATAGTGAGAAGTTCAAAGTCATCATCACTTGAGTTATCACTCAAGTGATATTCTATTATTCGAAGTATCAAATCCTTCATGTTCTTTGGAAGGTTGTTCTCATGTTCGTTTTGTGCCATACAACTCATTTCATAGGTTATTAAAGATCTGATAAGTTCTAGTGGAAAATAGTTCAAATCCTTAGCCTCTTGAATGACCATTACTTTAGAGGCCCAACTCTTTGGTAGGGATCTCAATATTTTGTTAACAAGTTTAAACTTAGAAAAGCTTTTACAAAGCGCTTTTAGACCATTGACGACATTAGTAAACTAGGTGTACATGTTGTTGAATCTCGGATTTTGATGATGAAGTCAATTGTCATTTGGTTATCTTATCCATATATTGAGATAAGTGTGCAGGATTAACTACGATGGCAGTAAGACATGCAGTAGGTGTTGCGTCGGAGTCAAGACCAAGATCACATTGGGGGTTCGAGAGTTCGATGGAAATCCGGACGGTCGTCGGAGGTTCTGCGGGAACAAATCCGAGAAGTCCAGGAGCTTGCCAAAGAAGCTCATCGGAACTCGCCAAGAGGATTGTCGCAAGTCTAGGAGTTTGTTGGAAGTCCGCTAGAGCATCACCGAGGGTTCATCGGATGTTCGTCAGAAGCTCGCCGGAAGAAGCAATTGACGCACCGGAACACGAGTTGCAGTATTAATGTCTTAAATGTCATAGTTAGCATGAAGATTAAGTTAGGAATGGGAGGTGATCTCATTAACTTAATTTGGGGCCAATTGGGCCCTTGATAGACCCAAATTAGGTCGAATGGATCAGCCCATTCGGACGCAGATTTCTTGGCCGGTAGTGGCACCGCCTAGAAGCTCAGTCTCTGGATGAAGTCAAGTGATGGTTCCGCCTGAGCTCGGTCTTCGAGTGAAGTCAGGCGGTGGTACCGCCTGAGCTCGGTCTCCGAGTAGTGTCAGGCAGTAGTAACACCTAATTCTGGCGGTGGTACCACCAGGACCTTGGAAATATGGGAGATGATTCTTTTAAGCTCCAAATTTAAACCGGTTGGGGCCTATATAAACCCCACCCTTTCCTGCATAAAAGGGCACTGAAAGCTTGCATTTATTCTGAGAATTTGAGAGCTTAAAAGTGTTGTAAAAGGCTAGAAGTTCTTCTCCCTCTTTTCTTCTAAGTTTTGATCATTCAAGAGAGGAGTGAAAATCTGTAAGAGTTGTCTCCTAAGCCTGTCAAAAGGAGTAAAGCTGTAAAAGGGTGGAAGGCCTCTGGTGGACGTCGGTGACCTCATCGGAGGAGGAAGCCAAAAGTGGATGTAGGTTAAGATTGATCGAACCACTCTAAATCTCGATTTGTATTTATTTTCTACTCTCTATCTTAACTGCAAACTGCCTCTGTTGCTTTACTTTAACTATACTTTTATTTGATCTTAAGTTAAAGAACTTTTCGAAATGATTTTCATCGAAAACGCTTTCATCGTACAAACGTCATTTTAAACCAATGAAAGTTTTCCACTACACTAATTCACCCCCCCTCTTAGTGCTCTTGATCCTAACAATTGGTATCAGAGCGGGGTTCACTCTCAATCAGATTAAAACCCAAGAGAGATGGCATATGCTGGAAACCAATAGGGTCACTCTATTACACATCCGCCAATGTTCGATGGGACGGACTACACCTATTGGAATACCCGAATGAGGATCTTCCTTATTTCGATAGATTTTAAACTTTGGAATATTATTAAAAATTGATTTTTAATGTCTTCTCTTCCAATGATCGATTGGAATGAATTGGAGAAGAAGACTTTCGCTCTTAATGCAAAGGCTATGAATGTCTTATTTTGTGCGCTTGATAAAAACAAGTTCAATCGTGTTTCGATTTATGAAACTGCATTTGATATTTGGCATACACTCGAAGTGACTCACGAAGGCACAAGTAGAGTAAAAGAGTCAAAAATTAATCTTTTAGTACATTCTTATGAACTTTTTCGAATAAAACTGAGTGAGACCATAGGTGACATGTACACCCGTTTCACGGATGTCAACAATAGTCTAAAAGGACTCGATAAAAGTTTTTCAGATTTTGAGCTCATCAATAAAATTCTAAGATCCCTTCCAAAGAGTTGGGACCCTAAAGTCACTGCTATTCAAGAGACTGAAGATTTAAACAACTTCCTTCTTGAAGAATTAATCGGGTCATTAATGACCTACGAAATGACTTGCAAAGCTCATGAAGAGCAAGAAGATATCCTTCCAAAGAATAAGAAGGATATGGCACTTAGAACTCTAGAAGACCACTTGAGAGAAAACTCAAGTGATGAGGACTTTGACGATGACTTGACACTTCTAACAAGGAAATTTAAAAATTCATTAAAAAAATAATTTTAAAAATAACACTAAAAATAAACTTGAACCCAAAAAGGACCAAGTTATTTGCTAAGAATGCAAGAAGCCAGGACACTACAAAAGTGATTGTCCCCAAGCCAAGAAGAGAACACTAAAGAAGAAAGCGCTCAAAGGAACGTGAGATGACTCAAGCGCATCCGAAGAAGAGAAGTCCAACACCGAACAAGTTGCTCATTACGACCTAATGGCCATCGGAGAGGAGATAACGAATTTAATTGATGCAGATTTATCATTTGATGAATTGTTAAATGCTTTCCATGACTTGTTTAATGAATGCAAAATAATTAGTAGAAAATAAAAATTATTAAAAAAGGAGCATGATATTCTTATTAATAATTTTGATAAATTAAAAATTGAAGATAAATGATAGTTTAGCTTCATGTATGAAATGTCGTGATCTAGAAACTCTCCAAAATGAGAACTTGCTACTTAAGGACACCTTGAAGAAAATTTGAGGTTGGTAGCAAGTCTTTGAATATGATCCTTACAAATAAGGGTCACGTTCCTAAAAGAAGTGGAATCAGATTTGTGAGAAGTCCTCAACAAAATCCAACCATCTTCATTAAAGGCCCTATCTTGCATGTATCGCACCAAAACAAATGTAACTTTTGTTGCAAACATGGACATAGAACTTATCATTGTCCATTCAAGAAAGTTGGTCTAAACAAATTGATTTGGGTTCCTAAAGGAACCATGATAAATTCCATGCAACATGATAAACAATTTAGATCAGTTTTTGAGGTACCTAAAATTAAATGGGTACCTAAAAATTATCCTTTCTTGTAGAAATATATACTATCACAAGCTAGGAGAAAGAGATGGTACCTTAATAGTGGATGCTCAAGGCATATGACCGGAGATCCATCTCAAATCTCTAAGGTCACTAGCATAGACGAAGGCTATGTCACCTTCGGAGACAACAACAAGGGTAAAATCATTGGCAAAGAAACCATAGGTAATAAATCCAACTTCTTCTTTATTGAAGATGTTTTGTTAGTTGATGGTTTAAAATATAATCTCTTGAGCATTAGTCAATTGTGTGATAAAGGATATATTGTCAAATTCGAATCTAATGCTTGCATCATTGAAAAACCACACAAAAACACATCTATGATTGCATTAAAACAAAATAACATATACACCATTGACATCAATGATCTTTGTAATGAAATGTGTTTCTCAATTTTGAATGATGATGCTTAGCTTTGGCATAGGAGATTAGGTCATGCTAGTATGAAACTAATCACTCAAATTTCATCCAAAGAACTTGTAAGAGGAATTCCTCATATTAAGTTCATCAAAGATAATGTGTGTGATGCTTGTTAATTAAGAAAAAAAATTAAGGGTAGCTTCAAATCTAAGATCCAAATAAGCACCTCTAGACCCATGCAATTGATCCATATGGACTTATTCGGACCAATCTCTACATCAAGCCTAGGAGGTAGCAAATACACCTTCGTCATTGTAGATGACTATAGTAGATACACATGGGCTTATTTCTTCAAACATAAAAATGAATGCTTTAGATATTTCACCAAGTTTTGTAAACCTATTCAAAATGAAAAGGGTTTTATGATTTCATCAATTCGAAGTGATCACGGTGGTGAATTTCAAAATCGTGATTTCCAAAAATTTTGTGAATCTAATGAATACAACCACAACTTCTCTACTCCAAGAAATCCTCAACAAAATGGAGTAGTAGAAAGAAAGAATAGAAATTTACAAGAAATGGCAAGAACCATGTTGAATGAACATAGCTTACCCAAATATTTTTGGGCCGAAGCCGTAAACACTGCACGCTATATTTTGAATAGAGTTCTAGTAAGACCCTTACTCACCAAAACTCCTTATAAGTTGTGGAACAATAAAAAACCTAATGTTTCATATTTTAAAGTTTTTGGGTGTAAGTGTTTTATCTTGAATGAAAAAGATGCCTTAGGAAAATTTGATGCTAAATCCGATAAAAAAAAATTTCTTGGTTATTCTTCGGTTTCTAAAGCTTTTCGTATCTTCAATAAAAGAACTTTAATTATAGAAGAATCTAGTTATGTTGTTTTCAATGAGATTTCTAAAATCAAGAAAAATAATTTTGATGATGATGTTAATTTTGATTCTTTGAATTTAAATTAAGCCCCTTCTCCAACTAGCAACTTGGATGCATCCACTTCCGAAATTTCCTTACCCAAAGATTGGAAGTATGTAGATGCTCATCCTAAGGAACTAATCTTAGGAGACACATCTAAGGGAGTTCAAACACGTTCTTCTCTTAAAAATTTTTGTGTCAACGCCGCTTTTCTCTCCCAAATTGAACCTAAATGTATTGATGAAGTCATGAAAGATGATTCATAGATTATTGCAATGCAAGATGAGTTAAATCAAATTGAGAAAAATGAGGTGTGGAAGCTTATTCCTAGACCAAATGACCATTTAGTTATTGGTACTAAATGGGTCTTTAGAAATAAGCAAAATGAATATGGTATCGTGGTTTAACAAGGTTAGATTAGTGGCCAAAGGTTTCAACCAAGAAGAATATGGTATCGTGTTGATGTGTCCGAATGCATGAACTTATTAAATTTATTTTTCGGACTTTCTTGATTCAATGATCAATTACTTAATTGCTATGATGAGAATTTTACATGATTACATGCCTTAATAATATGTTGGAAATTATGTGTTTCGGATGCAAAACTTCCAGGATGATGGGCATGTTTTACCTTCATGATTGTGTTTGAAAATCCATAGCAAAACCTTCTCCGAATGAATGAATATGTTAAATTTCACTTTCGGACTTTCTTAATCATAACAATACATTATTTAGTATTTCTCTTCCAGACTTAACGTAGCTTTCATAAGCCTATGTCATATCATGTTTGTTTCATATTATTGATTTTTGACATATGGAATCAATTAACAAATGCATCTCTCATAGATTTACCTTGTGAAAAATATTTTTTCGAGAAATGGATTTGATGAAATGATTCCTTCTTATGAATTCCTTTTTTGATGAAGGAAGATTTTTAAAATAAAGTATGATTTAATCTCTTATCATTTTAACTTCATTCAAGTAAGTTCACAATGGCTTTCCTCCTTCATGCAAAATGTTAATGACAAATAAAAGGGAAGAAGTAATGAAAGCTATCTTCATGTCATGTTTGCTTAAAAAATTTATATAATTGGTATCCTATTACTTATTGTTGAAAAATGACATGAACCTTTTTATCATATGAATCATTACCACACTTATGCTTAAAATTTACTTAAATCGTTCTCCTTTTTGTTGATGACAAAAGGGAAAAAATGTGTGGTAAATTGATGATAGAATTGCTATAATTGCCATATTTGTATTATGTTAAGATATCAGAGAAATATATGGTAAATTGATGATAGAATTGCTATAATTACTATGATTGCCATATTTGCATTATATTAAGATATCAAAAGCTTGCATCGTAATTTTACGATATTGATATCTTAAAATATATGGTAAATTAACGATAGAATTGCTATACATGTGAAATGTTTGCATTAATGAAAAGATATCTAGAGCTTACATTGCAATTTTATAATGTTAATATCTTGCCATGTGATGAAATGCTATGATTGCTATACACTTGAAATGTTTGCATTGTGTTAAGATTGTTGAATCTCATATTTTGATGATGAAACCAATTGATAATTATGTTTATGTTTAACTGCATTTTGAGTTATGCAGGTCTACTCGATCAGGATTATACAATTAAGGCAGGAGGAATTGACGTTGTGCTGGAGGAGATCACGTTAGGATATTGGATGGCAGAAGGCTTCGGACGTCGGGCATCGGGCCAAGAGCGGAATTGCGCCAAGGATATCGGCGTTGCGGAGGTCAACCGCCGATTGGGCAACAAGCCGCAAGAGAGGATGATGCACCGAAGAATCGGACGAAGCGCCAACCAATGACGTGCCGGGCAAAAGAATGTCAATTCGCTTTATAATAATTGTCTAGATCGGAGTAGAGTTTTTGCTTGTGTGTGCAGGATTAACTACAATAACGACGAAGACATAAAGCAAAACAAAGTGTCGGAGTCAAGCGCGAAGGATTCGTTGGGAGTTCGAGAGTTCGACAGAAGTCCGAAGGTTCGTCGGGAATGTTGCTGGAACTAGTCGAGAATGAGTAGGGAGCTTGCCGAAGGGTTTTTCGGAAGCTCACCGGAAGGTTCGTTGGAAGTTCGCGGAGCTCACCGAGAAAGATCGGAGCTTGCCGAAGAAACTCGTTGGAACTCGCCAAGATCAAATCGTGAAGTCTAGGAGCTTGCTGGGAGTCCGCAGAATGGTTTTCGAGAGTTTATTGGAAGACCGTCGGAAGTTTGCCGGAAGCTCGCCGGAAGAAGTCTTCACTTATGGACTTTGTAATAGCTTAGAAAATGTCTTTAAATTCGTAGTTAGCATGTTAATTAGGGTTAGGATTAGGTGTTAATCCTATAATCCAAGTAGGGGCCAATTGGGCCTGAGTTCGGACTGGTTTGGGCCAAGTTTGGAGCCCAACCAGTGAGCTGATTTGGCCTAGGCGGTGGCACCGCCCAGCACCCGAGAGCTGGGCGGTGACACCTCCTGGGCTCGGCGGTTGCACCGTCCAGCACCCGAGCACTAGGCGGTGGCACCGCTTGGTTGGGCGGTGGCACCGCCAGCATCGGGAACATAAGAGAATTCAAATTTTTGGAGCCCAAATTTGAATCCTCTTGAGGCCTATAAATACTCCTCAAGTCTCAGCTAAGAATACAACTTTTGAGAAGCATTTGATTGAGAGAAAAGTCTTAGAAAGTCTTAGCAAGTCTTGTTTTCAATTTGCTAGAGAGTTCTCCTCCTTTCTTATTGAAAATTTGTAAGAGGTTGAACTACTTGTAAAAGGTTGTAAGAGGGGTATTTACCCTTCCATTTCAAGAGATTTGCTAGTGGAAGGTGGGAGCCTCATCGAAGAGGGGCCTCGCAAGTGGATGTAGGTCATTTGACCGAACCACTCTAAAATCGACGTAATCTTTGGTTTGCATTTCATTATTGCTATTTACATTACTGCAAACCTTCTTACATGCTTTAGTTCCTCATTACCTTTACTGCACAACTTTAAGAATACGCTTTCAAGTTAAGCTTTTCAAGTTCCGTTCTTATCGTACGAAAGATTTTTCTAAAACCGAAGTTTTAATCCGCTGCACTAATTCACCCCCCCCCCCCCCCCCCCCCCCTCTTAGTGCCGCTCAGATCCTAACAATTGGTATCAGAGCTCGGTATTTCTCATTTCATATTTACACCTGAGAGAAATGGCTCTTCGTGGCTTTCAAGAGGACTTATCGGTTGTTCGTCCACCGTTGTTTAACGGATTGGACTATACTTATTGGAAAACTCGAATGAGAGTTTTCTTGATTTCTATGAATTTGGATATATGGAATATCGTTGAAAATGGTTTTCAACTTCCCTCCAAACCAATGAACGAATGGTCAGATTTGGAGAAGAAATATTTTTCTTTAAACGCAAAGGCTATAAATGCCTTATTTTGCGCTTTGGACAAAAATGAGTTCAATCGGATTTCTACGTGCGAAACGGCTTTCGATATTTGGCGAACACTTGAAATCACGCACAAGGGAACTAGTAGAGTCAAAGACTCGAAAGTTAACATTTTATTGCATGATTTTGAGCTTTTTCAAATGCAACCAAGCGAGACTATAGGCGACATGTACACCCGTTTCACGGATGTCGTCAATAATCTAAGAGTTCTTGGTAAATCTTTTTCGAATTTTGATCTCGTAAGCAAAATCTTAAGAACCCTTCCAAAAAGGTGGGACTCTAAAATAACTGTAATACAAGAAACAAAAGATTTAAATATTTTTCTACTTGAAGAACTAATTGGTTTGTTGATGACAGATGAAATGGTGCGCAATGCACATGATAAACACAATGAACACTTGAACCACCTTCCAAAGAACAGGAAGGATTTGGAACCCCGGACAAATGAATACCACTTGAGCAATGACTCAAGTGATGAGGACAATGATGAACTTGAACTTCGAACACTTAATCTTAATAAGTTTACTAAACAAAAATCTAAAATAAACAATGAACTTGAACGGAGGGAGAGGCCAAAGAAGAGGAAGGCAACCAAGGATGAATCAAGAACTTCCAAAGGTGAAACGAAGAATTGGGCTTTGACGGGCTTCGACTACAAGGTAAGTAACTCAACTCTCTTGAATTATTTTGAAATTACTTGATGTTTTCCATTATGCATTTTCTCTTTTCTTTTGAATAATTATTTTTCTTGAAAATTGTATATTTTATGTTAATAGAATAAAATATTAGATTTAAATAATCATATATATGTGCTTGAGAAGCAAGAATGTGTATTTTGATGATTTCCATATTAACCTTCAATGATGATGCATGGTTTTTATATGGAAGGCTTGATGATTTTTTTTAAACCTTGTTTTTGGTTTTCAAACATGATGTATGTTTTTGACATAAGAACAAAACTTGAGCATGCTAATATAAAGTCAATCACATAAATTAAAACTAAAGAAGTTTTAGTTATCTATAAGAATCATTCAAAATTATGTTCAATGAAACCATTGCATAATGATGTAATGAAAATATTAAACATTTTGAAACCATGTTTTAGTGTCATGCATAATGATCATGCTTAATAAATTTCGAAATTATGCATATGAATCTTGTGATTTATGGATTATTGATTTTTACCATAATGAAAATGCCTTATTAATCTTTGTTGTAATAAATCTTACACTTTCGGTATTAAACATTATACATGTTTTTATTTGGTATAAGTGAAATAAAATCATATGAATTGAAAAAATTAAAAAGAGGAAAATATTTTTTCCTTGAAAAATTATTTTTCTCTATCCTATTGATCTTGATGTTTATTATGATAAATCTATGTATACCATTTTGAATCTCTTGAAAGTAATGTTGATATTTTGATGATTTTGATGATTTAAATTTGAAATGAGTTTTATCAAAATCATGATATTGATTTCTTGGAATAACATGAGATTACCTTTGATGATCATTTTGATTCATGGAATTTTGGATTCATGACTTGGTCTTACATTTGTTTATGAGATGGTTGAAATATTTGTACGTTTGAATTATTCCCTTCTCCTTTCAATTTATGCATGTTATATGTTAAAGATTTAAAACCATGTTTTGGTATCATGCATATCTAAGAAATATTGATGTGACAAATTGAATAAGTTGAAAATGAATGATGATTCTTCTCTTGAATATAACTTGTGATATTTTTTTTATATAAATCATCATTTTGATTTCTCGACATTCGACACATGAGATTTTATTATAAATCAAAATTTCTCATTAATCGATCTTCTACGATTTTACTTGATATTCTCTTGAGAGGAGATTTTCTAAATGAATCATGATTTTTCCTTGTGAGTTCTTGGAGTTATTACTTGATTTTTCTTTTAAAACAAGATCTCTTCTTTGTACTCCTATGATTTTTCTTGATATTTTATTTAAAGAAGATATTTACTATATGAATCATGTCTTTTGGTATTCAAATGATTTTATCCTTCATGACATGATTTCTTTGTATTTATGGCTTGCATGGCTTGAAATGTTTTGGTATGATGCATGCAATGATGTAATATTCATAAAGTTAAAATGATGTATGCAATACTTATGATAATGATGTACATGATGTATTTATTGCATATGATGTGTATCATGAATGCTTTAAATGATTGAATGTTTGGTATCATGATCAACATGTTGATAAATGCTTAAAAATTTTAATGTTTGAGTATCATTATTGATATGCTTATTAATGATGATTGATTTATTTTTCGGTATCGTGCATGAAAAATAAGGTTATTGAAATTGTGTATGTTTTAATTTGAATATATAATGATGCACAAATAAAAATGATACTTACCTTTGTCATAATATAAAAATTGATATAAGGGTCTTCCCTTCTTTTTGACAATGACAAAGGGGGAGCAAGAATTTCTAGCGTGGACATCATGAAAAGAGGCAAACTAACTAGCTTGCACAATTCAAGATGAAAGCAAAAATTGCACTTCTCAAAAGAGAAGATGCAAATGTAACATTTGCCAAATTGTTTGCTTGCCTCATGTAAAACATTATCTCTTGCTAGTTTAGCATTTTTGCTAGCTTGTATGTTGTAAAACTTGATCAATTTTTGAAACATTTTGCTAGCTTACACTTTGCAAAGAAAGCAAAAATGGCACTTCTAGAAGAAAGAGCTTGTTATTTTGAACATCACAAGCTTGCCTATCTTAAGAAACAAAAATTGCAAAAGTGCTATCTTGCCTATCTCAAGAAGCAAAACTTGCAACTTGCACATTGCAATAGGAAGCAAGAATTATGAGCTTACACAAGAAAGCTATCTTGCATTTGCTTTCGAAATTTTTGCTAGCTTGTATATTATGAAACTTACATATCGTAAAAATTGCTAGCTTGTAGTCTAAAGAGAAGCAAAAAGTTGCTATCTCAAAAGAAGCAAATGTGCTATCTTTCCTATCTTAAGAGGCAAAAATGCTAACTTGCACATCTAGCAAAACTTGACAAATTTGCATATTTCAAGAAGCAAGAGTTGCTTTCTTGAACATCTCAATATTGCTAGCTTGCATGATGTAGAACTTACTATTTTGAACATTACCAAAAGTGCTATCTTGTATGCTGTAAAACTTGTATATCTAAAACTTGATAGCTTGAATGTCCTAAGCATGATGCATTACTTGCTAAATTTTCTAGCTTCAAAACTACATGATGATAAAACTTAATATTATGTTTTTCATGGAATGAGTTGAACTTATATTACAAACACAAAGAATAGTTGTACTTCTCCTTTTTGTTGATGACAAAGGGGGAGAAATATGTTGATGACATGATATGCATAAGTCTATCAATGAGTTTATAATGACGTGTTGCAAGTATTCATGATGAATATTGCAATAACTTGAATTCAGTTTGAATTCAAGGTTCTATCAATATGACATATTGATAGGGGGATTTTGTTTAAACTCCGGGAGACAAGTTTAACTCCGTCATCAATTGGTTGTCATCATCAAAAAGGGGAAGATTGTTGAATCTCATATTTTGATGATGAAACCAATTGATAATTATGTTTATGTTTAACTGTATTTTGAGTTATGCAGGTCTACTCGATCAGGATTAGACAATTAAGGCAGGAGGAATTGACGTTGTGTTGGAGGAGATCACGTTAGGATATTGGATGGCAGAAGGCTTCGGACGTCGGGCATCGGGCCAAGAGCGGAATTGCGCCAAGGATATCGGCGTTGCGGAGGTCAACCGCCGTTTGGGCAACAAGCCGCAAGAGAGGACGATGCGCCGAAGAATCGGACGAAGCGCCAACCAATGACGTGCCAGGCAATAGAATGTCAATTCGCTTTATAATAATTGTCTAGATCGGAGTCGAGTTTTTGCTTATGTGTGCAGGATTAACTACGATAACGACGAAGACATAAAGCAAAACAAAGTGTCGGAGTCAAGCGCGAAGGATTCGTTGGGAGTTCGAGAGTTCGACGGAAGTCCGAAGGTTCGTCGGGAATGTTGCCGGAACTAGCCGAGAATGAGTAGGGAGCTTGCCGAAGGGTTTTTCGGAAGCTCGCCGGAAGGTTCGTTGGAAGTTCGCGGAGCTCACCGAGAAAGATCGGAGCTTGCCGAAGAAGCTCGTTGGAACTCGCCAAGATCAAATTGTGAAGTCTAGGAGCTTGCCGGGAGTCCGTAGAATGGTTTTCGAGAGTTTATTGGAAGACCGTCAGAAGTTCATCGGAAGCTCGTCGGAAGAAGTCTTAACGTACGGACTTTGTAATAGCTTAGAAAATGTCTTTAAATTCGTAGTTAGCATGTTAATTAGGGTTAGGATTAGGTGTTAATCCTATAACCCAAGTAGGGGCCAATTGGGCCCGAGTTCGGACTGGTTTGGGCCAAGTTTGGAGCCCAACCAGTGAGCTGATTTGGCCTAGGCGGTGGCACCGCCCAGCACCCGAGAGCTAGGCGGTGACACCTCTTGGGCTGGGCGGTTGCACCGTCCAGCACCCAAGCGCTGGGCGGTGGCACCGCCAGCATCGGGAACATAAGAGAATTCAAATTTTTGGAGCCCAAATTTGAATCCTCTTGAGGCCTATAAATACCCCTCAAGTCTCAGCTGAGAATACAACTTTTGAGAAGCATTTGATTGAGAGAAAAGTCTTAGAAAGTCTTAGCAAGTCTTGTTTTCAATTTGCTAGAGAGTTCTCCTCCTTCTTTCTTATTGAAAATTTGTAAGCGGTTGAACTGCTTGTAAAAGATTGCAAGAGGGGTATTTACCCTTCCATTTCAAGAGATTTGCTAGTGGAAGGTGGGAGCCTCATCGAAGAGGGGCCTCGCAAGTGGATGTAGGTCATTTGACCGAACCACTCTAAAATCGACGTAATCTCTGGTTTGTATTTCATTATTGCTATTTACATTACTGCAAACCTTCTTACATGCTTTAGTTCCTTATTACCTTTGCTGCGCAACTTTAAGAATACGCTTTCAAGTTAAGCTTTTCAAGTTCCGTTCTTATCGTACGAAAGATTTTTCTAAAACCGAAGTTTTAATCCGCTGCACTAATTCACCCCCCCCTCTTAGTGCCGCTCAGTTCATAACAAAGATATCAAGAGCTTACATCATAATTTTACATATTGATATCTTACCATATAATAAATTACTACGATTGCTATCTTTCATATTTGAAATGTAAGATGTTAAAATAGATGTCAAGCCTTGACATAATTTTCAGAGAGATACATCATGAAAGGAATCATGATGGGAGTATTGATAAGGTTAAATGAACTTAACTTATCAATATGTCTCTTGAATTCAAAGGTTTTGAATTCAAAAATAACTTATTGTTGGGAAATCTTGGGGGCGACATCACATGCGCAGCGGAAGAATAAGAAAACAAAATCTCCAATTCCCAAAGAGATGTTCGTCGTCGTGCAAAGATTGGTGCGCAAAATCCACGAAACTTAAAACTGCGTATAGAGTAGATTGTGTTACCTAGGGAGATCGTATATCCCTGTTTCCTTGCAGATCCTTAGGAGAGGGTGAAGGAGGTCAAGCATCCTCCTCTCTAGCGGTGATCCACACAACAAGGCTGCGACGACGCTCCTCAAAACTCCAGGCCTGCTCTGAGGTGGAGAGGGGAGGAGAATAGGAGAGGCAAGCAAAGGCTCCAGCCTATGAGGCTCCGTCGGATATCTCATATCCAAACCTCTACTCATCGCAATGCGTACCATATGTGTGCAACCCTCTAGGCTCAATATCGAGCTGACCGTGAGTCATACTTATCAGAACTCCTTCTAACTCAATGAATTATTATCTCTGTAATAATTCACTTGACTCATCGACTACGGAAGTACTAGGCCACTACGCCGTAGTCCCCAGACGATACAGGGGAATCCAATCCATTGGACCTGTCTGTCCTCAGTTACCGTGTACCTATAGTCCCTCATCCATCTAATATCCCTGAGACCATATATTGAGCATGGTGTTGTTAGACCCATACGGTTTCTACTCGAGTCTCGCTCTAATGGATTCTCTCGAAGAACTCTTTCTCTCTCAACCCGAATGATCCTGGCCAGAGATTTTTCTAAGCAAGAACACATGGGATATTCCTCTCATGACGCCAAGAGTGGATGATCCTCTATCGACACTCAATAGCCCTCGTAAGGTCGACTACCACTCCCAATGACCAGTTGTACTAGATCTGGGACAATCAAACTTATAAGTCTGGTATCAAAGAGTGGAGCACTCATACAGGATATCCTTGGTGTCTCAAGTCTAAGGACCAGATATACCACAAGGACTACGGAATCGCTATCTAACAATATGGCATCATCAACCATCCAGCATTCTGTAGGCGGATCAATCAGTGAACTCATTCTCCAATGAGCACCTATACTGTATCCCTAATGTCCCTACATGAGCAGCTATGAGACCAGCTGCATCCATCATATGGACGGGTATACAGCACACTAGTCTGTCCGGTTATCACGATGTCCCTCTTGAGTAACCTATGACTGGGATTATTTAGGATATGTGTTTAAAGGTGAATCGATCTCATTATCGTGATCTCATCACGATCCGATTTCCATTACATAAATCCAAGGAAATCATAATATATATATATATATATATATATATATATATATATATATATATATATATATATATATATATATATATATATATGCAATAGTTATAAAGTGATATATGCTAAAATATAATAAGTAAAAAGATTCTTTATCAAGTCACACGTGCCATCACTCACGTGATTGGCTTATTGGCCACCTATGACTAGCACTTATCTTAAATATGGCATATAGATAGGGGGAGTTAATGTTAACTCTGTCATCAATTGATTGCCATCATAAAAAAGGGGGAGATTGTTGAATCTCGGATTTTGATGATGAAGTCAATTGTCATTTGGTTATCTAATCCATATGTTGAGATAAGTGTGCATGATTAACTATGATGGCAGTAAGACATGCAGTAGGTGTTGCGCTAGAGTCAAGACCAAGATCGCGTTGGGGTATCGAGAGTTCGACGAAAGTCCGGACGATTATCGAAGGTTCTGCAAGAAAAAATCTGAGAAGTCTAGGAGCTTGCCAAAGAGGCTCGTCAGAACTTGCCAAGAGGATTGTCGCAAGTCCAGGATTTTGCCGGAAGTCCGTCGGAGCATCACCGAGGGTTCATTGGATGTTCGCTGGAAGTTCGCTGGAAGCTCGTCGGAAGAAGCGATTGACGCACCGGAACACGAGTTACAGTATTAATGCCTTAAATGTCGTAGTTAGCATGAAGATTAAGTTAGAAATGGGAGGTGATCCCATTAACTTAATTTGGGGCTAATTGGGCCCTTGATAGACCCAAATTGGGCCAAATGGATCAGCCCATTCGGACCCAGATTCCCTAGTCGGTGGTGGCACCGCTAGGGCCGGCGGTGGCACCGCCCAGAAGCTCATTCTCTGAGCGAAGTCAAGCGGTGGTACCACCCCTGTCAAGCGGTGGTACTGCCTGAGCTCAGTCTCCGAGCGAAGTCAAGCGGTGGTACCACCTGAGCTCGATCTCCGAGTAGTGTCAAGCAGTAGTACCGCCCAGTTTTGGACATGGTACCGCCAGGACCCCGAAAATCTAGGAGATGACACTTTTGAGCTCCAAATTTAAACCAGTTGGGGCCTATATAAACCCCACCATTTCCTGCATGAAAGGGCACTGAAAGCTTGCATTTATTCTGATAATTTGAGAGCTTAAAAGTGTTGTAAAAGGCTAGAAGTTCTTCTCCCTATTTTCTTCTAAATTTCGATCATTCAATAGAGGAGTGGAAATCTGTAAGGGTTATCTCCAAGCCCATCAAAAGGAGTAAAGCTGTAAAAGGGTAGTTGGCCTTCGCCTATTGAAGGAAGGCCTCTAGTGGATGTCAGTGACCTCATCGGATGAGGAAGCCAAAAGTGGATGTAGGTCAAGATTGACCGAACCACTCTAAATCTCGGTTTGCATTTACATTCTACTCTCTATCTTAACTGCAAACTACCTCCGTTGTTTTACTTCAACTATACTTTTGTTTGATCTTAAGTTGGAGACCTTTCCGAAATGGTTTTCATCGAAAATGCTTTCATCGTACAAACATCGTTTTAAACTAATAAAAGTTTTCCGCTGCACTAATTCACCCCCCTCCCCCTCGTAGTGCTCTTGATCCTAACACATGTCTCCAATAGTCTTACTTGGTTCCATCCGAAACAATTCAAAATCATACATTAAAAAATTAATTTTTAAATCTTTAACTTTACTAGTGCCTTCGTGTGTGATTTTAAGTGTATACCAAATGTCAAAAGTTATTTCGCAAATAAAAACTCAATTAAATTCAGTTTTATCCAAAGCACAAAATAAAGCATTCGTAACTTTGGTATTTAAAGAGAAAGTCTTCTCCAAATCATTCCAATCGTTTATTGGAATAGAAGACTTTTGAAATCCTTTTTCAATAATATTCTATAAATCGAGATTCAATGAAAGCAAGAAAACTCTCTTTCGAGTTTTTCAATAAGTGTAGTCCGTCCTATTGAACATAGGAGGACGAATGATAGAGTGACCTCTTGAAAGCCGAAAAGAGTCATTTCTCTTGGTTGTTAAACCAAACGAGAAAAAACGTGGCTCTGATACCAACTATTAGGATAAAGAATGACACTAAGAGGGAGGCGGGAGGGTGGGGGTGGTGGGGGGTGGGGGTGTGTGAATTAGTGTAGCGGATAAAAATGACGTCGGTTTAAAAAATCTTCGTTTCGATAAAAATCGATATTGGAAATGCTTAATTTTGAAAGCATACGGAAGCATGTAATGAGAAAGTAAAGCAAGTAAAGTAGTTTGTAGTAAAGGTAAATTGTACAAATAGAAATGCAAATTGAGTTTTATAGTGGTTCGATCGTCGTGACCTACATCCACTCCCGATTCCTCTTCTATCGAGGCTACCCCAGCATCTACTAACGATCTTCTTTCAATGGGCGAAGATCAACTACCCTTTTACACCTCTCTTTTCCCTTTCACGGGTTTAGGTGATAACATTTTATAAGCACTCACTCCTCCCTAAATAGAATTCTAAACTTTAGATCAAAGGAGGGGATCTCTCAAGTTATTGCTTAGCATTTTTTCACTTTTAAGTTCTTTGTGATTGCGTGTTAACCAAGGATGAGAGGGGTATTTATAGGCCTCAAGTGAATTCAAACTTGGACCCTAAAAGTGTCTTATCCCCGATTTTTGGAGTACTGGCGGTACCACGGCTTGTGCTAGGCGATACTACTACCCATACTGGCGGTACCACCTTCTGACATAGTCTCGGAGACTATGCCACCAATTGTTTCAACTGTTGGGTCACTATTTGGACCTTTTACTTGGCCTAATATAACCCAAATTTGGGCTCAATTGGCTCCTAATTGAGTTGGCCTAATTCCAACCTAATTTCGCCTAAAACCTACTTTGATTTTGATAATTATTACAAAGCTAAATCAAATGTTATCCGACATGTCATTGGTTCATCGATGCCTTGTTCGATTCTTCAACGCATCATCCTCTCTTGCGGCCTATTGTCCAATCGGCTAGTTGACCTCCACAACTTCGATTTTCTTAGCATAATTTTTGCTCTTCTTGGCCTGATGCCCGAACCCATGACCTGAAACCTTCTACTGATACGTCGACCGATCCACCGGCTCAACGTCCAATCTTTTAACATGTTCCTCTCCAACCCAACATGATTCTTGCTGCTTTAATTTTCTCTCATTGATTGAAGCTTTCTGCGTCACTCAAAGCATAGATAAGATAAATACTATTAATTGGTTTCATCATCAAAATTCGAGATTTGATCCTAACAAAAAAAACACTATAATATTTTTTTTATAAACTTATAAAAAATACTAAGCTTTTACACTATGTTATAGTGTTTTTAGTAATACTAGGAAAACACCGTAACATAGTACATAAATACTATATTATAGTGTATACAATATTTTTTGCACGATAACATTATTTTTTGTTGTGTTACGGTGTTTTCGTAGTATTGCTAGAAATACTATAACACAATGTAAAAAAACCAGTTGGGCGTATGGATCGATCCACGTAAAAAGAGAGAAAAAAAAAAGTGATCGAAGGTATTTCGGGTATTATGCAAAAATGAGATAAAGTTAAAAAAATTTAAAAATGCATGCATTTTTTAAGATAAACCCAAAAAAAGGATTTTTTTCAAGAATTCACCCTTAATACAAACAGAATTTAATAGTTAAAATAATAACTTCTTACTTTTATTGAGATTTTTAAGTATTTTTAAATTCTTAAAACTAAGGTTGTTCGACGATAGAAAGTTAAGAGTATGAAATAAGTATTATATAAACTTCATATAAGTCTAAGTATGGATTAAGTATTATAAATATTTCATATATTTTTAGATGATAATTTTTCTAGTAAATACAGAGAGTTCGAGAGAAGAGATGGAAAAATTCGAGATCTATTTTAGATTTGAGAGGACATATTAGTAAAATTGTGATTGGGTTTGTCTGACTCATTAAAACTTATAATATGATTTCCGCTCCATACAAGGAGTGTTCAACCACATAGATTTTATATCAAGTTTTCTTATTTATGTTCTATTATTGATTCACTGCGTTCGTTCTTTTGTCACGAGTCTTCCCCTCAGTCAATTTAAAATAATTGATCATAGTATTCAACTAAATCAAGAGTTTAGATTGGTTCAAACATGAAATCATCTCCGCACTCTCGTAACAAACATAGGACGCAACAGGCAGTACAGAACTTCATGGAGCAGCAGCCATGACGAGACCTGCAATTCCCAGCAACTTAGCTTGCGTTGACCTGCCTACAGTTGAGCCTCACCTCCCCCTCACTCCCTGTCAGTGGACTAATATTCCCCATGTTGATCATCGACGCAGCAAAGCTCTCAAAGAAGCCGCTCTCGTCACCTGCGTAGCCGTCGACAATGGCGGCCGTTCCGGCGCCCGCGTAGATCTCCTGGTCCGACAGCAGAAGCCCCTGCCCGTTCTGAAGGTTGAAGTAGTAGTTGCCGTCGAAGGCGTCGGGGGTGGTCGGGTCGAGATCGTTGAGGCTAGTCCCGTCTTCTCCGTCGGGGCATTGATCCTGCAGCAGGGCCAGGTAGGCGGAGTCCAAGCTCGGGTCTGGCCTCTCCGTGCCGCTGTAGTTGTAGAGGCGGGCGGCGAAGGACTTACACTGCGCACGCCCGAAGGTGTGGGCTCCTGGGTACATGAGATCATGGTAGCAGCGGTGGTGCCTTGCTGAGGATGATGAGCGGCATTAATGTCACGGTATTCAAGGTTCTTTACCTGATAGGGTGACGAGATCGGTGTCGTCGAGGCCGACGGCGGCGAATTTGGACAGCAGGACGGCGAGGGTGTCGACGGGTCCGGGGAGGTTGTTGGCGCCAGATATGTTGGCGGTGGTGCCGTCTCTTCTTCCCAGCTGCACTTCCCATGATGGACCTCCGGACTGTTGAGCGCAAGAAGAAGGATACACGAAGAAATACTTCTCTTTCAAGCTTACTATAACGTTTTAATGGGGGATGAACGGTATGTTATCATTGATGAGAGAGAAAGAAGAAGACTACAAACTGAGTCGATCATAAGAAAAGGACACAGCACCTTAGACAGCAACAGTATACTATCCTACTATATACAATTGAGAACCGGTAATTATCACCGGATGAGTGTTATCATCATCATTATCTGATGAGAAGAGAAGCCTTTTTGGAAACGTGACAAGTTTTTGTTCCATGCAAGTCACCGTTTTCTTGCTTTCCAAGAAAAATCAAGTAACAAGTTTGTGTTTTTGTTTTCAAGACTCTTATAGGTTGCAGTTTTACGCGGCCATGAGAAAAGATACTTATTACAGTTTTGTTATACATCATTTTAAGTTAAATATTTAACTACCATTTTCGAAAATAAATACTTATTCTCCAAAATAAATATTTATTTATTTTAAAAGTTATAAATACTTATAATTTATATGAATTATAAGTTTTTATTATTTAAAAATATTGTAAAAGGATTTATAAGTGGACAATTTATAAAAACATACGATGTGGATAATTATTTGATATTTTATAAGCATTTATTGATTTATGTTAGATGAATCTATACAAAAATGTTTGTTCTAATATTATATTTGAAAAGAATTACAAAATATCTTATTATTGTTGATTTTAAATGGCTTATGATTTCATTAGATTTTAAATGGCATGAAAAACAATTTACTGAAACACTTAATTTTAATAAAAAATTAATTAATATATTCTTTTCATCACATGATAGTTGTCTGATCAATATGAATAGCAATGAGAGTTACACATCGATTATCTGTTCAAAAACTTTTTTTTGGGAGATATATATTAAATATGGTCAAACAGAAAGGTATGTGTTCAATAGAAAAATATGAGTTGCGTACAGTGTGAAATTAAATATTATTCTAGAACTCATCATGGGGAAATAATATAGTCCTCAGTATTGCTATGGCTTCTTCGTATATTATATGTACATCTATATACCGTGACGCGCATCTTTTGTTGTTTCATCTGTATCTTTGGTCACTATTTCTTCATCTCTTTATTCTTTCGCCTCTTTTATGCAAGACAAGGTATGGTTGACCCATCGAACCTCTGAGCAGCTTCGACAATAAATAACTTGCTCTACAATACCCTAATCGATTCTATAATTTCATCAATTTTCTTTTCTTCAACATCATCTTCTTCTTCTTCCTTTTAGATTGCAAGAAGAAGGTGCAGGAAAGTAGTCATCTATCAATGTGTAGGAAAGCAAGAACGAGACCGAGATGACTCACTAGGCTTACGGCAGCCTCAGCTGCCAGAGCGAGGATGTCAGCGCAGGAGACAACTCCAAGGCATGTTTCTTCCACGGCGCTCTTGATGGCGTCGATCACGTCGAAGCCCCGAGCGGAGTTGGCGTTGGGGACCGCATCCTTCTCGCTCACGATGGTGTCACTGTTGTCTAACAACACCGACGCGTCGCACCCCTGCACACACCAATCAACCACCACAGCTTATACACAGGTGGGAGCCGTCGAAATGGTGATATGGAGCCATGGAGGAAAGTTTACATCAACGAAGCAGTCGTGGAAATGGAGTCTGATGAGGCTCGCCGGCATCCGGGGGTCCGAGATCTGCGCCTGCAGAACGACGTCGAGGACGATGTCAGACAAGCCGGGGCATGTCATGTCGTAGAACGAGGGGCTCAGTTGCGCGCGAGACCAATGGAGAAGCAAGGCTAAGAAGATGGCCAGCGCTGCTGGAATCGTATGAGAAGAAGAAGAAAAAGAAGAAGAGCACATGCTTTAGTCTACAATGACGAAGTGCAATGTTCTTGTAGTGTTGTAGTTAAGTCTCCGTGATGCAGATGAACCTTACATAGGGTATATATATATCAGAGAGAGAGAGAGAGAGAATGGAAGAAATGATTGCCTAAAGAGGTGAGATTACTCTTGCAAATCTAATTGGTGTGAGAAGCTTTCGTGATAGCACAAGAAAGCTAAAAGGATATCCCTCAATCCATAATCAAACAAAAGGAAGGACATGCAGTGAGATACATGTTGTCGCTGCAAGATTGACATGCTTGAAGTTTAAGAGTTAGATGCAACAATAAACGTCATGAGTCCATCTGTCACTTGAAACATGGAATATATACATAATTTGCCTTGGCCAAGATACGCATCAAGTTACTTGGATGCAGCAATAGATTTGATGAGTTTATGGCATGGATTTAACAGAATCACATTCTAATATACTTGCTCGACTTGGATTATGTAATAACTTCTTTTACTTGACTTGGATTATATAATAACTTCTTTTATCCTCTTTGTGAATTTACACATGTGAGAATTGACTTAATATTGAGTCGGATTTGGGCGAATCAATTAGGATGTTGACCAAAGTCAACTACTCAACGGCCCCTTAGTGGCCCCTGCATGTGTCCTCTCCCATCGCACGACTACGTTCACGCAGTTGCCCACACCGCCCTCCCACACGAGGGTTTTACACCATGCGGCTCCCCATCTGCAGTCGCCCGCCGCCAGCAGCGCCCTCACCAGCGGTGCCCACGGCTAGCGTCATTGCCCGCGTGCTTGCTGATAAGGTATATTTCGGATCCAGGCCACGTCATGACCGACGCCATGCCACACTACAGCCAAGTCAGCAAGAGGAGCACCCCCCATCTGCCGAGCTAGAATCTGTACCAAGGCATTGCTTGGTATGTCCCATCCCATAAAGCCCGGGACGGAGCCGCATGGCACCGTTCCGCGTGCTAAGGGACGACGACCGCACAATCGTACCATCTCACCTCTCGAGGATCAGTCACCATGCCAAACCTGCATATGACCGACACTCGTACAGTAGTATAGAAACCCCTGACCGGCATCCGACCTAAAGGAAGGTAAAAGAGAGAGAGAGAGAGAGAGAGATATATATATATATATATATATATATATATATATATATATATATATATATATATATATATATATATATATATATATATATATATATATATATATATATATATATATATATATATATATCAACCCACCACTGACTTGCTCGTCAAAGGGGCCACAATCAGAAAAAACTCAACGGGGGCCTTCTGTGCAAGAAAGCGGATCTCCCCAAGGTGAGACCATCCCGATCGAAAGAGGCGCTTTCAACATTCCGACGCCAGCACCCCATCCGGAGGGCATGAACGACCTCGGCAACTAGCCCACTCGGTTGAAGACTCCCGACATTGACCCGTGAACCAGGTCGTGCTGACTTATCAGCCACGACACATCAGTTCATCAATATTTTTAGCGCTATAAGGAGAGCCATGTCGTAAGAGCATCTCACAGGGGCTCTCCCGAGGGAGAACCACCGGCTGCCCACCCTTCGATCGGGCCTGGAGATCAGCCCCTTCTCGTCCTCCGAGATGGGAGGATCCCAACCTTTATGCTAGATCGTTGCTGGCGCCTATTCAATGACCCGGGGTTGTCACCCCTCGGACTTACCATAGGACCCTCAGTTGTGTCGCCCGAGGCATTCCTCAGCCTGACCAAGCAAGTATAGGCAATAGCGGGGATGATGCAGACGATCGCCCCACTCATCCCCTAGATAATACAACTAGCGGCTCCCCCAGGCGACCCAACACAGCAAAGGCCAAGTAGGGAGCAGGTCGGGACGGGGTAAGCTCGAGAGCATATGATAGACCGGAGAGGTTCGCCCGAGCAGAGAATACCTACACCCTGCCAAATCACTCTGCCCCGCTATGAGCCTAACAACATATCATCCGACTCAACGGATAACTTGTTCAGGATCTAGTTGTCTCGGGTCAACCAACACCTAGACGAGTTCCAACGTGAGTTCCAGAAGTTGCGGGGTGAGTCGAGCGAAGGCAGCTCGAGCAGATCCCCCTTTACTCAGGAAATACAGGACAAGCTTGTGCCCCTCGACTTCAGACTGTCGGTATTGGAGACATACGATGGCAGCTCCAATCCCATAGAGCACATCGTCACGTTCTAGGCTCAGATGGCCCTCTATGGTACCTCTGATGCCTTGATGTGCTAAGCATTCTCAACCACCTTCAGGGGACCGGCATGAGCATGGTTCAGCGGGCTGCGCCTATCCTCGGTCTTGTCTTTCGACTAGCTCGCAAGGGAGTTCGAGCAGAATTTCCTCACCAATGTGCGACCCTAGCCTTCCATGGCCACCTTGCTCGCATTGTCCCAGCACGAAGACAAGTCGCTCTCTTAGTTTGTGGCATGCTTTGCCACTGAAATCCGGGGATTCCCGGACGTTCATCCCTCTTTGATCATGGAGGCATTTCTGATGGGTTTGAAGCCATCAAGGTTCTTTTGGTCATTGATCGAGAAGTCACCTTCAACCATCCCCGAGATGCTCCAGCGCGCCAACCAGTACATTGCCGCCGAAGCTCTAGTGGCGGGAAAGTGCATGGATGGAAAGAGGCCAAGGGCTGAATAGTCCCGAGGAACGACCTCAGCATCCTTGGTGCAACCCTATTGGAGACCCGACCGACAAGAGCTATTGCTCCCGAGGCCCCCGCCTCTCCCTCTGAACACATCTCGTACTGAGATCTTCCTCCAAATCAAGGAGAAGGGTCTCTTGCGATAGCCCAACCCCATGAAAGCTACTCACAAAGACCGGTCTAAATATTACAAGTTCCACCGAGACTATGGCCATGACACAAAAGACTATCGTGACCTCCAAAATCAAATCGAGGACTTGATCCGAAGAGGTCGCCCCGGGCGCTATCTCAAGGAACCCCGGGAAGCGACTCCATGCCCCAAGGGACCCGTCGAAAGACAGATCAACATCATCTCCGGAGGACTGGCAGCCGGCAGCAGCAGCTCAACGGCGAGGAAGGCCTACGCCCAGAGCGTGGTCGAGAAACGTCCTCGACCCGAGCTCGAGCCTGAAATCACTTTCAGAGCCGGAGAGGTTGAGCGCTCCCATCACGATGATGCTTTGGTGATCTCCATTCGAATCGCCAATGCTCGGGTCAAAAGAGTAATGGTTGACACTGGGAGTTCTGCTGATGTGTTGTACCTCGATGCCTTTAAGAAGCTTGGCTTGACCAAGGAGGACCTCACCCCCATGACGTCAGCGCTCATTGGGTTCACGGGGGATTCTATCTCCCGTCTCGGGACCACCATCCTTCCTATTACCATTGGGGAAGAGACGAGGGCCATGACAATAATGACTACCTTCATGGTAGTCGATCTAGCCTCGACCTATAATGTCATCCTCGGCCGACCAACGCTCAACAAGTTGAAAGCAATGGTGTCCACCTACCACCGGGCCATTAAGTTTCCAACTTCGACAGGGATCGGGGAATCCCGAAGCGATCCGGGAGAATCAAGGCGATGCTATCTTATAGCGGTTACCCCCCCGGAGAGGTCACACCCTCGTCAAGTCTTGGATCCCCAAGAAGGAGTCGTGGCGCCGATGCGCGTGGAGCCCCCCGAGCAAATCACCGAGGTGCCCTTGAAAAGGAACCGACCCGATTTGACCGTGAAAATCGGGATGGCACTCCCCAAAGAAAATCAGCTCTAACTCATTGACTTCTTGAGGGAAAATGCCGATGTGTTTGCATGGTCCCCTACGGAGACCCAGCACCAGCTCAACATCGACCTCGAGGCTAGGCCGGTGAAGCAAAGGCCGAGGAAGTTCGCTCTCGACCAGTAGAAGGCGATCAACGACGAGGTCGACCGCCTTAAAGAGGTAAGATTTATTATCGAGGTGAAATACCCTCGGTGGCTGTCGAATGAAGTCCTCATTAAGAAACCCAATGGAAGCTGGAGGATGTGCGTTGATTACACCGATCTCAACCGGGTATGCCCCAAAGACTGCTATCCACTTCCCAGGATAAACCAACTGGTCGACGCCATCGCAGGCTATGAACTCCTTATGTTTATGGACGCATTCTCAGGCTACAACCAAATCCGGATGGCACCACAAGATCAAGATAACACTGCCTTCATTACCAATAGAGGAGTGTATTGCTACAAAGTAATGCCTTTCGGCCTAAAGAACGCTGGGGCGACCTACCAGAGAATGGTCGATAAGCTGTTCAAAAAATAGCTCGGGAGGAACATAGAAGTATATGTGGACGACATGATCATAAGGAGCAAGACTGCAAGCACGCACCTGACCGACCGAGCAGAGATATTCTAAATGCTCAGGCAGTTCAACATGCGCCTAAATCCCGCGAAGTGCATCTTTGGGGTCAGCTCGGGAAAATTCCTTAATTTCACCATCCACCAGAGAGGGATAGATTCTAACTTGAAAAAGGTTCGGGCCATAACTGAGATGCATCCCCCCGCTCGATCAAGGAGGTGCAGTGCCTCACCAGGAAGTTGGCGGTACTCAGCAGGTTCGTGTCGCAATCAAGCGACAAGTGCCTCCCCTTCTTTCGGGCTCTATGGTAGTCCAACAACTTCACATGGACCCCGGTGTTGAATCTCATATTTTGATGATGAAACCACTTGATATGTGTTTATGTTTTAATCTGCATTTTGAGTGATGCAGGATGCTTCGATTAGGATGAGACAATTAAAGCAAGAAAAATCATGTTGTGCCGGAGGAACATGTTAGAAGATTGGACGTCGGGCCGGTGGATCGGTCGATGTGTCGACAAAAGGCTTCGGGCCCTGGACTCAGGCATTGGGCCAAGAAGAGCAGGTATTGTGCCAAGGATATTGGAGTTGTGGAGTCAACTGGCCGATTGGGCAATAGGCCACAGGAGAGGACGATGCGCCGAATAATCAGACGAAGCATCGAGGGACCAATGACATGCCGGACAACTTGGTTAATTGCTTAGGATTAATTGTCTCGATCGAAGTTTTGTTTTACATGTGCAGGATTAACTATGATGGAAGTAAGACATGCAGCAGGAGTTGCGTTGGAGTCAAGACTATAATCACGTTGGGTGTACGAGAGTTCGACGGAAGTCCGGACGGTCGTCGGAGGTTTTGCGGGAACAAATCTGAGAAGTCCAGGAGCTTGCCAAAAGAAGCTTGTCGGAACTCACCAAGTGGATCGTCGCAAGTCTAGGAGTTTGCCGGAAGTCCACAGGAGCATCACCGAGGGTTCATCGGATGATCGACGGAAGTTCGTCGGAAGCTCGCTAGAATAAGCGATTGATGCACCAGAGCAAGTTACAGTAAATGTCTTAAGAAAAATCATAGTTAGCACAAAGATTAAGTTAGGAATGGGAGGTGATACCATTAACTTAATCTGGGGGCAATTGGGCCCTTGACAGACCCAAATTGGGCTGAATGGATCAACCCATTCAGACCAGAATTCCTGCCAAGCGGTGGCACCGCTAGGGTCGGCGGTGGCACCACCTAGGTGAGGGTCTCCCAGGAAAGCTGGGCAGTGCAGCCGCCCCAGTCAGGCGGTGGAGCCGCCGGGGCTCAGTCTCCGAGGGAGACTAGGCGGTGCAACCGCCCTTGACAGGCGGTGGAATTGCCTGAGCTCGGTCTCCGAGCTCTACCAAGCGGTGGCACCGCTAGGGCTCAGTCTACGAGCGAGACTTGGCGGTGCAACCGCCCCTGTCAAGCGGTGGCACCACCCAGAGGCTTAGTCTCCGAGATGCCAAGCGGTTGTTGTCACGCCCCTCAAAATATCGATAATATTAAAAATTTTCATCACAAATCCATCCAGGATCCAATCACACATTTGAGGTCACTAAGAAAATATTCAGATCAAAATTTCACCTCTATAATCTATAAATTTATAAATCCTGTGCAGTTCATAAACATACAACACATCGCTCGATGATTCATAAAATCTGAACCTAACTCACCAAAATAATAACCACAACATAAATTCACAAGTATGGGAGTCTATATAGTCACAAAACCAACGTTTACCATAAGTTCATATCATTACACGAATTAAACTTAACATTCCAAAATCCTACACATGAGAGGTCCTTCAAACTTATACAAAATCCACAAGTTTAGATTCATCGTCAACATTTCATTAGATGCAGAGTGTACTTATACAACAAAAACATATATACTAATAAAGATCTGCCCAAAATCTTTTAGCTTTTCACAGCCTCAGCCCAATCTTAACATTTAAGCGAGCGACAAGCTATCTTGAAAAATTTATACAACAACGGGGTGAGCATATGAAGCTCAGCAAGTGACTAACATATCCATGGTAAAAGAGGAAAATTTTCAAACAAATAAGCTTTCATAATGCAAGGCAGAATATACGAATCCATAGACATAATCTCATTGGGTGTAGAATCACAAATATCATTTCAATCAAACATAATTGGTTCATACAGATGGAGCATATAAATAGCATAAGAAATATTCTGGAGCATATCAACAACCTATGGAACATTTCGAAGCATAACAATAACAAATGAAACATTTGGGAGCATATCAAAGGCGTACGAAATGTTTCGGAGCATATCAATGATAAATGAAACATTTCGGAACATATCAATGGTGTATGGACCATTTCGGAGCATTTCAAAGATGAATACGAAACAGAAGCTCAAATGTCGAATTTGACGTTGCATTCATATCATTCATATCCAAACCATGTATAGAAACACATAACCAAAGCTCTGAATACCATATCAAGCATACAGAAGGTGAAGTGGGACCATAACATAATATGATACATCCATTTCTGAATGACCACAAAACACAAGTCTCCCACGTCTGGGAGCTCCATCCACCCACGTCTGAGTGAAGTCATAGGGGCTGGCAGAGCATCTCAGGCTCTATGCATAATTCCCTTCACCATTTCTGGCGAAGGTTCACAATATCCCACAAACACCAGAGTACAAAAGGATAGTATGAATAATGAATAGCATATATCGGAAGCACACATGGAACAACAAAACGTACATGTGCCTTTACGAGTCAATATGAAGTAAGCAATAATCTTTCACAATTATATTCAGATTTGAAAGGAAATGAAAGCAAGGGCACACATGGAATCCAAGCAATCATATACAACTCAATTCAAATAAGAAGGTTAGATGAATTCGATATCCAAAGGAATAAAACTAGAATAGACACACATCGAAAGCAAATACGGAACAATGGGTTATACATGTGCTTATATAAGTCAATGTGATATATCATAAACATTACACAATATGTTTAGGAATGGTAATAATTTATAGACAAGAGCAAACGAGAATTCAAACATTAATATAAGCCACAATTGAGTGAAGGGAACTGAACAAAATCTATTTCCAAACGAACGAAAATAGAAGATGCGAAATCGATCAAAGCTCGATTTCTGACAGAATTCGAGAGGCTCATTGGATAAATACTTCAGATTGTCAATTATGCTCCACTACCCTCAAGAAGGCTATTATCGAAAGATATATCAATCTATTTTCTATTGAAATAAGTTTCGTATGAATCATGGTTTCCTTCAAGGAGTTACCTTTGATTTGGTAACACAAGGTCAAAAACAAAATCACTATTTTGTAGAATTCATAGGGTCGGATTCAACAGATAATAGGGTAGGCATTTGAATTCCAAAATTTTCAATATATATGTCAAAAGAAAGGTCTATAAGTCTAGTTTCGAACGAAATTAGTTTAGTATAAATCAGAATTTTTAACAGGGACTTATAGGTATTTTAGTATCATAGGGTCAGAAATTTTGATCCCTGTTCTGCAGCATATATAGGCTCATTTGAAATAGACGTTTGAGTAAGTATTCGGTGTCCAATTCTACAAAATCAGTGTCAAAAGAAAGATATAAGAGTCTAATTTCAAATGCGCTATGTCCTGCCTGAATCCACATTTGGTGCTAAAAATTATAGCTGAAAGAGTGTATAGGGGTCAGTTTACCAAAAAAATTCAAGATCCTTGGTTTTATGTCCAAAGAGAGAAATATCAGGTTCTAAGCAGAAATCTTTCAGAATCAATATAAGAACAAAGACTAATACTTCTGTAGGATGAGGTTAGAATACTTGCCTTTGAGAATTATGATCCTAAATGAGAAGATTTGAGCAAGAAACCTTGAAGCTCCAAATTTTTTTCTTCTTCTTCTTCCCCTTTTTTCTTCCTCTTCTTCTTTCTTTCTCTCTGTTCAGCCACGTAGTACCTTCTCTGGTTCCTTAAGAATGAAGGCAGAGAGGCTTAAATGGTGGGATTTGTAATTTTGTATATTTTGCAGTTTAGTTCTTGTATTATTATATTTACGATTAGGTCCTCAGGGTTTACATATAGGTCCTCAGATTTTTTTTTTTTTTTTTACAAATCCTCCAAATCTTATGAATAAGTTCTCAGATTCATACTTTGGCTCTTTTATCAAATTTAAAATTGATACTTACATTACAACTAGAAACTTATACGAAAATTCAAACATGAGGGATTTTACAGTTGTACCGCCCTAGTCAGGAGGTGGTACCGCCAGGACCCCGGAAATCCGGGAGGTGACATTTTTTAGCTCCAAATTCAAACTAGTTTAGAGCCTATAAATACCCCTCCCATCCCTGAGTAAAACACACAAGCACAAAGAGATTAAAAGAGAGAAAATGCTACTGTAATCTCTAGAATTTCTCTCCTCTAGCTTAAGTGTTAGAATTCTGTTTAAGAGAGGAGAGTGAGTGCTTGTAAGGGTTGTCTCCTAAACCCGGTAAAAGGAAAAGAGGGGTGTAAGAAGGAGGTTGATCTTCGCCGAGTAAAGGAAGATCGTTAGTGGATGCCAGTGGTCTCGATGAAAGATTTACACCCCCTCTTAGTGCTCTTGATCCTAACAATTGGTATCAGAGCCCGGTTTTTCTCATTTCAGATTTACACCCGAGAGAAATGGCTCTTCATGGCTTTCAAGAGGGCTTTTTGGTTGTTTGTCCATCATTGTTTAACGGATTGGACTACACTTATTGGAAAACTCGAATGAGAGTTTTCATGATTTCTATGAATTTGGATTTATGGAATATTGTTGAAAATGGTTTTCAACTTCCCTCTAAACCGATGAACAAATGGTCGGATTTGGAGAAGAAGTATTTTTCTTTAAACGCAAAAGTTATGAATGCCTTATTTTGCACTTTGGACAAAAATGAGTTTAATCAGATTTCTACGTGTAAAACAGCTTTTGATATTTGGCGTGTTAGGATCAAGAGCACTAAGAGGGGGGGGGTGAATTAGTGCAGCGGAAATCTTATAATAATTTAAAAACCAAAAGCTGCGTTCGTTCAAAAACTATTATGATGCAAAAGCAAATTCTCAGTTTGTATCTAAGTGCAGTTTGCGTCTAAGCGCAGATTGCGTCTAAGCGCAGATTGCGTCTAAGCGCAGATTGCGTCTAAGCGCAGTTTTGCGTCTAAGCGCAGTTTTGCGTCTAAACTCAGATTTACGTCTAAATGCAGATTTACGTCTAAACGCAGATTTACGTCTAAACGCAGTTTTACGTCTAAACGTAGTTTTACGTCTAAACGTAGATTTACGTCTAAACGCAGTTTTACGTCTAAATGCAGTTTTACGTCTAAACGCAGTTTTACGTCTAAACGCAGTTTTACGTCTAAACGCAGATTTACGTCTAAACACAGTTAGACGCAGATTTACGTCTAAACTTTGAAACTCGTTTGTATACTCGCAGAAGGCAGTATGTAGTTGAAACCAAGACGTAAACGTGAACTGAAATCTGATGATTGAGCGAAGAAAGCCGATTTACGTCTGAATGCAGTTTTACGTCTAAATGTTGAAACTCGTTCGTAAAATCGTAGAGGACAGATTGCAGTTATTAATAGGATTAAAATGTAAGCGTAAACTGCAAGGAAGCTCGTTCGTAAAAGCACGGAAAACAGTTCTGCAGAATCAAACGTAAACGTAAACTGTAATGTATGAAGATACGAGTTTACGTCTGAATGCAGATTTGGAAGAACAGCACTTAGATCTTGTTCGTGAAAGCGCAGAGAGCAGTAGTGATGAGGGAGGTTTGCAGTAATGATAAAGTGCTCGAAAATAAATGCAAACCAGAGATTTAGAGTGGTTCGGTCAGCCTTGACCTACTCCACTTTTGGCTTCCTCCACCGATGAGGTTGCCGACGTCAACTAGGTGCCTTCCTTCAATGGGCGAAGGCCAAACTTCCCTCTTACAATTTCTCTCCTTTTGGCAGGCTTAGGAGACAACCTTTACAGACCTTTCTCTCCTCACTTTACAATTGAAAACTTGAAGAACAGAAGGAGGAGACTTAAAGGTTTTACAACACTTTTGAGCTCTTTAGAATCACAGAAAAGATCACGATTTCGGTATGGGTCTGTCTCTTTTCAGTGCTGAATGGGTGGGGTATTTATAGGCCTCAACCCAATTCAAAATTCGAGCTCAAAACGATCAAATCGATCAAATCCCAGAATTCTGGGATCAGGCGGTTGCACCTCTCGACTGGAGAGGTGGCACCGCCTGGCAGAGCTCGACGACTGAGCTCTGCCGATTGCTTCTCTCTGCCAGAGCTCGAAGACTGAGCTCGATGGTTGCATCACCTGGCAGAGCTCGAAGACTGAGCTTGGTGGTTGCATCACCTGGCAAAGCTCGAAATCTGAGCTCGGTGGTTGCATCACCTGGCAGAGCTCGAAACTGAGCTCAGGCTGATGCACCTCTCTGCCAGAGCTCGAAGACTGAGCTTGGTGAATGCATCACCTGGCAGAGCTCGAGACTGAGCTCAGGCTGATGCACTTATCTGCCAGAGCTCGAAGACTGAGCTTGGTGGTTGCATCGCCTGGCAGAGCTCGGAACTTGAGCTCTGGCGGTGCAACCTCCTGGCTGGGGCGGTTGCACCTCTCAACCCCACAGCCCAGGCGGTTGCACCTCCTGGCTAGGGCGGTTGCACCTCTTAACCCCACAGCCCAGGCGGTTGCACCTCCTGGCTGGGGCGGTTGCACCTCTCAACCCCACAGCCCAGGCGGTTGCACCTCCTGGCTGGGGCGGTTGCACCTCTTGGTGCAATCAGGGTCCGAATGGTTCACTCCATTCGGCCCACTTTGAATCTTTTCAGGGGCCCAATTGCCCCAAGATTAAGCTAATGGGATCACCTCCCATTTTCATGCTTAATCATCATGCTAACTACGATTAACTCTAAGACAACTTCTGCAGCTTTGCTCCGATGCGTCAATCGCTTCTTCCGGCGAGTTTCCTGCCAACTTCCGTCGATCAACCGATAACCCTCGGTGATCCTTCTGCGGACATCCGGCATACTCCTGGACTTTGCGACGATCCACTTGGCGAGTTCCGACGAGCTTCGCTTGGCAAGCTTCTGGACTTCTCGGATCTGTTCTCTCTGAACCTCCGACGACCGTCCGAACTTCCGTCGAACTCTCGAACTCCCAACGTGATCATGATCTTGACTCCGGCGCAACTCCTGCTGCTTGTCTTACTCTCATCGTAGTTAATCCTGCACACTTATCTCAACACATAGATTAGATAATAAATGACAATTGACTTCATCATCAAAATCCGAGATTCAACAATCTCCCCCTTTTTGATGATGACAATCAATTGATAAAGGAGTTGTCCTTAACTCCCCCTATCTATATGCCATAGTTGAGATAAGTCAACCTTGAATTCAAGACCTAAGAATTCAAGTGACGTATTGATAAGTTAGATCAGTTAAACTTATCAATGCTCCCATCATGATGCCTATCATGATGTATCTCTTCAAGAATTATGTCAAGGCATGACATACATCATCAAGTTTGTATGATAGTGTTTGTAACCATTCATCATGTAATCATATAAAGCTACGAAGGACTTTTTACATGATGCTCACATTTGAGATTTTCTAGTACGTTTGCATTTTCTTCACAATATCAAATCAAGATATGATGCAAACTATAGTACATGTTCACATATCTCTTGGTGATGCAAGGATGGCATAACATTGTTTATAGCATCACTCAAGTATTTGCAACTATGACATAGATATGATTATGGCAGTTCAGCTATGACATAGTGTTTATCAATTCATATTTTTCTCCCCCTTTGTCATCAACAAAAAGCATGATAGCATTATCAAGCATATAAAGGAAGTCATGACACATATATTTCTTTATTGTTTTTGCTTGACGGAGGAAAGTCATTTTCCAAAGAGTTTTCATAAGAGTGTACGGGAACATCCCATTTTTAGCATACAACCCGAAAAATGAACTTCTTACATGCATTTGGTTAAAAATATTTGTCACATAATTTTCAACATGTTATTTGATCAAGCGTTGTCAAGGCATGTAATAGTAATAACATTCGAAAAATAATTTTGATGTAGTAACACAATTATTTCAAGTGCAGCATTATATCATATTGCATAGCAGGATTTTTATTTCAGCAAGTGTAGCATTGCATCACATGGTAAGATATCAGCTCGTATGATGCAAATTTTTGTTTGATACATGGCATGATAGCATTATATTAGCAATTGCAACCATATCATTGTCATACTGCTGACTTATCAACTTACATTGGTATGTTGCTTCATATTTTCAAGGCATAGGCTTTTGAACCTTTTTAGTTTCAGTGCAAAAACCGAGATAAACAACAAGAGATGTTTGCAAATATGCTTACACAGACAAAGATAACCATATCAGGGTAACATATGTACAGCATATCAGGTAACCATAAAGACAAAGTCCTTCATAAGGAGTTTACAACATGTCATATCAAAAACATCAGATGTTTATACAAGCTTATTCATGAGGTGGAAGATTAAAGTGCCTAAGTAAAGAGTCAAATTGTCGATGGATTTGTTGTAGCTCGGTTAGGATTTGATCTTGTCGAAGTTCAAGCCGTTCTTGTCGTTGCTCAAATCGGTCCATCCGAATCCCGATATCTTCGATGGATGATGTGTGAGTTTGCTCAACCGGATGTGTTTCCTCAAAGGGACAGATCGGAGGAGAGTGGGTACTCCTAAAGACTGGGGTTTCCGGCTCTGGTTCAGGTTCAGGTTGAGGGGGATTAGTTCTTCTAGGCATTCTAACCCAGTTACCGTTCCTATAGTGACATCTTAGTCGGTGAAGTAGATTTTTGTTTATTATGCTGAATCTATCTGATTTCATTACTTCTTCTTCTAGTGGTATTTGAATGTCGTAAGCTTTCATTATTCTAGTAATAATTCCACCATATGGGAGCATCATATCTTTCGTAGATAATTCCAACATGTTTTGTTGGATCAAATAGCCAAGACAAATGTCACGTTCTTTCATAATTAGGTACATAATTCCTAATTCCAATTGACTCACTTCATCATGATGGTATTGCTTAGGAAGAATTATACTAGTCATGATATGATGAAGTATCTTAGTGTTAAAGGGCATTAGATGTTCACAACTTTTAGGAATAGATTCTACGTTAGGATTGGCAAGGATTGTTCCTAAGGCTTCAACGTAGGATGTTTCAATAGTTTTTTCATCCCATGATCCTTTGAAGTAAAGTCCTATGCTTTTCATGGGAATACCTATCATATCACAAATGAATCTATCAGTGATTGAGATGTGTTGTCCTAAGAGATAGGTTGATATCCTTTCTTCATCATCTTTTTGCATGTTGTTATAAAACAATCTAACTAGTCTAGGATAAATGGGTTCGTTGATCTGCAAAATGGGAAGTAGATTTAGGTTTGCAAACCAATGGATAGTCTCTACATCTCTTAGTTCATTCAGATCTACGTATTTTCCCTTATTGATGCTTCTTAGTTCGAAGGAGAGAAATTTTTCAGCATGGTTTTTGGAATCAAAAAGAGTGAGATCAAACTCTTCTACTACTCTCCTCTTTCCCTTGTCCCTTGAGGATCTTCTAGATCCCATTACTACTGCTGTTTAGAGGGATGATGATGAGCTAAAGTAAATGAAGAACAAAACAGAATTTAAGAGCTTCTTAAAGAGTACCTTTGTGAAATCTTCAAGAGAAGGAAGGATTCTTGATGTTTTGCTCCGAAATAAGAGGTATTTGGAAGGCTTAGAGGAGTGAAATGGGAATGGAGGAGACTTGGAAGAGTAGAGGAGGAAATGGGGGTGAGTTGGGGTCGGTTCCTCAGCCGGCCCTAGCGTGATTTTAAAGAGCAGAGCTGCTGGCGGTTGCACCTCTGGCTGGAGCGGTGCAACCTCTGGCAACCCGTGATAACTGGAGGTGCAACCGCCAGCTGGAGAGGTGCCACCGCCTGCAGCAGGTGAGCTCTTAAGATGATTTGATTAGGGAGCCTTTGCCTTGAGGAGAGTTTCAGAGCAATTGATGTTTGTTACATGATTTCGTATGAGTTTTTATTTAAGGAAGAAGCTCTTTGTAAGATAGATCTTTTAGCGTGCGTATGTTTGTTTGGTGTCCCTTTTAAGATCATGACACATTTAGTTTCTATAAGAATTAATTCGTAGATGAACAGGTTTTGAAGATCAGGGGGGTATGTGAATTTGGATATGATATATTTCTAATTGTATCGTATTTGTGATTTCATAGCTTCCACTTGTTACTTAAGCGTTGCGAGTCCCTTTTTGATTCTTGGTTTATGACCATTGAGAGTCAAGGAGCAGAACATTATTTCTTGCTCCGGCCTAATGTTTTTATAGGAACGAATGATCTTTAGGAACCCATTTGCTTTTGGGTGCCTCATAAATAGATCTACATTTTCTATCATGTTGCATAGAGTTTATCATGGTTCCTTTAGGAACCCAAATCAATTTGTTTGGACTTATTTTCTTGAATGGACAACAATGTGTCTTGTGTCCAGATTTGCAACAAAAGTTGCACTTGGTTTGGTGTTGAACGTGTAAGATGGGGCCTTTTACAAAGGTAGTTGGATTTCGGTGAGGACTCCTCACAAATCCAATCCCACTTCTTTTGGGAGCATGACCCTTGTTTGTAAGGATCATGTTTAATGACTTGCTACCAACCTCGAATTTCTTCAAGGTGTCCTTAAGTAGCAAGTTCTCTTTTTGTATAGTTTCTAAATCATGACATTTGATACATGACTTTAAACTATCATGATGTTCGACTTTTAATTTATCAAACTCACAAGTAAGATTATCATGTACCTTTTTTAGCAACTTGTATTTTCTATTTATAACTTTGCATTCATCAAATAAATCATGGAAGGCATTTAGTAATTCATCGAAAGATAAATCAGCATCTAATAAATTCGTTACCTCCTCTTCGATGGCCATAAAGGCGTAATGAGCAACTTGCTCGGTGTTGGACTCCTCTTCCTCAGATGCGCTCGAATCATCCCATGTTGCTTGGAGCGCCTTCTTCTTTGTTGTTCTTTTCTTGACTTGGGGACAATCACTTTTGTAGTGTCCCGGCTTTTTACACTCGTAGCAGATCACTTGGTCCTTCTTTGATTCAAGTTTATTTTTCACATCGTTTTTAAACTTGTTTCTTTTGAAGAATTTCTTAAACTTTCTTGTCAAAAGTGCCAAGTCATCGTCACAATCCTCATCACTTGAGTTTTCTCTCAAGTGGCATTCAGAAGTTTTAAGTGCCATATCCTTCCTGTTCTTTGGAAGGATGTCTTCTTGCTCTTCATGAGCTTTGCAGGTCATTTCGTAGGTCATTAATGACCCGATTAGTTCTTCAAGAGGGAAATTTCGCAGATCTTTTGCCTCTTGAATGGCGGTGACTTTAGGATCCCAACTCTTAGGAAGGGATCTTAGTATCTTATTAACAAGCTCAAAATCCGAAAAGCTCTTTCCGAGTCCTTTTAGACCGTTGACGACATCCGTGAAACGGGTAAACATGTCGCCAATGGTTTCACTCGGTTTCATTCGGAAAAGTTCAAAAGAATGCAGCAACAGATTGATTTTTGACTCTTTCACTCTACTTGTGCCCTCGTGGGTCACTTCAAGTGTGTGCCAAATATCAAAAGCAGTTTCGCAAGTTGAAACACGATTAAACTCGTTTTTATCAAGTGCGCAAAATAAGGCATTCATAGCCTTTGCATTAAGAGCGAAAGCCTTCTTCTCCAAATCGTTCCAATCGATCATTGGAAGAGAAGATTTTGAAAATCCATTTTCAACAAGGTTCCACAGTTCAAAATCCATAGAAATAAGAAAGATCCTCATTCGGGTCTTCCAGTAAGTGTAGTCCGTTCCACTGAACATGGGTGGACGTGTAATTGAATGCCCCTCTTGGTTTCCGGCGTATGCCATCTCTCTTGGGTTTTAATCCTTTAGAGAGTTAACCTTGCTCTGATACCAATTGTTAGGATCAAGAGCACTAAGAGGGGGGGGTGAATTAGTGCAGCGGAAATCTTATAATAATTTAAAAACCAAAAGCTGCGTTCGTTCAAAAACTATTATGATGCAAAAGCAAATTCTCAGTTTGTATCTAAGTTCAGTTTGCGTCTAAGCGCAGTTTTGCGTCTAAGCGCAGATTGCGTCTAAGCGCAGTTTTGCGTCTAAGCGTAGTTTTGCGTCTAAACTCAGATTTACGTCTAAATGCAGATTTACGTCTAAACGCAGATTTACGTCTAAACGCAGTTTTACGTCTAAACGTAGTTTTACGTCTAAACGCAGATTTACGTCTAAACGCAGTTTTACGTCTAAATGCAGTTTTACGTCTAAACGCAGTTTTACGTCTAAACGCAGATTTACGTCTAAACGCAGTTAGACGCAGATTTACGTCTAAACTTTGAAACTCGTTTGTATACTCGCAGAAGGCAGTATGCAGTTGAAACCAAGACGTAAACGTGAACTGAAATCTGATGATTGAGCGAAGAAAGCCGATTTACGTCTGAATGCAGTTTTACGTCTAAATGTTGAAACTCGTTCGTAAAATCGTAGAGGACAGATTGCAGTTATTAATAGGATTAAAATGTAAGCGTAAACTGCAAGGAAGCTCGTTCGTAAAAGCACGGAAAACAGTTCTGCAGAATCAAACGTAAACGTAAACTGTAATGTATGAAGATACGAGTTTACGTCTGAATGCAGATTTGGAAGAACAGCACTTAGATCTTGTTCGTGAAAGCGCAGAGAGCAGTAGTGATGAGGGAGGTTTGCAGTAATGATAAAGTGCTCGAAAATAAACGCAAACCAGAGATTTAGAGTGGTTCGGTCAGCCTTGACCTACTCCACTTTTGGCTTCCTCCACCGATGAGGTTGCCGACGTCAACTAGGTGCCTTCCTTCAATGGGCGAAGGCCAAACTTCCCTCTTACAATTTCTCTCCTTTTGGCAGGCTTAGGAGACAACCTTTACAGACCTTTCTCTCCTCACTTTACAATTGAAAACTTGAAGAACAGAAGGAGGAGACTTAAAGGTTTTACAACACTTTTGAGCTCTTTAGAATCACAGAAAAGATCACGATTTCGGTATGGGTCTGTCTCTTTTCAGTGCTGAATGGGTGGGGTATTTATAGGCCTCAACCCAATTCAAAATTCGAGCTCAAAACGATCAAATCGATCAAATCCCAGAATTCTGGGATCAGGCGGTTGCACCTCTCGACTGGAGAGGTGGCACCGCCTGGCAGAGCTCGACGACTGAGCTCTGCCGATTGCTTCTCTCTGCCAGAGCTCGAAGACTGAGCTCGATGGTTGCATCACCTGGCAGAGCTCGAAGACTGAGCTTGGTGGTTGCATCACCTGGCAAAGCTCGAAATCTGAGCTCGGTGGTTGCATCACCTGGCAGAGCTCGAAACTGAGCTCAGGCTGATGCACCTCTCTGCCAGAGCTCGAAGACTGAGCTTGGTGAATGCATCACCTGGCAGAGCTCGAGACTGAGCTCAGGCTGATGCACCTATCTGCCAGAGCTCGAAGACTGAGCTTGGTGGTTGCATCGCCTGGCAGAGCTCGGAACTTGAGCTCTGGCGGTGCAACCTCCTGGCTGGGGCGGTTGCACCTCTCAACCCCACAGCCCAGGCGGTTGCACCTCCTGGCTGGGGCGGTTGCACCTCTCAACCCCACAGCCCAGGCAGTTGCACCTCCTGGCTGGGGCGGTTGCACCTCTTGGTGCAATCAGGGTCCGAATGGTTCACTTCATTCGGCCCACTTTGAATCTTTTCAGGGGCCCAATTGCCCCAAGATTAAGCTAATGGGATCACCTCCCATTTTCATGCTTAATCATCATGCTAACTACGATTAACTCTAAGACAACTTCTGCAGCTTTGCTCCGATGCGTCAATCGCTTCTTCCGGCGAGTTTCCTGCCAACTTCCGTCGATCAACCGATAACCCTCGGTGATCCTTCTGCGGACATCCGGCATACTCCTGGACTTTGCGACGATCCACTTGGCGAGTTCCGACGAGCTTCGCTTGGCAAGCTTCTGGACTTCTCGGATCTGTTCTCTCTGAACCTCCGACGACCGTCCGAACTTCCGTCGAACTCTCGAACTCCCAACGTGATCATGATCTTGACTCCGGCGCAACTCCTGCTGCTTGTCTTACTCTCATCGTAGTTAATCCTGCACACTTATCTCAACACATAGATTAGATAATAAATGACAATTGACTTCATCATCAAAATCCGAGATTCAACATGGCGAACACTTGAAATCACGCATGAGGGAACTAGTAGAGTCAAAGACTCGAAAGTTAACATTTTATTGCATGATTTTGAGCTTTTTCAAATGCAACCAAGCAAGAATATAGGCGACATGTACACCTGTTTCACGGATGTCATCAACAATCTAAGAGTTCTTGGTAAATCTTTTTCGAATTTTGATCTCGTAAGCAAGATTTTAAGATCCCTTCAAAAAAGGTGGGATCCTAAAATAACCGCAATACAATAAATAAAAGATTTAAATATTTTTTTACTTAAAAAACTAATTGGTTCATTGATGACATATAAAATGGTGCATAATGCACATGATGAATAAAACAACCTTCCAAAGAATAGGAAGGATTTGGAACACCGGACAAATGAATACCACTTGAGCGATGACTCAAGTGATGAGGACAATGATGAACTTAAACTTCGAACACTAAATCCTAATAAGTTTATTAAAAAAAAGTCTAAAATAAATAATAAACTTGAACGGAGGAAGAGGTTAAAAAATAAGAACACAAAGTGGGATGAATCGAGCTTCTCCGAAGACGAGGAGAAAATCAAGAAAGGCGAGGTGGCAAACTATGCCTTAACCGCTTTCAATGATGAGGTAATCGAAACCCCCCTAATTTATTTTGAAATTACTTGATGCTTTCATGATGTATTTTATTTTTTAGTTTAGAATTACTCTTCTTAAAAATTACATGTTTAAAAATAAAAATACAAAAATTATGATCATGCTAGTAATTTCGAAAATGATAATATTGCATATTTTATGATAAACAAACAAAATGATTTTGATTGAAAATATGAAATCATGGTTAAGAAGTAATAATGTTTATCATGTTGATTTCCATTGTTATTTCTCGATTTTTAATGAAATCATGTTTGATTTGAAGTAATGCATAAAGTTGTAATGAAAATATTGAAATTTTGATACCATGATTTGATGATTTTGTGCATGAGATTTTAAAGTTATACTTGATGATTTTTATGGTTTATTGATCTTGATGGTTTTTATGATGAAATTCATTTTTCGATCCTAAACATTGATGCATGCTTTCATAAATGAAAAAGGCATGCTTCTATGAAATAAATCATATAAATTGAAATGGCTAAAAAGAGAAAAGCATGTTTCTTGAAAATTCTTTTTCTCTATCTTATTGACTGTGATGAATCTATTTGATCATCTTTTTATGAATTTCTTGAAAATATTTTTGATTTAACGATTTGAATTTGAATGAATTTTTATCCTAATTATCATCTTGGTTTATTGGAATTACTTGATATCTTCTTTATGAATCAAAATCTTATATCTCCTACGTTTCCTTTTACCATTTCCTAAAGAGGAGATCTATAAAGCTAACCATGATCTTGATATTTATGTTTTGAAACTTTATGTGAATCAAGATCGTTCACCATGACTTCTTGCATTTTATAAAAGAAATTATTTAAATGAATAATGTCTTTTGGTATTTACACGATCCTTGAGATTTTATCTTTCATGATATGATGCGATTGTATTTATGGCTTGTATGCCTTGAAATGATTAAAATGTTTTACACTATTTTGTTCTTCTCCTCTTCTTTCTTGTTTATAATGATAAAATGACGAGAAATTTTGATCTTGTAGGATATAATTGCTATAATGAGAATTTTACACTATTACATGCCTTAATAACATGTCGGAAATTATGTATTTTGGATACAAAAATTTTCATGATCATGAGCATGTTTTATCTTCATGATTGAATTTGAAAATTTATAGCAAAACCATGTCTGAATACATGAAAGTGTTAAATCTCATTTTCGGATTTTCTTGATCCTAACAATTCATTTCTGAAAATTTATTGATCTTGATTTGATGATTTAAATGAGCTTTATCTTCATTTTTTAAAATTTAAAAATTGAGATTTCTTATGCTTAAATCAAGATTTTATATGCATGAATTAATATCTTGTACTCTTACAAGATTGAATGAACTCTATCTTTTTCATGATCTCATAAGAATTCTTTATGTTATTTATTTAAGAGGAGATTTGTTAAAATGAATCACGGTTTCTCTTGATTTCTCGAAATTATAACTTGAGTATTCATTTTATAAATCAAGATTGTTTATTTGTTCTCTCGTGACATCTTTTAAGGCTTATGACTTGAATTTTGTTATGTAAAATTCTTTGAATGAATGAAATACATCTCATCACCTGATAATTCTTTTTGATATTCCTCATGTGATGATATGAATACATGAAATATTCATTAATTTGTTTTGATAATAAGTTTCGATCATGCATGGTACGATATAATTTGACAAAATTAGTACCATAATGATGTGAAATAAATGATGATTTGGAATCATGCATTAATAATGATTTTATATTTTATGATTTGGTATGATGCATGTAATGATGAAATATTCATGAATTTGAAATGATGCATGCAATACTTATGACAATGATGTACATGATGTATTGCATATGATGTGTATCATGAATGCTTTAAATGATGAATATTTGGTATCATGATCAACATGTTGATAAATGCTTAAAAATTTTATTAAATATCATGTATGATATGCTTATAATGATGATTGATTTATTTGTATCATGCATAAAAAATGAAATGTATAGTTTTGAAATTGTGTATGTTTTAATTTGAATATATAATGATGCACAAATAAGATAGATACTTACCTTGTCATAATATGAAAATTGATATAAGGGTCTTCCCTTCTTTTTGACAATGACAAAGGGGGAGCAAAAATTTCTAGCGTGGACATCATGAAAAGAGGCAAACTAGTTAGCTTGCACAATTCAAGACGAAAGCAAAAAATTGCACTTCTCAAAAGAGAAGAAATTGCTATCTTGAACATCACCGATAATTGCTAGCTTGAAATCTTAAGAAAATGCAAAAATGTTCTATCTTGTCTATCTCAAGATGCTAAACATGATAAACTTGCACTTTACAACGGAAACAAAATTGCGAGCTCAAACATTGCAAAGGAAGCAAAAATTTGCTAGCTTGTAAACTTGCATATTTCAAGAAGCAAGAGTTGCTTTCTTGAACTATAACATCCCATTAGTCCCACATTGGAAGTGGGCAATGTGTATGATTAGCTTATATAAGGGCCTGATGAGTGTACTACGTTACCGTGGTTGAAGGACCAAAATGGAGTTATTGGCCAGTTGGCTCATCAGACTCGGGTCGTGACATTTGGTATCAGAGCCGACCATCTTGCATTTGAACGGCTCCAATTCTGACTCTAGATGCGTTGGTCTCAATGATGAGGGGTCGGCTGAAATCTGGTAGCGCTAGCACCGGTGTCATTGTCATGGCTACCTTAAGTTTGTCGAAGGCAGCAAAGGCTTTGTCCGACCATTGGAAAACATCTTTTTTCAGTAGAGAAGTGAGTGGTGCACTGATCTTCCCATAGTCCTTAACAAATTTTCGGTAGTAGCCTGTTAGTCCAAGGAACCCGTGTAATAATTTCACGTTTATAGGTTTCGGCCAGCCTTGCATTGTCTCAATTTTTGTTGGGTCTACCGCCACTCCTTCTTCTGATATTATGTGCCCAAGGTACTCTACTTTTTGCTAGAGAAAGCTACACTTTAGTTGCTTAACAAAAAGAGTATTCTCCCGAAGGATCGTCAGAACAATCCGTAAATGCTGAAAGTGAGTCTCAAGAGAAGGGCTGTAAATGAGAATATCATCAAAAAATACCAGCACAAATTTACGAAGAAAGCTACGAAAAATATCGTTCATGAGACTTTAAAAGGTTGAAGGAGAATTAGTAAGTCCAAAAGGCATTACCAAGAATTCATAATGACCATCATGTGTGCGGAATACAGTTTTTGGAATGTCATCTTCACATACCCGAATTTGGTGGTAACCGGATCGGAGGTCCAACTTCGTGAAGACTCGAGCTCCTTTTAATTCATCAAGAAGTGTTGAATCTCGTATTTTGATGATGAAACCACTTGATATATGTTTATGATTTAATCTACGTTTTGAATGATGCAGGTCTACTCGATCAGGATTAGACAGTTAACGTAGGAGGAATTGACGTTGCGCCGGAGGAGATCACGTTAGGATATTGGATGGTAGAAGGCTTCGAACGTCCGGCATTGGGGCAATCAATGACGTGCCGGGCAGCAGAATGACAATTCGTGTTGTAATAATTGTCTAGATCGGAGTAGAGTTTTGGCTTGTGTGTGTAGGATTAACTACGATAGCGATGAAGACATAAAGCGAAACAAAGTGTTGGAGTCAAGCGCAAAGGATTTGTTGCAAGTTCGAGAGTTCGACGGAAGTCCGAAGGTTCATCGGGAATGCTGCCGGAACTAGCCGAGAATGAGTAGGGAGCCTGCCGAAGGGTTTTTCGGAAGCTTGCCAGAAGGTTTGTTGGAAGTTCACGGAGCACGCCGAGAAAGATCGGAGCTTGCAGAAGAAGCTCATTGGAACTCGCCAAGATCAAATCATGAAGTCTAGGAGCTTGCCGGGAGTCCGCAGAATGGTTTCCGAGAGTTCGTCGGAAGACCGCCGGAAGTTTGCCGGAAAAAGTCTTGACTTGTGGACTTTGTAATAGCTTAGGAAATGTCTTTAAATTCGTAGTTAGTATGTTAATTAGGGTTAGGATTAGGTGTTAATCCTATAACCCAAGTAGGGGCCAATTGGGCCCGAGTTCAAACTAGTTTGGGCCATGTTTGGAGCCCAACCAGTGAGTTGAAATAGTGTAGGCGGTGGCACCACCCAGAACCCGAGAACTAAGCGGTGGCACCGCTGGACTGAGCGGTGGCCCCGCCCAGCATCCGAGAGGTCGGGCGATGGCACCGCAAGCCTCGGAAACCCAAGATAATTCAAATTTTGGAGCCTAAATTTGAATCCTCTTGGGGCCTATAAATACCCCTTAATTCTTAACAGAGAACACAACCTTTGAGAAGCAAGAGATTGAGATAAAAGTCTTAGCAAAGCCTTTAGCAAGTTTTTGTTTTCAATAGCTTGAGTGTTCACCTCCCTCTTTCTCTTTGAAAATTTGTAAGAGTGTGAACCACTTGTAAATGGTTGTAAGAGGGGTATTTGTCCTTCCCCTTTAAAGTGATTTGCTAGTGGAAGTTGGGAGCCTCTTCGAAGAAGGCTTCGCAAGTGGATGTAGGTCATTTTGACCGAACCACTTTAAATTGGTGTATTCTCTGGTTTGCATTTACTTATTGATATTTACCTTACTACAAACCTTCATACGTGCTTTACTTCCTTATTACTTTTGCTACACACCTTTACGAACACACTATCAAGATAAGCACTTCCGAGTTCAGTTTTTTATTGTACGAAAGATTTTTCCAAAACCGAAGTTTTAATCCACTGCACTAATTCACTATTGAATCTCGTATTTTGATGATGAAACTACTTGATATATGTTTATGATTTAATCTGTGTTTTAAGTGATGCAGGATGCTTCGATCAGGATAAGACAATTAAAGCAGGAAAATCATGTTGTGCAGAAGGAACATGTCAGAAGATTGGACGTCGGGCTGGTGGATCGGTCGACGTATCGACAAAAGGCTTCGGGCCGTGGACTCGGGCATCAAGCCAAGAAGAGCGGGTATTGTGCCAAGGATATCGGAGTTGCGGAGTCAACTGGCCGATTGGGCAATAGGCTGCAGGAGAGGACGATACGCCGAAGAATCGAATGAAGCATCGAGGGACCAATGACATGCCGGACAACTTTGTTAATTGCTTAGGATTAATTGTCTCGATCGAAGTTTTGTTTTAAGTGTGCAGGATTAACTACGATGAAAGTAAGATATGTAGCAGGAGTTACATCGGAGTCAAGATAATGATCACGTTGGGAGTTTGAGAGTTCGACGGAAGTTCGGACAGTCGTCGGAAGTTCTGCGGGAACAAATCCGAGAAGTCCATGAGTTTGCCAAAGAAGTTTGTCAGAACTCGCCAAGTGGATCGTCGCAAGTCTAGGAGTTTGCTGGAAGTCCGCAGGAGCATCACCGAGGGTTCATCGGATGATCGACGGAAGTTCACCGGAAGCTCGCCGGAAGAAGCGATTGATCCACCGGAGCAAGTTGCAGTAAATGTCTTAGGAAATATCGTAGTTAGCACAATGATTAAGTTGGAAATGGAAGGTGATCCCTCCCATTAACTTAATCTTGGGGCAATTGGACCCCTGAAAAACCCAAATTGGGCCAAATGGATCAACCCATTCAGACCCTAATTTCTGCTTGGCAGTTGAACTGCCCAAGCCAGGAGGTGGCAACGCCTAGGCTAAGTCTCCGAGCGAGACTGGGTGGTGCAACCACCCCAGCCAGGAGGTGGCACCGCTTAGGCTCAGTCTCCGAGCGAGACTGGGCGGTGCAACCTCCCCTGACAGGAGGTGGCACCGCTTGAGCTCGGTCTTCGAGCTCTGGCAGGAGGTGCAACCGCCTCAGTCAGGCGGTGGCACTGCCTGAGCTCGGTCTTCGAGCTCTAGCAGGAGGTGCAACCACCCCTGACAGGAGGTGGCACCGCCTAGGGGCTCAGTATTGGAGCTCTGCCAGGCGGTGCAACCGCCTCAGTCAGGAGGTGCAACCGCCAGATCCTGAAATTCCGGGAATTGACAGATTTGAGCTCCAAATTCAAACTGGGTTGGGTCCTATAAATACCCCACCCTTTCAGCACTGAAAGAACACTCAACTTACACCGAAATCCTGATCTTGTTATGTGATTTTTAGAGCTCAAAATTGTTGTAAAGGCCAAAAGTTCTTCTCCCTCTTTTCTTCCAAGTTCTGAGCTTTAAAGAGAGGAGAGAAAATTCTGTAAGGGTTGTCTCCTAAGCCCATTAAAAGGAGTGAAACTACAGAAGGGTGGTTGGCCTTCGCCTATTGAAGGAAGGCCTCTAGTTGACGTCGGTGACCTCGTCTGTGGAGGAAGCCAAAAGTGGAGTAGGTCAAGATTGACCGAACCACTCTAAATCTCGGTTTGCATTTACTTTGAGCATCTTATCTTTACTTCAAACCTCATCAAAAGCTTACTGCCTTCTGCGCATATACGATCGTGTTTCAAGCTCTGCATTTTCCGAATCGACATCTAGACGTAAATCGTTTTTATCATACGAACATTATATTTCAGTTTGCGTTTACGTTCTGATTTCTATCATAACTGGAAACTACGTTAATATCTTTGCTTTAACTGCATCTTGCTTGGTTACAAGTTAAAGTGATTTATGAATCAGATTTTCTACTGAAATCGCTCTTATCGTATGAACGCGATTTTAATCGTTGAAAGTTTTCTACTGCACTAATTCACCCCCCCCCCCCTCTTAGTGCTCTTGATCCTAACAATTGGTATCAGAGCCCAGTATTTCTCATTTTGGATTTACACCCGAGAGAAATGGCTCTTCATGGCTTTAAAGAGGGCTTATCGATTTTTCGTCCACCGTTGTTTAACGGATTGGACTACACTTATTGGAAAACTCGAATGAGAGTTTTCTTGATTTCTATGAATTTGGATTTATGGAATATCGTTGAAAACAGTTTTCAACTTCCCTCTAAACTAATGAACAAATAGTCGGATTTGGAGAAGAAGTATTTTTCTTTAAACGCAAAGGCTATGAATGCCTTATTTTGCGCTTTGGACAAAACTGAGTTCAATCGAATTTCTATGTGCGAAACAGCTTTTGACATTTGGCAAACACTTGAAATCACGCACGAGGGAACTAGTAGAGTCAAAGACTCAAAAGTTAACATTTTATTGCATGATTTTGAGCTTTTTCGAATGTAACCAAGCGAGACTATAGGTGACATGTGCACCCGTTTCACAGATGTTGTCAATAGTTTAAGAGCTCTTGGAAAATGTTTTTTGGATTTTGAACTCGCAAACAAGATTTTGCGTTCTCTTTCTAAGAAGTGGGATTCAAAAGTAACTGCAATACAAGAAGCTAAAAACCTAAATAACTTACTATTTGAAGAACTAATTGGTTCGTTGATGACATATGAAATGGTGCACAATGCACATGATGAACATGATGAATAAAATCACCTTCTAAAGAACAGGAAGGATTTGGAACTCCGGACAAATGAATACCACTTGAGCGATGATTCAAGTGATGAGGACAATGATGAACTTGAACTTCAAACACTAAATCTTAATAAGTTTATTAAACAAAAATCTAAAATAGAAAATGAACTTGAACGAAGGAAGAGGCCAAAGAAGAGGAAGGCAACCAAGGATGAATCAAGAACTTCCAAAGGTGAAACGGCGAATTGGGCTTTGACAAGCTTCGACTACAAGGTAAGTAACTCAACGCTCTTGAATTATTTTGAAATTACTTGAAGTTTTTCATTAGTGCTTAATTTAGATAGTAGGAATAGGAAATAAAAAATTATTTTTCAAAAATTATATCATGTTTTTCTTTTTAGCATCTTTAAAGAACTAAAAATTTGATCATGAAAAGTATATTGCTAAGGTTTCATGCATGTTATATTTTGAAATGTTGAATAATGTATGCAACATTATGGATGATAGTTATATGATATGTGATAATGCTTAAGATTAATCCATGCATGTGTATTTTGATGATTTTATGTCATGCATGAAACAAATTGTTCTCCTTGCTATTTATTACCAAATGAATCATGATATCATTGCTATTATATCTCCTATGATTCATGTGTAGAGAAAGAATTTATAAATCATAATACAATGAGATTTCTTATGCAAAAATAAAGTGCTTTTATGATTCTTTGCTAAAGAAAATAATTATTAAAATCATGATCTTGATAATTATAACATGAAGTTCTTTATAAATTAAGATCGTTCATTATGCTCCCTACATTTATCAAAAAAATATTTCTTCAAATGAAGTGTAACTTGTCTTTTGATTTCTTAGAATTCAATGAAGTGTCATATTGATATCTTGATACTTGGAATATTTTAAAATGTGATCTTGATAAGAATGTTTCAAGTTGCTCTTTGTGCTATATCTTTTCAAATGAATCATGAGCCTAGATATCATATATTTTATAATATAGAAATAACAAGATTTCTTTGCCTTGTATGTCTTGTGTGATGATTGTACATCAATTTGCTTTATTATGAATTATATGATTCCAGATCGTGAACTTGTTAAGAAGAATTTTACTGAACCATGAATCATATCTTTGGTATTCACGAATTGATCCTCATTGATATCTTTCATTGATATGATAAATTATCATCTCATGATATATTGCATAATTATATCATGCTTTGCGATTGTATCATGTGATCTTTGCTGAATTTTCACATTGATATTCTTCATGACATGATTTCTTTGCATTGTTGTCTTGTATGCTTCATGTGATAATATGAATACATGAAACACTTATGATATGATTTTTATACAATTCCTTGTATTCATGAAATGTTTATCTCATCACCTAATAATTTTTCTTGATATTCCTTATGTGATGATAAGAATACATGAAATATTCATTAATTTGTTTTGATGTATACAAATAAGAAGTTTCGATCATGTATGGTAGAATGTAATTTGACAAATTTGGTACCATCATGTTGCAAAATAAATGATGATTAGGAATCATGCATTAATGATGATTGTATATTTTATGATTTGGCATGATGCATGCAATGATGAAATATTCATGAATTTGAAATGATGCATGCAATACTTATGACAATAATGTTCATGATGTATTGCATATGATATGTATCATGAATGCTTTAAATGATGAATGTTTGGTATCATGATCAACATGTTGATAAATGCTTAAAAATTTTAATGTTTGAGTATCATGTATGATATACCCATTAATGATAATTGATTTATTTTTCGGTATCGTGCATGAAAAATAAGGTTTTTGAAATTGTGTATGTTTTAATTTGAATATATAATGATGCACAAATAAAATTGATACTTACCTTTGTCATAATCTGAAAATTGAAAAAAGGGTCTTCCCTTCTTTTTGACAATAACAAAGGGGGAGCAAAAATTTCTAGCGTGGACATCATGAAAAGAGGCAAACTAGCTAGTTTACACAATTCAAGATGAAAGCAAAAATTACACTCCTCTAAAGAGAAGATGCAAATGTAACACTTGCCAAATTATTTGCTTGCCTCACGTAAAACATTATCTCTTACAAGTTTGCCATTTTGCTAGCTTGCACTTTGCAAATAAAGCAAAAATGACACTTCTCAAAAGAGAAGAAAGAGCTTGTTATCTTGAACATCACAAGCTTGCCAAACAAAAATTGCAAAAGTGCTATCTTGCCTATCTCAAGAAGCAAAACTTGCAACTTGCACATTGCAATAGGAAGCAAGAATCATAAGCTTACACAAGAAAGCTATCTTGCATTTGCTTTCGAAATTTTTGCTAGCTTATATGTAGCAAAACTTGAATATCGTAAAAATTGCTAGCTAGTAGTATAAAGAGAAGCAAATAGTTGCTATCTCAAACATGCTAAACTTACACCTTGCAATTGAAGCAAAATTGCGAGCTTAAACATTGCAAAGGAAGCAAAAATTTGCTAGCTTGAAACTTGCATATTTCAAGAAGCAAGAGTTGCCTTCTTGAACATCTCTAAATTGCTAGCTTGCAAGTTCTAAAATGTTGTAACATTGCTAGCTTGCATGTTCTAAAAGTGCTATCTTGTATGCTGTAAAACTTGCATATCTAAAACTTGATAGCTTGAATGTTCTAAGCATGATGTAACATTTGCTAAATTTTCTGGCTTCAAAACTGCATGATGATTAAACTTGATATTATGTTTTTCATGCAATAAGTTAGACTAATATTCCAAACACAAGAATAGTTGGACTTCTCCTTTTTGTTGATGACAAAGGGGGAGAAGTATGATGTTATGCTTAAGTTCATGATTATGTGTTACAAGTATTCATGATGAATATTACAATGACTTAAATTCAGTTTGAATTCAAGGTTCTATCAATATGGCATATTGATAGGGGGAGTTTGTTTAAACTCTGGGAGTTAAGTTTAACTCCGTCATCAAGTGGTTGTCATCATAAAAAAGGGGGAGATTGTTGAATCTCGTATTTTGATGATGAAACTACTTGATATATGTTTATGATTTAATATACGTTTTGAGTGATGCAGGATGCTTCGATCAGGATAAGACAATTAAAGCAGGAAAATCATGTTGTGCCAAAGGAACATGTCAGAAGATTGGACGTCGGGTCGGTGGATCGGTCGACGTATCGATAGAAGGCTTTGGGCCATGGACTCGGGCATTGGGCAAACAAGAGCGGGTATTGTGCCAAGGATATTGGAGTTGGGAGTCAACTGGCCGATTGGGCAATAGGCCGCAGGAGAGGACGATCCGCCGAAGAATCGGACGAAGCGTCGAGGGACCAATGACATGCCGGACAACTTGGTTAATTGCTTAGGATTAATTGTCTTGATCGAAGTTTTGTTTTAAGTGTGCAGGATTAACTATGATGAAAGTAAGATATGCAGCAGGAGTTGCGCCGGAGTTAAGACAATGATCACGTTGGGAGTTCGAGAGTTCGACGAAAGTTCGGACAGTCGTCGGAGGTTCTGCGGGAACAAATCCGAGAAGTCCATGAGCTTGCCAAAGAAGCTCATCGGAACTCGCCAAGTGGATCGTCGCAAGTCCAGGAGTTTGCCGGAAGTCCGTAGGAGCATTACCGAGGGTTCATCGGATGATCGACGGAAGTTCGCCGGAAGCTCGCCGGAAGGAGCGATTGACGCACTGGAGTAAGTTGCAGTAAATGTCTTAGGAAATATCGTAGTTAGCACAATGATTAAGTTGAAAATGGGAGGTGATCCCATTAACTTAATCTTGGGGCAATTGGGCCCCTGAAAAACCCAAATTGGGTCGAATGGATCAACCTATTCGGACCCTGATTTCTGCTAGGTAGTTGAACCGCCCAAGCCAGGAGGTGGCACCGCTTGGGCTAAGTCTCCGAGCGAGACTGGGCGGTGCAACCGCCCCAGCCAGGAGGTGGCACCGTCTGGGCTCAGTCTCCGAGTGAGACTGGGCGGTGCAACCTCCCCTGACAGGAGGTGGCACCGCTTGAGCTCAGTCTTCGAGCTCTGGTAGGAGGTGCAACCGCCTCAGTCAGGCGGTGGCACCGCCTCAGTCAGGCGGTGGCACCGCCTCAGTCAGGCGGTGGCACCGCCTGAGCTCGGTCTTCGAGCTCTGGAAGGAGGTGCAACCGCCCCTGACAGGAGGTGGCACCGCCTAGAGGCTCAGTCTTCGAGCTCTGCCAAGCGGTGCAATTGCCTCAGTCAGGAGGTGCAACCGCCAGATCTTGGAATTCCGGGAATTGACAGTTTTGAGCTCCAAATTCAAACTGGGTTGGGGCCTATAAATACCCCACCCTTTCAGCACTGAAAGAACACTCAACTTACACCGAAATCCTGATCTTGTTCTATGATTTTTAGAGCTCAAAATTATTGTAAAGGCCAAAAGTTCTTCTCCCTCTTTTCTTCCAAGTTCTGAGCTTTAAAGAGAGGAGAGAAAATTCTGTAAGGGTTGTCTCCTAAGCCCATCAAAAGGAGTGAAACTGTAAAAGGGTAGTTGACCTTCGCCTATTGAAGGAAGGCCTCTAGTTGACGTTGATGACCTCGTCGGTGGAGGAAGCCAGAAGTGGAGTAGGTCAAGATTGACCGAACCACTCTAAATCTCAGTTTGCATTTACTTTAATCATCTTATCTTTACTACAAACCTCCTCAAAAGCTTACTACCTTTTGCGCATATACGATTGTGTTTCAAGCTCTGCATTTTCCGAATCGACGTTTAGACGTAAATCGTTTTTATCGTACGAACATCATATTTCAGTTTATGTTTACGTTCTGATTTCTATCATAACTAGAAACTGCCTTGATATCTTTGCTTTAACTGCATCTTGCTTGGTTACAAGTTAAAGTGATTTACGAATAAGATTTTCTACTGAAATCGCACTTATCGTACGAACGCGATTTTAATCGTCGAAAATTTTCTACTGCACTAATTCATCCCCCCCTCTTAGTGCCGCTCCGATCCTAACAATTGGTATTAGAGCCACGGTTGTCTACTTTGGTTTAACACCCAAATAGAAATGGCTCTTTACGACTTTCAAGAGGGTCACTCTCTCATTCGTCCTCCCTTTTTTAATGGGACGGACTACACTTATTGAAAAACTCGAATAAGAGTTTTCTTACTTTCTTTGGATTTAAATTTATGGCACATAGTCAAAAATGGATTTAAAATGTCTTCTCTTCCAATGAACCATTGGAATGATTTGGAGAAGAAGATGTTTTCTTTAAGCGCAAAGGCTATGAATGCCTTATTTTGTGCTTTGGACAAAAATGAGTTCAATCGGATTTCTACATGCAAAACGGCTTTTGATATTTGGCGAACACTTGAAATCATGAACGAGGGAACTAGTAGTGTCAAAGACTCGAAAGTTCACATTTTATTACATGATTTTGAGCTTTTTCGAATGCAACCAAGCGAGACTATAGGCGACATGTACACCCAATTCACGAATGTCGTCAATAATCTAAGAGTTCTTGGTAAATATTTTTCAAATTTTGATCTTGTAAGCAAGATCTTAAGATCCCTTCCAAAAAGATGGGATCCTAAAATAACCGCAATACAAGAAACAAAAGATTTAAATATTTTTCCACTTGAAGAACTAATTGGTTCGTTGATGACATATGAAATGGTGCACAATACGCATGATGAACATGATGAACAAAATCACCTTCCAAAGAACAGGAAGGATTTGGAACTCCGGACAAATGAATATCACTTGAGCGATGACTCAAGTGATGAGGACAATGATGAACTTGAACTTTGAACACTAAATATTAATAAGTTTATTAAACAAAAATCTAAAATAAAAATGAACTTGAATGGAGGAAGAGACCAAAGAAGAGGAAGGCAACCAAGGATGAATCAAAAACTTCCAAAGGTGAAATGGCAAATTGGGCTTTGCTGAGCTTCGACTACAAGGTAAGTAACTCAACTCTCTTGAATTATTTTGAAATTACATAATACTTTTCATGAGTTATTTTTAATTTAGTTTAGGATTAATTACATGAAAATAAAAAAATTAGAAATCATGCTTATCATTCTAGCAATTTTAAAAATAATCATGAAAATTGTATGTTTATGATAAACAAAATGATTTTGATTAAAAATGCCTTATGAAATATGATATCATGCCTAATAAATTTATTTTTTGAAGCTATGCATGATGATGATGATGAGTTTTGGGTAATTTATAGTTTATTGATTATTGATGATTTCCATAATGATTTTTTATCGATTTATACCATGATGAAAGTTGCTTTCGAAAATGATGCACGGCTTTGGTATGCAAACTAAGCATGAAAATATAGATTCACCTAAAAAGAAAAATGTATGACTACAACAAATAACAAATGATTTTGGTTGAAAATACTTTATACTCAATGAAACCATCATTGATGAATATGCTTTATGTTTAATAGTTTCTTTGGCTTATATGCTATATCATGATAAATATTTTGAAAATAAATGAAATCATGTTTGATTTGAAGTAATGCATAATGATCATGCTTAATGATGTATTTTTTGATTTGACATAAAAGTGGCTTTAAAAAATGATGTATGTTTTGATTTGACATAAATGAAATAGGCATGCTTATATGAAATAGTGAAGTGTCATGCTTGACAATTGTATTCTTAATGATGCATAAAGTTGTAATGAAAATATTAATATTTTAATACTATGATTTGACGATTTTATGCATGACATTGTAAAGTTATATATAATGATACATAATGATGAAATTGTGTAATAAAAATATTAAACATTTTGAAACCATGTTTTAGTGTCATGCATATTGATCATGCTTAATAAATCTCGAAATTATGCATGATGAATCTTATAATTTATGGATTATTGATTTTTACCATAATGAAAGTACCTTATTGATCTTTGTTGTAATAAATCTTACTATTTCGATTTTAAACATGATACATGTTTTTATTTGGCATAAATGAAACAAAATCATATGTTTTGAAACAATCGAAAAGAGGGAAACATTCTTGAAAATTATTTTGCTCAATCTTATTGATTTTAATGAATCCATTTGTATCATCTTTGTGAATCTCTTGGATTTTGATAATGATTTTAATGATTTAAATTTGAATAAATTTTTATCGAAATCACGATCTTGATCTCTTGAAATTTATAACATGAAATCCTTTATGAATCAAAATTGTTTTCTATTTAAAAGGAGATTTGTTGAAATGTTTCATCGTCTTTTAGTATTCATGATCTTGATAATTATGTTTTGAAACTTTATGTAAACCAAGAATGTTCATCATGATTCTCTCTTTGAATATTTAAAGAGGAGAATTTTCTAGACGAATCATGATTTTGATGATTGAATATTTGATGTGCATGAATTGAGATCTTGCTCTCCTACTATTCTTTTTGCTATTCACCAAAAGGATTCTAATAAACCATGATATGCTATATGAATTTTATTGTATTCATGAAGTAATATCTCATCACTAATTTTTGTTTATATTCCTTCATGTGATGATATGAATGTATGAAACACTTATGATATGATTTTTTATTCAATTCCATGTATTCGTGAAATATTTATCTCATCACCCAATTAATTCCTCTTGATACTCCTAATGTGATGATGTGAAATTATGTATGAAATACAAATAGGGAGAAGTTTTGATCATGCATGGTAGGATATAATTTGACAAATTGATACCATCATGATATGAAACATTTATGATTTGCAATGATGATATGCAATACTTATGCTTTCTAATTATGATGTGATGTATTACATATGATGTAAATCATGATTTAAAATACTGAGTTGTTGCTAAAATGATGTATTATAAATATTGATTTAATGTTTCGTATCATGAATACTCTAAATGATGAATGTTTGGTATCATGATCAAAATGTTGACAAATAGTTAAAAATTTTAGTATCATGTATGATATCCTCATAATGTTGATGGATTTATTCAATATCGTGCATGAATGAATATAAGGTTTTCGAAAATGTGCATATTCTAATTTGAAAATATGATGATGTACAAATAAGATTGATACTTACTTTTTTCATAATTGATGTAAAGGGTCTTCCCTTCTTTTTGGCAATGACAAAGGGGGAGATAGCTAGCTTGCACAAGTCCAGAAGATGCAAAAACTTGATTACTCGCTTGCCTATCTTAAGTAACAAAGATTGCTAACTTGCTTATTTCAAGAAGCAAAAGTTGTCTTCTTGAACATCACTATCTTGCCTATCTTAAGAAGCAAGATTTGCAACCTGCACATTACAATAGGCAGCAAGAATCGATAGCTTACACACTTCAACAAGAAAGCTATCTTGTATTTGCTTTCGAAATTTTTACTAGCTTGTATGTTGCAAAACTTGCTCACTTTTTCAAACACTTTGCTAGCTTGCACTTTGTAAAGGAAGCAAAAGTAGCACTTCTCAAAAGAGAAGAAAGAATTTACTATCTTGAACATCACAAAAATTTGCTACCTTGCATGATGTAAAATGTGCCAAGATCACTATCTCAAAAGAGTTGCTATCTCAAAAAAAGCAAATGTGCTATCTTGCCTATCTCAAAATACAAAACATGCTAACTTGTTACGGAAGCAAAATTGCTAGCTCAAACATTGCAAAGGAAGCAAAAATTTGCTAGCTTGAAACTTGCATATCATGAAAATTGCTAGCTTGTAGTCTAAAGAGAAGCAATTAGTTGTTATCTCAAGAAAAGCAAACATGCTAAACTTACACATCTTTAATTGCTAGATTGCATGATGATAAAATTTGATACTATGTTTTTCATTCAATGTATGGAACTTTTTATCTCTAAACACATAAGAGTAAGAACTTCTCCTTTTTGTTGATGACAAAGGGGGAGAAGTATGATGACATGACATGTTATGCATAAGTTTATGATGATATGTTGCTTGGATTCTTGAATCCAAGAGTTTCTATTAATAAGCCATATTGATAGGGGGAGTTTGTTTAAACTCCGGGAGTTAAGGTTAACTCCGTCATCAAGTGGTTGTCATCATCAAAAAGCGGGAGATTGTTGAATCTCATATTTTGATGATGAAACCACTTGATATGTATTTATGATTTAATCTACGTTTTGAGTGATGTAGGTCTACTCGATCATGATTAGACAGTTAACGTAGGAGGAATTGACGTTGCGCCGGAGGAGATCACGTTAGGATATTGGATGGCAGAAGGCTTCAGACGTTAGGTATCGGGCCAACCAATGACGTGCCGGGCAACAGAATGTCAATTTGTGTTGTAATAATTGTCTAGATCAGAGTAGAGTTTTAGCTTGTGTGTGCAGGATTAACTACGATAATGATGACGACATAAAGCGAAACAAAGTATCAGATGTTGGGAAATCATGGGGGCAACATCACATGCGCAGCGGAAGAACAAGAAAACAAAATCCCCGATTCCCAAAAAGATGTTCGTCGTCGTGTGAAGATAGGTGCGCAAAAATCCGCGAAACATGAAACTACGTATAGAGTAGATTGTGTTACCTAGGGAGATCGTATATCCCTGTTTCCTTGCAGATCCTTAGGAGAGGGTAAAGGAGGTCAAGCGTCCTCCTCTCTAGCGGTGATCCACACAGCAGGGTTGCGACGACGCTCCTCAAAACTCCAGGCTTGATCTGAGGTGGAGAGGAAGAGGAGAATAGGAAAGGCAAGCAAAGGCTCTAGCCTATGAGGCTCTGAATCCCTCCTATTTATAGAGGTCCCTTGTCAAACCCTAATGGGTCCTCCCCTAGTGGGTATTGGATCTGCATCCAATAAGACAAGGGCTCCGTCGGATATCTCATATCCGAACCTCTACTCATCATAATGCCTACCATATGTGTGTGACCCTCTAGGCCTAATATCGAGCTGGCCGTGAGTCATACCTATCAGAACTCCTTCTAACTCAGTGAATTATTATCTCTGTAATAATTCACTTGACTTATCGACTATGGAAGTACTAGGCCACTACGCCGTAGTCCCCAGACGATATAGGGGAATCCAATCCATTGGACCTGTCTGTCCTCAGTTACCGTGTACCTATAATCCCTCATCCATTTAATATCCCAGAGACCGTATATCGAGCATGGTGTTGTCAGACCCATACGGTTTCTACTCGAGTCTCGCTCTAAACGGATTCTCCCGGAGAACTCTTTCTCTCTCAACCCGAATGACCCTGGCCAGGGATTTGTCTGAGCAAGAACACATGGGATATTCCTCTCATGACGCCGAGAGTGGATGATCCTCTATCGACACTCAATAGCCCTCGTAAGGTCGACTACCACTCCCAATGACCAGTTGTACTAGATTTGGGACAGCCAAACCTATAAGTCTGGTATCAAAGAGTGGAGCACTCATACAGGACATCCTTGGTGTCTCAAGTCTAAGGACCAGATACACCACTAGGACTACGGAATCTCTATCTGACAATAAGGCATCATCAACCATCCAGCATTCCGTAAGCGGATCAATCAGTGAACTCATTCTCCAATGAGCACCTGTACTGTATCCCTAGTGTCCCTACACGAGCAGCTATGAGACCAGCTGCATCGATCATATGGACGGGTATACAGCACACTAGTCTATCCGGTTATCACGATGTCCCTCTCGAGTAACCTATGATAGGGATTATTTAGGATATGTGTTTAAAGGTGAATCGATCTCATTATCGTGATCTCATCACGATCCGATTCCCATTGCACAAATCCAAGAACATCACAATATATGTATGCATTTATGCAATAGTTATAAAGTGATATACGCCAAAATATAATAAGCAAAAAGATTCTGTATCAAGTCACACGTGCCATCACTCACGTGATTGGCTTGCTGGGCACCTATGACTAGCAATCTCCCACTTGACCTAAAGCTAATCACCTATGTGTCTAATCCCCATCAGACCCCTGTGACGCTCAAAGACAATCTGAGACAACGGCTTTGTCAGTGGATCTGCAATGTTATCTTCGGATGGAACTCTTTCCACTGCTAAATCTCCTCGGGTTACGATCTCTCTGATAAGTTGGAACCTCCTCAGAACACTTCTGATGAGACCTGGGTTCCCTTATTTGAGTTATCGCCCCGTTGTTGTCGTAATATAAGGAGATCGGCTCCTCGCTACCCGGCACGACTCCCAAATCTGTGATGAACTTCTTCACCCAAACTCCCTCCTTTGCTACATCTGATGCAGCAATGTACTCCGCCTCTGTGGTCGAGTCAGCAGTAGTATCTTGTTTGGAACTCTTCCAGCAAACTGCTCCTCCATTCAAGGTGTACACATATCCTGAATTTGACTTGCTATCATCGACATCAGATTGAAAACTGGAGTCAGTGTAGCCTTCAACCTTAAGGCTATTACCTCCATATACTAGTAAAAGATCCTTTGTCCTTCTCAAGTACTTAAGGATACACTTTACTGCTTTCCAGTGCTCCAAGCCTGGATCCGCCTGATACCTGCTCGTGACACTCAGAGCATACGCTATATCAGGCCTAGTACATAGCATGGCATACATGATAGCCCATATTGCTGAGGCATAAGGTATCATATCCATGTTCGCCCTTTCTTGGAATATTCCATGCCAAACATTTTGACAATGGTTTCTATGTACCTGGACTGGGACAAGCCAAGCATCCTCTTAGATCTATCTCTATAGATTCTAATCCCCAAGATATAGGATGCTTCCCCTAAGTCCTTCATGGAGAAGTGTCTAGATAACCAAGCCTTTACTGTGGATAGCATTCCTACGTTATTCCCAATGATGAGGATGTCATCCACATATAACACCAAAAAGGTGATAGCGCTCCCACTTACCTTTCTGTATACACAAGGCTCATCTTCATTCTTAACGAAGTCATAAGATCTGATTGCCTCATCAAATCTTATGTTCTAACTTCGGGAAGCTTGCTTTAGTCCATAAATGGATCTAAGCAACCTACACACCTTATCTGGGCAGTTCTTGGACACGAATCCCTCAGGTTGCATCATATACACCTCCTCCTCGAGGTTCCCATTGAGGAATGCGGTTTTCACATCCATCTGCCAGATCTCATAATCATAGTGTGCTACAATAGCCAATAGAATTCTGATGGATTTTAGCATTGCTACGGGTGAGAAGGTTTCATCGTAGTCAACACCTTGCCTTTGACGATACCCTTTAGCCACTAGCCTTGCTTTATAGGTCTCTACCTTTCCATCTACTCCGATCTTTTTCTTAAAGATCCATTTGCAATCGATGGGTACAATACCTTTGGGTGCATCAACTAGGTTCCAAACCTTATTGGAGTACATAGAATCCATCTCAGAATTCATGGCTTCTTGCCACTTCCCGGAGTCTATACTCATAATAGCCTCCTCGTAGGTCTGAGGATCAATATCCTCAACATCCTCTCCTCTAATATGTCCCACATATCTCTCAGGAGGATGTGATATCAGACCTGCATAAAGTTGAAACTTGTGTATTAGGTACCTGAACATACTTGGGCTGTAGAGTGGTGCATGAGCTTGGTTCTCCAACCTCACTCAACTCTATCATTCTCCCACTGTCTCCGCCAAGAATGTGTTCCTTCTCAAGGAACACTACTCTCTTAGCTACAAAGACCTTTTGGTCCTCGAGATGATAGAAATAATACCCACAAGTTTCCTTGGGGTATCCCATAAATTTGCATCGCTCTGTCCTTGATTCTAACTTGTCGGGGTTATGTCTTTTAACGTGGGCAGGGCAGCCCCAAATCTTAACAACCTTAAGATCAGGCTTCTTCCCTTTCCATATCTCATATGGTGTAGACACTACCGACTTAGTTGGAACTCTGTTCAGAAGGTAAGTTGCAGTTTCTAGGGCATATCCCTAGAATAAGATGGGTAGGTCAGCGAAACTCATCATGGACCATACCATATCTAATAATGTACGATTTCTCCTTCCAGAGACACCATTGAGCTGAGGTGTATAAGGAAGTGTCCATTGGGATAATATCCCATGGTCCTTGAGGAACTGAGTAAACTCTGTACTTAAGTACTCACCTCCTCGATCTGATCGAAGAGTTTTGATACTCTTTCCAGTTTGGTTCTCCACCTCATTCCTATACTCTCTGAATTTCTCAAAGGCCTCGGACTTGTACTTCATTAAGTACACATACAATGGCATGAGTTGTCATTAGTAAATGTAATGAAGTAGGAGTAACCTCCAATGGCATGAGTTGACATGGGTCCACATACATCACTATGTATGAGTTCCAACAACTCAGTGGCTCTCTCTCCAGTTCCACTAAATGGAGAGTTCGTCAATTTTCCACGAATGCAAGGTTCACAAGTTGCATATGACACGTAGTCGAATGGATCTAGATATCAATTATTTAGCAACTTTTGAATCCTTCTTTCATGGATGTGACCTAGCCTACAATGCCATAGGTATGCACTGTTCACTTCATCTCGTTTCCTCTTAGACACTTACATTCATGATATGTAGAGTAGTGTCTTGCATAAACAAACCTTTATGCAATATTCCTCTCATCAATCTCCCCTTAGCTTTGCTAGAATTTACAATAAATTGTAGATGTGATAAGCAATATTGGTATCCAATACCAATGCACTATCACAAAAATCTAACAATTGGAGATTGATCATGAATGTACTTGAAGCTTCACCAAGCTTCTTGTTTCGCCCTTTCTGCAAGGTACTCTTTGTAGTTCCTCTTCCAGTGCCCATCTTTACCACAGTGGAAGCACTGGCCTTTGTCCTTTACTGGGTCTTTCTTAGCAACCTTTGCTTTACCTGGTTTGCCCTTGCCCTTTCCCTTCTTAAGGGACCTTTCTGCTTTCCTTTTCTTTCTGGTCTCACTAGTGTAGAGAACTGGCTTCTCTTTCTTAATAGTACTCTTTGCCTCCCTCGACATATTGAGGAGCTCTGGGAGAGTCACCTCAAGCTTATTCGTATTAAAATTCATTATAAACTGTGAAAAGAAATCTGGTAGGGACTGAAGCACAATGTCCACACACAAGTTATCCTCTAGGACCATTCTTAGACCTGTGAGTTTCTCTATCCACTCAATCATCTTTAGGACATGGTTCTGAACTGGTGTCCCCTCAGTCATCCTAGCGTGGAAGAGGCTCTTAGATATCTCATATCGCTGAGTTCTTCCTTGTTCCTCAAACAATTTGTGGACAAGTAGGAGAATGGATCTGGCATCCATCATTTCATGTTGTCTTTGTAACTCAGGAGTCATAGAGCCCAACATATAGCACTGAGCAAGAGTGGAGTCATCAATGTACTTCATGTAGCGAGCGATCTCATCCTCGTTTGCCCCTTCTTCGGGCGTAGGTATCACTGTATCAAGGACGTACACGATTTTCTTCGCTGTGAGAACAATTCTCAAGTTACGGAGCCAATCCGTATAATTTGGACCAGTGAGGCGGTTGACATCAAGTATGTCACGTAAGGGATTTGAAACCGACATTTTCTGAAAATAAAGATGCAGCAGAAATGAATAACATGCAGATTTTGCAAGAAATAAACTATCAAGATATGGACTTCTATCTTAATATGCTACCACTATTTTACTAACGAGTCACGCGACACCCTCAACACGTGAAACGGAAGTCTCCGGCAGACTTCTAGTGGGGATCAGGATCCAATCAGCGTCTTAGTGTAACCTCGAGGGACTCGACCAATCACACTAAGCCTAAAAGGTAGGCAACTCTTACCAATCACAACTCCTTGTGATTCTCGTCCTGTTCGGCCTTCGAATCACCATGGCCTTGAGGGACTCGACCAACCATGATGCTCGGTTAAGTCAACACCTTCTTTACAAGATGAGTCTGATTTGATGATATACCCTCGAGGGACTCGACCAAGTATACCATGCCCTCAGGTCACCGGTGACATCTCTATGTCGTAAGCAAGATAGCGAATCGCGATATAGGAGAGTCTCGAGAGACTCGACCAACTCAACCTACACCGGGAATCAGTTCCTACTTATAATGATGGAAGGCCATGTGGGTCAATCTAATTGCCTCACGTTTACCGACTTAATATTATCGAGAGATGTTTCTAAGATTTGGTCTTCTAATATGACATGTCACACATATACATATTTAATATATATCTACATCGCATGCAAATATATATACTTATCTAGTATGTGTATAAGCAGTCACACCAGATGATCATGGACCACAAACTAATATGATTAGGCCCGAGCCAGTAGGCCTAATCACTCACATCAAGATCTATGTGTGCAACGGTGCATCTCCATGCCCTGTGATCGTCTATCTCGTCCTCGTCGGTTCCGTCGACATCTTGATGCATCTTCATGCATCGCGATCGTCCGTCTCGTGGGTCCCGCTATCGCATCCACGCTCTCGCTGCGCCTCCTCATGTGATTACAACTTAATCATAGGCACGCAGGCCCGACAATAAACGAGAAATATAATGGAGGCTCGCAGACCTCAATAATAATAATCACAAGTACACACATCACACGGTCCATGATCATCCGTCCACACATCATACATCACATGTATAAATAATCATCATCATGTAGGACTACTAGATAATAATAAAATAATAATCAACTAAACCTTTTAATTAATTAATATTTTCTGAAATCAGGGACATGTAGGGAATTTTTGAATTTATAGGGGTATTTTTGTAATTTGGATAAAAGACAGAAACTGGAATTTCTCAAATTTGGAGGGGCAAAACTGTCTTTTGCCCAAAAACCCTAATGCCCTTTCCCCCTTCGTTGGTGTCGCCGCCGCCATCCTGCCGGCGACGGCCTGTGCGGCAGGGCGAGGGCACTGCCCTCGCTTGTAGACGGCACGCCCGCTGGCGGCGATGCCGCTGCGTGTGGGCGCCCCCTTTGGGCGCCGCTGCCTCCGTAGGGGGTGCTGTTCCGCCGGGCGGCCGCCCCTGTGGGTAGGGTTTCGCCCGCGGGAGCAGCGGCGGAAGGCGCCGCTGCCCTACGGCGACAGGCGCTGCTTCCTTGCGGTTGCTCGTGCCGTTGCCCTACGGCGGCAGGCGCCTCTGCCCGTGGGCTGCCAGCCTCGCCGGCAGCAAGCCTGCTGCAAGCAGGCCGCCGGTCGGCTATTGCAGACGCAGCCCCTGTGCTGCCCGCCTTCGGTTGCGCTTCACGCACGCAGATCGAGGGCAGCAACTGTTGCTGCCCTCTCTCGCTTTTGCGTCAACGATTTTGACGTCAAAATTCTTCCTAAACATAACACACGCAGTTCAAAACCAATCATTCGCATGAACAACTTGGCTCTGAACAATTGGGGGCAACATCACATGCGCAGTGGAAGAACAAGAAAACAAAATCCCCGATTCCCAAAAAGATGTTCGTCGTCGTGTGAAGATTGGTGCACAAAAATCCGCGAAACATGAAACGACGTATAGAGTAGATTGTGTTACCTAGGGAGATCGTATATCTCTGTTTCCTTGCAGATCTTTAGGAGAGGGTAAAGGAGGTCAAGCGTCCTCCTCTCTAGCGGTGATCCACACAGCAGGGTTGCGACGACGCTCCTCAAAACTCTAGGCCTGATCTGAGGTGGAGAGGAAGAGGAGAATAGGAAAGACAAGCAAAGGCTCTAGCCTATGAGGCTCTGAATCCTTCCTATTTATAGAGGTCCCTTGTCAAACCCTAATGGGTCCTCCCCTAGTGGGTATTGGATCTGCATCCAATAAGACAAGGGCTCCGTCGGATATCTCATATCCGAACCTCTACTCATCGCAATGCCTACCATATGTGTGTGACCCTCTATGCCCAATATCGAGCTGGTCGTGAGTCATACCTGTCAGAACTCCTTCTAACTCAGTGAATTATTATCTCTGTAATAATTCACTTGGCTCATCGACTACGGAAGTACTAGGCCACTACGCCGTAGTCCCCAGACGATACAGGGGAATCCAATCCATTGGACCTGTCTGTCCTCAGTTACCGTGTACCTATAATCGCTCATTCATCTAATATCCCAAAGACCGTATATCGAGCATGGTGTTGTCAGACTCATACGGTTTCTACTCGAGTCTCGCTCTAATCGGATTCTCTCGGAGAACTCTTTCTCTCTCAACCCGAATGACCCTGGCCAGGGATTTGTCCGAGCAAGAACACATGGGATATTCCTCTCATGATGCCGAGAGTGGATGATCCTCTATCGACACTCAATAGCCCTCGTAAGGTCGACTACCACTCCCAATGACCAGCTGTACTAGATCTGGGACAGCCAAACCTATAAGTCTGGTATCAAAGAGTGGAGCACTCAAACAGGACATCCTTGGTGTCTCAAGTCTAAGGACCATATACACCACTAGGACTACGGAATCGCTGTCTGACAATAAGGCATCATCAACCATCCAGCATTCCGTAAGCGGATCAATCAGTGAACTCATTCTCCAATGAGCACCTGTACTGTATCCCTAGTGTCCCTACATGAGCAGTTATGAGACCAGCTGCATCTATCATATGGATGGGTATACAACACACCAGTCTATCCGGTTATCACAATGTCCCTCTCGAGTAACCTATGACCTCGATCATTTAGGATATGTGTTTCAAGGTGAATCGATCTCATTATCGTGATCTCATCATGATCCGATTCCCATTGCACAAATCCAAGGACATCACAATATATGTATGCATTTATGCAATAGTTATAAAGTGATATACGCCAAAATATAATAAGCAAAAAGATTCTGTATCAAGTCACACGTGCCATCACTCACGTGATTGGCTTGCTGGGCACCTATGGCTAGCATCAGAGTCAATCGCGAAGGATTTGTTGCGAGTTCGAGAGTTCGACGGAAGTCCGAAGGTTCGTCGGGATTGCTGTCGGAACTAGCCGAGAATAAGTAGGGAGCTTGCCAAAGGGTTTTTCAGAAGCTTGCTGGAAGGTTCGTTGGAAGTTTTCGGAGCTCGCCGAGAAAGATCGGAGCTTGCCGAAGAAGCTCGTTGGAACTCGCCAAGATCAAATCGTGAAGTCTAGGAGCTTGCCGGGAGTCCGCAGAATAGTTTTCGAGAGTTCGTCAGAAGACCGCCGGAAGTTCGCCGGATGCTCGCCGAAAAAAGTCTTGACTTACAGACTTTGTAATAGCTTAGAAAATGTCTTTAAATTCACAGTTAGCTTGTTAATTAGGGTTAGGATAAGGTTTTAATCCTACAACCCAAGTAGGGGCCAATTGGGCCTGAGTTCGGACTAGTTTGGGCAAAGTTTGGAGACCAACCAGTGAGTTGAAATAGTGTAGGCGGTGGCACTGCTAGATTAGGTGGTGGCACCACCCAGAACCCGAGAACTGAGCGGTGGCACCGTTGGACTAAGCGGTGGCACCGCCCAGCACCCGAGAGGTCGGGCGGTGGCACCGCCAGCCTCGGAAACCCAAGAAAATTTAAATTTTGGAGCCCAAATTTGAATCCTCTTGGGGCCTATAAATACCCCTCAATTCTCAACAGAGAACACAATCTTTGAGAAGCAAGAGATTGAGATAAAAGTTTTAGCAAAGCCTTTAGCAAGTTTTTGTTTTCAATAGTTTGAGTGTTCACCTCCCTCTTTCTCTTTGAAAATTTGTAAGAGTGTGAACCACTTGTAAAAGGTTATAAGAGGGGTATTTGTCCTTCCCCTTCAAAGTGATTTGCTAATGGAAGTTGGGAGCCTCTTCGAAGAAGGCTTCGCAAGTGGATGTAGGTCATTTTGATCGAACCACTTTAAATTGGTGTATTCTCTGGTTTGCATTTACATATTGATATTTACCTTACTGCAAACCTTCATACGTGCTTTACTTCCTCATTACTTTTGCTACACATCTTTATGAACACGCTTTCAAGATAAGCACTTCCAAGTTCGGTTTTTTATTGTACAAAAGATTTTTCCTAAACCGAAGTTTTAATCCGCTGCACTAATTCACCCCTCCCTCTTAGTGCCGCTCCGATCCTAACAAGAAGTTCATCCACCATTGGTGTTGGGTACTTATCCTTGATGTTGATGCCATTTATGTTAGGATCAAGAGCACTAAGAGGGGGGGGGGGGTGAATTAGTGCAGCGGAAATATTTCAGCGATTAAAACCGAAAGCTGCGTTCGTTTGATACAAACAATTTCGATGTAAAAGCCGATTCTAAGATTACTTTAAATTATGATTAAGCGAGATGACGTTAAAGTAAATCTACAAAGGCAGTTTGCAGTTTATGATGAAAATCAGAATGCAAGCGCAAACTGAAATGCGACGTTCGTACGATAAAACCGGTTTACGTCTAAATGCCAATTTTAAAGATACTGAACTTTGAGATATGTTTTATAAATGCGCAGAAGGCAGTTTGCAGTTATGATTGAAATCAAAACGTAAACGTAAACTGAAATGTAATGATCGTACGAAAAAGCCGATTTACGTCTAAACGCAGATTCGGAAAGCTCTGAACTTAGAAACTCGTTCGTAAAAGTGCAGAAGGCAGTAGCTATTTAGGAGGTTTGCAGTAAAGATAAAATTCTCAAAGTAAACGCAAACCGAGATTTAGAGTGGTTCGGTCAATCTTGACCTACTCCACTTTTGGCTTCCTCCACCGACGAGGTCACCGACGTCAACTAGAGGCCTTCCTTCAATAGGCGAAGGCCAACCACCCTTTTACAGTTTCACTCCTTTTGACGGGCTTAGGAGACAACCCTTACAAAAATTTTCTCTCCTCTCTTTACAACTCAGAACTTGGAAGAATAGAGGGAGAAGAACTTTTGGCCTTTACAACAATTTTGAGCTCTAAGAATCATAGAAAGGATCAAGATTTCGGTGTAAGTTACTGCCCTTTCAGTGCTGAATGGGTGGGGTATTTATAGGCCCCAACCCAGTTCAAATTTGGAGCTCAAAACTGTCAATTCCCGGAATTCCGGGATCAGGCGGTTGCACCTCCTTACTAGAGCGGTTGCACCGCCTGGCATAGCTCGAAGACTGAGCCTCTAGGTGGTGCCACCTCCTGTCAGGGGCGGTTGCACCTCCTGCCAGAGCTCGAAGACTGAGCTCAGGCGGTTGCACCTCTTGACTAAGGCGGTTGCACCGCTTGCCAGAGCTCGAAGACTGAGCTCAGGCGGTGCCACCTCTTGTCAGGGGCAGTTGCACCGCCCAGTCTCGCTCGGAGACTAAGCCCAGGCGGTGCTACCTCCTGGCTGGGGCGGTTGCACCGCCCAGTCTCACTCGGAGACTGCCTCCTGGGCGGTGCTACCTCCTACCCTGGCGGTGCAACCTCCTAGCACTATTTCATGTCCGAATGGGTTGATTCATTCGGCCAAATTTGGGTCTTTCAGGGGCCCGATTGCCCCAAGATTAAGTTAATGGGATCACCTCCCATTTCTAACTTAATCATTGTGCTAACTACGATTATTTCCTAAGACATTTACTACAACTTGCTCCGGTACGTCAATCGCTTCTTCCGGCGAGCTTCCGGCGAACTTCCGTCGATCATCCAATGAACCCTCGGTGATGCTCCTGCGGACTTCCGGCAAACTCCTGGACTTGCGATGATCCACTTGGCGAGTTCCGACGAGCTTCTTTGGTAAGCTCCTGGACTTCTCGGATTTGTTCCCGTAGAACCTCCGACGACGGTCCGAACTTCCGTAGAACTCTCGAACTCCCAATGTGATCATTGTCTTGACTCCGGCGCAACTCCTGCTGCATGTCTTACTTTCATCGTAGTTAATCCTACACATGTAAACAAAACTTCGATCGAGACAATTAATCCTAATCAATTAACCAAGTTGTCCGGCATGTCATTGGTCCCTCGATGCTTCGTCCGATTCTTCGGCGCATCGTCCTTTCCTGCGACCTATTGCCCAATCGGCCAGTTGGCTCCGCAACTCCGATATCCTTGGCACAATACTCGCTCTTCTTGGCCCGATGCCCAAGTCCACGGCTCGAAGCCTTCTATCGATACGTCGACCGATCCACCGGCCCGACGTCCAATCTTCTGACATGTTCCTCCGGCACAACATGATTTTCCTGCTTTAATTGTCTCATCCTGCTCGAGGCATCCTACGTCACTCAAAACGCAGATTAAATCATAAACATATATCAAGTAGTTTCATCATCAAAATACGAGATTCAACAATCTCCCCCTTTTTGATGATGACAACCACTTGATGACGGAGTTAAACTTAACTCCCGGAGTTTAAACAAACTCCCTCTATCAATATGCCATATTGATAGAATCTTGAATTCAAACTGAATTCAAGTCATTGCAATATTCATCATGAATACTTGCAACACGTCATTATGAACTTATTCATAAACTTAAGCATAACATGTCATGTCATCAACATACTTCTCCCCCTTTGTCATCAACAAAAAAGAGAAGTACCACAATCAAGTGTTTATGATATTGGTTCAACTCATTGCATGAAAAACATAATATCAAGTTTTATCATCATGCAGTTTTGAAGCCAGAAAATTTAGCAAATGTTACATCATGCTTAGAACATTCAAGCTATCAAGTTTTAGATATGCAAGTTTTACAGCATACAAGATAGCACTTTTATAACATGCAAGCTAGCAATGTTGCAACATTTTAGAACTTGCAAGCTAGCAATTTAGAGATGTTCAAGAAGACAACTCTTGCTTCTTGAAATATGCAAGTTGCAAGCTAGCAAATTTTTACGATATGCAAGTTTTGCTTCTTGAGATAGGCAAGATAGCACTTTTGCAATTTTTGTTTGGCAAGCTTGTGATGTTCAAGATAACAAGCTCTTTCTTCTCTTTTGAGAAGTGTCATTTTTGCTTTCTTTGCACAATGCAAGCTAGCAAAATGCCAAACTAGCAAGAGATAATGTTTTACATGAGGCAAACAAATAATTTGGCAAGTGTTACATTTGCATCTTCTCTTTATATGTGCAAGAAAATAAACAAGTTTTTGCATTTTCTTGACATTTCAAGCTAGCAATTATCGGTGATGTTCAAGATAGCAATTTCTTCTCTTTTGTAATTTTTGCCTTTTTCTTGAATTGTGCTAGCAATCTATCTCCCCCTTTGTCATTGTCAAAATGAACGGAAAAACCCTTTACATCAATTTCTAAATCATGATAAAGGTAAGTAATCATTCTTATTTGTGCATCATTATAGTTTCAATGCACAAATTCATTAACATTACATTTCATTTGTTTTTTTTTTTGCATGATACCGAAAAATCAATCATCATCATGAGTATATCAAACATGATATTCAAGCATTCATGATATATCATTTTGGCAACATGATCATAGATATTCAAACGATGGTATCTAAATGTCAGAATTCATTACATCCTATTATGCATGATCATTAACTCCTCATTTGTATTTCATGCATTATTTCATTTCATCTCATAAGGAATATCACGAAGAGTTATTTGATGATGAGATAAATATTTTATGAATACACGGAATATCATAAGTGTTTCATGTATTCATATTATCACATGAAGCATATTATCATTTTTAAGATTCATAACATGAATAACGTTATTACTATTTCATCAATTTCGAGATTCACACAATATCATGAAATCGTTAATCTCGATAAGATGGGAAAAGCATTTTCTTTTTAAGTGATTCTTTTAGCACATCATAAAAAAACTCATTCATAATTCAAGTGATTTACAAGCTATCATAAATGAATTTATCACTTGTATTTCATCAAAATCGAGAACTCTAGAGATAGAAAATGATTGAAGCATTTAATCATGATTGAAGCATGATTCATATTTAAAGTGTATCTTATGTCGTAAATACGAATCAAGCATTTGTCAAATCTGAAATCATCCTCAAAATTACATTCAATAAATTCATATATGACAAGCATAGATTTATTGAAAAATCAATAAGATAGAGGATTACATTTCAAGTATTCATCAATTGTAGCATTTCATCACATGGTAAGATATCAATGCGTAAAATTACGATACAAGTTCTTGATATCTTAGCGCATGAGGCAAACATAGCATAATGCAAATTTGGCAATCATAGCATCAATTCATATAAGCATTGCAAATATGGTAGTCATATCAATTCATGTCTCTTGATGATGCAAGCATGGGATAATCATAGCATAGTGTTTATAGCATCAATTTATATATTTCTCCCCTTTTTTAAGTGTTTCATCTTAAGTGATCAATTTCATGTTAGCATGCCTTTTCATTTATGTCAAATGAAAACATGCATCAACGTTTAGGATCGTAAAATGAATTTCATCATAAAACCATCAATCACAAAAATCATCATATATAACTTTAAAATCTCATGCATAAAATCGTCAAATCATAGTATCAAAACTTTAATATTTTCATTGCAACATTAAGCAAGGTTTCATTGAACATAATTTTGAATGATTCTTATAAATGCCTAAAACTTCTTTAGTTTTAATTTATATGATTGACTTTATAATAGCATGCTCAAATCTTTATTCTTATGTCATAACCATACATCATATTTAACAAACAAAGACAATGAAAAATATCAAGCCTTCCAAACAAAAGCCATGTATCGTCATTGAAAAGCAATATGAAAATCATCAAAATATACATACATGCTTCTCAAGCACATAAATAAGATTAATCTCACTAGGTGTACAATCATTAGATTTCTATCTTGCATTAACATAAGACATGCAATTTTCATTATCATTTTCAAAATTACAAGCATGATCATATTTTTGCATTTTCATTATTAAATTATTAATAATGTAATTTTCAAGAAAATTTAAAGAAAAAGAAAAATGCATAATGAAAAGCATCATGTAATTTCGAAGTAAATTAAAGGCATTTCGATTACCTCAGCGTCGAAAGGCGTAAAGGCGTAGTTTGCCACCTCGCCTTTGTTGATTTTCTCCTCGTCTTCAGAGGAGCTCGATTCATCCCAATTTTTGTTCTTCTTCTTGCGTTCAAAGCAAGTAGTTCCGTTCTTTTTAATTTTTAATTTTTGTTTCATTTGTAGTTTAAGTTCACCATCACTTGAGCTTATGCTCGAGTGGTCTTCAAATGTTCTATGTCCCAAATCCTTCCTGTTTTTTGGAAGGTGGTTCTCAAGTTCTTCACGTGCATTGCACGTCATTTCATATGTGATCAAGGAACCAATTAGTTTTTCAAGTGGAAATTGGTTCAAGTTTTTTGATTCTTGAATAGTAGTTACTTTTGAATCCCAAGGTTTAGAAAGTGAGCACAAAATCTTGTTTACGAGTTCAAAATCCGAAAAACATTTTCCAAGAGCTCTTAAACTATTGACGACATCCGTGAAACGGGTGTACATGTCGCCTATAATCTCGCTTGGTTGTATTCGAAAAAGCTCAAAATCATGCAATAAAATGTTAACTTTCGAGCCTTTGACTCTACTAGTTCCCTCGTGTGTGATTTCAAGTATTCGCCAAATTTCAAAAGCCGTTTCGCACGTAGAAATCCGATTAAACTCATTTTTGTCTAAAGCACAAAATAAGGCATTCATAGCCTTCGCGTTTAAAGAAAAATACTTCTTCTCCAAATCCGACCATTCGTTCATCGGTTTAGAGGGAAGTTGAAAATTATTTTCAACGATATTCCATAAATCCAAATTCATAGAAGTCAAGAAAACTCTCATTCGAGTTTTCCAATAAGTGTAGTCCAATCCGTTAAACAACGGTGGACGAAAAACCGATAAACCCTCTTGAAAGCCATGAAGAGCCATTTCTCTCGGGTGTAAATCCGAAATGAGAAATACCAAGCTCTGATACCAATTGTTAGGATCAAGAGCACTAAGAGGGGGGGGGGGTGAATTAGTGCAGCGGAAATATTTCAGCGATTAAAACCGAAAGCTGCGCTCGTTTGGTAAAAACGATTTCGATGTAAAAGCCGATTCTAAAATTACTTTAACTTAAGATTAAGCGAGATGACGTTAAAGTAAATCTACAAAGGCAGTTTGCAGTTTATGATGAAAATCAGAATGCAAGCGCAAACTGAAATGCGACATTCGTACGATAAAACCGATTTACGTCTAAATGCCAATTTTGAAGATATTGAACTTTAAGATATGTTTTATAAATGCGAAGAAGGCAGTTTGCAGTTATGATTGAAATCAAAACGTAAACGTAAACTGAAATGTAATGATCATACGAAAAAGCTGATTTACGTCTAAACACAGATTCGGAAAGCTCTGAACTTAGAAACTCGTTCGTAAAAGCGCAGAAGACAGTAGCTATTTAGGAGGTTTGCAGTAAATATAAAATGCTCAAAGTAAATGCAAACCAAGATTTAGAGTGGTTCGGTCAATCTTGACGTACTCCATTTTTGGCTTCCTCCACCGACGAGGTCACCGACGTCAACTAGAGGCCTTCCTTCAATAGGCAAAGGCCAACCACCCTTTTACAGTTTCACTCCTTTTGACGGGCTTAGGAGACAACCCTTACAGAAATTTTCTCTCATCTCTTTACAACTCAGAACTTGGAAGAATAGAGGGAGAAGAACTTTTGACCTTTACAATAATTTTGAGCTCTAAGAATCACAGAAAGGATCAAGATTTCGGTGTAAGTTACTGCCCTTTCAGTGCTGAATGGGTGGGGTATTTATAGGCCCCAACCCAGTTCAAATTTGGAGCTCAAAACTGTCAATTCTCGGAATTCCGGGATCAGGCGATTGCACCCCCTGACTGGAGCGGTTGCACCGCTTGGTAGAGCTCGAAGACTGAGCCTCTGGGCGGTGCCACCTCCTATCAGGGGTGGTTGCACCTCCTGCTAGAGCTCGAAGACTGAGCTCAGGCGGTTGCACCTCCTGACTAAGGCGGTTGCACCGCTTGCCAGAGCTCGAAGACTGAGCTCAAGCGGTGCCACCTCTTGTCAAGGGCGGTTGCACCGCCCAGTCTCGCTCGGAGACTGAGCCCAGGCGGTGCTACCTCCTGGCTAGGGCGGTTGCACCACCTAGTCTCGCTCGGAGACTGCCTCCTGGGCGGTGCTACCTCCTACCCTGGCGATGCTACCTCCTAGCACTATTTCAGGTCCGAATGGGTTGATTCATTCGGCCCAATTTGGGTCTTTCAGGGGCCCAATTGCCCCAAGATTAAGTTAATGGGATCACCTCCCATTTCTAACTTAATCATTGTGCTAACTGTGATTGTTTCCTAAGACATTTACTGCAACTTGCTCCGTTACGTCAATCGCTTCTTCCGGCGAGCTTCCGACGAACTTCCGTCGATTATCCGATGAACCCTCGGTGATGCTCCTACGGACTTCCGGCAAACTCCTAGACTTTCGACGATCCACTTGGCGAGTTCCGACGAGCTTCTTTGGCAAGCTCCTGGACTTCTCGGATTTGTTCCCGTAGAACCTCCGACGACCGTCCGAACTTCTGTAGAACTCTCGAACTCCCAATGTGATCATTGTCTTGACTCCGGCGCAACTCCTGCTGCATGTCTTACTTTCATCGTAGTTAATCCTGCACATGCAAACAAAACTTTGATCGAGATAATTAATCCTAAGCAATTAACCAAGTTGTCCAGCATGTCATTGGTCCCTCGACGCTTCGTCTGATTCTTCGGTGCATCGTCCTTTCCTGTGGCCTATTGCCCAATCGGCTAGTTGGCTCCGCAACTCCGATATCTTTGGCACAATACCCGCTCTTCTTGGCCCGATGCCCGAGTCCACGGCCCGAAGCCTTCTGTCGATACGTCGACCGATCCACCGGCCCGACGTCCAATCTTCTGACATGTTCCTCCGGCACAACATGATTTTCCTGCTTTAATTGTCTCATCCTGATCAAGGCATCCTGCGTCACTCAAAACGCAGATTAAATCATAAATATATATCAAGTAGTTTCATCATCAAAATACGAGATTCAACAATTTAACGCTTGGTAGTCGATGCACATCTGCCAAGTTCCGTCCTTCTTGCGTACAAGTAGCACTGGTGAGGAATTAGGGCTGCAACTTGGCCAAATCTCCCCTGTTTCAAGCATCTCCTTTACGAGATTTTCAATTTCATCTTTTTGGAGGCGAGGATATTGGTATGGTCGAGTGTTCGGTTGTGGCTTGCCCGGAAGGATTAGAATTCGATGGTCATGTTGTCGAGAAGAAGGAAGACCGCATGGTTCAGCAAAAATGTCGAAAAATTCAGTAAGCAATTGGGCAAGATTTTGATCTTCAATTTCTATTTTCTTCCCCTCTGGTTGCTGCTGGAGGTGCATAAAAAAGCCACCATTTACCTTGTGTAAAACTTTCTCTATTCGTTGGGTCAAAATAGTGGTAACGTTGCTTCCGCGCTTCCCACGTAGGATGATATGTTTGCCCTTACAGTAGAATTTCATAATTAATTTAGAAAAGTTCCAAGAGACATCACCTAGTGCAGTCAGCCATTCTATACCAAGCACTGCCTCATAGTCATCAAGTGGTAAGAGGAAGAAATCGGTGATAATTTCTTGGTCTTGCAGTAATAGTTTCACTTGCATCTTTGGTTGCACTTTAGGATTCTACCATCGGCCACCTTTACATCGAACTTACTGCAACCTTCAATATGCAGTGCCATCCGAGCAACAACCTTACTATTTAGGAAGTTATTAGTGCTGCCCGTGTTGATGAGAATAGTAATCGGCTGTTGTTTGAGAAGGCCTCCAACTTTCATCGTTTGCGGGTTTGAGTAGCCGGCTAGTGCGTGTACCGTAATGTCAATTGGTTATGGCTCTTCTTTCATATCTTCTATTTCATATTCAAGGTTCTCTTCTGGATGTTCAATGACCTCTTCTTCTATTGGTTTAATCATAAGAAGTCTCCGTTTTCTACAGCGATGCTCGTGGCTCCATGGCTCGTCGCAATGCCAACATAACCCCTTCGCAGATTGCTCCCGAAGTTCTTCTCTTGTTAACCTTTTCGGTGTAGGGACTCGGTTGATAGTGGGGGGGCTGAGGGCTTTAGTATTGTAGGTCGAGGAGTGATCCTAGTCCTTCAGGCTTCATGGTTCAATCGCTCCTCTTGAAGTCGTGCGAAAGAGATGGCTGCCATAAGCATGTATGGTTGTCGCTCCTTAACTTCTCCCCAGATCTCCAGCTTTAAGCCCTCAATAAAGGTCCCCAATAGCTGTTTTTCAGACCAATCATGAGTTTGATTAGATAACCTTTCAAACCTGGTTTGGTACTCCTGAATGGTGGAGGTTTGTCGGATCTTTGCTAGTTGTCCGTCAATGTTCTCGTAATAAGTTGGTCCGAAGCGGATCAGCAGTCCTTCTTTGAATTGTTGCCATGAAAGGACTCCATAAGTGTGTTCAAACTAGTCAAACCACTGTATGACATCCCCTTCAAGATGTATAGCTGCAATTTCTACCATGGATGCATCCGTAGTTTTATGGTACCGAAAATATTGCTTCGCGTGCGAGATCCAACCAATTGGGTCTCCTTCTTCCCATCTAGGGAAGTCCACTCTCATGCGCGAATAGTTGGGGTCGGTCATAGAGCCTCCCCTCTCTTGGAAGTCATCTCTTTGGGCATTATGTGATTGGTTAGAGCTCTCTCCTTCATGTGATTTCTTCGGGCTTGGTGGTCGGCCTAAATTGAATTTGGTAAGGAGAGTCCAAATCTTATCCTCCATTCATGCTTCGAAGGCTTCAAATTTAGCATTTATTGCCTTCTTAGATGTCATAGTATGTGACTCTAAATCTGTGATGTTAAGATCTCTCTTTTGTTGACGGGTTAAAGACATGTATAGGTTGAGAGAAGTGATGGTTGAAAGGGTTGGTGGATTGGTAGATGTAGGCTGCGGTTTAGGTTTGTTTTGTGGCTTTTTTGGGTGCAGTTTGAGGGTGTGGTTTGGTGGAGTTTTAGGGCTATGGATGAAAGTTTTCGATCTGTGGTGGATGGCGGCAATGTTTGATAGAAATCAGTGAAAGTTTACTGCAGAATTGTGTTGTCTTGTAAGAGCAGAATTGTCATCGAAGAAACAGCGGTTTCTCAACGAAATCTCCACAAAAAATTTAAGAGATTTGAGGAGGGAATTGACAATAATATCTTAGTTTATATGACAGCAATATAGGAACAATTAATTTTTTTTTTGGATTTTCGGATAGGGATAACTAAATTGTAGCAGTAGTAAGGTAGGAAACCAGAACCTATTGCAATTCACGGGGAGATCAAAGGATGATCCGCGGTGGTGGAGATGATGGCGGAATTTGTCAACGATCTTTTAAGTAATTGTGGGAATTGCTTTGGGCAGCTGTGGAGGGTTGATGGATGGCTATGGAAGGGCAGCAAGATGCCAAGAACGCTGCTCTGATACCAGGTGATAGAACCCTTACATATTCTAAACTTGGGGTTGATCTCTTTAGGGGATCGACCTCCTTGAAACTCTATAGGGGTTCCTTCCTCGAAGTTGCTGCTCAAAAGCTGCAGAAAGGATTCATCTATTGCTTAAGAAAAGAGAAGGAATACATGGATATTTATAGGGCTTTTAAACCCTAACTCCTAATAGGACTCCTACTTAAGACTCTTACTTCTAACCAACTCCTAATAGGACTCCTACTCAAGAGTCTTAAGTAAGAGTCCTATTAGGGTTTAGAAGCCCTATAAATAGTCATGTATTCCACCTCTTTTCAGAAGCAATAGATGAATATTTTCTGCGGCCTTTGAGCAGCAACTTGGAGGGAGGAACCCCTATAGAGTTCCAAGGAGGCCGATTCCCTAAAGAGATCAAACCCAAGTTTAGAATCTGCAAGGGTTTTAACACCTAGTATCATAGCAGCGTTCTTGGCGTCTCGCTGCCCTTCCACAGCCATCCATCAACCCTCCACAACCGCCCAAAGCAATTCCCACAATTGCTTAAGAGATCGTTCCAAATTCCGTCGTCATCTCCACCACCACGGATCATCCTTTGATCTCCCCGTGAATTGCAACAGGTTCTGGTTTTCTACCTTACTGCTGCTGCAATTTAGTTATCCTTATTTGAAAATCTCAAAAAAATTATTCCTATATTGCTGCATAAACTTTTCGTCATAAAGTTTTCATCTCTACGACGAAAGATACATTGCAGAATTCCAACCATATAGCACCGTCTGTTTGATCTTGCTACTATGTTTTTTCTATCCAAATCTCTACAAATTTTTTATGACATCTTTGACATTTCCTAACAGCAGATTTCCTTTGGTTTTGACAAAATATTCTCAATATAAACCATTGATATTTTACGTCTAATCTGCTATACTTGAAAATCTGTACTGTAAAATTTCAACCGCATAGCACTATTTGTTTGATCTTGATACTACGTTGTTTCTATCCAAATCTCTACGAAATTTTTATGATAGTTTTGACACTTCCTAAAAGTATATTTTCCTTTGGTTTCATAAAAAAATTCTCAATATATACCACCAATATTTTACGTCCAATCTGCTGTACTTAAAAATCTATGCTGTAGAAAATTTTAGCCGCATATTGTTGCCTTAACCCATCTATTTGCAATCTTTTTTAATGAAATTTCTTATACACTTCATAGATTATCTTGGCTTCCATCTAAGATTGATCTATTGAGAAATTCATCTCTAAAAACGATTTAGTGTTGCTGCAAATTTTCATCGTAAACCACTGAAATTTTTCGACGAGAATTCTGCTATCGCAACTTGCACCAATTTTCTTCCTGTTATACTACCGAAATTCTCTTGATTAAATTAGAAATCCTTGCTGTCATATAAACTGTGATTTTTCTATCAATTCCCTCCTCAATTCTCTCAAGTTTTTGGTAGAAATTATATCGAGAAACCATTGTTTCTTCGACGACAATTCTACTCTTACAAGACAGCACATACTTGCTGCAACTTCCACTGATTTCTATCAAACCTTTGCTGCCATCTACCACAGATCCAAAACTTTCATCCATAGCCCTAAAACTCCACTAAACCATACCCTCAAACTGCACCCAAAATAGCTACAAAACAAGCCTAAATCATAGCCTACATCCACCGATCCACCAACCCTTTCGACCATCACTTCTCTCAACCTATACATGTCTTTAACCTGACAACAAAAGAGAGATTTTAACATCATAGATTTGGAGGCATATACTATGGCATCTAAGGAGGCAATCAATGCTAAATTCGAAGCCTTGGAGGCGTGAATGAAGTATACGATTCGGACGCTCTTTACCGAACTCAGATTGGGCCGACCACTAAGCTCGAAAAAATCATATCAAGGAAACAGCTTTGCCCAATGGCACCAGGCCCGAAGAGATGAGTTCCAAGGGAGGGGAGGCTCTATAACTGACCCCAACTATCTATGCATGAGGGTAAATTTTCCTCGATGGGAAGGAGACCCGATTGGTTGGATCTCACGCGCGGAGCGATATTTTTGGTACCACAAAACCGCAGACGCATCTATGGTGAAAATTACAGCTATACATCTTGAAGGGGATGCCATACAGTAGTTTGACTAGTTTGAACACACTTATGGAGTCCTTTCATGGCGACAATTCAAAGAAGGACTGCTGATCCGCTTCGGACCAACTTATTATGAGAACATTGACGGACAACTAGCAAAGATCCGACAAACCTCCACCATTCAGGAGTACCAAACAAGGTTTAAAAGGTTATCTAATCAAACTCGTGATTGGTCTTAAAAACAGCTACTGAGGACCGTCGTTTCGGGCTTGAAGCCGGAGATCCGAGGAGAAGTTAAAGCACGACAACCGTACACGCTTATGGCAGCCATCTCTTTCGCACGACATCAAGAGGAGCAACTGAACCATGAAGCTCGGAGGACTAGGATCGCTCCTCAACTAGCAATATTGAAGCCCTCAACCCCCCCTACTATCGATCGAGTCCCTACACCAAAGAGGTTAACAAGAGAAGAGCTTCGGGAGCGATATACAAAGGGGTTATATTGGCATTACGACAAGCCGTGGAGCCGTGAGCATCACTATAGTAAAGGGAGACTTCTTATGATTGAACCAATAGAAGAAGAGATCATTGAACATCCAGAAAAGAGCCTTGAACATGAAGAAGAAGATGCAGAAAAAGAGTCACAACCGACCGAAGTTACGGTACATGCACTAGCCGGCTACTCAAACCCGTAAACGATGAAAGTTGGAGGCCTTCTCAAACAACAACCGATCATTGTTCTCATCGACATGGGCAGTACTAATAACTTTCTAAACAGTATGGTTGCTGTCCAGATGGCTTTACCTATCGAGAATTGCAGCAGGTTTGATATTAAGGTCGCCGATGGTTGGATTTTGAAGTATGATCGTAGGCGCCCGCAAGTGAAACTATCGTTGATCATGAGGCCTTACCAAGAGATAATTGCATATTTCTTCCTTCTCCCTCTTAATGATCATGAGGCCATGCTCATAATTAAATGGTTGATGACATTAGGTGATATTTCTTGGAATTTTATGCAACTAATTATGAAATTTTACAGTAAGGAGAAACAAGTGATATTGAACGGGAAATGTGGGGGCGACGTAACAATGATTTGCACACAACAAATGGAGAAGGTTTTGCATAAAGCATGCAGCGGCTTTTTAGTACAACTTGAGCAGCAAACTAAGGGAGAGCCAACAAAATTTGAAGATCCAAATCTACTTCCTTTGCTTGTTGAATTTTCAGATATATTTGATGAACCGCGCAACCTACCTCTTACCCGTCGGCATGATCATTGTATAATGATTCTTCCAAGAAAATCTCCAGCAAATGCTCAGCCATATCAGTATCCACATTCCAGAAGGATGAAATAGAAAGGATTGTAAAAGAGATGCTCAAAATAGGAGTTATTCGGCCATGTTACAACCCCTACTCTTCACCTGTGCTCCTCATACGAAAGAAGGATGGAATATGACGATTATGTGTTGATTACCGAGCTCTCAATGGCATAACCATCAAGGATAAATACCCTATTCCAGTAGTAGATGAGTTGTTAGATGAAAGGGAGCACAAATCTTCACAAAGCTAGACCTTCGATCTGGGTATCATCAAATACGAGTATGCGAAGAAGACATACCGAAAACCACCTTTTGAACACACAACAACCACTATAAATTTTTGTTTTCTTCAAAAGAAGGTGGAATATCTTGGGCATATATCATAGGAAGGTGTGCCAGTAGACCCCTTCAAAATTGGGGCAATGCAAAACTGGCTGACCCCGAGGAACATAAAATTGCTACATGGCTTTCTGAGTTTAACAGGTTACTACTGCAAGTTCGTGAAAAACTATGGAGAGATCTGTGCACCACTTACTTCGTTACTGAAAAAAGATGTCTTCCAATGGTCGGACAGAGCCTCCGCTGCCTTCGACAAACTTAAGGCAGCCATGACGACGACGCCGGTGCTAACACTACCAGATTTCAACCGACCCTTCATTATTGAGGCCGACGCATCTGGAGTCAGAATTGGAGTCATTCTCATGTAAGATGGTCGACCACTCACCTACACTAGCAAAGAATTATCTCCCTCCCATCAAAATAAGTCAACATATGATAAGGAGATGCTCGCCATTGTGCGCGCAGCAACGAGGTGGAGACCCTACTTGATTGGCCAATGATTTTAAATTAAAATCGACCATAAAAGCCTCAAGTACTTTTTGAAGCGAAAGATATCATCCCCTAAGCAGCAAAAATGGATAACAAGAATTCTTGGATTTGATTATGAAATAACTTATGAAAAGGGGAAAGAGAATGTTCTTGCAGATGCGCTTTCGTAGCTACCCGAGCAAGTTGAAGTTTTGGCCGTTTCACTTCCGACCAGCGACTTTCTTTAGGATATTAAGATAGAATGGTAGGAAAATTCAAAGACTAGTAAGATTATAAAAAAATTGGAGGAAGTACCAAGCCCCATGGCTCATTACAATTGGGACTCAAAAGAATTACATTATAAGGGTACTAAATTGAAAAGGAGTATGGCATATCACCCACAAACCGATGACCAGACGGAAGTTGTAAATAGGTGCTTGGAGACAGCCCAAAGCCACCCACCAAATATGACTACCCAAGGAGAACTTCAGACTCAGCCAAGTGCCTTTATTGATCGACGGATCGCGACTCGACGACGACGATCCACTATTGAATTGCTAATACAATGGGCAAACCTACTAACAGAAGATGCCACTTGGGAGAACTATGATGACTTGAAGATTAAATTTTCAAAATTCATGAATCGTCAGCCTCGAGGACAAGGCTGATTTGAAGAGGGCGGGTTTGTTAGGACTCTAGCTAGGAGAGTCCTAATTGAGAGGGACATTCATGTAAAACCTACCTAAGCCGACCCCTGTTAAAGAGGTGAAGTGGCCGGCTAGGGTTAGGAGGTTATTTCTTAGAGAAGAATAAGGAGTTGTAAAGGAATAAGAGTATTGAGTAGGAGTCCTATTAGGAGTTGGTTAGAAGTAGGAGTCTTAAGTAAGAGTCCTATTAGGAGTTAGGGTTTAGAAGCCCTATAAATAGTCATGTATTCCATCTCTTTTCATAAGCAATAGATGAATCTTTTCTGCAGCCTTTGAGCAGCAACTTGGAGGGAGGAACCCCTATAGAGTTCCAAGGAGGCCGATCCCCTAAAGAGATCAACCCCAAGTTTAGAATCTGCAAGGGTTCTAACACAATGACATGCCGGACAACTTGGTTAATTTCTTAGGATTAATTATCTCAATCGAAGTTTTGTTTTACATGTGTAGGATTAACTACGATGGAAGTAATACATGCAGCAGGAGTTGTGCCGGAGTCAAGACTATGATCACGTTGGGAGTTCGAGAGTTCGACGGAAGTCCGGACGGTTGTCGGAGGTTCTACGGGAACAAATTCGAGAAGTCCAGGAGCTTGCCAAAAGAAGCTTGTCGGAACTCGCCAAGTGGATCATCGCAAGTCCAGGAGTTTGCCGGAAGTCCACAGGAGCATCACCGAGGGTTCATCGGATGATCGAAGGAAGTTTGCCAGAAGCTCGTCGGAAGTAGCGATTGACGCACCGAAGCAAGTTGCAGTAAATGTCTTAAGAAAAATCGTAGTTAGCATGAAGATTAAGTTAGGAATGGGAGGTGATCCTATTAACTTAATCTGGGGGCAATTGGGCCCTTGACAGACCCAAATTGGCCCGAATAGATCAACCCATTTGGACCAGGGTCGGCGGTGGCACCGCCTAGGTGAGGGTCTCCTAGGAAAGCTGAGTGGTGCAACCGCCCCAGTCAGGCGGTGGCACTGCCTGGGCTCAGTCTCCGAGCGAGACTGGGCATTGCAACCGCCCCTGACAAGCGGTGGAACCGCTTGAGCTTGGTCTCCGAGCTCTGCTAGGCGGTGCAACCGCCCTAGTCAGGCAGTGGCATTGCTAGGGCTCAGTCTCTGAGTGAGATTGAGTGGTGCAACCGCCCTTGTCAGGTAGTGGCACCGCCCATAGGCTTAGTCTCTGAGCTGCCAGGCAGTTGTACCACCCCAGTCAGGAGGTGGTATCACCAGGACCCCGGAAATCCGAGACATGACATTTTTAAGCTTCAAATTGAAACCAGTTTGGAGCATATAAATACCACCCCCATCCCTAGGTAAAACACACAAGAACAAAGAGATTAAAAGAGAGAAAATGCTGCTGCAATCTCTAGAATTTTCCTCCTCTAGCTTAAGTGTTAGAATTTTGTTTAAGAGAGGAGAGTGAGTGCTTGTAAGGGTTGTCTCCTAAACCCGGTAAAAGGAAAAGAGAGGTGTAAGAAGGAGGTTGATCTTTGCCTGGTAAAGGAAGATCGTTAGTGGATGCCGGTGGCCTCGGCGGAAGAGGAATCAGAGGAGTGGATGTAGGTCACGATTGACTGAACCACTATAAACTCTCATCTTCTCTGGTTTGCATTTATTCTTGCTACTTACCTTGCTGCAAACCTCCATATGTGCTTTACTTCTGCTTTACTTTTGCTGCACTCATTTACGAACTCGTTGTCAAGTTATGTTTCCGAAAACGGTTTTATGTCGGAAATGATTTCATCGTATGAATGCAGTTTTAAACGTCGAAAGTTTTCCGCTACACTAATTCACCCCCCCTCTTAGCACTCTTGATCCTAACACCCAGAATACGAGGGAGCCTTCAAAAAGTGAAAGGTGTGCCTCGCTCGCTTGCCCCGACTCGCCTCGCTCGAGCAGGGCGAAACGCTTGGTCTCTACCTGGCGGCCTTAGCACAGGTGGTCAATTCCGTATTTGTTTGGGAAATGCCACCAACACAACAACTTGTCTATTATGTCAGCCACGTCCTCATCGGGCCCGAGGTGCGGTATTCCCCAATCAAGAAGCTGACCCTCTCACTGATGAAGACGGCCCGAAAGCTTCGACCATATTTCTAAGGTCACATAGTCAAGTGATTACCAACCAACCGTTGCGACAAATCCTTTCCAAATTCGATGCGTTGGGTCAAATGCTACGATGGTTGGTCGAGCTCGGCAAATTCGACATTTAGTACTCCCCAAGAACTGCCATCAAAGCTTGAGTACTGACTGACTTCATTTCCGAGCTAACTCCTAAAGATCATGCTATTGGATAGGAGAACAACGAGAGCACATGGACCCTGCATGTTGATGGCTCGGCCATTGCCGAAGTAGCCAAGGTCGGACTTATCCTCAAAGGCCCCTCCGGAGAAACCTACGAGAGATCGCTCCGATTATAATTCCGAGCCACCAACAACGAGGCAGAGTACGAGGCGCTACTTCATGACCTATGCCTCGCTCTGGAGATGCATGTGAGTAACCTTTAAGTCTTCAACGACTCCCAACTGGTGACGGGACACGTCAACGGGAGCTACGAAGCTCGGGACCCAACAATGGCGTTATACCTGACAGAAGCAAAACAGCTCACCCATCGCTTTAACTGCCCCTCGGTCACTAGAGTACCTCGGGCGCAAAACATGAGGCTGATACATTGGCCAGATTGGCCTTCGCCCGTAGCCTAGTGGCAACCCCAGCAATTGAATCCGTAACGGCATCGATAATACCGATACACGTGGTCGCCGAAATGAAGGACTCGCTGAACTGGATGGAAGAGATTCTCTGCTTCAAGAAGGACAGGACGAAGCCCGATGACCCGACGATCGCATGACGACTAAGGCGAACCCAGGTCTAGTACTGGGTGTTCGATGGAAAGTTGTACCGCAGGGCTTTTTCTCCACCCCTCTTGTGCTGCCTCGTGCCGTCAGAAGCTGAAATGGCCCTTGCTGAACTCCACTAGGGGATTTGTGGGGAGCACATTGGGGGACGAACATTGGCTTCCAAGACACTCAGATAAGGGTACTACTGGCCGACCATGCGGTAGGATGCCAATAGTTCCTCTTACTCCAACGGAGGCGGCCTAGCCCTTTGCCCAATGGGGACTTGATCTCCTCGGACCCTTTGTCACGACCCGAGTCTGATGAGCTAACTAGCCAATAACTCCATTTTGGTCCTTCAACCACGGACCAAAATGCTTAAGCGGGAGTTAACATAATACACTCATCGGACCCATATAAGCCAATCATACAGATTGAACCCTAGCATAGTGCATGTGAGATTTAACTCAGTGGTGGCTCCACGCCGTGATGAGTTCTCAACTCCATTAACGGATAGCCCTTTCCTACTCGAGCCCTCTCACCCTGCCCAAATGCTAGGTCTGCTCTGATACCAAATGTCACGACCGAGTCTGATGAGCTAACTGGCTAATAACTCCATTTTGGTCCTTCAACCACAGACCAAAATGCTTAAGCGGGAGTTAACATAATACACTCATCAGACCCATATAAGCCAATCATACACATTGCCCACTTTCGATGTGGGACTAATGGGATGTTACACCCTTCCCTTCAGCATTGAGACAATGGCGCTTTCTTATAGTCAGGGTTGACTACTTCACAAAGTGGGTTGAAGCTGAACCCTTAGCCTCCATCACCGAGAAACAAGTTCAAGGCTTCATGTTGAAGAACATTATTACTCAATTCGGGATCCCGAGGGCTATCATCACCGACAATGGAGCTCAATTCAACAATGCTAAGTTCAAAGGCCTATTGCTAGTCATACGGGAAACAATTGAAGTTCAGCTCAGTCGCACAACCCTAAACTAACAACCAGACCGAAGTAATGAATCCGGCGATTCTGGAGGGCCTTAAGAAGAGGGTCTTTGGAGCGCATGGAGCCTAGGTGAACGAGCTTCCTAGGCTATGGGCAATGCGAACAACTCCCAAAACCACCTCGGGGGAGTCTCCGTTCAGCCTGGCATTTGGGACCGAAGCAGTCCTCCCACTTGAGATGGTGTTCCCAACCCTACGCACCTCCAACTACAAACAAGAAGGCTTCGAGGAGGGCCTACGAGCAAACCTAGATCTCCTTGAAAAAAGAAGAGCCAAGGCACACCTATGTACCTTGGCATACAAAAAGGCTATGGCTCGAATGTACAACCGGAAAGTTCGTCCATGACCGATCAATGTTAGGGACCTCGTCCTTTGAAAGGCGGAGGTGAGCGACCCAACCCGACCCAAGTGAGAGGAAAATACGCACCCAACTGGGAAGGACCCTATCGGGTCTACGATGTGGTCCGAGAAGGGACCTACTGACTCGAGACTATAGAAGGAAATCCTCTGTCAAGGACCTGGAATGCAATAAATTTAAAGAAGTTCTACCCATAAAGGACATAGGTAAAGGTGCTGAAAAGACATGTGTTATTAAGGAGCATGCACATCTGCAATCGGAAAAGACAAGTCAAGATTCCAAAACAAGAGTTTTTTTCATTGATGAAAAAGAAATATATGTTCGGGCAATATAGTTTCAAATTTTCACCCAACCAAAGCAAAAGAAAAGATGAATACAGTCCTTAATTTGGAGGAGTCTCTGGCCCGTCATCAAAGGGGATGCTCGCCGGCATGTCGACATTCTCATCCTCCGGCTGGTCGGCGAACGGGTCCGACTCCAGTTCTAGATCCGGGTACCTCACTCGGAAACGAGCATAAGCCACCCAATACCCAAACTCGTATGTCACCCGCCCCAACCTCATCAGGCTACACTCAAACCCGGTGGATGACTTGTACTTAGCAATCACCCCCTTGATCTTCTCGGGTAACGCCAATCGTGTTGAATCTCGGATTTTAATGATGAAGTCAATTGTAATTTCGTTGATCTAATCTATATATTAAGAAAAGTGTGTAGGATTAACTACGATAGTAGTAAGACATAAAGCAGGTGTTGTGCCATAGTCAACATCGAGTTCACATTGGGAGTTCGAGAGTTCGTCGGAAGTCCGGACGTTCGTCGGAAGTTCTATGGGAACCAACCGAGAAGTCCAGGAGCTTGCCATAGAAGCTCGTCGAAACTTGCCAAGAAGATTATCGTAAAGTCTAGGAGCTTGCCAGGAGTTTGCATGAAATTTGCCGAGAGTTCGTCGGATGTTCGTCGGAAGTACGCCGAAAGCTCGTCGGAAGAGCAATTGACGCACCGGAACAAGAAGTGCAGTAAACATGTCTAAATTATCATAGTTAGAGTGTAAATTAAGTTATATTGGGAGATAAACCCACTAACTTAATTATGGGCCAACTGGGCCCTAAGTTGGGCTGGGCTAGGTCGGATTCAAGGCCCAACCAGGACCCTAAATTCTTGGTCGACGGTGGCACCGCCTGGGAGACTCGGTCTCCCAGGAATCTGGGCGATGGTACCGCCCTTGTTAGGACGTGGCACCATCGGTAGTTATTGCTGCCAATGGTGGTAGCACCGGTAGTTATTGCTGCCAGCGCTGGTACCGCCCCTATCAAGCAGTAGTACTGCTAGAGCTCGGTCTCCGAGCTCTATCAGGCGGTGGTACCACCCAGACTGAGCGATAGAACCGCCTAGGGTCAGATGTCAGGCTTTAGTACCGCCCAGTAATGGTGGTGGTACCAAGGGCGGTACCACCGCCGACAATTATTACTGCCAGGGGTGGTACCACCTAGACTAAGCGGTAGTACCGCCCAGTGTTAGATGTCAGGCAGTAGTACTGGCCAGTAATGGTGGTGGTACCACTAGTACTCTGAAAATCCAAGATGAGACACTTCTTAGCTCCATTTTTGAAAGCCATTGGGGTTTATAAATACCCCACCCTTTTCTGCATGAAAGGGCACGAAAACTTGATATATTCTTAAGTCTTCGAAGTGTTAAAGAGTTGTAAAAATGCTAGAGTTCTCCTTCTCCATTTCTAAGTATTGAGATCATTTAAGAGAGGAGTGAAACTTGTAAGGGTTGTCTCCTAAACCTGACAAAAGGAGAAAAGCTGTAAAAGGTGGTTGACCTTCGCCTATTAAAGGAAAGCCTCTAGTGGACGTCGCTGACCTCGTCGGAGGAGGAAGCCGAAAGTGGATGTAGGTCATATTGACCGAACCACTCTAATACTCGATTTGCATTTACTTTGAGCAACTTTCTTTTATAGTAAACTGCCTCTCCTCCTTACTATGCTTTAACTATGTCTACATACGCTTTCACGTAAACATCTTCCGAGATTGGCTTTAATCATACGAAGACTTTACGAAATCGACGCTTTTCATTTGTGCAATTTACATTGCTGTAAATCACCTTAGTCTTCTCTTGCACTTTCATGAAAGGTTTCAAGTTCAAATTCCTTCCGAAATGGATTGAATTGAAACCATTCTCATTGGAATTGGTTTTAATCGAAATAAGTTTTTTGAAATAGCACAAGTTTTTCATTGCACTAATTCACCCCCCCCCTCTTAGTGCCACTCTTGATTCTAATAATTGGTATCAGAGCAAGGTTCACTCTTAGTTGGTTTTAAACCCAAGAGAGATAGTATTTACCGACAACCTATAGGGCCATTCAATTACACGTTCGCCCATGTTCAATAGGATGAATTATACATATTGGAAGACTAGAATGAGAATCTTCCTAATTTCAATGGATTTTGAGCTTTGGAACATTGTTGGAAATGGTTTTCAAAAGTCTTCTCTTCCAATGAACGATTGGAATGAGTTGGAGAAGAAAACTTTCACTTTAAATATCAAGGCTATGAATGTCTTGTTTTGTGCATTAGATAAAAACGAGTTTAATTGAGTGTCGATTTGTGAAATGACTTTTGATATTTGGCACACACTTGAAGTGACTCATGAAGGCACTAGTAGAGTGAAGAAGTCAAAAATTAACCTTTTAGTTTATTCTTATGAGTTATTTCGAATGAAACCGAGTGAGACCAATGGAGACATGTACACCCGATTTACGGATGTCGTAAATGGTCTAAAAGGACTTGGTAAAGGTTTCTTAGATTTTAAACTCATTAATAAAGTTTTAAGATCCCTTCTAAAGTGTTGGGATCCTAAAGTCACGGTCATTCAAGAGGCCAAAGATTTAAATAATTTTTCTTTTGAAGAACTAATTGGGTCACTAATGACCTATGAAATAACATGCAAAACTTATGAATAGCTTGAGGACACTCTTCCAAAGAACAGGAAGGATATAGCACTAAGAACACAAGAAGACCACTTGAAAGAAAACTCAAGTGACGAGGACTTTGATGATGACTTGGCACTTTTAACAAGAAAATTTAAAAAAATTATTAAAAGGAATAAATTTTAAAATGACACTAAAAATATATTTGAACCCAAGAAAGATCAAGTAATATGCTATGAATGCAAGAAGCCAAGACACTACAAGAGTGAATGTCCCCAAACCAAGAAGAGGACACCAAAGAAGAAGGCTCTCAAAGCAACATGGGAGGACTCAAGTGCATCCGAAGAAGAGGAGTCAACCAACACCGAGCAAGGTGCTCACTATGCACAAATTGTTAGGATCAAGAGCACTAAGAGGGGGAGGGGGGGGGGGGGGGGTGGGGGGGTTGGGGGTTTTGGGGGGTAAATTAGTGCAGCGAAAAACTTTCGACGATTAAAACTACGTTCGTACGATGAAATCGTTTCCGACGTAAAACCATTTTTGAAAACTTAACTCGAAAGCGAGTCCTTAAGGGAGTGCGGCAAAAGTAATAAGGAAGTAAAGCACATATAGAGGTTTTCAGTAAGGTAAGCAGCAAGAAGAAATGCAAACCAGAGAGCACCGCAATTTTAGAGTGGTTCGGTTAATCTTGACCTACATCCACTTTTGGCTTCCTCCTCCGACGAGGTCACCAACGTCCACTAGAGGCCGTCCTTCAATAGGTGAAGGCCAACCACCCTTTTACAATTTCACTCCTTTTGACGGGTTTAGGAGACAACCCTTACAGAATTTTCACTCCTCTCTTGAATGATCGAAACTTAGAAGAAAAGAGGGAGGAGAACTTTTAGCTTATACAACACTTTTGAGCTCTAAAAATCATAGAGTAAGATTGAATTTTCAGTGCCCTTTCATGTAGGAAAGGGTGGGGTCTATATAGGCCCCAAACTTGTTTGAATTTGAAGCTAAAATGTCATCTCCTGGATTTTCGGGGTCCTGGCGGTACGACCACCAGACTGGGTGATACGACCGCCTGATAGAGCTCAGGGATCGAGCTCTGGCGGTGCCACTACCTGACTGGGGCGATTCCACTACATAGTTTTCCTGGGAGACTGAGCTCCTGGGCGGTGCCACCGCCGACCCAAGCGGTGCCACCGTCGGCCAAGAAATCTAGGTCCGAATGGGCTGATCCATTTGACCCAATTTGGGTCTGTCAAGAGCCCAATTGCCCCCAGATTAAGTTAATGGGATCACCTCCCATTCCTAGCTTAATCTACATGCTAACTATGATATTTCTTAAGACATTTACTGCAACTTGCTTCGGTGCGTCAATCGCTTCTTTCGGCGAGCTTCCGGCAAACTTCCAGCGAACATCCGACGAAACCTCGGCGATGCTCTGGCGGACTTCCGGCAAATCTCCTGGACTTGTGACGATCCACTTGGCAAGTTCCGATGAGCTTCTTTAGCAAACTCCTGGACTTCTCGAATTTGTTCCCGTAGAACCTCCGACGATCGTCCGAACTTCCGTCAAACTCTCGAACCCCTAACGTGATCATGGTCTTGACTCCGGCGTAACTCCTGTTGCATGTCTTACTGCTATCGTAGTTAATCCTGCACACTCATCTCAACATATGGATTAGATAACAAATGAAAATTGACTTCATCATCAAAATCCGAGATTCAACAATCTCCCCCTTTTTTATGATGATAATCAATTGATAACAGAGTTAACCTTAACTCCCCCTATCTATTTGCCATACTTGAGATAAGTCATTCTTGAATTCAAAGCCTTTGAATTCAAGAGATATATTGATAAGTTAAGATCATTTATCCTTATCAATACTCTTATCATGATTCCTATCATGATGTATTTTTCTAAAAATGATGTCAAGGCTTGATATCCATTCTCAGGTTTTACATTTCAAATGTGAAAGATAGCAATTGTAGTAATTCATCATATGGCAAGATATCAACATGTAAAATTACGATGTAAGTTCTTGATATCTAAACATAATGCAAATATTTCAAGTGTTTAGCAATCATAGCATTTCATCACTTGATAAGATATCAATTTGTAGAATTACGATGTAAGCTCTAGATATCATAACACAGTGCAAATATGGCATAGTGCAAATATGACAATCATTGCAATTCTATCACCAATTTATCATATATTTCGATGCAAGCTTTTGATATCTCAACATAATTCAAATTTAAGTATGGCACTCATAGCATTAATTCATATAGCATTAAATTCAAATATGGCATTCATAGCATCAATTCATATATTTCTCATTCAAATATGGCACTCATAGTATCAATTCATATATTTCTCCCCCTTTGTCATAAAAAAAAAAGGAGAATGATATAGGCAAATTTTAACTAGGTTTATGTCATTTTTCAACAATGAGTGACAGGATACCAATTATACAAACATCTCAAGGAAAACATGACATGGAGGTAACTTTCATTACTTCTTCCTCTTTATTTGTTATTATCTTTTTACATGAAGGAGGAAAGCCATTTGTGAGCTTACTCGAATGAAGTTAAAATTGATAAGATATTAAAGCACACTTTATTTTTACAAGGATCAAGATATGTGTGTTAATCAAATCCTTGCACGTAAAATTATTTCTCAAAAGATATAAGAAGGAATCATCGAATCCATTTCTGAAAAGATATTTTTCACATGATATGTCTATGAGAGATGCATTTGCTAGTTGATCCCATATGTCAAAAATCAATAATGTGAATCAAACTCGATATGACATATATTTATTAAGTCCGGAAGAGAATAATGTATTGAGAAAATTTGATTGTTAGGATCAAGAAGATCCAAAAATAAAATTTAACACTTTCATGCATTCAGATAAGGTTTTGTTATAGATTTTCAAATTAAATCATGAAGATAAAATATGCTTATTATCATGGAAATTTTTGTATCCAAAACACATAATTTCCAACATGTAATTAAGTCATGTAATTGTGTAAAATCATTATGGCAATTAAGTGATTTAATCATTAAATCAAAAAAGTCAAAAAAATAATCTTAACAAGTTCTTGGATTCGGATATATTAACATTCCTAATTCTCTTCTAATGAAATCAAATTATTCTTCACTTAGAGGTTTTGTAAAAATATCAGCTAGTTGATGCTTAGTATCAATGAACTCTATGATTATATTATGATTAGTGACATAATCTCGTATAAAGTGATGTCAAATATTAATATGTTTTGTTCTTGAGTGTTGAATGGGATTCTTTGTTAAACATATTGCACATGTGTTATCACATTTAATGGGAATGTTTTTAAGATAGACTTTATAATCTTCTAAGGTGTTTTTCATCCATACAACTTGTGCATAGTATGCACTAATTGCAATATACTCAGCTTTGGTAATTGAAAGTGCAATCGAGTTTTGTTTCTTAGATGACCAGGAAACAAGGGAATATCCCAAAAATTGACATGTTCCTAAGGTGCTTTTTCTATCTAGTCTACACCGAGCAAAATCCGCATCAGCATAAGCAATTAACTCAAAATTCTTAGTTTTTGGATACCATAATCCTAGATTTGTGGTACCTTTAAGATATCTAAGTATTCTTTTAACCTCTTTGAGATGAGATATCTTAGGGTTCGATTGAAACCTAGCACAACGTCCTACACTGAACATGATATCTGGTCTAGTTGTAGTGAGGTAAAGTAAACTTCCTATCATACCCCTATAAGTTTTTTGATCGAAGCTTTCTCTACTTTCATCAACTTCTAACTTAGTGGAGGTGCTCATAGGAGTGTTAATAGCTTTTGAGCTATCCATATTAAATCTTTTCAGTAGATCCAAAGCATATTTAGTTTGACTAATAAAGATGTCACTGCTTAGTTGCTTAATTTGTAAGCCTAAGAAAAAGGTTAATTCTCCCATCAAACTCATTTCAAATTCGAGACTCATGGTTTTAACAAAAGATTCACAAAGAGATTCATTCGTAGAACCAAAGATAATATCATCAACATAAATCTGAACAATGAGAAAATTATTTTCAAAATTTTTGATAAACAATGTAGTATCGACCTTGCCTTTTGTGAAATTATTTTCAATAGGAAAAGTACTAAGTCTCTCATACTAAGCCCTTGGGGCTTGTTTTAAACCATAGAGAGTTTTAGTTAATTTAAATACATGATTAGGGAGGCTATTATTTTCAAATCTGGGAGGTTGTTTAACATAAACTTCTTCAGAAATAAATCCATTAAGAAAAGTACTTTTAACATCCATTTGAAATAACTTAAAATTATTATTATTAGCATAGGCAAGGAACATCCTTATGGCTTCTAATCTAGCCACAGGAGCGAAGGTTTCTTGGTAATCGATACCTTCTTCTTGGTTGAAACCTTTGGCCACTAATTTAGCCTTGTTTCTAACCACGATACCATATTCATCTTACTTGTTTCTAAAGACCCATTTAGTATCAATAACTAAATGGTTATTTGGCCTAGGAACAAGCTTCCACACCTCATTTCTCTCAAATTGATTTAACTCATCTTGCATTGCGATAATCCATGAATCATCTTTCATGGTTTCGTCAATACATTTTGGTTCAATTTGGGAGAGAAAAGTGGTGTTGGCACAATAATTTTTAAGAGAAGAACGTGTTTGAACCCCCTTAGATGTGTCTCATAGAATTAGCTCCTTAGGATAAGCATCTACATACATCCAATCCTTGGGTAAGGATGTTTTGGAAGTGGATGCATCCAAGTTGCTAGTTGGAGAAGGGGTTTCATTTAAATTCAAAGAATCGAAACTAACATCCTCATCAAAATCATTTTTCTTGATTTCGGAAATCTCATTGAAAACAACATGAATGGATTCTTATATAATTAAAGTTGTTTTATTGAAGATACGAAAGGCTTTAGAAACCAAAGAATAACCAAGAAAAATTTTTTCATCGGATTTAGCATCAAATTTTCCTAAGGCATCTTTTTCATTCAAGATAAAACACTTACACCCAAAAACTTTAAAATATGAAACATTGGGTTTTTTATTGTTCCACAACTCATAGGGAGTTTTGGTGAGTAAGGGTCTTACTAGAACTCTATTCAATATATAGCATGTAGTGTTTACGGCTTCGACCCAAAAATATTTGGGTAGGCTATGTTCATTCAACATGGTTCTTGTCATTTCTTATAAATTTCTATTCTTTCTTTCTACTACTCCATTTTGTTGAGGATTTCTTGGAGTAGATAAGTTGTGGTTGTATCCATTAGATTCATAAAATTCTTGGAAATCACGGTTTTGAAATTCACCACCGTGATCACTTCGAATTGATGAAATCATAAAACCCTTTTTATTTTGAATAGGTTTACAAAACTTGGTGAAATATCTAAAGCATTCATTTTTGTGTTTGAAGAAATAAGCCCATGTGTATCTACTATAGTCATCTACAATGACGAAGGCGTATTTGCTACCTCCCAGGCTTGATGTAGAGATTGGTCCAAATAAGTCAATATGGATCAATTGTAAGGGCCTAGAGGTGCTTATTTGATTCTTAGATTTGAAACTACCTTTAATTTATTTTCCTAATTGACAAGCATCACACACATTATCCTTAATGAACTTAATATGAGAAATTCCTCGTACAAGTTCTTTGGATGATATTTGAGTGATTAGTTTCATGCTGGCATGACCTAATCTCCTCTGCTAAAGCCAAGTATCCTCATTCAAAATCAAGAAACACATTTCATTGCAAAGATCAATGATGTCAATGGTGTATACGTTATTCTATTTTAATGTAATCATAGATGTGTTTTTGTGTGTTTTTTCAATAATGCAAGCATTAGATTTGAATTTGACGATATATTATTTATCACATAATTGACGAATGCTCAAGAGGTTATATTTTAAACCATCAACTAACAAAACATCTTCAATAAAGAAGTTGGATTTGTTACCTATGGTTTCTTTGTCAATGATTTTACTCTTGTTGTTGTCTCCGAAGGTGACAGAGTCTTTGTCTATGCTAGTGAGCTTAGAGAATTGAGATGGATCTCCGGTCATATACCTTGAGCATCCACTATCAAGGTACAATCTCTTGCTCCTAGCTTGTGATGGTGTATGTCTCTATAAGAAAGGATAATTTTTAGGTACCCATTACTTTTGGGTGCCTCAAAAACTGATCTACATTGTTTATTATGTTGCATAGAGTTTATCATGGTTCCTTTAGGAACCCAAATCAATTTGTTCGGGCTAATTTTCTTGAATGGACAATGATACGTTTTATGTCCATTTTTGCAACAAAAGTTGCATTTGCTTTGGTGCCGAATATATAAGATATTGTCTTTTATGAAGGTGGTTGGATTTTGGTGAGGACTTCTCACAAATATGATTCCACTTCTTTTGGGAACGTGACCCTTATTTGTGAGGATCATGTTCAAATACTTGCTACCAACCTCGAATTTCTTCAAAGCGTCCTTAAGTAGCAAATTTTCCTTTTAGAGAGTTTCTAGATCGTGGCATTTTTCATATTGAGCTAAACTATCATGATATTCAGTTTTTAATTTATCAAAATTGCTAACAAGACTATCATGCTTATTTTTCAGCAATTTATAGTTTCTACTGATTGTTTTATATTCATTAAATAAGTCATGGAAGGAATTTAATAATTCATCAAATGATAAATCTGCATCAAATAAATTTGTTACCTCCTCTCCGATGGCCATTAGGGCATAATGAGGAACTTGCTCGGTGTTGGACTCCTCTTCTTCGGATGCACTTGAGTCATCCCACGTTGCTTTGAGCGCCTTCTTCTTTGATGTTCTCTTCTTGGCTTGGGGACAATCACTTTTGTAGTGTCCCGACTTTTTGCACTCGTAGCAAATGACTTGGTCCTTTTTGGGTTCAAATTTATTTTTTGTGTCATTTTTAAACTTGTTTCTCTTAATGAATTTTTTGAATTTCCTTGTTTGAAGTGCCAAGTCATCGTCATAGTCCTCATCACTTGAGTTTTCTCTTAAGTGTTCATCTAAAGTTCTAAGTGGCATATCCTTCCTGTTCTTTAGAAGGATGCCTTCTTGCTCTTCATGAGCCTTGCAAGTCATTTCATAGGTCATTAATGACCCGATTAGTTCTTCAAGAGGGAAGTTGTTTAAATCTTTAGCCTCTTGAATAGCAGTGACTTTAGAGTCCCAACTCTTAAGAAGGGATATTAGAATCTTATTTACGAGCTCAAAATCCAAAAAACTTTTGCCGAGTCTTTTTAGACTATTGACAACATCCGTGAAACAAGTGTATATGTTGCCAATAGTCTCGCTCGGTTTCATTGGGAAAAGTTCAAAAGAATGTATCAAAAGATTGATTTTTGACTCTTTCACTCTACTTGTGCCTTCGTGAGTCACTTCGAGTGTATGCCAAATATCAAACGTGATTTCACAAATCTAAACACGATTGAACTCATTTTTATCAAGCGTACAAAATAAGGCATTCATAGCCTTTTCATTAAGAGCGAAAGTCTTCTTCTCCAATTCATTCCAATCGATAATTGAAACAGAAGACTTCGAAAATCCATTTTCGACAAGATTCCAAAGTTCAAAATCCATTGAAAATAAGGAAGATCCTCATTCGGGTCTTCCAATATGTGTAGTCTGTTAGGATCAGAGTGTCACTAAGAGGGGGGGGGGGTGAATTAGTGTAGTGGATTAAAACTTTCGTTTCGACAAATCTTTTGATACGATAATAACCGAACTTGAAAAGCTTAACTCGAATGTGTGTTCGTAAAGGTATGCAGCAAAGTTAATGAGGAAATAAAGTACATAAGAAGGTTTGCAGTAATGTAAATAACAATAATGAAATGCAAACTAGAGATCACGCCGATTTTAAAGTGGTTCGGTCAAATGACCTACATCCACTTGCGAGGCCCTCTTCGATGAGGCTCCCACCTTCCACTAGCAAATCTCTTGAAGGGGAAGGGAAAATACCCCTCTTACAACTTTTTACAAGTGGTTCACACTCTTACAAATTTTCAGCAAGAAAGAAGGAGGTGAACACTCTAGCAAATTGAAAACAAGACTTGCTAAGACTTTTCTAAGACCTTTCTCTCAATCAATTGCTTCTCAAAAAGTTGTAATCTCAGATGAGATTTGAGGGGTATTTATAGGCCTCAAGAGGATTCAAATTTGGGCTCCAAAATTTGAATTCTCTTTGGTTCCCGATGCTGGCTGTGCCACCGCTTGTTAGTGTCAGACACTGACAGTGGACTGGCGGTGCCACCGCCCAGACCCTTCGGTTCACTAAATGGGCTTTAAATTTAGCCCAAACCAAATCTAATTTTTGGCCCAATTGGCCCATAACTAGGATATAGGATTATCTTCTAATCCTAATCCTAATTACATATGAACTACATAACTAAAAACATCCCAAGCAAGTTTTCAACGTCGAGTCTTGTTCCGGCGAGCTTTTCGACGAACTTCCGGCGGACTTCCGATATGCCCTCGGATTTCTTCCGACGGACTCCCAACAAGCTCCTAATCTTGTGACGACTTCAACGAGTAGCCGAGCCTTCTCGGTGATCTCCGCGAACCTCCGACGATCTCTTCGGTGAACTTCCGAAAATTCCGATAGGTTCCCGATTTCTTCTCTGTTGGTTATGGCAGCATCTCCGACGATTCTTCGGTCTCTTAAACGTCCATCGAACTTGACTCCGGTATTTTTGCTTTATGTTTTCTGATTATCATAGTTAATCCTGCACACTTAACTCAATAATATGGATTAGATCAATTAACCCATCAATTGATTTTATCATCAAAATTCGAGATTCAACAATCTCCCCCTTTTTGATGATGACAATCAATTGATGATGGAGTTAAACATAACTCCCCCTATCTATATGTCATATTATGAGAAGATAAAAACACTTGAATTCCATCCCATTGAATTGAAGCATAAACCGATAAGTTCTAACCGTTGAACTTATCGTTATTCTCATTAAGCATAAGTAAATACGAAACTTCGATGAAATCTTTTTCAAATCGAATGATAAGAGACAATTTTTATTACGACAGGAGATAGAGATTTTCAACATGAATTTCATGATATAAATGTAAGGCGTGATTTCATATGATCAACCAATCTAAAAACTTACGATATACTCAAGAATTTTGCAAGGCATATAAGATATTTATATTATACAAGCTCTTGTAATTCATATAAGTCATGTTATCGATGCGCATAAGACATTTTCATTAAGTCATGCTATCGAAATGGTATAAGTCATCACTTAGTCATCACTTCTCCCCCTTTGTCATAAAAAAAAAGGGAATGAGACTTGAAGCACAAATTTGTGATTATAACATCAGGAATCCAGCATTGATCATATAAAAATTCATCATTCAAAATTAATTATGCTAAAATATTAACACAGAGTTCATCTTAAAGGAAAATTCAGCATTCATCCATTTTATCAAATCTCTTATTTCTATAAATAACAAAAATTGTAGGTGTACAAAGAAGAGATTGTGATTAAAAAAAAATTCAAGTAGTAACTCCAATAAGTCAAGATCATAATTCAAATACAAACTCATTCAAATTCAAATCGTCAACTTGAAACTCATAGTTAAGCCATCAAAACTAATTTTGAGATTCACAAAATATCATAAAATCATTAATCTTGATCAGATGGGAGCGGTGTTTGACTCAAGATTGGATAAGGTAATTTAACATGTTATTTAGAATCAAAAAAGAAGGATCAAATCCACCGAGGAACGGAGAAAGGATGAAAAACTTTACGGAAACTCCATTCAAACAAGTTTATTCTTAGGGACAATTTAACATACCTAATTCCCTTCTAATGAATTCAAATTGGTCTTCATTCAAAGCTTTTGTAAATATATCTGCTAATTGATGCTTTGTGTCAATAAATTCTAAAACAATATTATTGTTAAGGACATGATCGCGTATGAAATGATGCCTAATATCGATATACTTAGTTCTAGAGTGCTGAATTGGATTTTTGGTAAGACATATGGCACTAGTATTATCACATTTTATGGGAACGTTTTTGAAGTGAGTTCCATAGTCTTCTAATGTATTTTTCATCCAAACTACTTATGCACAGCATGCACTTGCAGCAATGTATTCGGCTTCCGCCGTAGATAGTGCAACTGAATTTTGTTTCTTGGAAGTCCAAGAAACAAGTGTATATCCTAAAAATTGGCATGTTCCGGATGTACTTTTTCTATCTATCCTGCATTTGCAAAAATCGGCATCTGCATAAGCTATTAAATCGAATTTTTTAGATTTTGGATACCACAATCCTAGATTTGGAGTTCCTTTAAGATACATAAATATTCTTTTAACACTCTTAAGATGAGATAATTTAGGATTAGATTGAAACCTAGTGCAAAGTCCTATATTAAACATAATATCCGGTCTAGCCGCGGTGAGGTAAAGTAGACTACCTATCATTCCCCTATATGTTTTTTTATCAAAGTTTTCACTATTTTCATCCAAATCTAACTTAGTCGAAGCACTCATCGGGGTGTTTGTTGCTTTTGAATTATCCATGTTAAATCATTTTAACAATTCTAATGTATATTTAGATTGGTTAAGAAATATACCATCACTAAGTTGTTTGATTTGTAATCCTAAAAAGAAAGTTAATTCACCCATTAAACTCATTTCAAATTCATGACTCATACATTTGGCAAATGATTCACATAGTGATTCATCCGAAGAGCCAAAAATAATATCGTCAACATAAATTTGCACAATAAGAAAATTATCTTCAAAGTGTTTGATAAACAATGTAGTATCAACCTTGCCTTTTGTAAAATTATTTGAAATAAGAAAGGAACTAAGCCTTTCGTACCAAGCTCTAGAAGCTTGTTTTAAACCATAGAGAGCCTTAGTCAATTTAAATACTTGATTTGGTAGAAGAGAATTTTCAAATCCGGGAGGTTGTTTAACATATACTTCTTCCGAAATAAAATCATTCAAGAAGGCACTTTTGACATCCATTTGAAACAGTTTAAAATTATTACTACTAGCATAGGCAAGGAGTATCCTAATGGCTTCTAATCTTGCCACAGGAGCGAAGGTTTCTTCGTAGTCGATACCTTCTTCTTGGTTGAAACCTTTGGCCACTAATCTAGCCTTGTTTCTAACCACGATACCATTTTCGTCTTGCTTGTTTCTAAAGACTCATTTAGTACCAATGACTAAATGGTCACTGGGTCTAGGAACAAGCTTCCATACCTTATTCCTCTCAAATTGATTTAATTCCTCTTGCATTGCAATAACCCAAAAATCATCTTTTAAGGCCTTGTCAATGCATTTAGGTTCGATTTGAGAAAGGAAGGCGGTGTTAGCATAAAAATTCTTGAAAGAGGAACGAGTTTGAACCCCTTTTGATGTATCTCCTATAATTAGCTCCTTTGGATGAGCATCTATATACTTCCATTCCTTGGGTAAGGAAATTTCAGAAGAAGGTGCATCCAAGTTGCTATTTTGAGGAGGGGGTTCATTTAAATTCAAATTATCAAAACCAAGGTCATCATCAAAATCATTTTTCTTTAAATTAGAATTTTCATTAAAAACTATATGAATAGATTCTTCTATTACTAAGGTTCTTTTGTTAAAAACCCGAAAAGCCTTAGAAACGGAAGAGTAACCAAGAAAGATGCCTTCATCGGATTTAGCATCAAATTTTCCTAAGGCATCCCTTTCATTCAAAATAAAGCATTTACAACCGAAAACTTTAAAATAGGAAATATTTGGTTTTTTGTTATTCTAGAATTCATAGGGAGTTTTTGATAGGGATGGTCTTATTAGAACCCTATTCATGATGTGGCAAGCCGTATTCACGGCTTCGGCCCAAAAATACTTAGGTAGACTATGTTCATTTAACATCGTTCTTGCCATTTCTTGTAGGTTTTTATTTTTTCTTTCAACTACTCCATTTTGTTGGGGATTCCTCGGAGTGGAGAAGTTGTGATTGTATCCATTAACTTCACAAAAATTTTGAAAGTCACGGTTTTGAAATTCGCCACCGTGATCACTCCGAATTGATGAAATCATGAAGCCTTTTTCGTTTTGAGTGAGTTTACAAAATTTAGAGAAACACTTGAAACAATCACTTTTGTGAGCTAAGAAATAGGTCCAAGTGTATCTAGTATAGTCATCCATAATTACAAATGCATATTTGCTTCCTCCTAGACTTGTCATGTTAATTGGTCCAAATAAGTCCAAATGAATCAATTGTAATGGTCTAGTGGTGCTAATTTGAATTTTTGGTTTGAAACTAGTTTTTATTTGTTTACCTAGTTGACATGCATTGCATACTTTGTCCTTAATGAACTTTATATTTGGAATTCCTCGCACTAATTCTCTAGATGAGATCTTAGATATTAGTTTCATGCTTTCATGGCCTAGTCTCCTATGCCAAAGCCAAGTATCATCATTTAAAGCGGAGAAGCACATTTCATTACTTAGTTCATCAAGGTTGATGGTGTAGACATTATTTTGTTTTAATGCAATCATAGTTATGTTATGGTTTGGTTTTTCAATAATACACACATTTGATTCAAATCTAACGATATAACCTTTATCGCATAATTGACTAACACTCAAGAGATTATGTTTCAATCCATCAACTAGTAAGACATCATCAATAGAAAATTTTAATTTGTTACCTATGGTTCCCTTGCCAATGATTTTGCCTTGGTTGTTGTCTCCGAAGGTGACGTACCCTTCTTCTTTGCTAGTGAGCATAGAGAAATGAGATGGATCTCCAGTCATATGTCTTGAGCATCCACTATCTAGATACTATCTCTTGCTCCTAGCTTGTGATGGTGTATGTTTCTATAAGAAGGGATTATTTTTAGGTACCCATTTTCTTTTGGGTGCCTTAAAAATTGATTTAACTTGTTCATCATATTGCATAGAATTGATCATGGTTCCTTTAGAAACCCAAAGTAGTTTGTTTGGACTAATTTTCTTGAATGGACATTTATAAGTTTTATGTCCATATTTGCAACAAAAGTTGCAATTGCTTTGGTGCCGAACATGTAAGACAGGGCCTTTAATGAAGGTGGTTGGATTTTGGTGAGGACTTCTCACAAATCCGATTCCACTTCTTTTAGGAACTGCCCCTTATTTGTAAGGATCATGTTTAAAGACTTACTACCAACCTCGAATTTCTTCAAGGTGTCCTTAAGTAGCAAGTTCTCCTTTTGGAGAGTTTCTAGATCATGGCATTTTATACATGGAGCTAAACTATCATGATATTCAGCCTTTAATTTATCGATATCACAAGTCAGACTATCATGCTCCTTTTTTAGCAATTTGTATTTTCTACTAATTGTCTTACATTCATCAAATAACTCATGGAAGGTATTTAATAATTCATGATATGGTAAATCTGCATCAATTAAATCCGTTACCTCTTCTCCGATAGCCATTAGGGCATAATGAGCAACTTGCTCGGTGTTGGGTTCCTCTTCTTAGGACACGCTTGAATCATCCCACGTTGCCTTGAGTGCCTTCTTCTTTGATGTTCTCTTTTTTGCTTGGGGACAATCGTTCTCGTAGTGTCTCGGTTTTTTGCACTTATAGCAAATCACTTGGTGCTTCTTGTATTCAAATTTATTTTTTGTATTATTTTTAAATTTATTCTTTCTTAAATATTTTTTAAAATTTTGAGTTAAAAGTGCAATGTCATTGTCACTGTCCTCATCACTTGATGTTCCTTTCAAGTGATCTTCTTATGATGTGAGTGTCATATCTTTCTTGTTCTTTGGAAGGGGGTTCTCAAGCTCGTCATGAGCTTGACATGTCATTTCGTAGGTCATTAGAGACCCAATAAGTTCTTCAGGAGGGAATGTTTTAAGGTCTTTGGCCTCTTGAATGGCCGTAACTTTTGAATCCCAACTTTTAGGGAGGGATCTTAAGATTTTAGTTACTAGTTCAAAGTTAGTAAAATCTTTACCAAGAGCTTTGAGTCCATTAATGACATCCGTGAACCAGGTGTACATGTCTCCGATGGACTCACTTGGTTTCATTCGGAAAAGTTTGTAAGAAGAGTGCACAAGGATGTTGATTTTGGACTCTTTCACTCGGCTAGTGCCTTCATGAGTGACCTCAAGAGTTCTCCAAATATCAAAAGCCGAATCACAAATTGAAATACGATTAAATTCATTTTTGTCTAGTGAACAAAACAAGGCATTCATAGCCTTTGCGTTTAAAGCAAAAACCTTCTTCTCCGATTCATTCCATTCGCTCATCGGAAGAGAAGATTTTTGAAATCCGTTTTCGACAATAGTCCAAAGCTCGAAATTCATGGAAATGAGGAAGATCCTCATACGAGTCTTCCAATAAGTATAATCCGACCCATTAAACATGGGTGGACGTGTGATAGAATGACCCTCATGTATGCCGGAGTAAGCCATCTCTCTTGGGTATCAAACCAAATATGAGAGTGAGCCTTGCTTTGATACCAATTGTTAGGATCGGAGCGGCACTAAGAGGGGGGGGGGGGGGTGAATTAGTGCAGCGGATTAAAACTTTCGTTTCGATAAATCTTTTGATACAATAATAAACCAAACTTGAAAAGCTTAACTTGAATGCGTGTTCGTAAAGGTATGCAGCAAAGGTAATGAGGAAATAAAGCACGTAAGAAGGTTTGCAATAATGTAAATAGCAATAATAAAATGCAAACCAGAGATCACACCGATTTGAAAGTGGTTCGGTCAAATGACCTACATCCACTTGCGAGGCCCTCTTCAATGAGGCTCCCACCTTACACTAGCAAATCTCTTGAAGGGGAAGGGCAAATACCCCTCTTACAACTTTTTACAAGCGGTTCACACTCTTACAAATTTTCAGCAAGAAAGAAGGAGGTGAACACTCTAGCAAATTGAAAACAAGACTTGCTAAGACTTTTCTAAGACCTTTCTCTCAATCAATTGCTTCTCAAAAAGTTGTAATTTCAGCTGAGATTTGAGGGGTATTTATTGGCCTCAAGATGATTCAAATTTGGGCTCCAATATTTGAATTCTCTTTGGTTCCCGATGTTAGCGGTGCCACCGCTTGTCAGTGTCTAACACTGACAGTGGACTGGCGGTGCCATCGCCCAGCCTCCCGATCTTGTGACGACTTCAACGAGTAGCCGAGCCTTCTCAGTGATCTCCGCAAACCTCCGACGATCTCTTCGGCGAACTTCCGAAAATTCCGACAAGTTCCCGATTTCTTCTCGGTTGGCTCTTGCAGCATCTCCGACGATTCTTCGGACTCTTAAACATCCATCGAACTTGACTCCGGTATTCTTGCTTTATGTTTTCTAGTTATCGTAGTTAATCCTGCACACTTAACTCAATAATATGGATTAGATCAATTAACCCATCAATTGATTTTATCATCAGAATCCGAGATTCAACATAGTCCATCCCATTGAACATGGGTGGACGTGTAATAGAGTGACCCTCTTGGTTTTCGACGTATACCATCTCTTTTGGGTTTTAATCTGTTTGAGAGTTAACCCCACTCTGACACCAATTGTTAGGATCAAGAGCTCTAAGAGAGGGGGGGGGGGGGGGGGTGTGTGAATTAGTGCAGCGAAAATACTTTTGACGATTAAAACTGCATTCGTACGATGAAATCGTTTCCGACGTAAAATCGTTTTCAAAAACTTAACTTGAAAGAGAGTTCATAAGGGAGTGCAGCAAAAGTAATTGGGAGTGGTAGTCGACCTTACGAGGGCTATTGAGTGTCGACAGAGGATCATCCACTCTCGGCGTCATGAGAGGAATATCCCATGTGTTCTTGCTCAGACAAATCCCTTGCCAGGGTCATTCGGGTTGAGAGAGAAAGAGTTCTCCGGGAGAATCCGATTAGAGCGAGACTCGAGTAGAAACCGTATGGGTCTGACAACACCATGCTCGATATACGGTCTCTGGGATGTTAGATGGATGAGGGATTATAGGTACACGGTAACTGAGGACAGACAGGTCCAATGGATTGGATTCCCTTGTATCGTCTGGGGACTACGGCGTAGTGGCCTAGTACGTCCGTAGTCGATGAGTCGAGTGAATTATTACAGAGATAATAATTCACTGAGTTAGAAGGAGTCCTGACAGGTATGACTCACGGCTAGCTCGATATTGGGCCTAGAGGGTCACACACATATGGTAGGCATTGCGATGAGTAGAGGTTCGGATATGAGATATCCGACGGAGCCCTTGTCTTATTGGATGCAGATACAATACCCACTAGGGAAGGACCCATTAGGGTTTGACACGGGATCTCTATAAATAGGAGGAATTCACAGCCTCATAGGCTAGAGTCTTTGTTTGCCCTTCCTATTCTCCTCTCCCTCTCCACCTCAGAGTAGGCCTGGAATTTAGAGGAGGGTCGTCGTAACCCTGCTGTGTGGATCACCGCTAGAGAGGAGGACGCTTGACCTCCTTCACCCTCTCCTAAGGATCTGCAAGGAAACAGGGATATACGATCTCCCTAGGTAACACAATCTCTATACGCAGTTTTGTGTTTTGCGGATTTTTACGCACCAATCTTCGCACGACGACGAACATCTTTTTGGGAATCGGGGATTTTTGTTTTCTTGTTCTTCCGCTGCGCATATGATGTCGCCCCCCATGATTTCCCAACAGTGGTATCAGAGCCAGGTTGTTCTTGCGAATGATTGGTTTTGAACTGTGTGCGTGAAGCGCAGCCGAAGGCGGGGAGCACAGGGGCTGCGTCTGCAGTAGCCGGTCGGCGGCCTGCTTGCAGCAGGCTTGCTGCCGGTGGGGCTGGCAGCCCACGGGCAGAGGCGCCGCAAGGCAGCGGCGCCTGCCGCCGCAGGGTAGCGGCGCGAGCCGCCGCAAGGAAGCAGCGCTTGTCGTCGTTGCTCCCGCGGGCGAAACCGCCCCCTCATAGGGGCGGCCGCCCGGTGGGACAGCACCCCCTGCGGAGGCAGCGACGCCCGAAGGGGGCGCCCACCTGCAGCGGCAGCGCCGCCAGCGGGCGTGCCGCTTGCAGTCGAGGGCAATGCCCTCGCCCTTCCGCACAGGCCGCCGCCGGCAGGTTGGCGGCGGCGGCAGCAGCGAAAAGGGGACAGGGTATTAGGGTTTTTTGGGCAAAAGATAGTTTTGCCCCTCGGAATTTGAGAAATTCCAGTTTCTGTCTTTTATCCAAATTACGAAAATACCCTTAGGAATTAAAAAATTCCCTACATGTCCCTGATTTCATAAAAATAGTAATTAATTAAAATATTTAGTTGATTATTATTTTTATTATTATCTAGTAGTCCTAAATGATGATGATCAATTATACATGTGATGTATGATGTGTGGACGGATGATCATGGACCGTGTGATGTGTGTACTTGTGATTATTATTATTGAGGTCTGCGAACCTCCATTATATTTCTCGTTTATTATCGGGCCTGCGTGCCTATGATTAAGTTGTAATCACATAAGGAGGTGTAGTGGGAGCGTGGATGCAATAGCGAGACCCACGAGACGGACGATCGTGATGCATGGAGATGCATCAAGATGTCGACGGAATCGACGAGGACGAGATGGACGATCACAGGGCATGGAGATGCACCGTTGCACACATAGATCTTGATGTGAGTGATTAGGCCTACTGGCTCGGGCCTAATCATATTAGGTTGTGGTCCATGATCAACTGATGTGATTGCTTATACACATACTAGATATGTATATATATTTGCATGCGATGTAGATATATATTAAATATGTATATGTGTGACATGTCATATTAGGAGACCAAATTATAGAAACATCTCTCGATAATATTAAGTCGGTAAACGTGAGGCAATTAGATTGACCCACGTGGCCTTCCATCGTTATGAGTAGGAACCGATTCCCGGTGTAGGTTGAGTTGGTCGAGTCCCTCGAGACTCACCTATAACGCGATTCGCTATCTTGCTTACGACATAGAGATGTCACCGGTGACCTGAGGGCATGGTATGCTTGGTCGAGTCCCTCGAGGGTATATCATCAAATCAGACTCATCTTGTAAAGAAGGTGTTGACTTAACCAAGCATCATGGTTGGTCGAGTCCCTCGAGGCCATGGTGATTCGTGTTAGGATCGGAGCGGCACTAAGAGGGGGGGGGTGAATTAGTGCAGCGGATTAAAACTTCGGTTTTAGAAAATCTTTCATACGATAAGAACGGAACTTGAAAAGCTTAATCTTGAAAGCGTATTCTTAAATATGTGCAGCAAAAGTAATAAGGAACTTAAAGCATATAAGAAGGTTTGCAATAATGTAAATAGCAATAATGAAATGCAAACCAAGAATCACGCCAATTTTAGAGTGGTTCGGTCAAATGACCTACTCCACTTGCGAGGCCCCTCTTCGATGAGGCTCCCGCCTTCCACTAGCAAGTCTCTTGAAATGGAAGGGTAAATACCCCTCTTACAACTCTTTACAAGCGGTTCACTCTCTTACAGATTTTCGAGAAGAGATGAGGTGAACACTAGCAAATTGAAAAGAAGACAAGCTAACACTTTTCGAAGACCTTTCTCTCAAACTTTTGCTACACAAAAAGTTGTATTCTCAGCTAAGTTTTGAGGGGTATTTATAGGCCTCAAGAGGATTCAAATTTGGGCTCCAAAATTTGGGCTCCAAATTTGAATTCTCTTTGGTTTCCTGATGCTGGCGGTGCCACCGCCCAGCCAAGCGGTGCCACCGCCTAGCGCTCGGGTGCTGGGCGGTGCAACCGCCCAGCCCAGGAGGTGTCACCGCCCAGCTCTCGGGTGCTGGGCGGTGCCACCGCCTACAGTGTTTTCAGCCCGGCTACAGTGTTTTCAGCCACTAGTTGGGCTTCAATCTTGTCCTAAACTAGTCCGAACTCGGGCCCAATTGGCCCCTAACCAGGATATAGGATTATCTTCTTAATCCTAATCCTAATTACAAGTGAACTACATAGCAAAACACATCCTAAGCAATTTTATCAACCGCGAACGTCAAGTCTTGTTCCGGCGAGCTTTCCGACGAACTTCTTCCGACGGGGTCCAAGCACGCTCCTGAACTTGTGATGACTTTAATGAGTAGCCGAGACTTCTCGGTGATCTCTGCGAACCTTCGACGATCTCTTCGGCGAACTTCCAATAGGTTCCCGATTTCTTCTCGGTTGGTTCCATCAGCATCTCCGACGATTCTTCGGACTCTTAAACGTTCATCGAACTTGACTCCGGTATTCTTGCTTTGTGTTTTCTGGTTATCGTAGTTAATCCTGCATACTTAACTCAATAATATGGATTAGATCAAATAACTCATCAATTGATTTTATCATCAAAATCCGAGATTCAACAATCTCCCCCTTTTTGATGATGACAATCAATTGATGACGGAGTTAAACGTAACTCCCCCTATCTATATGCCATATTATGAGAAGATAATACACTTGAATTTCATCCATTGAATTCAAGTATAAATCGATAAGCTCTAACAGTAGAACTTATCGTTATTCTTATTAAGCATAATGTAAATGCGAAACTTTGATGAAAATCCTTTTCGAGTCGAAAGATAAGAGACAAATTTTACTATGACAAGAGATAAAGATTTTCAACTTGAATTGCATGATTATACATTTTAGACATGCATTTAATATGATCAATCAATCTTACGATATTTTCAAGGATTTTGCAATTCATATTTTGGCATGCTATTAAGAATGATATAAGTCATCACTTTTCTCCCCCTTTGTCATCAACAAAAAGGGAAATGAGACTTGAAGCACATATTTTGTCATACAACGATTTTATCATTGAAAAATTAAGTATGCAAAAATATTTATGCAGAGATCATTTTAGAGGAAAATTCAGCATGCATTCATATTATCTAATCTCTTCTTTCTATAAATAACAGAAATTGTAGATGTACAAGAGAGAGATTGGGATAAAAATTCAAGTAGTAATCTCACGAAGTCAAGATCATAATTCGAATACAAACTCATTTAAATCGTTAAATACATTAGAATCTCAATATTGCTTTTCAATTATCATATAAGGCATTTAAAGGATTTTGAAACATAGGAGAATGATTAATTTAAGCATACAATGTTTCAATCAAATTCAAGTCATGAATGCCAATACTTTCATATTTATCAATTCATGAATGCCAAAAGATATTATTTGTGATTCCAATTTTGCAAGATCAAGGTTATGATTTAGATAAAACTTATTTAAATCAAATTGTTAACTTGAAATTCATAATCAAGTTATCAAAATCGATTTCGAGATTTCACAACATGTCATATGGAATTTGAAGGAGAAGGATTATATTCACCGAGAGATGGAAAGAAGATGAAAAACTTTACGGAAAATCCAATCAAACAAGTTTATTGTTTAGGGACAATTTAACATACCTAATTCCCTTCTAATGAATTCAAATTGGTCTTCATTCAAGGCTTTTGTGAATATATCTGCTAATTGATGCTTTGTGTCGATGAATTCTAGAACAACATCATTGTTAAGGACATGATCGCGTATGAAATGATGCCTAACGTCGATGTGCTTAGTTCTAGAATGTTGAATTGGATTTTTAGTAAGACATATGGCACTAGTATTATCACATTTTATGGGAATATTTTTAAAGTGAATTCCATAGTCTTCTAATGTGTTTTTCATCCAAACAACTTGTGCACAGCATGCACTTGCAGCAATGTATTCGGCTTCCGCCGTAGATAGTGCTACTGAATTTTGTTTCTTGGAAGTCCAAGAAACAAGTGCATGTCCTAAAAATTGGCATGTTCCGGATGTACTTTTTCTATCTATTCTACATCCGCCAAAATCGGCATCCGCATAAGCCATTAAATCAAAATTTTCAGATTTTGGATACCATAAACCTAAATTTGGAGTTCCTTTAAGATACCTAAATATTCTTTTAACACTTTTAAGATGAGATAGTTTAGGATTTGATTGAAACCTAGCACAAAGTCCTACACTAAACATGATATCTGGTCTAGTCGCGTAGAGTAGACTACCTATCATACCCCTATATGTTTTTTGATCGAAATTTTCACTAATTTCATCCATATCTAACTTAGTCGCAGTACTCATAGGGGTGTTTATTGCTTTTGAATTATCCATGTTAAATCGTTTTAACAATTCTAACGTATATTTAGATTGGTTAAGAAATATACCATCCTTAAGTTGTTTGATTTGTAATCCTAAAAAGAAAGTTAATTCCCCCATTAAACTCATTTCGAATTCATGACTCATAGATTTGGCAAATGATTCACATAGTGATTCATCCGAAGAGCCAAAAATAATATCATCAACATAAATTTGCACAATAAGAAAATTATTTTCAAAATGTTTAATAAGCAATGTAGTATCAACCTTGCCTTTGGTAAAATTATTTAAAATAAGAAAGGAACTAAGCCTTTCATACCAAGCTCTAGGAGCTTGTTTCAAGCCATAGAGAGCCTTAGTCAATTTGAATACATGATTAGGAAAAAGAGTATTTTCAAATCCGGGAGGTTGTTCGACATATACTTCTTCGGAAATAAAACCATTCAAGAAGGCACTTTTGACATCCATTTGAAATAGTTTAAAATTATAACTACTAGCATAGGCAAGGAGCATCCTTATGGCTTCTAATCGAGCCACGGGAGCGAAGGTTTCTTCGTAATCGATACCTTCTTCTTGGTTGAAACCTTTGGCCACTAATCTAGCCTTGTTTCTAACCACGATACCATTTTCGTCTTGCTTGTTTCTAAAGACCCACTTAGTACCAATGACTAAATGGTCACTAGGTCTAGGAACAAGCTCCCACACCTTATTTCTCTCAAATTGATTTAATTCCTCTTGCATTGCAATAACCCAAAAATCATCTTTTATGGCCTCGTCAATGCACTTAGGTTCGATTTGAGAGAGGAAGGCGGCATTAGCACAAAAATTCTTGAAAGAGGAACGAGTTTAAATCTCTTTAGATGTATCCCCTATAATTAGCTCCTTTGGATGAGCATCTATATACTTCCATTCCTTAGGTAAGGAAATTTCGGAAGAAGGTGCATCCAAGTTGCTATTTTGAGGAAGGGGTTCATTTAAATTCAAATTATCAAAACCAAGATCATCGTCAAAATCATTTTTCTTAAAATTTGAGACTTCATTAAAGACTACATGAATAGACTCTTCAATTACTAAGGTTCTTTTATTAAAAACCCGAAAAGCTTTCGAAACGGAAGAGTAACCAAGAAAGATGCCTTCATCGGATTTAGCATCAAATTTTCCTAAGGCATCCCTTTCATTTAAAATAAAGCATTTACAACCGAAAACTTTAAAATAGGAAATATTTGGTTTTTTGTTATTCCATAATTCATAGGGAGTTTTTGATAAGGAAGGTCTTATTAGGACTCTATTCATGATGTAGCAAGCCGTATTTACGGCTTCGGCCCAAAAATACTTAGGTAAACTATGTTCATTTAACATAGTTCTTGCCATTTCTTGTAGGTTTCTATTTTTTCTTTCAACTACTCCATTTTGTTGGGGATTTCTCGGAGTGGAGAAGTTATGATTGTATCCATTAACTTCACAAAAATTTTGAAAGTCATGGTTTTGAAATTCGCCACCTTGATCACTTCGTATTGATGAAATCATGAAACCTTTTTCGTTTTGAGTGAGTTTACAAAATTTAGAGAAACACTTGAAACAATCACTTTTGTGAGTTAAGAAATATGTCCAAGTGTATCTAGAGTAGTCATCCACAATCACAAAAGCATATTTGCTTCCACCTAGACTTGTTGTATCAATTGGTCCAAATAAGTCCAAATGGATCAATTGTAATGGTCTAGTGGTGCTAATTTGATTTTTTGGTTTGAAGCTTGTTTTTATTTGTTTCGCTAGTTGACATGCATCGCATACCTTATCCTTAATAAACTTCATATTCAGAATCCCTCGTACTAGTTTTTGAGATGAGATTTTAGATATTGTTTTCATGCTTGCATGACCTAATCTCCTATGCCAAAGCCAAGCATCATCATTTACGGCGGAGAAACACATTTCATTACTTAGTTCATCAAGATTGATGGTATAGACATTATTTTGTTTTAACGCAATCATAGTCATGTTATGATTTGGTTTTTCAATAATGCACATATTTAATTCAAACCTAACGATATAACCTTTATCGCATAGTTGACTAATACTTAAGAGATTGTGTTTCAATCCATCAACTAGTAAAACATCATCAATGGAAAAACTAAATTTGTTACCAATAGTTCCCTTGCCAATGATTTTGCCTTTGTTGTTGTCTCCGAAGGTGACGTACCCTTCTTCTTTGCTAGTGAGCATAGAGAAATGAGATGGATCTCCAGTCATATGTCTTGAGCATCCACTATCGAGATACCATCTCTTGCTCCTAGCTTGTGGGTTTGTCTACAAAAGAGGATGATTTTTAGGTACCCATTTGATTTTGGGTGCCTCAAAAATTGACCCACTAACTTTGTTATTTATTATCGAATCCTTTATAGTTCCTTTAGGAACCATATTAATTTTTGTGAACTCATTTTCCTAAATGGACATTTGTAGGCAATATGTCCGGATTTGCAACAGAAGTTGCATTGCATATAAGAGGAAACATGTAATTTAGGTCCTTTTATGAAAGTGGTAGGATTTTGATGTAATCCTTTTACAAATCCAATTCCATTTCTATTTGCGATGTGACCCTTGTGTGCAAGGATCATATCTAATCCTTTGCTACCAACCTTAAACTTGTTTAAGGTTTCTTTAAGAAGCAAATTTTCATTTTTTATTGCTTCTAAATGCTCACACTTAGAGCATGGAGGAGTTTGAATATTATCAAACTTATCTTGTAGCAAAGCATGCTCTTTCTTTAAGATACTTAACTTCTTGCTAACAGTTCTACATTCATCAAATAATTCATGAAAAGCGATAGAGAGTTCTTCAAAAGATAAATCTTCATTAAATAAATCACATACCTCTTCTCCTAAAGCCATTAGCGCGTAATGAGCAACTTGCTCGGTGTTGGACTCCTCTTCTTCGGATGCACTTGAATCATCCCACGTTGCCTTTAGCGCCTTCTTCTTTGATGTTCTCTTTTTGGCTTGAGGGCAATCGTTCTTGTAGTGTTCCGGTTTTTTGCATTCATAGCAAATCACTTGGTCCTTCTTTTGTTCAAATTTATTTTTTGTATTATTTTTAAATTTGTTCTTCCTTAAATATTTTTTAAATTTTTGAGTCAAAAGTGCAATGTCATTGTCACTGTCCTCATCACTTGACGTTCCTTTCAAGTGGTCTTCTTGTGATTTGAGTGCCATATCCTTCCTGTTCTTTGGAAGGGGGTTCTCGAGCTTGTCATGAGCTTGACATGTCATTTCATAGGTCATTAGAGACCCAATGAGTTCTTCAAGAGGGAATACTTTAAGGTCTTTGGCCTCTTGAATGACCGTGACTTTTGGATCCCAACTTTTAGGGAGGGATCTTAAGATTTTAGTTACTAGTTCAAAGTTAGTAAAATCTTTACCAAGAGCTTTGAGTCCATTGATGACATCCGTAAACCGGGTGTACATGTCTCCGATGGACTCACTTGGTTTCATTCGGAAAAGTTCATAAGAGTGCACAAGGATGTTGATTTTGGACTCTTTCACTCGGCTAGTGCCTTCATGAGTGACCTCAAGAGTTCTCCAAATATCAAAAGCCGAATCACAAATTGAAACACAATTAAATTCGTTTTTGTCTAGTGCACAAAACAAGGCATTCATAGCCTTTGCATTTAAAGCAAAAACCTTCTTCTCCGATTCATTCCATTCGCTCATCGAAAGAGAAGATTTTTTAAATCCATTCTCGACAATAGACCAAAGCTCAAAGTCCATAGAAATGAGGAAGATCCTCATGCGAGTCTTCCAATATGTGTAATCTGACCCATTAAAGAAAGGTGGTCGTGCAATAGAATGACCCTCTTGCATGCCGGAGTAAGCCATCTCTCTTGGGTATTAAACCAAATATGAGAGATAACCTTGCTCTGATACCAATTGTTAGGATTGGAGCGGCACTAAGAGGGGGGGGGGGGTGAATTAGTGCAGCGGATTAAAACTTCGGTTTTAGAAAATCTTTCGTACGATAAGAACGGAACTTGAAAAGCTTAATCTTGAAAGCGTATTCTTAGATATGTGCAGCAAATGTAATAAGGAACTTAAAGCATATAAAAAGGTTTGCAATAATGTAAATAGCAATAATGAAATGCAAACCAAGAATCACGCCAATTTTAGAGTGGTTCGGTCAAATGACCTACTCCACTTGCGAGGCCCCTCTTCGATGAGGCTCCCGCCTTCCACTAGCAAGTCTCTTGAAATGGAAGGGTAAATACCCCTCTTACAACTCTTTACAAGCGGTTCACTCTCTTACAGATTTTCGAGAAGAGATGAGGTGAACACTAGCAAATTGAAAAGAAGACAAGCTAACACTTTTCTAAGACCTTTCTCTCAAACTTTTGCTACACAAAAAGTTGTATTCTCAGCTAAGTTTTGAGGGGTATTTATAGGCCTCAAGAGGATTCAAATTTGGGCTCCAAATTTGAATTCTCTTTGGTTTCCTGATGCTGGTGGTGCCACCGCCCAGCCAAGCGGTGCCACCGCCCAGCGCTCGGGTGCTGGGCGGTGCAACCGCCCAGCCTAGGAGGTGTCACCGCCTACAGTGTTTTCAGCCCGGCTATAGTGTTTTCAGCCACTAGTTGGGCTTCAATCTTGTCCTAAACTAGTCCGAACTCGGGCCCAATTGGCCCCTAACCAGGATATAGGATTATCTTCTTAATCCTAATCCTAATTACAAGTGAACTACATAACAAAACACATCCTAAGCAATTTTATCAACCGCGAACGTCAAGTCTTGTTCCGGCGAGCTTTCCGACGAACTTCTTCCGACGGGGTCCAAGCACGCTCCTGAACTTGTGATGACTTTAATGAGTAGCCGAGACTTCTCGGTGATCTCTGCGAACCTCCGACGATCTCTTCGGCGAACTTCCAATAGGTTCCCGATTTCTTCTCGGTTGGTTCCATCAGCATCTCCGACGATTCTTCGGACTCTTAAACGTTCATCGAACTTGACTCCGGTATTCTTGCTTTGTGTTTTCTGGTTATCGTAGTTAATCCTGCATACTTAACTCAATAATATGGATTAGATCAAATAACTCATCAATTGATTTTATCATCAAAATCCGAGATTCAACAATTCGGAGGCCGAACAGGACGGGAATCACAAAGAGTTGTGATCGGCAAGAGTTGCCTACCTTTTAGGCTTAGTGTGATTGTTCGAGTCCCTCGAGGTTACACTAAGACGCTGATTGGATCCTGATCCCCACTAGAAGTCTGCCGGAGACTTCCGTTTCACGTGCTGAGGGTGTCGCGTGACTCGTTAGTAAAATAGTGGGAGCATATTAAGATAGAAGTCCATATCTTGATAGTTTATTTCTTGCAAAATCTGCATGTTATTCATTTATGCTATATCTTTATTTTCAGAAAATGTCGCTTTCAAATCCCTTACGTGGCATACTTGATGTCAACCGCCTCACTGGTCCAAATTATACGGATTGGCTCCGTAACTTGAGAATTGTTCTCACAGCGGATAAAATCGTGTACGTCCTTGATACAGTGATGCCTACGCCCGAAGAAGGGGCAAGCGAGGATGAGATCGCTCGCTACGTGAAGTACATTGATGACTCCACTCTTGCTCAGTGCTATATGTTGGGCTCTATGACTCCAGAGTTACAGAGACGACATGAAAAGATGGATGCCAGATCCATTCTCCTACATGTCCGCAAATTGTTTGAGGAACAGGGAAGGACTCAACGATATGAGATATCCAAGAACCTTTTCCACGCTAGTTTGACCGAGGGGACATCGGTTCAGAACCATGTCCTAAAGATGATTGAGTGGATAGAGAAACTCACAGGTCTAGGAATGGTCCTAGAGGATAACTTGTGTGTGGACATTGTGCTTCAGTCCCTACCAGATTCCTTTTCACAGTTCATAATGAATTTTAATATGAACAAGCTTGAGGTGACTCTCCCAGAGCTCCTCAATAGGTTGAGGGAGGTAGAGAGTACTATTAAGAAAGAGAAGCCAGTTCTCTACACTAGTGAGACCAGAAAGAAAAGGAAAGCAGAAAGGTCCCTTAAGAAGGGAAAGGGCAAGGGCAAATAAGGTAAAGCAAAGGTTGCTAAGAAAGACCTAGCGAAGGACAAAGGCCAGTGCTTCCACTATGGTAAAGATGGGCATTGGAAGAGAAACTGCAAAGAGTACCTTGCAGAAAGGGCGAAACAAAAGCTTGATGAAGCTTCAGGTACATTCATGATCAGTCTCCATTTGTCAGACTCTTATGATAACACATGGGTATTGGATACAGGTAGTGCTTATCATATATGCAATTCGTTGCAGATTCTGGCAAGGCCTAGGAGACTAGAGAGAGGTGAGATGGACCTCAAGATGGGTAATGGAGCAAAAGTTGCTGTATTAGCTGTTGGCGAGGTCGCCCTACATCTGCCTAGTGGAGCTTTTATTGCATTAGATGCATGTTATTTTGTTCCTTCTATTATCAAAAATATTATCTCCATTTCATATTTAACAGTTAGTGGATATAAATTTGTTTTTGAGAACAATGGTTGTTCGATATTATTAGATGATAAGATCATCACGAAAGGAACATTGCATAATGGTTTATTTATGTTAGACACCACTCCACATATTATGAATGTAAATGTGTCCAAAAGGAAACGAGATGAGTTGAACAGTGCATACCTGTGGCATTGTAGGTTCGGTCACATCCATGAAAGAATGATTCAAAAGTTGCTAAATGATGGATATCTAGATCCATTGACTATGTGTCATATGCAACTTGTGAGCCTTGCATTCGTGGAAAACTGACCAAGTCTCCATTTAGTAGAACTGGAGAGAGAGTCAATGAGTTGTTGGAACTCATACATAGTGATGTATGTGGACCCATGTCAACTCATGCCATTGGAGGTTACTCCTACTTCATTACATTTACTGATAATTTCTCAAGGTATGGATATGTGTACTTAATGAAGTACAAGTCCGAGGCCTTTGAGAAATTCAGAGAGTATAAGAATGAGGTGGAGAACCAGACTGGAAAGAGTATCAAAACTCTTCGATCAGATCGAGGAGATGAATAATTAAGTACAGAGTTTACTCAGTTCCTCAAGGACCATAGGATATTATCCCAATGGACACCTCCTTATACACCTCAGCTCAATGGTGTCTCTGAAAGGAGAAATCGTACATTATTAGATATGGTACGGTCCATGATGTGTTTCGCTGACCTACCCATCTCATTCTGGGGATATGCCCTAGAAACCGCAGCTTACCTTCTGAACAGAGTTCCAACTAAGTCGGTAGTGTCTACACCATATGAGATATGGAAAGTGAAGAAGCATGATCTTAAGGTTGTTAAGATTTGGGGCTGCCCTGCCCATGTTAGAAGACACAACCCCGATAAGTTAGAATCAAGGACAGAGCGATGCAAATTTGTGGGATACCCCAAGGAAACATGTGGGTATTATTTCTTTCATCTTGAGGACCAAAAATGTCTTTATAGCTAAGAGAGCAGGGTTCCTTGAGAAGGAACACATTCTTGATGGAGACAGTGGGAGAATGATAGAATTGAGCGAGGTTGGAGAACCAAGCTCAAGCACCACTCTACAGCCCGAGTATGTTCAGGTACCTAATACACAAGTATCAACTTTACGTAGATCTGATAGAGTATCCCATCCTCCTGAGAGATATGTGGGACATATTAGAGTAGAGGATGTAGAGGATATTGATACTCAGACCTACGAGGAGGTTATTATGAGTATAGACTCCGGGAAGTGGAAAGAAGCCATGAATTCTGAGATGGATTCTATGTACTCCAATAAGGTTTGGAACCTAGTTGATGCGCCCGAAGGTATTGTACCCATCGGTTGCAAGTGGATCTTTAAGAAAAAGATCGGAGTAGATGGAAAGGTAGAGACCTATAAAGCAAGGCCAGTGGCTAAGGGGTATCGTCAAAGGCAAGGTGTTGACTACGACGAAACTTTCTCACCCGTAGCAATGCTAAAATCCATCAGAATTCTATTGGCTATTGCAGCACACTATGATTATGAGATCTGGCAGATGGATGTGAAAACCGTATTCCTCAACGGGAACCTCGAGGAGGAGGTGTATATGATGCAACTTGAGGGATTCGTGTCCAAGAACCGCCCAGATAAGGTGTGTAGGTTGCTTAGATCCATTTATGGACTAAAGCAAGCTTCCCGAAGTTAGAACATAAGATTTGATGAGGCAATCAGATCTTATGACTTCGTTAAGAACGAAGATGAGCCTTGTGTATACAGAAAGGTAAGTGGAAGCGCTATCACCTTTTTGGTGTTATATGTGGATGACATCCTCATCATTGGGAATGATATAGGAATGTTATCCATAGTAAAGGCTTGGTTATCTAGACACTTCTCCATGAAGGACTTAGGGGAAGCATTCTATATTTTGGGGATTAGAATCTATAGAGATAGATCCAAGAGGATGCTTGGCTTGTCCTAGTCCAGGTACATAGAAACCATTGTCAAAATGTTTGGCATTGAAAATTCCAAGAAAGGGCAAACATGGATATGATATCTTATGCCTCAGCAATAGGGTCTATCATGGATGCCATGCTATGTATTAGGCCTGATATAGCGCATGCTCTGAGTGTCACGAGCAAGTATCAGGCGGATCCAAGCTTCGAGCACTGGAAAGCAGTAAAGTGTATCCTTAAGTACTTGAGAAGGATTAAAGATCTTTTACTAGTATATGGAGGTAATAGCCTTAAGGTTGAAGGCTACACTGACTCAAGTTTTCAGTCTAATGTTGATGATAGCAAGTCGAATTCAGGGTATGTGTACACCTTGAATGGAGGAGCAGTGTGCTAGAAGAGTTCCAAGCAAGATACCACTACTGACTCGACCACAGAGGCGGAGTACATTGCTGCATCAGATGTAGTAAAGGAGGGAGTCTAGGTGAAGAAGTTCATCACAGATTTGGGAGTCGTTTCAGATAGCGAGAAGTCGACTTCTTTATATTGCGACAACTATGGGGTGATTACTCAAATAAGGGAACCCGGGTCTCATCAGAAGTGTTCTGAGGAGGTTCCAACTTATCAGAGAGATCATAACCCGAGGAGATGTAGCAGTGGAAAGAGTTCCATCCGAAGATAACATTGCAGATCCGCTGATAAAGCCGTTGTCTCATTTTGTCTTTGAGCGTCATAGGGGTCTGATGGGGATCAGACACATAGGTGATTGGCTTTAGGTCAAGTGGGAGATTGCTAGTGATAAGTGCCCAGCAAGCCAATCACGTGAGTGATGGCACGTGTGACTTGATTCAGAATCTTTTTGCTTATTATATTTCGACGTATATCACTTTATAACTATTGCATAAATGCATATATATATTGTGATGTCCTTGGATTTGTGCAATGGGAATCGGATCGTGATGAGATCACAATAATGAGATCGATTCACCTTTAAACACATATCCTAAATAATCCCGGTCATAGGTTACTCGAGAGGGACATCGTGATAACCGGATAGACTGGTGTGCTGTATACCCGTCCATACGATGGATGCAGTTGGTCTCATAGCTGCTCGTGTAGGGACACTAGGGATACAGTACAGGTGCTCATTGGAGAATGAGTTCATTGATTGATCCGCTTACGGAATGCTGGATGGTTGATGATGCCTTATTGTCAGACAGCGATTCCGTAGTCCTAGTGGTGTATCTGGTCCTTAGACTTGAGACACCAAGGATATCCTGTATGAGTGCTCCACTCTTTGATACCAGACTTATAGGTTTGGCTGTCCCAGATCTAGTACAGCTGGTCATTGGTAGTGGTAGTCGACCTTACGAGGGCTATTGAGTGTCGACAGAGGATCATCCACTCTCGGCGTCATGAGAGGAATATCCCATGTGTTCTTGCTCAGACAAATCCCTGGCCAGGGTCATTCGGGTTGAGAGAGAAAGAGTTCTCCGGGAGAATCCGATTAGAGCCATACTTGAGTAGAAACCGTATGGGTCTGACAGCACCATGCTCGATATACGGTCTCTGGGATATTAGATGGATGAGGGACTATAGGTACATGGTAACTAAGGACAGACAGGTCCAATGGATTGGATTCCCCTGTATCGTCTGGGGACTACGGCGTAGTGGCCTAGTACGTCCGTAGTCGATGAGTCGAGTGAATTATTACAGAGATAATAATTCATTGAGTTAGAAGGAGTTCTGACAGGTATGACTCACGGCCAGCTCGATATTGGGCCTAGAGGGTCACACACATATGGTAGGCATTGCGATGAGTAGAGGTTCGGATATGAGATATCCGAAGGAGCCCTTGTCTTATTGGATGCAGATCCAATACCCACTAGGGAAGGACCCATTAGGGTTTGACACGGGATCTCTATAAATAAGAGGGATTCACAGCCTTATAGGCTAGAGTCTTTGCTTGCCCTTCCTATTCTCCTCTCCCTCTCCACCTCAGAGTAGGCCTGGAGTTTTGAGGAGGGTCGTCGCAACCCTGCTGTGTGGATCACCGCTAGAGAGGAGGACGCTTGACCTCCTTCACCCTCTCCTAGGATCTGCAAGGAAATAGGGATATACGATCTCCCTAGGTAACACAATCTCTATACGCAGTTTTGTGTTTTGCGGATTTTTGCGCACCAATCTTCGCACGACGACGAACATCTTTTTGGGAATCGGGGATTTTTGTTTTCTTGTTCTTCCGCTGTGCATATGATGTCGCCCCCCATGATTTCCCAACAGCCAGCGCTCATAGGGTTCACGGGAGATTCCATCTCCCCACTTAGGACCACAATCCTCCCCATCACCGTCGGGGAGGAACCGAGATCAAAAAATAGTAATGACCACCTTCATGGTAGTTGACCTGCCCTCGGCCTACAATGTCATCCAAGGCTGCCCAACCCTCAACAAGATTAGGGCGGTGGTCTCCACCTACCACAGAACCATCAAGTTTCCAACCTCGGCAGGGATCGGGGAGGCCCAAAGTGACCCATGGGAGTCAAGTTGATGCTACCTCACCGCGGTTACTCTCCCAGCAAAGCCGCACCCGACTCCGGTTCCCGATCCCCTTGAAGTACCCATACCACAAGTGATGTTGGAGCCCCCGGAGCCACTCATCGAGGTACCCCTAAAGAGGAGCCGACCCGACCAGACCGTCAAGGTCGGGGCCGCGCTCCTCGAAGCGAAACAGCTCCACCTCGATGATTTCATAAGGAAGAACAACGACATATTTGCGTGGTCCCCCGAAGAGATGCTCGGGATCGACCTAGAGGTGGCACAACACCGGCTCAACATCGACCCCGAGGCACGGCCGGTGAAACAAAAACTAAGAAGGTTCGCCCCCGACCAATACAAGGTGATCGGAGACGAGGAAGATCGCCTTATAAAGGCCGGGTTCGTTATCGAGGTTAAATACCCCTGGTGGTTGTCGAATGTAGTCCTCATTAAGAAGCCTAATGGAAGTTGGAGAATGTGTATTGATTACACTGATCTCAATTGAGCATGTCCCAATGACTGCTATCCGCTCCCCAGGATAGACCAATTAGTCGATGCCACCGCAAGCCATGAACGCCTCACGTTCCTGGATGCATTCTCGGGCTACAACCAAATCCGGATGACAACCCAAGACCAAGAAGACATTGCCTTCGTCACTAACCGAGGGGCGTATTGTTACAAGATGATGCCCTTCGGCCTAAAGAACGCTGGCGTGACTTACCAAAGGATGGTCGACAAACTTTTCAAGCTCCAACTCGGGAGGAACATGGAGGTATACGTGGATGACATGATTGTAAAGAGCAGGGTCATAGGGGCACATTTGGCCGACCTAGCAGAAATGTTCCAAATGCTCAGGCGATTCAACATGCATCTGAACACTACGAAGTGCATCTTCGGGGTCAGCTTGGGGATGTTCCTTAGCTTTATCATTCACCGGTGGGGAATAGACGCCAACCTAATGAAGGTATGTGTCATTACTAAGATGCACTCCTCCCGCTCGGTCAAAGAGGTACAGTGACTCGTCGGGAGGTTGGCAGTGCTCAGCAGGTTCGTGTCGCGCTCGGGCGACAAGTGCCTCCCGTTCCGCGCTCGGGTGACAACTTTACTTGGACTCCAGAGTGCGAGGAGGCCTTCAAAAAGTTGAAGGCATGCCTCACTTGCTTGCCCCAACTCGCCTCGCCCGAGTTGGGCGAGACCCTCGGCCTCTACCTGGCAGCCTCGACACAGGCCGTCAGCTCACTGTTAGTTTGGGAGGTACCACTAGCGCAGCAGCTAGTGCATTACATTAGCCATATCCTCGAGCGACCCAAGGCATGGTATTCTCTGATCGAGAAGCTAGCTCTCGCCCTTATCATGATGGCCCGAAAGTTGCGGCCCTACTTCCAAGCACATATGATTGAAGAAATCATGGACCAACCGCTACGGCATACCCTTTCCAACTTTGACGCATCGGGTCGTATGCTACGATGGTCAATCGAGCTTAGTGAATTCAACGTTCAGCACTCCCCTAGGATCGCCATCAAAGCTCAGGCATTGGCCGATTTCATTTCTGAGCTAACTCCCGAAGACCAGGCTATGGGCACATGGACCCTGCACGTAGATGGCTCATCCACTTCCAGGGGAGCCGGCGTCGGGCTCCTCCTTAGAGACCCGACAGGAGAAACCTACGAGAGGTCGCTCCAATTGCAATTCCGAGGCACTAACAACGAGGTCGAGTATAAAGCGCTGCTCCACGGCCTACGTCTCGCTCTAGAGATGTATGTAGATGACCTTGAAGTTTTCAACGACTCCCAACTAGTGATGAGACATGTCCATGGGACCTACGAAGCCCGAGACCCAACAATGGTCTCATACCTAATGGAGGCAAAGCGACTCGCCCACCGGTTCAATCACCTTTCAATTGCTAGAATACCTCGGGCATAGAATGAGTGGGCCGATGCCCTAGCCAGATCAGCCTCCACCCGCATCCCGGGGTCGACCCCAGCCACCGAGTTCGTAGCGACCCCAATGATAGCGACTCATGAGCCCGCTGAGATGAATCTACCACCAAACTGGATAGAGGAGATCCTCTGCTAAAAAGCGGGCGGAGAGGAGCCCAACGATCTGATGGCTACAAGACGGTTGAGGCAAGCTCGAGCCCGGTACAGCATCATTGGCAGAAAGTTGTACCGAAGGGCTTTCTCCCAACCCCTCCTGTGCTACCTCGCGCCGTCGGAAGCTGAGATAGTCCTCGCTGATTTACATGAGGGGATTTGCAAGGAGCACATCGGGGGACGAACCTTGTCCTTCAAAAACCTTTGGCAAGGGTACTACTGGCCAACCATGCACCAGGAGGCCATGTCATACGTATAGTAGTGCCCGCAATGCCAATGGCACACCCAATTGCCACACCGGCCAGCGGTTCCCCTGACTCCAATAGATGTAGCTTGGCCCTTTGCCTAATGGGGGCTTGATCTCCTCGGGTCTTTCCCTCTAGCATTAGGTCAATGACGCTTCCTCATAGTCGGGGTCGACTACTTCACCAAGTGGGTCGAAGCCGAACCCTTAGCCTTCATTACCGAGAAGCAAGTCCGGAACTTCACATGGAAGAACATCATCACCCGGTTCAAGATCCCAAAGGCTATAATTGCCGACAACGGGACTTAGTTCAACAACACTAAATTCAGGGCCTATTGTTAGTTGTACGGAATTTAGTTGAAGTTTAGCTCGATTGCGCACCCCCAAACCAATGGCCAAACCGAAGTGATGAACCGAGTGATTCTAGAAGGCCTCAAGAGGAGAATCTTGGGCGCACAGGGCGCTTGGGTGGACGAGCTTCCCAGCATCCTATGGGCAATGTGAACAACTCCCAAAACCACCTTGGGGGAGTCTCTGTGTAGCCTGGCATTCGAGACCGAGGCGGTCCTCCCACCCGAGATGTTATTCTCGACCTTGCACACCTCCAATTGTAAGCAAGGAGACTCTAAGGAGGGACTCCGAGCTAACTTGGATCTCATTGAGGAAAGGAGAGCCAGGGCACATCTGCATACCCTGGCATACAAGAAGGCAACTGCTCGGATATACAACCGAAGTGTCCATCCATGGCCAATCTAGGTCAGGGACCTCGTCCTCCGAAGAGCAGAAGTGAGCGACCCAACCCGAGTAAGGGGAAAGCTCACAACCAACTGGGAAGGCCCCTATCAAGTCTACGACATGGTTCAAGAGGGAACCTATCGGCTTGAGACTATGAAGGGAAGTCCCTTGCCGAGAACGTGGAATGCGATAAACCTGAAGAAATCTACCCTTGAAGGAGGCTGGTCGGGACGCAGAAAAGATATAGGGAGCCCGTGCATCCACAGTCGGGGAGAAGAACAAATCAAAACTCCAAAAAGTGCTTCTTAATCATAAAGGAGGTACACATAGCGGTAGGGCAGCGTGGCCCCAAGCCTGACCGGAATTTTAAAAAAAAGAGAAGAAAAACAAAACAAAACACAAAAGGAGAGGAGGCGTAGCCCCTAGATCGGCGGAGGAGTCGCCAGCCCATCGTCAAAGGGGATGTTCGTTGGCATGTAGACGTCCCAGTCTGCCGGGTTGTCAACGAATGGGTCTGACTCCAGGTCCAGTTAGGGTAGTTCACCCGGAAAAGAGCGCAGGCCACCCGGTACCCGTATTCGTATGTGACCCGGTCCGACCTCACCAAGCTGCACTCGAACCTGGCGGATGCTTTATACTCGGCGACCGCCTCCTCGACCCTTTTGGGCAGCCCTAGCCGCTCCTCCTCTAGTGCCCCCTCGATGGCCCGGGCCATCGACCTGGTGCTCTCGACGTCCTGGGAGAGGGCTAGTGGCTCATCATCCAGCGAGCGGATGTGTGACCAGCTTTCTTCTAGCTCGGTCTTCAAATGAGCCACCGCCTCGCCCAACGCCATGGCATGCTCTTCGATCGTGACAATAGCCTCTTGACCTCCCCTTGGCACGCAGCTCTAGGTTTTCTGGCTGGAGGGCGGCGTCGAGCTCCATTTGACATTCGATTGCCCGCCCGGCATTGAGGACTCGGTCGATCAACGCCATACCGTAGTGCTGGCTTTGTATGAGGATCAGTGTGAGCACCCAAGATAGAAGGAGTCGGTGGGAAAAGGAAGCCATTACTTACCCAGACAAGCAACTTGGCTGCCCACTCTACCAGCACTTCGGAGGTGGAGCTGTAGAGGTCCTTGGCCAGCAAGGGGTGCAGTGCCCCTCAGACGAACTCCTGGGCGGTCAGCCTATCGCCCTAGAGGTGGCTGTCGGCCTCGAGAGTCGACCACTGAGTGGTGTAGGGGGCTCCCAGCACCCCGACCGAAAGATCGGCCATGAGCTGGGCTTGGGACTGCCCACACTCGGACCAAGAGTAGATGCGGCACAGCTCCCGCACCGGTAATGGGCATGCCGGAGCCCTCTTGGAAGGGTCACTCCCGGATGACCTGGCCGACCCCTTCTCCTTCCTACTCTCTGAGCCCTCCACCTGGGCAGGGGCCCCGGGCAATTCTAGGGAGGCGCTCGAGCGAGTAGCCCAACTTGTGGGCATCTTTCGAACAGCCGTCTTCATTTTCTTAGGAGGGCGCTCCGATGCTGGCGATGTCGGCGCCCTCTTCGGCGTGCCCTCCAACAGGACAATCCCGACTCCGGAGCCCTCCCCGTCCCGAGACGGGGGCTCGATGGCTTTGGTGCTGGCCATCTTCTTCATTGATTGCAGGTCCACCATTTCTGCAAAAATAGACAGCGGTCAGATGGCATGGGACGTATGAATGAGCCATTATATACGAATGGCCATACCCCCGGTGGCGGGGCTAAGCTCCGCTTCAACCATCCACTCCTCGGTCATCTCCTTAATTGCCCGAGAAGAGGATAGGATACCCCTTAGACGATCCACAACATTTGTGTCTCCAGTAGAGAGTGATGGGGGGGCGTTATCAATAGACCGAATAGCCCACCCGGTGCTGAAGCCCCACTCTTGATCACAACTAACATAGAACAAATGCCTCTTCCAACCTTTGTTGTTGGAGGGCACACCACTGATCTTGAAACTGTTGAATCTTGGATTTTGATTATAAGTCAATTGTCATTTGTTATCTAATCTATATGTTGAGATAAGTGTGCAGGATTAACTACGATGAAAGTAAGACATGCAGCAGGAGTTGCGCTGGAGTCAAGACAATGATCACGTTGGGAGTTCGAGAGTTCGACGGAAGTTCGGAAAGTCGTCGGAGGTTCTACGGGAACAAATCCGAGAAGTCCATACGCTTGCCAAAGAAGCTCATCGGAACTCACCAAGTGAATCGTCGCAAGTCCAGGAGTTTGCTAGAAGTCCGCAAGAGCATCACCGAGGGTTCATCGGATGATCGACGGAAGTTCGCCGAAAGCTCACCGGAAGAAGCGATTGACGCATCGGAGCAAGTTGCAGTTAATGTCTTAGGGAATATCATAGTTAGCACAATGATTAAGTTAGAAATAGGAGGTGATCCCATTAACTTAATCTTGGGGCAATTGGGCCCCTGAAAAACCCAAATTGGGCCGAATGGATCAACCCATTCGGACCTTGATTTCTGCCAAGCGGTTGAACCGCCCAAGGCAGGAGGTTGTACCTCTTGGGCTCAATCTCCGAGCGAGACTGGGAGGTGCAACCGCTCCAGCCAGGCGGTGGCACCGCTTGGGCTTAGTCTCCGAGCGAGACTAGGCGGTGCAACCTCCCCTGACAGGAGGTGGCACCGCTTGAGCTCGGTCTTCGAGCTCTGGCAGGAGGTGCAACCGCCCCTGACAGGAGGTGGCACCACCCAGAGGCTCAGTCTTCGAGCTCTGCCAGGCGGTGCAACCGCTCCAGTCAGGAGGTGAAACCGCCTGATCCCGGAATTCCGGGAATTGATAGTTTTGAGCTCCAAATTTGAATTGGGTTGGGGCCTATAAATACCCCACCCATTCAGCACTGAAAGGGTATGAACTTACATCGAAATCTTGATCTTTTTCTGTGATTCTTAGAGCTCAAAATTGTTGTAAAGGCCAAAAGTTCATCTCCCTCTTTTCTTCCAAGTTCTGAGTTGTAAAGAGAGGAGAGAAAATTCTGTAAGGTTTGTCTCCTAAGCCCGTCAAAAGGAGTGAAACTGTAAAAGGGTGGTTGGCCTTCGCCTATTGAAGGAAGGCCTCTAGTTGACGTCGGTGACCTCGTCGGTGGAGGAAGCCAAAAGTGAAGTAGGTCAAGATTGACCAAACCACTCTAAATCTCGGTTTGCATTTACTTTGAGTATCATATCTTTACTGCAAACCTCCTCAATAGCTTACTGCCTTTTGTGTTTTTATGAACGTGTTTCAAAGTTCATTGCTTTCCGAATCGGGGTTTAAGACGCAAATCAGTTTTATCGTATGAACGTCGTATTTCAATTTGTGCTTACGTTCTGATTTCCATTATAATTGTAAACTGCCTTTATATCTTTGATTTAACTGCATCTCGTCTTATCTCAAGTTAAAGTGGTTTACGAATTAGCTTTCTTACCAAAATCACTTCTATCGAACGAACTAAGTTTTTGATTTTAATCGTAGAAGGTTTTCCGCTGCACTAATTCACCCCCCCCCCCTCTTAGTGCTCTTGATCCTAACAATTGGTATCAGAGGTAGGTTAACTCTCTAACGGATTAAAACCCAAGAGAGATGGCATACGCCGAAAACCAAGAGGGCCATTCTATTATACGTCCACCCATGTTCAATGGGACGGACTACACCTATTGGAAGACCCAAATGAGGATCTTTCTTATTTCTATGGATTTTGAACTTTGGAATCTTGTCGAAAACGGATTTTCGAAGTCTTCTCTTCCGATGATCAATTGGAATGAATTGGAGAAGAAGGCTTTCGCTCTTAATGCAAAGGCTATGAATGCCTTATTTTGTGCACTTGATAAAAATGAATTTAACCATGTTTCGACTTGTGAAACCACATTTGATATTTGGCACACACTCGAAGTGACTCACAAAGGCACAAGTAGAGTGAAAGAGTCAAAAATCAATCTTCTGTTACATTCTTTCGAACTTTTCCGGATGAAACCAAGTGAGACCATTGGCGACATGTTTACCCATTTCACGGATGTCGTCAATGGTCTAAAAGGACTCGGAAAAAGTTTTTAGGATTTTGAGCTCGTAAATAAGATTCTAAGATCCCTTCCTAAGAGTTGGGATCCTAAATTCACTGCTATTCAAGAGGCAAAAGATCTAAGCAACTTCTCTCTTGAAGAACTAATCGGGTCATTAATGACCTACGAGATGACCTGCAAAGCTCATGAAGAGCAAGAAGACATCCTTCCAAAGAACAGGAAGGATATGACACTTAGAACTTCAGAAGACCACTTGAGAGAAAACTCAAGTGATGAGAACTGTGACGATGACTTGGCACTTCTAACAAGAAAATTCAAAAAATTCATTAAAAGAAACAAGTTTAAGAATGACGCGAAAAATAAACTTGAACCCAAAAAGGACCAAGTTATTTACTATGAGTTCAAAAAGCTGGGACACTACAAGAGTGATTGTCCCCAAGCCAAAAAGAGAACATCAAAGAAGAAGGCGCTCAAAGCAACGTGGGATGACTCGAGCGCGTCCGAAGAAGAGGAGTCCAACACCAAGCAAGTTGCTCACTATGCCTTAATGACCATCGGAGAGGAGGTAACGAATTTAATAGATGCAGATTTATCATTTGATGAATTATTAAATGTCTTCCATGACTTATTTGATGAATGCAAGATTATTAGTAGAAAATATAAATTGCTAAAAAAGGAGCATGATAGTCTTACTTGTAATTTTGATAAGATAAAAACTGAATATCATGATAGTTTAAGTACATGCACAAAATGCCATGATCTAGAAACTCTCCAAAAGGAGAACTTGCTACTTAAGGACATCTTGAAGAAATTCGAGGTTGGTAGCAAGTCATTGAACATGATCCTTGCAAACAAGGGTCATGTTCCTAAAAGAAGTGGAATTGGATTTATGAGAAGTCCTTACCAAAATTCAACCACCTTCATAAAATGCCCCATCTTATATGTTCGACACCAAAGCAAATGCAACTTTTGTTACAAACTTTGACACAAAACGCATTATTGTCCATTCAAGAAAATTAGTCCGAATAAATTAATTTGGGTTCCCAAAGGAACCATGACAAATTCTATGCAACATGATAAACAATATAGATCTATTTTTTAGGCACCCAAAAGCAAATGGGTTCCTAAAAATCATCCTTTCTTGTAGAAACCTATACCATCGCAAGCTAGGAGCAAGAGATGGTACCTTGATAGTGGATGCTCAAGGCATATGACCGGAGACAACAACAAGGGTAAAATCATTGGCAAAGGAACCATAGGTAACAAATCTAACTTCTTTATTGAAGATGTTTTGTTAGTTAATAGTTTAAAACATAACCTCTTGAACATTAGTCAATTATGTGATAAAGGATACATTGTCATATTCGAATCTAATGCTTGCATCATTGAAAAATCACACAAAAACATGTCTATGATTTCATTAAAACAAAATAACGTATACACTATTGACATCAATGATTTGTGTAATGAAATGTGTTTTTCAGTTTTGAATGAGGATGCTTGGCTATGGCATAGAAGATTAGGTCATGCTAGCATGAAACTAATCACTCAAATATCATCTAAAGAACTTGTAAGAGGAATTCCTCATATCAAGTTCATCAAAGATAATGTATGTGATGCTTGCCAATTAGGTACACAAATTAAGGGTAGTTTCAAATCTAAGAATCAAATAAGCACCTCTAGGCCCTTACAATTGATCCATATGGACTTGTTCGGACTAATCACTACATCAAGTCTAGGAGGTAGCAAATACGCCTTTGTCATTGTAGATGACTATAGCAGATATACATGGACTTACTTCTTAAAACAGAAAAATGAATGCTTTAGATATTTTACCAAGTTTTGTAAACTTGTTCAAAATGAAAAGGGGTCTATGATTTCGTCAATTAGAAGTGATCACGGTAGCGAATTTCAAAACCATGATTTCCAAGAATTTTGTGAACTCAATGGATACAACCATAATTTCTCTACTCCAAGAAATCCTCAACAAAATGGAGTAGTAGAAAGAAAAAATCGAAATTTACAAGAAATGACAAGAACCATGTTGAATGAACATAGCCTACCCAAATATTTTTAGGCCGAAGCCGTAAACACCGCATGCTATATATTGAATAGAGTTCTGGTAAGACCCTTACTCACCAAAACTCCTTATGAGTTATGGAACAATAAAAAACCCAACGTTTCATATTTTAAAGTCTTTGGGTGTATGTGTTTTATCTTGAATGAAAAGGATAACTTAGGAAAATTTGATGCTAAATCGGATGAAGGAATCTTTCTTGGTTATTCTTCAGTTTCTAAAGCTTTTCGTATCTTCAATAAAAGAACCTTAATTATTGAAGAATCCATTCATGTTGTTTTCAATGAGATTTCCGAAATCAAGAAAAACAATTTTGATGATGATGTTAATTTTGATTCCTTGAATTTAAATGAAACCCCATCTCCAACTAGCAACTTGGATGCATCCACTTCCGAAACATCCTTACCCAAGGATTGGAAGTATGTAGATGCTCATCCTAAGGAGCTAATCTTAGGAGACACATCAAAGGGGGTTCAAACACGATCTTCTCTTAAAAATTTTTGTGCGAACGCCGCTTTTCTCTCCCAAATTGAACCCAAATGTGTTGACGAAGCCATGAAAGATGATTCATGGATTATCGCAATGCAAGATGAATTGAATCAATTTGAGAGAAATGAGGTGTGGAAGCTTGTTCCTAGGCCAAATGACCATTTAGTTATTGGTACTAAATGGGTCTTTAGAAACAAGCAAGATGAAAATGGTATCGTGGTTAGAAACAAGGCTAGATTAGTGGCCAAAGGTTTCAACCAAGAAGAATATATCGATTACGAAGAAACCTTCGCTCATGTGGCTCGATTAGAAGCAATAAGGATGCTCCTTGCCTATGCTAGTAGTATAATTTTAAGTTGTTTCAAATGGATGTTAAAAGCGCTTTTCTTAATGGCTTTATTTCCGAAGAAGTCTATGTTGAACAACCTCCTGGATTTGAAAATAATAGCCTCCCTAATCATGTGTTTAGATTAACCAAAGCTCTCTATGGTTTAAAACAAGCCCCGAGGGCTTGGTATGAGAGACTTAGTTCTTTTCTTATTGAAAATGATTTCATAAAAGGCAAGGTTAATACTACATTATTCATCAAGAATTTTGAAAATAATTTTCTCATTGTTCAGATTTGTGTTGACGATATTATCTTTGGTTCCACGAATGAATCTCTTTGTGAATCGTTTGCTAAAACTATGAGTCTTGAATTTGAAATGAGTTTAATGGGAGAATTAACATTCTTCTTAGGCTTACAAATCAAACAACTAAGCAATGGCATCTTTATTAGTCAAACTAAATATGCTATGAATTTACTAAAAAAGTTTAATATGAATAACTCAAAGGCTATTAACACTCCTATGAGCACCTCCACTAAGTTAGAAATTGATGAAAGTGGAGAAAGCTTCGATCAAAAAACTTATAGGGGTATGATAGGAAGTTTACTTTACCTCACTACAACTAGACCGGACATTATGTTCAGTGTAGGACTTTGTGCTAGATTTCAATCAAACCCTAAGATATCTCATCTCAAAGCAGTTAAAATAATACTTAGATATCTTAATGGTACCATAAATCTAGGATTATGGTACCCAAAATCAAAGAATCTTGAGTTAATTGCTTATGCTAATGCAGACTTTGCTAGCTGTAGACTAGATAGAAAAAGCACATCAGGAATATGTCAATTTTTAGGACATGCCCTTGTTTCATGGTCATCTAAGAAACAAAACTCGGTTGCACTATCAACAACCGAAGCTGAATATATTGCAGCAAGTGCATGCTGTGCACAAGTTGTATGGATGAAAAATACCTTAGAAGATTATAAAGTTCATCTTAAAAATATTCCCATTAAATGTGATAACACAAGTACAATATGCTTAACAAAGAATCCTATACAACACTCAAGAACAAAACATATTGATATTAGACGTCACTTTATACGAGATCATGTTACTAATCATGACGTAATCATAGAGTTCATTGATACTAAACATCAACTAGCTGACATTTTTACAAAACCTCTAAGTGAAGAGCAATTTGATTTCATAAGAAGAGAATTAGGAATGTTGATGTGTCCGAATACATAAACTAGTTAAAATTTTTTTTCGGACTTTATGATCAAATCACCTGATTGCCATTACATGCCTAAATAACATGTTGTAAATTATGTGTTGAAATATTTTATCTTCATGATTGTATTTGAAAATCTGTAGCATAGTCGTGTCCAAATGCATGAAAGTGTTCATTTCATTTTTGGATTCGCTTAACAATTGGAATGCTAAAAATCGGATTTTCTCATACACTCTTATGAAAAATATTTTTCTGAAAAGATTTAATGAAATGGTTCCTGCTTATAAATTTCATCTTGAAATATGGATGATAGTATTTTTACTTGCAAAAAGCTGTTTCACACACATATCTTGACTCAAAGTAAACCCACAAATAGCTGGCTTTCCTCCTTCATGCAAAAAGATTATAACAAATAAAAAGGAAGAAGTATTCAAAGCAATCTACGTATCATGCCTACCTTTATATGCTTGATTTCCTATCACTTACTATTGGAAAATAACATGAACCCAGTAAAGGCCTGAACAATTATCGCACTTATGCTCAAAATTTGCTTATATTGTTCTCCGAGTATCACAACTACCATGCTTTTTGTTGATGACAAAAGGGGAGAAACATATGAATTGATGCTATAAACACTGATGCTATGATTATGCCATGCTTGCATCACCAAGAGATATATGAACAGATGCTATGATTAATTTGCATTATACCTTGTTTGTATCGCGTCAAGATATCAAACAAAAAACTTGCATCGTAATTCTACGAGTTGATATCTTACCATATGATGAAATGCAATACTTGCTAAAATATTTGGAATATGTACATCATGTAATGATATCAAAATCTTACTTCGCAAGCTTTACATGTTGATATCTTGCAATATGATGAATTGCTACTATTACCATCATTCAAACTTGTTATGAAAAATTTGAAAATGAATGTCAAGCCTTGACATCATCTTCTGAGAGATACATCATGATGGGAATCATGATGGGAGTATTGATAAGTTCAAATGATTCTAACTTATCAATATGTCTCTTGAATTCTTAGGTTTTGAATTCAAGAATGACTTATCTCAAGTATGGCATATAGACAAGGGGAGCTAAGGTTAACTCCATTATCAATTGATTGTCATCAACAAAAAAGGGGAGATTATTGAATCTCGGATTTTGATGATGAAGTCAATTGTCATTTGTTATCTAATCTAAATATTGAGATAAGTGTGCAGGATTAACTATGATGAAAGTAAGACATGCAGTAGGAGTTGCGTCGGAGTTAAGACAATGATCACGTTGGGAGTTCGAGAGTTCGACGGAAGTTCGGACAGTCATCGGAGGTTCTGCGGGAACAAATCTGAGAAGTCCATAAGCTTGCCAAAGAAGATCGTAGGAACTCGCCAAGTGAATCGTCGCAAGTCCAGGGGTTTGCCGGAAGTCCGCAGGAGCATCACCGAGGGTTCATCGGATGATCGACAGAAGTTCGCCGGAAGCTCACCGGAAGAAGCGATTGATGCATCGGAGCAAGTTGTAGTAAATGTCTTAGGGAATATCGTAGTTAGTACAATGATTAAGTTGGAAATGGGAGGTGATCCCATTAACTTAATCTTGGGGCAATTGGGCCCCTGAAAAACCCAAATTGGGCCGAATGGATCAACCCATTCGGACCCTGATTTCTGCCAGGCGGTTGAACCGCCCAAGGCAGGAGGTTGCACTGCCTGGGCTCAGTCTCCGAGCAATACTGGGAGGTGCAACCGCTCCAACCAAGCGGTGGCAGAGCTTGGGCTCAGTCTCCGAGCGAGACTGGGCGGTGCAACCTCCCCTGACAGGAGGTGGCATCGCTTGAGCTCGGTCTTCGAGCTCTACCAGGCGGTGCAACCGCCTCAGTCAGGAGGTGCAACTGCCCCTGATAGGAGGTGGCACCGCCTAGAGGCTCAGTCTTCGAGCTCTGCCAGGCGGTGCAACCGCTCCAGTTAGGAGGTGCAACCGCTTGATCCCGAAATTCCGGGAATTGACAGTTTTGAGCTCCAAATTTGAACTAGGTTGGGGCCTATAAATACCCCACCCATTCAGCACTTAAAGGGTATGAACTTACACCGAAATCTTAATCTTTTTCTGTGATTCTTAGAGCTCAAAATTATTGTAAAGGCCAAAAGTTCTTCTCCCTCTTTTCTTCCAAGTTCTGAGTTGTAAAGAGATGAGAGAAAATTCTGTAAGGGTTGTCTCTTAAGCCCGTCAAAAGGAGTGAAACTATAAAAGGGTGGTTGGCCTTCGCCTATTGAAGGAAGGCCTCTAGTTGATGTCGGTGACCTCGTCGGTGGAGGAAGCCAAAAGTGGAGTAGGTCAAGATTGACTGAACCACTCTAAATCTCTGTTTACATTTACTTTGAGCATCTTATCTTTACTGCAAACCTCTTCAATAGCTTACTGCCTTCTGTGTTTTTATGAACGTGTTTCAAAGTTCAGTGCTTTCCGAATCGGGGTTTAAGATGCAAATCAATTTTATCGAACGAACGTCATATTTCAGTTTACGCTTACGTTCTGATTTCTATTATAACTGCAAACTACCTTTATATCTTTGCTTTAACTGCATCTCGCCTTATCTCAAGTTAAAGTGGTTTACGAATCAGCTTTCTTACCAAAATCACTTCTATCGAACGAACGCAGTTTTCGATTTTAATCGCATAAGGTTTTCCGCTACACTAAGTCACCTCCCCCCCCCCCCCTCTCAGTACTCTTGATCCTAACAGAAACCCGGCGAGTGGTCAAGTAAAGACCCGCCTGGTCCCCTCCCCAAGTGGAAGCAAGCCAAAAATAGGGGTCAGGATGGTCCGATCCTAGCCCCCCGACACTCCCAGATGAAAGCCACCAGATAGTACCAGGAGTTGGGCGACACCTAAGATGGGGAAATCCCCCAAAAGTGAAGACATCCCTAATGATAGGGTGCATCGGAAACCGCAGCCTGGCTTCGAACACCCCCATGGTCAACCCGAATATGTCGGGAAACCAATCATACGACCATTGCCCCGGACGAGGGGTGTGCAAGCCGTAACACTCTAGGATGCGATAACAATCCCGGAGCACCCTCAAAAGGTCCTCGATCATCACCGAGTCCACGTCACGCCAGGACTTAAGGGCCTCAAGCTCACTTGAACCCTCCGAGGCCTCTGAAGAGGCGCTACCTAAAGACATGCTCACTACCTCATCCCAAGAGCTTACAGGAGGAGATGGAGAAGGGGACGAAAATGAAGACAAGGACGAAGAAGAAGACGGAGACATCCTGACCTCGGAGTTACGGGAAAGAAGCCTGGGTGCCGGGGCGAGGGATTGAAGGAAAGAGGACGGCGGAGTTGCAAGGAAGGAGCCGAGGCACGGACCGGAAGACTAATCGCAAGAGTGATGGTAATCACCAAGGACGGGGACTATAAAATGGGGGTTGTTGGGAAATCATGGGGGGCGACATCATATGCGCAGTGGAAGAACAAGAACACAAAAATCCCCGATTCCCAAAAAGATGTTCGTCGTCGTGCGAAGATTGGTGTGCAAAAATCCGCAAAACACAAAACTACGTATAGAGATTGTGTTACCTAGGGAGATCGTATATCCCTGTTTCCTTGCAGATCCTTAGGAGAGGGTGAAGGAGGTCAAGCGTCCTCCTCTCTAGCGGTGATCCACACAGCAGGGTTGCGACGACGCTCCTCAAAACTCCAGGCCTACTCTGAGGTGGAGAGGGAGAGGAGAATAGGAAGGGTAAGCAAAGACTCTAGCCTGTGAGGCTGTGAATCCCTCCTATTTATAGAGATCCCGTGTCAAACCCTAATGGGTCCTTCCATAGTGGGTATTGGATCTGCATCCAATAAGACAAGGGCTCCGTCAGATATCTCATATCTAAACCTCTACTCATCACAATGCCTACCATATGTGTGTGACCCTCTAGGCCCAATATCGAGCTGGCCGTGAGTCATACCTGTTAGAACTCCTTCTAACTCAGTGAATTATTATCTCTGTAATAATTCACTCGACTCATCGACTACGGACGTACTAGGCCACTACGCCGTAGTCCCCAGACGATACAGGGGAATCCAATCCATTGGACTTGTCTGTCCTCAGTTACCATGTACCTATAGTCCCTCATCCATCTAATATCCTAGAGACCGTATATCGAGCATGGTGCTATTAGACCCATATGGTTTCCACTCAAGTCTCACTCTAATCGGATTCTCCCGGAGAACTCTTTCTCTCTCAACCCGAATGACCCTGGCCAGGGATTTGTCTGAGCAAGAACACATGGGATATTCCTCTCATGACGCCGAGAGTGGATGATCCTCTGTCGACACTCAATAGCCCTCGTAAGGTCGACTACCACTCCCAATGACCAGCTGTACTAGATCTGGGACAGCCAAACCTATAAGTCTGGTATCAAAGAGTGGAGCACTCATATAGGACATCCTTGGTGTCTCAAGTCTAAGGACTAGATACACCACTAGGACTACGGAATCGCTGTTTGACAATAAGGCATCATCAACCATCCAGCATTCCGTAAGCGGATCAATCAGTGAACTCATTCTCCAATGAGCACTTGTACTGTATCCCTAGTGTCCCTACACGAGCAGCTATGAGACTAGCTGCATCCATCATATGGATGGGTATACAGCACACCAGTCTATCCAGTTATCACGATGTCCCTCTCGAGTAACCTATGACCGGGATTATTTAGGATATGTGTTTAAAGGTGAATCGATCTCATTATCGTGATCTCATCACGATCCGATTCCCATTGCACAAATCCATGGACATCACAATATATATATGCATTTATGCAATAGTTATAAAGTGATATACGCCAAAATATAATAAGCAAAAAGATTCTGTATCAAGTCACACGTGCCATCACTCACGTGATTGGCTTGCTGGGCACCTATGACTAGTAGGGGTGACCCACGGCGAGGCAACGATTAGGGCTTCCCGAGGAGAGCAACAATCGCGGCATTTAAGACATATCATAACCCCTCGGATCCGCCAGATTTGCCCACCTCGGACCCCCTGCCAGAGATGTCCCATCACCTAAGACCCCCCGCCGAAGGTCGTTCAAAATGGAGTTTCCCGCCAGGCCCCATGACGCTCCACTTGGCCCACCATATGGCAAGACGGCGCTTAGGTATGACTCTGCCCCCAAGTTCAATTCCTGCCCAGGTCGCTCCAGATCACTCCGACTGGCCACTCGTCAGCATCGAAACCGGAACCGAGCTCAATTCCTCGGCCCCCAAGTTTGATTCCTGCCCGGGTCACTCCAAATCGCTCCCGACTGGCGACTCGTCAGCACCGAAACTGGAACAGAGCTTAATCCCTTGGCCCCCAAGTTTGATTCTTGCACGGGTCGCTCTAGATCGCTCCCGACTGGTGACCCATCAGCACCGAAATCGAAACTGAGCTTAATCGCTCGGCCCCCAAGTTCGATTCTTGCTTGGGTCACTCCAGATCACTCCCAACTAGCGACCCGTCAGCACCGAAACTAGAACCAAGCTCAATCACTCGGCCTCCAAGTTCGATTCCTGCCCGGGTCGCTCCAGATCGCTCTCGACTAGTGACTCGTCAACACCAAAATCGGAACTGAGCTTAATCCCTCGGCCCCCAAGTTCGATTCCTACCCGGGTCGCTCCAGATCACTCTTGACTAGCAACCCGTCAGCATCGAAACCGGAACCGAGCTCAATCCCTCGGCCCCCAAGTTCGATTCCTGCCCGGGTTGCTCCAGATCGCTCCCGACTAGCGACACATAAGCACCGAAACCATAACTGAGCTGAATCCCTCGGCCCCCAAGTTTGATTCCTACTTGGGTCGCTCCAGATCGCTCTCGACAGACGACCCCTCAGCACCGAAACTGGAACCGAGCTCAATCACTCAGCCCCCAAGTTCGATTCCTACCCAAGTCACTCCAAATCGCTCCCGACTAGCGACCCGTCAGCACCAAAACTGGAACTGAGCTCAATTGCTCGGCCCCCAAGTTCGATTCCTGCCCGAGTCACTCCAAATCGCTCCCGACTAGCGACCCGTCAGCACCAAAAATGGAACTAAGCTTAATCCCTCGGCCCCCAAGTTTGATTCCTACCCAGGTCGCTCCAGATCGCTCCCGACTAGTGACCCATCAGCACCGAAACTAGAACCGAGCTTAATCCCTTGGCCCCCAAGTTCGATTCCTACCCGGGTTGCTCTAGATCGCTCCCGATTGGCAACCCATTAGTATCGAAATTGGAACTGAGCTCACGCACTCAATCCCTAGATCCAATACAGAGCCGAGCTTACTCGGTCCCCAGGTTTAATTCGGAGCCGAGCTTATTCACTCATTTGCCAGATTCGATTTGGAGCCGAGCTTACTCGGTCCCCATATCTGATACGGAGCTGGGCTCACGCACTTGGTCTCCAGATTCAATTCGGAGCCGAGCTTATTCACTCGATTCCCAGATTCGATTCGGAGCCAAGCTTACTCGATCCCTAGATCTGATACAGAGCCGAGCTCATGCACTCGGTCCCCAGATTCGATTCGAAGTCAAGCTCACGCACTCAGTCCCCAGATCTGATATGGAGGCGTGCTCACACACTCGGTCCCCAGATCCGATACGTGTTGGGAAATCATAAGGGGGCGACATCATATGCGCAGCGGAAGAACAAGAAAACAAAAATCCCTGATTCCCAAAAGATGTTCATCGTCGTGCGAAGATTGGTGCGCAAAAATCCGCAAAACATAAAACTGCGTATATTGATTGTGTTACCTAGGGAGATCGTATATCCCTGTTTCCTTGCAGATCCTTAGGATAGGGTGAAGGAGGTCAAGCGTCCTCCTCTCTAGCGGTGATCCACACAGCAGGGTTGCGACGACGCTCCTCAAAACTCCAGGCCTACTCTGAGGTGGAGAGGGAGAGGAGAATAGGAAGGGCAAGCAAAGACTCTAGCCTATGAGGCTGTGAATCCCTCCTATTTATAGAGATCCCGGGTCAAAACCCTAATGGGTCCTTTCCCTAGTGGGTATTGGATTTGCATCCAATAAGACAAGGGCTCCGTCGGATATCTCATATCCGAACCTCTACTCATCGCAATGCCTACCATATGTGTGTGACCCTCTAGGCCTAATATCGAGCTGGCCGTGAGTCATACCTGTCAGAACTCCTTCTAACTCAGTGAATTATTATCTCTGTAATAATTCACTCGACTCATCGACTACGGAAGTACTAGGCCACTACGCCGTAGTCCCCAGACGATACAGGGGAATCCAATCCATTGGACCTGTCTGTCCTCAGTTACCATGTACCTATAGTCCCTCATCCATCTAATATCCCAGAGACCGTATATCGAGCATGGTGCTGTCAGACCCATACGGTTTCTACTCGAGTCTCGCTCTAATCGGATTCTCCCGGAGAACTCTTTCTCTCTCAACCCGAATGACCCTGGCCAGGGATTTGTCTGAGCAAGAACACATGGGATATTCCTCTCATGATACCGAGAGTGGATGATCCTCTATCGACACTCAATAGCCCTCGTAAGGTCGACTACCACTCCCAATGACCAGCTGTACTAGATCTGGGAACAGCCAAACCTATAAGTCTGGTATCAAAGAGTGGAGCACTCATACAGGACATCCTTGGTGTCTCAAGTCTAAGAACCAGATACACCACTAGGACTACGGAATCGTTGTCTGACAATAAGGCATCATCAACCATCAAGCATTCCGTAAGCGGATCAATCAGTGAACTCATTCTCCAATGAGCACCTGTACTGTATCCCTAGTGTCCCTACACGAGCAGCTATGAGACCAGCTGCATCCATCATATGGACGGGTATACAGCACACCAGTCTATCCGGTTATCACGATGTCCCTCTCGAGTAACCTATGACCGGGATTATTTAGGATATGTGTTTAAAGGTGAATCGATCTCATTATCGTGATCTCATCACGATCCGATTCCCATTGCACAAATCCAAGGACATCACAATATATATGCATTTATGCAATAGTTATAAAGTGATATACGCCAAAATATAATAAGCAAAAAGATTCTGTATCAAGTCACACGTGCCATCACTCACGTGATTGGCTTGCTGGGCACCTATGACTAGCAATCTCCCACTTGACCTAAAGCCAATCACCTATGTGTCTGATCCCCATCAGACCCCTGTGACGCTCAAAGACAATCTGAGACAACGGCTTTGTCAGTGGATCTGCAATGTTATCTTCGGATGGAACTCTTTCCACTGCTACATCTCCTCGGGTTACGATCTCTCTGATAAGCTGGAACCTCCTCAGAACACTTCTGATGAGACCCGGGTTCCCTTATTTGAGTAATCACCCCATAGTTGTCGCAATATAAGGAAGTCGACTTGTCGCTATCTGTATCGACTCCCAAATCTGTGATGAACTTCTTCACCCAGACTCCCTCCTTTGTTGCATCTAATGCAGCAATGTACTCCGCCTCTATGGTCGAGTCAGCAGTAGTATCTTGCTTGGAACTCTTCCAGCACACTGCTCCTCCATTCAAGGTATACACATACCCTGAATTCGACTTGCTATCATCGACATCAGACTGAAAACTTGAGTCAGTGTAGCCTTCAACCTTAAGGCTATTACCTCCATATACTAGTAAAAGATCCTTAGTCCTTCTCAAGTACTTAAGGATACACTTTACTGCTTTCCAGTGCTCCAAGCCTGGATCCGCCTGATACCTGCTCGTGACACTCAGAGCATGCGCTATATCAGGCCTAGTACATAGCATGACATACATGATAGACCCTATTGCTGAGGCATAAGGTATCATATTCATGTTCGTCCTTTCTTCTGGAGTCTTTGGGGACATACTCGTAGAAAGCGATATCCCATGTCTCATTGGTATGAGACCTCTCTTGGAATTTTCCATGCCAAACCTTTTGACAATAGTTTCTATGTACCTGGACTGGGACAAGCCAAGCATCCTTTTGGATCTATCTCTATAGATTCTAATCCCCAAGATATAAGATGCTTCTCCTAAGTCCTTCATGGAGAAGTGTCTAGATAACCAAGCCTTTATTGTGGATAGCATTCCTATATCATTCCCAATGATGAGGATGTCATCCACATATAACACCAAAAAGCTAATAGCACTCCCACTTACCTTTCTGTATACACAAGGCTCATCTTCGTTCTTAACGAAGTCATAAGATCTGATTGCCTCATCAAATCTTATGTTCCAACTTCGGGAAGCTTGCTTTAGTCCATAAATGGATCTAAGCAACCTACACACCTTATCTGGGCAGTTCTTGGACACGAATCCCTCAGGTTGCATCATATACACCTCCTCCTCCAGGTTCCCGTTGAGGAATGCGGTTTTCACATCCATCTGCCAGATCTCATAATCATAGTGTGCTGCAATAGCCAATAGAATTCTGATGGATTTTAGCATTGCTACGGGTGAGAAAGTTTCGTCGTAGTCAACACCTTGCCTTTGACGATACCCCTTAGCCACTAGCCTTGCTTTATAGGTCTCTACCTTTCCATCTACTCCGATCTTTTTCTTAAAGATCCACTTGCAACCGATGGGTACAATACCTTCGGGCGCATCAACTAGGTTCCAAACCTTATTGGAGTACATAGAATCCATCTCAGAATTCATGGCTTCTTGCCACTTCCCGGAGTTTATACTCATAATAGCCTCCTCGTAGGTCTGAGGATCAATATCCTCTACATCCTCTGCTCTAATATGTCCCACATATCTCTCAGGAGGATGGGATACTCTATCAGACCTGCGTAAAGTTGAAACTTGTGTATTAGATACCTGAACAGACTCGGGCTGTAGAGTGGTGCTTGAGCTTGGTTCTCCAACCTCGCTCAATTCTATCATTCTCCCACTGTCTCCGTCAAGAATGTGTTCCTTCTCAAGGAACACTGCTCTCTTAGCTACAAAGACCTTTTGGTCCTCGAGATGATAGAAGTAATACCCACAAGTTTCCTTGGGGTATCCCACAAATTTACATCGCCCTGTCCTTGATTCTAACTTATCGGGGTTGTGTCTTTTAACATGGGCAGAGCAGCCCCAAATCTTAACAACCTTAAGATCAGGCTTCTTCCCTTTCCATATCTCATATGGTGTAGACACTACCGACTTAGTTGGAACTCTGTTCAGAAGGTAAGCTACGGTTTCTAGGGCATATCCCCAGAATGAGATGGGTAGGTCAGCGAAACTCATCATGGACCGTACCATATCTAATAATGTACGATTTCTCCTTTCAGAGACACCATTGAGCTGAGGTGTATAAGGAGGTGTCCATTGGGATAATATCCCATGGTCCTTGAGGAAGTGAGTAAACTCTGTACTTAAGTACTCACCTCCTCGATCTGATCGAAGAGTTTTGATACTCTTTCCAGTCTGGTTCTCCACCTCATTCTTATACTCTCTGAATTTCTCAAAGGCCTCGGACTTGTACTTCATTAAGTACACATATCCATACCTTGAGAAATCATCAGTAAATGTAATGAAGTAGGAGTAACCTCCAATGGCATGAGTTGACATGGGTCCACATACATCACTATGTATGAGTTCCAACAACTCAGTGGCTCTCTCTCCAGTTCCACTAAATGGAGAGTTGGTCAGTTTTCCACGAATGCAAGGCTCACAAGTTGCATATGACACATAGTCGAATGGATCTAGATATCCATCATTTAGCAACTTTTGAATCCTTCTTTCATGGATGTGACCTAGCCTACTATGCCACAGGTATGCACTGTTCAACTCATCTCGTTTCCTTTTGGACACATTTATATTCATGATATGTGGAGTGGTGTCTAACATAAATAAACCATTATGCAATGTTCCTTTCGTGATGATCTTATCATCTAATAATATCGAACAACCATTGTTCTCAAAAACAAATTTATATCCACTAACTGTTAAACATGAAATGGAGATAATGTTTTTGATAATAGAAGGAACAAAATAACATGCATCTAATGCAATAAAAGCTCCACTAGGCAGATGTAGGGCGACCTCGCCAACAGCTAATACAGCAACTTTTGCTCCATTACCCATCTTGAGGTCCATCTCGCCTCTCTCTAGTCTCCTAGGCCTTGCCAGAACCTGCAACGAATTGCATATATGATAAGCACTACCGGTATCTAATACCCATGTGTTATCATAAGAGTTTGACAAATGGAGACTGATCATGAATGTACCTGAAGCTTCATCAAGCTTTTGTTTCGCCCTTTCTGCAAGGTACTCTTTGCAGTTTCTCTTCCAGTGCCCATCTTTACCACAGTGGAAGCACTGGCCTTTGTCCTTTGTTGGGTCTTTCTTAGCAACCTTTGCTTTACCTGGTTTGCCCTTGCCCTTTCCCTTCTTAAGGGACCTTTCTGCTTTCCTTTTCTTTCTGGTCTCACCAGTGTAGAGAACTGGCTTCTCTTTCTTAATAGTACTCTCTGCCTCCCTCAACATATTGAGGAGCTCTGGGAGAGTCACCTCAAGCTTGTTCATATTAAAGTTCATTATGAACTGTGAAAAGGAATCTGGTAGGGACTGAAGCACAATGTCCACACACAAGTTATCCTCTAGGACCATTCCTAGACCTGTGAGTTTCTCTATCCACTCAATCATCTTTAGGACATGGTTCTGAACCGGTGTCCCCTCAGTCATCCTAGCGCGGAAAAGGCTCTTGGATATCTCATATCGTTGAGTCCTTCCCTGTTCCTCAAACAATTTACGGACATGTAGGAGAATGGATCTGGCATCCATCTTTTCATGTTGTCTCTGTAACTCTGGAGTCATAGAGCCCAACATATAGCACTGAGCAAGAGTGGAGTCATCAATGTACTTCACGTAGCGAGCGATCTCATCCTCGCTTGCCCCTTCTTCGGGCGTAGGCATCACTGTATCAAGGACGTACACGATTTTCTCCGCTGTGAGAACAATTCTCAAGTTACGGAGCCAATCCGTATAATTTGGACCAGTGAGGCGGTTGACATCAAGTATGCCACGTAAGGGATTTGAAAATGACATTTTCTGAAAATAAAGATGTAGCAAAAATGAATAACATGCAGATTTTGCAAGAAATAAACTATCAAGATATGGACTTCTATCTTAATATGCTCCCACTATTTTACTAACGAGTCACGCGACACCCTTAGCACGTGAAACGGAAGTCTCCGGCAGACTTCTAGTGGGGATCAGGATCCAATCAGCGTCTTAGTGTAACCTCGAGAGACTCGACCAATCACACTAAGCCTAAAAGGTAGACAACTCTTGCCGATCACAACTCCTTGTGATTCCCGTCCTGTTCGGCCTCCGAATCACCATGGCCTCGAGGGACTCGACCAACCATGATGCTCGGTTAAGTCAACACCTTCGTTACAAGATGAGTCTGATTTGATGATATACCCTCGAGGGACTCGACCAAGCATATCATGCCCTCAGGTCACCGGTGACATCTCTATGTCGTAAGCAAGATAGCGAATCGCGATATAGGTGAGTCTCGAGGGACTCGACCAACTCAACCTACACCGGGATTCGGTTCCTACTCATAACGATGGAAGGCCACGTGGGTCAATCTAATTGCCTCACGTTTACCGACTTAATATTATCGAGAGATGTTTCTATGATTAGGTCTCATAATATGACATGTCACACATATGCATATTTAATATATATCTACATCGCATGCAAATATATATACATATCTAGTAGGTGTATAAGCAATCACACCAGATGATCATGGACCACAACCTAATATGATTAGGCCCGAGCCAGTAGGCCTAATCACTCACATCAAGATCTATGTGTGCAACGGTGCATCTCCATGCCTTGTGATCGTCCATCTCGTCCTCGTCGGTTCCGTCGACATCTTGATGCATCTCCATGCATCACGATCGTCCGTCTCGTGGGTCCCGCTATGGCATCCACGCTCCCGCTGCGCCTCCTCATGTGATTACAACTTAATCATAGGCACGCAGGCCCGACAATAAACGAGAAATATAATGGAGGTTCGTAGACCTCAATAATAATAATCACAAGTACACACATCACACGGTCCATGATCATCCGTCCACTCATCATACATCACATGTATAAATAATCATCATCATGTAGGACTACTAGATAATAATAAAAATAATAATCAACTAAACCTTTTAATTAATTAATATTTTCTGAAATCAGGGATATATAGGGAATTTCTCAATTCCTAAGGGTATTTTCGTAATTTGGAAAAAAGACAGAAACTGGAATTTCTCAAATTCCGAGGGGCAAAACTGTCTTTTTCCCAGAAAACCCTAATACCCTTTGCCCCCTTTTGCTGCTGCCGCCGCCGCCACCCTGCCGGCGGCGGCCTGTGCGGCGGGGCGAGGGCACTGCCCTCGCCTGCAGGCGGCACGCCCGCTGGCGGCGATGCCGCTGCGGGTGGGCTCCCCTTTCGGGCTCCGCTGCCTCCGCAGGCGGTGCTGTCCCGCCGGGCGGCCGCCCCTGTGGGGGGGTTTCGCCCGCGGGAGCAGCGGCGGCAGGCGTCGCGCGTCGCTGCCCTGCGGCGGCAGGCGTCGCGCGTCGCTGCCCTGCGGCGGCAGGCGCCGCTTCCTTTCGGCGGCAGGCGCCGCTGCCCTGCGGCGCCTCTGCCCGTGGGTTGCCAGCCCCGCCGGCAGCAAGCCTGCTGCAAGCAGGCCGCCGGCCGGCTGCTGCAGGCACAGCGCTTGCGCATGCGCCGGCGCTGTGCTGCCTGGCTGCGGCTGCGGCTGCCGCTGCAGGTGGCTGCAGGCATGCAGATCGAGGGCAGCAACTGTTGCTGCCCTTCCTCGCTTTTGCGTCAACGATTTTGACGTCAAAATTCTTCCTAAATACAATACACGTAGTTCAAAACCAATCATTCGCACGAACAACCTGGCTCTGATACCACTGTTGGGAAATCATAAGGGGGCGACATCATATGCGCAGCGGAAGAACAAGAAAACAAAAATCCCTGATTCCCAAAAGATGTTCATCGTCGTGCGAAGATTGGTGCGCAAAAATCCGCAAAACACAAAACTGCGTATATTGATTGTGTTACCTAGGGAGATCGTATATCCCTGTTTCCTTGCAGATCCTTAGGATAGGGTGAAGGAGGTCAAGCGTCCTCCTCTCTAGCGGTGATCCACACAGCAGGGTTGCGACGACGCTCCTCAAAACTCCAGGCCTACTCTGAGGTGGAGAGGGAGAGGAGAATAGGAAGGGCAAGCAAAGACTCTAGCCTATGAGGCTGTGAATCCCTCCTATTTATAGAGATCCCGTGTCAAAACCCTAATGGGTCCTTTCCCTAGTGGGTATTGGATCTGCATCCAATAAGACAAGGGCTCCGTCGGATATCTCATATCCGAACCTCTACTCATCGCAATGCCTACCATATGTGTGTGACCCTCTAGGCCCAATATCGAGCTGGCCGTGAGTCATACCTGTCAGAACTCCTTCTAACTCAGTGAATTATTATCTCTGTAATAATTCACTCGACTCATCGACTACGGAAGTACTAGGCCACTACGCCGTAGTCCCCAGACGATACAGGGGAATCCAATCCATTGGACCTGTCTGTCCTCAGTTACCATGTACCTATAGTCCCTCATCCATCTAATATCCCAGAGACCGTATATCGAGCATGGTGCTGTCAGACCCATACGGTTTCTACTCGAGTCTCGCTCTAATCGGATTCTCCCGGAGAACTCTTTCTCTCTCAACCCGAATGACCCTGGCCAGGGATTTGTCTGAGCAAGAACACATGGGATATTCCTCTCATGATACCGAGAGTGGATGATCCTCTATCGACACTCAATAGCCCTCGTAAGGTCGACTACCACTCCCAATGACCAGCTGTACTAGATTTGGGAACAGCCAAACCTATAAGTCTGGTATCAAAGAGTGGAGCACTCATACAGGACATCCTTGGTGTCTCAAGTCTAAGAACCAGATACACCACTAGGACTACGGAATCGTTGTCTGACAATAAGGCATCATCAACCATCAAGCATTCCGTAAGCGGATCAATCAGTGAACTCATTCTCCAATGAGCACCTGTACTGTATCCCTAGTGTCCCTACACGAGCAGCTATGAGACCAGCTGCATCCATCATATGGACGGGTATACAGCACACCAGTCTATCCGGTTATCACGATGTCCCTCTCGAGTAACCTATGACCGGGATTATTTAGGATATGTGTTTAAAGGTGAATCGATCTCATTATCGTGATCTCATCACGATCCGATTCCCATTGCACAAATCCAAGGACATCACAATATATATGCATTTATGCAATAGTTATAAAGTGATATACGCCAAAATATAATAAGCAAAAAGATTCTGTATCAAGTCACACGTGCCATCACTCACGTGATTGGCTTGCTGGGCACCTATGACTAGCAATACGGAGCCGAGCTCACTCGGTCCCCAAATTCGATACGGAGCTGAGCTCACGCACTCGGTCCCCAGATCTAATATAGAGCCGAGCTCATGCACTCGATCCCCAAATTCGATTTAGATATGAAGCTTACTCACTCGGTCCCCAAGTTCAATTCAAAGCCAAAGCTTACTCACTTAGTCCCCAAGTTCAAATCGGAGCCAAGCTTAGCCACTCGGTCCCAGGTTCATTTCCTACCTAGGTCACTCTAGATCGCTCCCAACTTGCGACCCGTCGACACCGAAACCTGAGCCCGAGCTCGATCGCTCGGTCCACAAGCCCAATCTTCCAACTGAGCCATATCTCAGCCAATTCAACGCTCGAGTCACATCTCGACCAAATCCAACAACCGAGTCCCATCTTCGGCAATCCAACGCCCAAGTCACATCTCGGCTTAATCCAACAACCGAGTTGCATCGTGGCCAATCCGACGCCTGAGTCGCATCTCGACCAAATCCAACAACCAAGTCGCATCTCGGCCAATCCAACACCCGAGTCACATCTCGGCCAATTCGACGCCTGAGTCACATCTCGGCCAAATCTAGCGTCCGAGCCCCACATCTCAGCTAATCCAACACCCAAGTAGCATCTCGGCCAGTCCAAATGCCCGAGTCACACCTCGGTCGATCTAGCGCCCGAATCACTGGGCTAGTTTGTTAATCCAAATCGCCCCGCGTCAACCTCGACTCGCTGGCATCGACACCTCAATTTCTCTTTAGGCCACTACCGTTCGATCAACAAGGTCGTTCCTACTCGCATCACGAGGCACCACCCCTCTAAATCACCCCCCACGGGACAATCTGCCTCTCCCATGAAAATGCCCACTACAATCGCGTCCCTCAGCCCCAAGCATGCCTCCTGGTCCATTGGGGACCCGTCAGCTTGCCCTAGAGGGGGAGGGGAGAAGTGATAGGGCATATTTTGGTTCCGGATGAATCACCATCGACATCACACACCACCAACCACGAATCCGACGCCATACGCCATGAGAACCGTAGGGTGCACGCCATGTCGGGTTCCGTACATAAAATCATTGTATGCATTATAGATATCGTTGAAGCTCAAAAACCTAATGAGATTACTTTTTAAAAAAAGTTATATAAAAATTTAATAGACAAAGCTTGTTCAAGATAGTTTAAACTAAGTTATGATGGCTCTCTTAATGGATAGTGGTTTAATATTTTAAACATAATTTTATTGCTCATGTTATTTTTGCTTATGACAAGCGGGTGAAATCATAAAACGATAGATCAAATACACTATGCATATTTTTTTATGCTATCCAAAAAATATTTATTTGATTTGTAGATATATTGTTGTTACATCCGAAAACTATATTGATATCGATCTCTAAGAATTAGATTTATTTTCTTTTCGGTATGAGTGATAGATTAGGGACAAAAGAGAATTAGAAAAAATACGTAATATCTCATTTGACTAAGAGGAAATAAGAAAAAAATTTATAATTTCTCAATAATATTTCTATTGAGTTCTTAAAAAGTTTTGGGTGAGAACAAAAGTTGTAGGTGTTGAATCTCGGATTTTGATAATGAAACCAATTGATAAGTGTTTATGATTTGATCTGTGTTTTGAGTGATGCAGGATTCTTCGATCAGGATGAGAGAATAAAGCAGTAAGAATCATGTTGGGCCAGAGGAAAATATGTCAAAGGATTGGACGTCGGGCCGGAGGATCGGTCGATGTATTGGCAGAAAGGTTTGGGCCACGAATTCGGGCATCGGGCCAAGAAGAGCGGACATTGCACCAAAGATATTGGAGTTGCGGAGGTCAACTGGCCGATTGGGCAATATGCTGCAAGACAGGACGATGCGTCGAAGAATCAGATGATGCATCGAAGAATCGGACGATGCGTTGATGGACCAATGACATGCCAAATAACATGATTCATGCTTAATAATAATTGTCTAGATCAAAGTATATTTTTATATGTGCAGGATTAACTACGATAGCAAGGCATAAAGCAAAGTGAAGTCCCGGAGTCATGATACGATTTCGTTGGTTGTTCGAGAGTTCGTGGCGTTCGTCGGAAGTTCTACCGAGAAGTCCTGGAGCTTGCCAAAGAAGCTCGTTGGAACTCACCAAGAAGATCGTCATGAAGTCCAGGAGCTTGCCGGAAGTCCGTTGGAACATTGTCGAGAGATCGTCAGAAGTTTGCCGGAAGATCGCCGGAAGCTCACCGGAAGAAACTAAGACCTAAGGACTTGTTTAGCTTAAGTATGCCTTAGATTTCATAGTTAGCACGTAATTAGGATTAGATTTGGGCCAATCAAATTATAGGCCAGTTGGGCCTATGTAAGGACTGTGTTGGGCCCAATGAAAGGCCCAAACAGTGACCCAATAAGTGGCACCGTCATAGCACAATCTTTGAGACTATGTCAGGCGATGGTACCGCCAGTCTGAGTGGTGGTACCGCCCAGTGGCCTAGTGCCAAGCGGTGGTACCGCCCAGTGCAGTGTCAGTGTTAGACTGACATTGGCGGTTGGTACCACCCAGACCCAGGAAACCCGGGATGAGATGTTTTTAGGCTCCAAGTTTGAATCAACTTGAAGCCTATAAATACCCCTCTCATCCCTGGTTAACATACACAAGCACAGAGTATTTAAAAGTGAGAAAACGATGTTGCAATCACTAGATAATCCTCTCCTATAGTCTAAGTTTAGAATTATGTTTAGGAGGAGTGTGTGCTTATAAAGGTTGACTCCTAAACCTGTGAAAAGGAGAAGAGGGGTGTAAGAAGGAGGTTGATCTTCGCCTATTAAAGGAAGATCGATAGTGGATGCCGGTGGCCTCGACAGAAGAGGAATCAGCGAAGTGGATGTAGGTCACAACGATCGAACTACTCTAAAATCTGATTTGCATTTTACTTTGAGCAATTTATGTTTACTGCAAACCTGTTTAATAGCTTACTGCTTTCAATATATTTACGAACGTGTTTCAAGTTAAGAAATTTATGAAATGGTTTTCGTCGGAAACGGATTTAATCGCAACGAAGTTTTGAACCTATGTAATTTTTACAGCTACACTAATTCACCACCCCGTCTTAGTGCCAACCTCGTTTCCTAATAGTAGAATAAATAATTGGTAGAATCCTTCCCATCAAGATTTCTTCTAAGAAATTTTATCATAATTAATTTTTTTATTAATCAATAACTATAATTAAAATTTAATCATATCTATAATATAACTAACTACCTATTCGAATAGGTGGAACACAAATGCATTCTTTTATCTGAAGTGACAGCAACGAAGAAAAGTCTAAAGAAAGTTTCATATCATTATAGAATTAATAATTCTAGAATTAAATTCCATACACTGATATCATACAATTGATTTAGCAAAACTTAACTATACTTACGACACTTGAGAATGTGATTATTGGCATCAAGTCCTTGCTCCAGAAAATTGAAGAATATAAAATTATACATATTTATAGAGAGGGCAACCGAGTGATCAAACTGGCTGATCAATCATCTTAGAGTTTCAAAATCGCCAAATCTCGGTTGGAGAGAGTGATCCTCAGATTATTTAAAGTTAATATTCTCAAATATGTGAGGATAATTTTGCACTAGACTCTATAAGTAAAAGAAAATTTTTACTTTTAACCAAAAAAACTCACATTCTATAATGTAATGTTTGTGTTTGTTACTATTATTTTGGAAAGAACCATTATCATGGCCTATTAAGACTTAGAAAAAAAAAAAACATCAAGTGTTACAACATAAACTATAAGCTTTTTTTTATTTAAAAAAACAAAATTTCTACTTGTCCTCATAAAAGAACCGGTGGTCAATCGAGACCTTTATAGTTAAGCCATCGGATTACATTTAGCAAAATTGAGCAATGAATGTGCATATCTAGCTGAGAATTGAGGGATATTTATAGGCCCCAAGAGGATTCAAATTTGGGCTCCAAAATTTGAATTCTCTTGGGTTCCCGAGGCTGGCAGTGCCACCACCCGATCTCTTGGGTGCTGGGCGGTGCCACCGCCCGACCTCTTGGGTGTTAGGCGGTGCCACCGCTCAATTCTCGGGTTCTGGGCGGTGTCACCACCTAATCTGGTGGTGCCACCGTCTACACTATTTCAGCTCACTGGTTGGGCTCCAAACTTGGCCCAAACTAGTCCGAACTCGGGCCCAATTGGTCCCTACTTGAGTTATAGGATTAACACATAATTTTAACCCTAATTAACATGCTAACTACGAATTTAAAGACATTTCCTAAGTTATTACAAAGTTTGCAAGTCAATACTTTTTCCGGCAAGCTTCTGGCGAACTTCCGGCTGTCTTCCAACGAACTCTCGGAAACCATTCTGCGGACTCCCAACAAGCTCCTAGAGTTCACGATTTGATCTTGGTGAGTTCCAACGAGCTTCTTCGGCAAGCTCCGATCTTTCTCGGCGAGCTCCATGAACTTCTAACGAACCTTCCGGTGAGCTTCCGAAAAACCCTTTGGTAAGCTCCCTACTCATTCTCGGCTAGTTCCGGCAGCATTCCCGACGAACCTTCGGACTTCCGTCGAACTCTCAAACTTGCAACAAATCCTTCGCGCTTGACTCCGACACTTTGTTTGACTTTATATCTTCGTCATTATCATAGTTAATCCTGTACACACAAGCCAAAACTCTACTCCGATCTAAACAATTATTACAATGCGAATTGACATTCTGTTACCCGGCACGTCATTGGTTGGCGCTTCATCCGATTCTTTAGCGCATCGTCCTCTCTTGCGGCTTGTTGCCCAATCGGCGATTGACCTCCGTAATCCCGATATTCTTGGCATAATTTCGCTCTTGGCCCGATGCCCGACGTCCGAAGCCTTCTGCCATCCAATATCCTAACGTGATCTCCTCCGGCGCAATGTCAATTCCTCCTGCGTTAACTGTCGAATCCTGATCGAGTAGACCTGCATCACTCAAAATGCAGTTAAACATCTAAATACAATCAATTAGTTTCATCATCAAAATTCGAGATTCAACAATCTCCCCCTTTTTGATGATGATAACTAATTGATGACTAACGGAGTTAACCTTAACTCTCCGGAGTTTAACCAAACTCCTCCTATCAATATGCCATTGATATAACACTTGGATTATCCCAAATCCAAGTAACATTCATCACATGTTATGAAAAATATTTAAACCATCATGCAAATATATATAAAATATTCAATTCAATGCATGAAGTCATCAATATACTTCTCCCCCTATGTCATCAACAAAAAGGAGAAGTAGCTCTAGCTATTTTAAAAGATATTCAAGTTTTTGTAACATGAAACTAGATTTTAATCACAACATATAAGCACAAAAGCGTAGCAAAATTCTTAAGTTCAATCATGGCAATTCAACACTTGAATTTTTGTGCAAGATTGCACTTTGCTTTTCTTTGCAAGTAACAATATTTATGATGATTGTAACAAATTTCTTCATTACAATGATTGAGTAGCAAATTCTTCATTCAAGTGTGCAAGCTAGCAATAACTTTCTCCCCCTTTATCAATGTCAAAAAGAAGGAGAGGAACCAATGATTTAGACTTTTACATCAACTTTGCATCAATCAATATTTCAATCATCACATGATGCATACAAGATAATAATGCAAAGAAATCATTTTATGAAGGATATCAATGTGAAAATTCACCAAGGATCACATGATAGAATCGCAAATCATGATATCATTATACGACACATCATGAGATGATAATTTATCATATCAATGAAAGATATCAATTGTTAAACATGATATGATAATAGTCTCAAAATTTTCAATTTGCGATACATGTGATACATTGCAATACACTAAAAAATTTAATGTGATGCTTTTAAAGATATCAACCTATTTTTGATACAAAGCATGGTAAGAGCAATTATATTACAAGTTTTCTAAGTTTTGTATTTTTTGTTTCTTTCGAGATAACAATTCTTTGCTTCTCTTTAGATTGCAGTATTTTCAATTCATTGGTAGTGTTCATGATAGCAAGTTCTTTCAATGAAATGATCGAGCTACCAAATTTTTCTTCCTTTGAAATATGTAGGTTAGTAAACTAACTCCCCCTTTATCATTATAAAAAAGAAGGGAGAAATCAATGGCTAAAAATTTTTAATCATTATATAAGCCATATTACAAAATCATGATATCAAGAAAATTCAAGAGGACATGATTCATTCGACAAATCTTTTTAATAGAGCAAAAGAATTATACAACCAAGGATCATGATTAAAATATATCAATATCATAGATCAAGTCATGATTCATGATTCATCATAAAGCAAATTAATTTTCAATCATCACATAAGGCATTTAAAGAATTTTTGAAACATAGGAGAATGATTAATTTAAGCATGCAATGTTTCAATCAAATTCAAGTCATGAATACCAATACTTTCATATTGTGAGTATCAATTCATGAATACCAAAAGATATTATTTGTGATTCTAGTTTTGCAAGATCAAGATTATGATTTAGATAACATTCATTCAAATCAAATCGTTAACTTGAAACTCATAATCAAGTCATCAAAATCAATTTCGAGATTCATAAAATATCATGAAATCATTAATCTTGATCAGATAGGAAAAGTATTTTTTAAGTGATTCTTCTTCTTCTAAGTATGCCTTAGTCTTTATATGCCAAATCAAGATAAGCATGAAAGTTCAAGACGTAAAGGAAAAATCTTATAAAACAACTCATCAAGCAAGATTTTAAACATCTATTTTCAAGCCATATAAAGAGTAAGACAAGGATTCAATTATCTCATGTCATGAATTCCAACAGGCATCTCAAATTATCAACATCACATTAAAAGGATATTTCAAAAAGATATATCGATAAGTGATTCATTTGTATCATTTCATTCATTCGGAAGATTCTCCTCTTTGGTAAATAAATTTAGGAGAACAAAATGAATTAAGGGAGATATAACATAATTGAAGCATTGAACATGATTCATATTTAAAATGTGTCTCATGTCATAAGTATGAATCAAGCATTTGTGAAATCCAAAATCATCCTCAAAGTCACGTTCAATAAATTCATATATGACAAGCATAGATTTATTGAAAAGTCGATAAGATAGAGGACCGCATTTCGTTTTTATAAATTTCTATTCATATGATTTGCTTCATATAAGCATGCCTTTACTTTTAATAAAACAAGTGTCAACATTTAAGATTAAAGGTAAATTTCATAAAATAAATCATCAAGTATATTATTTCAATCATTGTTTCAATCATCACTATAACTCATCATGCACAAAATGTAAAATCATCTAACATGATACAAACATTTATTTTCAAAATATTTATCACTATTTTCATGTATGATAATAAAGTATTCATGATATACATTATATGAATATATCATCACAATAAAAAGCAATTGCTTGCATAATTTCAAATCATGATGGTATTAACTTGTCAAATTTCATCCTACCATTCATAATCATAACTTTTCATTTGTATGCATCAAAATAATATCAAGAGTATTTCATGCATAATTTTATATCACCACATAAGGAATATCAAGAAGAAAGTAATTGGGTGATGCGATAAACATTTCATGAATACAAGGAATTGCGTAAAAATCATATCATGAAAGATTAGAACATGTGAATACCAAAAGACATGATTTTTTTTTGAAAAAACATACTCATAGTTAATCAAAAGAAAATCTTAGGAGATCGATTAATGAAAAAATCTTGATTCATAATAAATCTTAATTTGTAAATATCACGGAATCAAGATCATGATTTTGGATAAAACTCATTCAAATTCAAATCACCAAAAATCATTTTTATGGTTCACAAAATTCGTAACATAAGTAGATTCATGATTTCATTAATAATATATTTTCTCTTTTTAAGTATTTCATTTTAAGTGATTGATTTCATGTTAACATGCTTTTTTATTTATGTTAAATAAAAACATGCATCAACGTTTAGGATCGAAAAATGAATTTTATCATAAAATCATCAAGATCAATAGATTCTCATAAAATTGTTAGGATCAAGAAAATCCGAAAATAAAATTTAACACTTTCATGCATTCGGACATGGTTTTGCTATAGATTTTCAAATTCAATCATGAAGTTAAAAATGCTCATGATCATGGATATTTTTATATCTAAAATACATAATTTCTATCATGTTATTAAGGCATGTAATAGTGTAAAATCATCAAGATACACATGCATGGATTAATCCTAAGCACTATCACATATCGTATAATTATCATCCCTAATGTTACATACATCATTCAACATTTCAAAATATAACATGCATGAAACCTTAGCAATATACTTTTCATGATTAAATTTTTAATTTTTCAAAGATGCTAAAAAGAAAAACATGATATAATTTTTAAAAAATAATTTTTTATTTTCTATTCTAAATTAAGCACTCATGAAAGACTTCAAGTAATTTCAAAATAATTCAAGACAGTTGAGTTACTTACCTTGTAGTCGAAGCCCGTCAAAGCCTAATTCGTCGTTTCACCTTTGGAAGTTCTTGATTGATCATTGGTTGCCTTCCTCTTCTTTGGCCTCTTCCTCTATTCAAGTTCATTGTTTATTTTAGATTTTTGTTTAATGAACTTATTAAGATTTAGTGTTCGAAGTTCAAGTTCATCATTGTCCTCATCACTTGAGTCATTGCTCAAGTGGTATTCATTTGTCCGGAGTTCCAAATCCTTCCTATTCTTTAGAAGGTGATTTCGTTCATCATGTTCATCATGTGCATTGTGCACCATTTCATATGTCATCAACGAACCAATTAGTTCTTCAAGTGGAAAAATATTTAAATCTTTTGTTTTTTGTATTGCGGTTATTTTAAGATCCCACCTTTTTGGAAGGGATCTTAAGATCTTGCTTACGAGATCAAAATTCGAAAAAGATTTACCAAAGAACTCTTAGATTATTGACGACATCCGTGAAATGGGTGTACATGTCGCCTATAGTCTCGCTTGGTTGCATTCGAAAAAACTCAAAATCATGCAATAAAATGTTAACTTTCAAGTATTTTACTCTACTAGTTCCCTTGTGCGTGATTTCAAGTGTTCGCCAAATATCAAAAGTCGTTTCGCATGTTGAAATCCGATTGAACTCATTTTTGTCCAAAGCGTAAAATAAGGCATTCATAGCCTTTGCGTTTAAAGAAAAATACTTCTTCTCCAAATCCGACCATTCGTTCATCAGTTTAGAGGGAAGTTGAAAACCATTTTCAATGATATTCCATAAATCCAAATTCATAGAAATCAAGAAAGCTCTCATTTGAGTTTTCCAAAAAGTGTAGTCTAATCCGTTCAACAATAGTGGACGAACAACCGATAAGCCCTCTTGAAAGCCATGAAGAGTCATTTCTCTCGGGTGTAAATCCGAAATGAGAAATACCGGGCTCTGCTACTAATTGTTAGGATCAGAGCGGCACTAAGAGGGGTGGGGGGGGTGAATTAGTGCAGCGGATTAAAAAGTCGGTTTTGAAAAATCTTTCGTACGATAAAAATCAAACTCGGAAGTGCTTAACTTGAAAGCGTATTCGTAAAGGTGT